>NC_140581.1:143808232-145008232 GCF_964204655.1 Triturus cristatus | reverse complement strand
TTGTGCACAATACTGTGCCATGTCATTTGCGTACCTGTTCCCGGTGGCAATATAATCACCACCCTGACTATGTGCATCACATTTTACAACAGCCAATTGTTTAGGCAGCTGTATCGCCTCAAGCAACTTTCCAACCACTTCTGCATTCTTAATGGGAGTTCCACTCGAGGTCAGGAAACCTCTTTGTAGCCATAGTTGGCCGAAGTCGTGGACGACTCCAAAGCCATACTGGCTGTCAGTTATCACAGTCACTCTCACACTCTTCCCAATCTTGCATGCTTTAGTCAAAGCCACAAGTTCTGCTACCTGGGCTGATTTCACTCCTTTCAAATATGATGCTTCTATTACTGCTGCGACTGTGCATACTGCATGCGCTGCACTCAGCACTCCTTCATCTGTTCTCAAACATGACCCATCAACGAACATCACAAAATCACTTTCTGGCAAAGGTACATCTTTTATGTCTGGTCGTGGTTTTGTACAAAAATCAAGTACATCCAGACAATCATGATCAACTTCATCTCTTACCTCCACAATCTCAGCATCAGGCAACAAAGTTGCAGGATTCACATTCAAACATCTTGCAAGACTCACATTAGTTGCACCCAATATGACCTTTTCATACTTAGTCAGCCGACTGTGTGTCATATACTGAGTACGACTCCTTGTCAACAGAATTACTACATCATGGGGTACAAACACTTTCAATGGATATCCCATCACAATTCCTTCACTCTGCTCCAAACTTCGACATGTTGCAGCCACCACTTTCAAACATCCAGGTAAACCTACAGCTACAGGACCTAGCATTGATGAAAAATATGCAATTGGTCTTCTCATTTTTCCATGCTTCTGGGTCAACACAGAAAGTGCACATCCATTTCTCTCACTGCAATACAACTCGAATTCTTTCTCATAGTCAGGCATACCTAATGCAGGTGCTTCACACAAACCATCTCTCAGTTGCCTAAATGCTGCCCATTCTTCTTTGTTTAATTCAAGGGGATCTTTCACATCACTTCTCGTTAATCGCACCAAAGGCTTTGAGATCAAGGAAAAGTAACCTATCCACTGACGAGAGTATCCAACCATTCCCAAAAACATTCTCACTTCTCTTTGAGTCATGGGAGCTCTCAATCCTTTTATTATTCTGATTCTGTCTATGGTTATTTTCCTTAGACCTTTCTCAATGTTATGTCCCAAATACTGCACTTCCTTCTTACAAAACTGTAGTTTCGCTGGTGACACTTTAAGTCCTCCATCTGCCAAATGATTCAGCAAGGCTATTGTATCCACCTCACAAGCTTCTCTTGTTTTTGACGCCACCAAAAGGTCGTCAATGTATTGGACCAATGCAGAGCTTTCTGGCATTTCTAAACTCTCCAAAGACTTCTTTAATAGCTGATTGAATATTGAGGGGCTTTCTGTATGCCCCTGTGGGATTCGGCACCATGCCAAAATACGCTCACCAAAACGAAATGCAAAGATTTGGTGACTGTCATGATGCAATGGAATGGAAAAGAAAGCATGAGACAGATCAATCACTGTATACCATTCTGCATCATGGGAAATCTGATATAAAATCACTGATGGATTTGATACAATGGGACAACATGATACCACAATGTTATTCACTTTTCTCAGATCTTGCACTATCCTGAATTTCCCATTAGGCTTTTTCAGTCCCATTATCGGTGAATTACATGGACTACTCATTATTTCTCTCAAAATTCCTTGCCTGATCATTTTCTCTATTACAGGAGGTACACCTTCAATTATTTCAGGTGTCAATTTACACTGCAGAACATTAGGATATGTTACTCCTTCCTTCACAGTTATTTTGACTGGATCGACATTTCTCATTAGTCCTACATCTTCTCCAGTGAAATCCCAAACTTCTGCCTTTACAGATTGTCTCAATTCTTTAGGTAATTCATCAGGATTGAATACAGCATATGTTTCAGTAACTTCACTTTCTCTGTTAGCTATGGTCATCTTGTACAATACATCATCATCTGGTGTTTCAAAAGCTGTTCCATCCGGAGTACAAAATATAGTGCAATTCATTTTGCACAACAGGTCCCTACCTAATAAATTCACAGGACTGGAGTCACACACCACAAAGCGGTGCATTTCTGAAAATTTCCCTATGCTAACTTTCACTGGTTCTGTAAGGTATGTCTTAATCTGTCTGTTGGACACACCAACTACTTGGATCGTTTCATCCGAGAGAGGAAGATTCTTAACATCAGCTGATCTAACAGTTGATCGAGTAGCACCAGTATCCACTAGGAAAGTAATATTTTCATCATTAACCCTCCCATCTACAAAAGGTCCTGTCTGGTCTACTTCTAGAGTTGCGCCAAGTACGCACCCTTCTTCCTCCCTTCGGCACCGTCAGTAGCTCTCTTCTGCGTCACTCTCATCATGTTGCAGCCAATACTGCGAGACAGTGCTAGCGCGTGGCAGCTTATTTACCTGTTCTTCATTGTAGAATCCCGATTCACTACTATACTTCTGTGTGTTTCTGCTCTGTGGAAATGGCGGTTTTGGCACCTGATTCTGTGGGGAACAACTTGCTGCTGTTGCTGCAGTTGACCACTCACCTCATTCTGCACCTGTGGGTTCAATGATGGATTTTCACTGTTAGTACTCGGGGGAAACTTACACTCGGATTTCCAATGCCCTATCCTGCCGCAATTATGACACGGAAATTTCTTTTTAGCTTCTTCAATATTCCCTTTATACTTCCCAGTATTAAATTTCGGCTTTGACCCTGCTTGTTCCACTAATTGTGCTTCCTGTCTCTCTCCCACCTTTACCTGTGCCCACATTGCCTTCTCCTTTAACTTCCGCTGTTTTGCTTCAGTTTCATCACTGAAGTATTTAGCATGTCTCAATACTTCATATGTTTTCTTGTTTTGCCAATCTACCGTATGCTGTTTATTCATCTCACCAATTTCTGGTCGTAAACCATATACAAATCTGTATACAAAATGGCTCAAATCCTTTTCACTCATATTCTCATCTCCGCTAAACTGCTTAAAAGCTTGTATTAGCCTCTCGTAATATGCATGTGCTGACTCTTTACTTTCCTGGTGTGTTCGATCAATTTTTACCCAGTCTGTCTCTTTAGGGGGCACTTTATTTTTCAGAAATACCATAACCTGCTCATATTTCTTCATTACCTCGGGGTCTGGTGCTCCTGTTTTAGGATCCCTAGGATATTCCTTGGTTGGCCAATTTATCATCAGCTTACACTCTGACCATAGATCTGCTGGTACAATTATGTCAAATAGACTATTCAAATCAATCCATAGTACTTTAGACAATTTCACAAATCTGTCTACCTGTCTGTACCACTCGACGGGCTTTTCGTGCAGTCGAGGGAAGTCATTCGTAAAAGACAAAATATCCTGTCTTGTCCATGGGACATGTACATATCCTCCTCCTGGAATCTCTCTCATTGGGCATTCTGTCACTACCTTCTCCTTTTCTCTTACAGGAAAGGCTGAAAATGTCTTATCTGAGGCATCATCTCGTTTTCTATACCACCTGCTTCTCCATTTATCCACACCTCCCCATTTTCTCAACAAAATGATTATATCCTTAATTTGACCTATTCGTCCTGTGGTGTTCATATTCTCAATGTCCTTTTCAGTGAATTCTACTCGATATGGCTTCTGTAAGGCTTTTACCTTTTCAATATCAATACCCATTTTATTTGCTACTTCTTCTAACCTTTCATGCAAATTTTTCGCTCTCCAGGTCACGCTTTTGCACAAAAATAATAGTTCTTCATCCTGATAGGCTTTCAATTTTTCTGTCGGGATAGTCCCAACGATTAATTGTTTCAATACCATTCGTAACTTGGCCACATCAATTGATTGGGATTCCTTGTCTTTCCTCTGCAAGCTTCTCAACCATTCACTTAACTCGTCTGTTGATGGTCCTACTGGTTTTTCTATACTTCCATGTCCAAAATCTTTTTTAGTTTCTGACACTGTCTCTATCATTGCAAAAATAACAATTGATGGACAGAATGCAGAACAATGTCATACATTCACCCCAGTACAGAGATCTGGGCCTAAATCCATCGTTTTTTTGCTCACCATGCCATTCCAGTTTGAACCCAGCCATATGCAAATCAGTCTTGACCCTGTGCCCCATGGGAACAGTCCAGCCCGAACTGCCAAGCCAGGTACTCCCTGGACTGGAAACAAGCATCCTAGGACCGGTTTCGGGCTTTCAGCACTCATCAGCCAGGATAGCCTGATTCCAATGGCATGGAGAGCAAGGGACTCACGTCTGAGCATACCCTTCCCACTCGGGGTGACAAATGCAAAAATAACAATTGATGGACAGAATGCATAACAATGTCATACATTCACCCCAGTACAGAGATCTGGGCCTAAATCCATCGTTTTTTTGCTCACCATGCCATTCCAGTTTGAACCCAGCCATATGCAAATCAGTCTTGACCCTGTGCCCCATGGGAACAGTCCAGCCCGAACTGCCAAGCCAGGTCCTCCCTGGACTGGAAACAAGCATCCTAGGACCGGTTTCGGGCTTTCAGCCCTCATCAGCCAGGATAGCCTGATTCCAGTGGCATGGAGAGCAAGGGACTCACGTCTGAGCATACCCTTCCCACTCGGGGTGACAAATGCAAATATAACAATTGATGGACAGAATGCAGAACAATGTCATCCATTCACCCCAGTACAGAGATCTGGGCCTAAATCCATCGTTTTGTTGCTCACCATGCCATTCCAGTTTGAACCCAGCCATATGCAAATCAGTCTTGACCCTGTGCCCCATGGGAACAGTCCAGCCCGAACTGCCAAGCCAGGTCCTCCCTGGACTGGAAACAAGCATCCTAGGACCGGTTTCGGGCTTTCAGCCCTCATCAGCCAGGATAGCCGGATTCCAGTGGCATGGAGAGCAAGGGACTCACGTCTGAGCATACCCTTCCCACTCGGGGTGACAAATGCAAAAATAACAATTGATGGACAGAATGCAGAACAATGTCATACATTCACCCCAGTACAGAGATCTGGGCCTAAATCCATCGTTTTTTTGCTCACCATGCCATTCCAGTTTGAACCCAGCCATATGCAAATCAGTATTGACCCTGTGCCCCATGGGAACAGTCCAGCCCGAACTGCCAAGCCAGGTCCTCCCTGGACTGGAAACAGTCTCTTGACTGGGGGAGAATGTCTGCATTGTCAGCATTCCGTCCATCATTTGTTTGTTGTAACGCTTTTCGCCCTAAGTGGGATGGGTATTCCCAGACGTGGGACCCGTGCTCACTACGCCACTGGAGTCAAGCTATCCTGGCTGATGACGGCTGATAGCCAGAAACCGGTCCTAGGATGCTTGATTCCAGTCCAGGGAAGACATGGCTTGGCAGTTCGGGCTGGACTGTTCCCATGAGGCACAGGGTCAAGACTGATTTGCATATGGCCATGTCTAAACTGGGGTGGTGTAGTGGGCAAAAGAACGAGGGATTTAACCCAGATCTCTTGACTGGGGGAGAATGTCTGCATTGTCAGCATTCCGTCCATCATTTGTTTGTTGTAACGCTTTTCGCCCTAAGTGGGATGGGTATTCCCAGACGTGGGACCCATGCTCACTACGCCACTGGAGTCAAGCTATCCTGGCTGATGACGGCTGATAGCCAGAAACCGGTCCTAGGATGCTTGAGTCCGGTCCAGGGAAGACATGGCTTGGCAGTTCGGGCTGGACTGTTCCCATGAGGCACAGGGTCAAGACTGATTTGCATATGGCCATGTCTAAACTGGGGTGGTGTAGTGGTCAAAAGAACGATGGATTTAACCCAGATCTCTTGACTGGGGGAGAATGTCTGCATTGTCAGCATTCCGTCCATCATTTGTTTGTTGTAACGCTTTTCGCCCTAAGTGGGATGGGTATTCCCAGACGTGGGACCCGTGCTCACTACGCCACTGGAGTCAAGCTATCCTGGCTGATGACGGCTGATAGCCAGAAACCGGTCCTAGGATGCTTGATTCCGGTCCAGGGAAGACATGTCTTGGCAGTTCGGGCTGGACTGTTCCCATGAGGCACAGGGTCAAGACTGATTTGCATATGGCCATGTCTAAACTGGGGTGGTGTAGTGGGCAAAAGAACGATGGATTTAACCCAGATCTCTTGACTGGGGGAGAATGTCTGCATTGTCAGCATTCCGTCCATCATTTGTTTGTTGTAATGCTTTTCGCCCTAAGTGGGATGGGTATTCCCAGACGTGGGACCCGTGCTCACTACGCCACTGGAGTCAAGCTATCCTGGCTGATGACGGCTGATAGCCAGAAACCGGTCCTAGGATGCTTGATTCCGGTCCAGGGAAGACATGGCTTGGCAGTTCGGGCTGGACTGTTCCAATGAGGCACAGGGTCAAGACTGATTTGCATATGGCCATGTCTAAACTGGGGTGGTGTAGTGGGCAAAAGAACGATGGATTTAACCCAGATCTCTTGACTGGGGGAGAATGTCTGCATTGTCAGCATTCCGTCCATCATTTGTTTGTTGTAACGCTTTTCGCCCTAAGTGGGATGGGTATTCCCAGACGTGGGACCCGTGCTCACTACGCCACTGGAGTCAAGCTATCCTGGCTGATGACGGCTGATAGCCAGAAACCGGTCCTAGGATGCTTGATTCCGGTCCAGGGAAGACATGGCTTGGCAGTTTGGGCTGGACTGTTCCCATGAGGCACAGGGTCAAGACTGATTTGCATATGGCCATGTCTAAACTGGGGTGGTGTAGTGGGCAAAAGAACAATGGATTTAACCCAGATCTCTTGACTGGGGGAGAATGTCTGCATTGTCAGCATTCCGTCCATCATTTGTTTGTTGTAACGCTTTTCACCCTAAGTGGGATGGGTATTCCCAGACGTGGAACCCGTGCTCACTACGCCACTGGAGTCAAGCTATCCTGGCTGATGACGGCTGATAGCCAGAAACCGGTCCTAGGATGCTTGATTCCGGTCCAGGGAAGACATGGCTTGGCAGTTCGGGCTGGACTGTTCCCATGAGGCACAGGGTCAAGACTGATTTGCATATGGCCATGTCTAAACTGGGGTGGTGTAGTGGGCAAAAGAACGATGGATTTAACCCAGATCTCTTGACTGGGGGAGAATGTCTGCATTGTCAGCATTCCGTCCATCATTTGTTTGTTGTAACGCTTTTCGCCCTAAGTGGGATGGGTATTCCCAGACGTGGGACCCGTGCTCACTACGCCACTGGAGTCAAGCTATCCTGGCTGATGACGGCTGATAGCCAGAAACCGGTCCTAGGATGCTTGATTCCGGTCCAGGGAAGACATGGCTTGGCAGTTCGGGCTGGACTGTTCCCATGAGGCACAGGGTCAAGACTGATTTGCATATGGCCATGTCTAAACTGGGGTGGTGTAGTGGGCAAAAGAACGATGGATTTAACCCAGATCTCTTGACTGGGGGAGAATGTCTGCATTGTCAGCATTCCGTCCATCATTTGTTTGTTGTAACGCTTTTCGCCCTAAGTGGCATGGGTATTCCCAGACGTGGGACCCGTGCTCACTACGCCACTGGAGTCAAGCTATCCTGGCTGATGATGGCTGATAGCCAGAAACCGGTCCTAGGATGCTTGATTCCGGTCCAGGGAAGACATGGCTTGGCAGTTCGGGCTGGACTGTTCCCATGAGGCACAGGGTCAAGACTGATTTGCATATGGCCATGTCTAAACTGGGGTGGTGTAGTGGGCAAAAGAACGATGGATTTAACCCAGATCTCTTGACTGGGGGAGAATGTCTGCATTGTCAGCATTCCGTCCATCATTTGTTTGTTGTAACGCTTTTCGCCCTAAGTGGGATGGGTATTCCCAGACGTGGGACCCGTGCTCACTACGCCACTGGAGTCAAGCTATCCTGGCTGATGACGGCTGATAGCCAGAAACCGGTCCTAGGATGCTTGATTCCGGTCCAGGGAAGACATGGCTTGGCAGTTCGGGCTGGACTGTTCCCATGAGGCACAGGGTCAAGACTGATTTGCATATGGCCATGTCTAAACTGGGGTGGTGTAGTGGGCAAAAGAACGATGGATTTAACCCAGATCTCTTGACTGGGGGAGAATGTCTGCATTGTCAGCATTCCGTCCATCATTTGTTTGTTGTAACGCTTTTCGCCCTAAGTGGGATGGGTATTCCCAGACGTGGGGCCCGTGCTCACTACGCCACTGGAGTCAAGCTATCCTGGCTGATGACGGCTGATGACGGCTGATAGCCAGAAACCGGTCCTAGGATGCAGTTGTAACTGTCTCTATCATTGTCATACGTCTCTCTGCACAATTCTGATCTACAAATGGATTATTTGTAAAATTTGGTTCCATTAAACTCATAGTCTGCTTCCATGGATTCTCATTCTGACTCACTCTTGGTTGTTCCACTGGTTTATTACTTCTGTAAGGGACTGTCAAACAATGCTCACTGTCCTTCTGTTTGTCAAAGATAGGCATTACTGGACCTATCGTTACTGGAACAGTTACCGCTTCTATATTCTTAGTCAATTCTCTTATTTTCTCAGTTAATTCCAGGGTTGTTTTCGCTAATTCTGCAGAATTTTCTCCATCTGTTCTTTCTTCCAACCCCTTTTCTACTTCCCTAGTAGCACTGTTTTTATTCAAACTTAGGGATTCTGGTTCTGATTTTATAATTCGCATGCTTTCTCTCATCGGGGCACTTCGAGTTAACATTTCTGGTTCTGGTCGATACGGTGGTGGATTTTTATAGAACATATCATCAAGAACATCATCCTCAGACTCATTCGCGCCATACCCTCTACACTCCACATTATGCCTGTTTTCTACACACTTTCGTCCTTCATTCTCTCCTACAGTTCTTACAGGGAACACACCCTCAGTCATACTCGCATCCCGCCATCTTTTCATTCGATCGCTATGCGTTTCATGTCCGTATGGTCTTCCAAACCAGTACCTATATCCTCTACCATTTCTTTGTCTCTCTCATTCATGCATTTCGTCTTCCCATTCCGTCAAAGCCTCAAACTGTGTCGGTCTAGGTCTTGGTTCTAAATTCATCATCTTTTCTCTCAAATTTCTTAAAACAGCCAAATTAAATGAAACATGCTCTGGAAAAGCTAATACTTCTTCATCCTTGGTGTATCTCACCCAGTTATCCAACCAAATACAAGTATGATACCCATATTGCACAATCATATTGGATGCAGGGGTTTTCGGTGGAGGAAGTAACTGTCCTTCCCTAGTCTTTACTGGTTTGTCCTTCTTAAACCACTTCTTGATTCTTCCTAACCATGTTTTTCTCTCTTTTTCTGGTGGATCGTAATACATATTCTTGCCTTTCGCGTATCGCTAGTCTCTCTTTCAACTGTACTGTTAGTCTTTCCAATCACAGCACGACTCACACTAACGCACCAATTCAGAGCTTCCACGCCACTGTCACAGTCCTCAAATCCCAGTGCGACTCACACTAACGCACCAATAAGGAGCGTCTATGTCACCCTGTTTTCCTCCAGTCCTAGCGCGGCGTACACTAACGCACCAATCTGGGGTGTTTTACAGTTCTGACCGACTGTCCAATCCCAGCGCGGTCGTTCTGACGTCAGGAGCCGCTGCGGCAGCTCCTGCTCCTGCTCCTGCTTCTGTCTACCCCTCCTTTACAAATCTGCTCAATAAGTTTTTGTTTCAATTTTTACATTTCTGTTAGTAACAACATAGAAACATCTCCATTGTCCGCTTCGCTAACCAAAGAACAGCAAAAGACCTTTCTCACGAGAATTCCGTCTTTCCTGAGAGCGGCGCTTACCTCTGCCCTACTACGGAATCATTACTTCCGTTGGTAAAGTAGCACATCCCTCTACTTCACCCTTCTAACAAGCATTAGCTAATTGTTTCTCTAGCATTTAAGACAGATAGTTGGAGACCCAATGCTCCTGAGAAATAAACCTAAAGTTTTGCAATCAACCCAAATGCCTTTACATTCACACTCGTTCATACAAGAAAAATAAAATGTAGTACATTCACACAGAATCCTGTCTTTCCAGAGAACAGCGAACAGTCTGTCCTACTACAGAATTATGACATACGTTAACAAAGCAGCGCTTACCTCTCCTTTGTCCTTCTAACAAGCTCAGAGAATACCTATTACCTTCCCAGTGATAAGCGTTATCGGAATGCCAGTTGGATCCCTGGTACCTAAGACCAGAATTTCACAGGTAACCTTCGCTATCATACACGCTTCTTTCACACTATAAATGTCTCTAATGGCAACACACGGCGATGCTACCGAATCGAACCCAGACAATTCGCCGTGCAACTTCTATTGTCACACGTTTCACCTGTGTACCTACAGGGCAAGAACAATTCCGTCTTTCCCGAGAGCAGTGCTTACCTCTGCTCTACTACGGAACCGTTACAAACTTCCGACTTCCTACATCCCAGAAGCCGTGCAAACAACATAAGACTTGACGTAACTCGACATAGAGTGTTAGTACATAAATCAATACCAATCAATAACCAAAATCAATAAGCAATGTAAAACAATAATCACTAAACCAAAACAATAACAACCATCATCTTGCTACCAGAAAAACTGCTCCAGAGCGGAGTGCAAAATCCCTCCCTACCGTCACGGACCAAAGATCTCACATACACACTATCCATACATTCGCTGGTGGGGCCCATAACACCAACATTCACTCACCATCAGTCCATGTGGGAGGCGATTATTCTTCTAAGCGCTGGAAAATGAGAGGGAAAATACCACATTACTCTAATGAGTGACAAATCTACACAATCTTCTGATACTCATTAGGCCTTAAACTTCACCTTTAGTATTCCTCTCATAAATGGGAATGGATCAGTTAGTTGTAGGTTTAAGTGAATTTCTAATTCTCTAATTAACCTTTTCATTAACACATTTCAATGAATAAATAACCCAACTCATTTCTGTAGATGTTCAAATTCAAATTTATATTAATATTGCAAATTAAATCATTCATTTGATCAAGTTGCCATTTATATTTACCTATTCTGGCTAAATGTCGTCCTCTATGTCAAATCTGGCAGTCTCGCAAATCTATGTCCATCAATTTTAGTAGGTTCAGTTCATCAGGAGTTTGGGCATTAATTCAGTCCGTCAAAGATTCAGGCTAACAGCTGTCCTGCAGTGTCACCATCCTCTTCGTCAGCATAACGTCAGGAAATCGAGAAAGGCCAGAAACAAACCCGCTCCCACCTCTCTATTCTACCATAATTTATAGTAAAATCAATATCAAATGCATCAAAGTTTTAGACATCTGAGTTCGCTGATTGGACAATCAGGGATCATCCTTTTAAGTTCTAACGAAAGTGTCTTTTGGGTTATGACCCTTCTCAGTTCCGGTTCACACAACAGTCTTTGTTCGGAATATTTGGACGACGTCCCAGGCTGTCCTTGAAAGGTACATGTTCATCTGGGGTCAGGTCCAGGCCACTGTATATCTGTTGTCAGCGCAGGCGCACTTCACCCAAGCCTTGTTCAGCATCGGCAGTCGGGTTAGGCACCAAAGGCAGCCAATTTTCGATAGGCCAAATGGTCAACTTAAGCAAAAAAACTCAAAAACGTAATTAATACATAGAAATGACTAATTAAATGTTATTCCCTCGCTAATACCCATATGTGTATGTATTTATCTAGCAAGAGCAACACTCAATGCGATTTATACTTACTAAATAAAGCACGAATCACAATTACATCACAACAGCGACATATATCATGCACTATTCTAATTGTCTATCATTAATATGCGTTCGAAATTTAGTTCACGTATTAATTAAGCCATGCAGATTCAAATCCCACGTGTAATTTATATATTAATAAGGTTGGTAAATATTTACCATATCACTCCAATCCATTAATTCGATTATAATTAATTAATTAATCTAATTAATAAAACAATGTTAGAGTCGGGGATCTCTGGTTGGCGCAAGGTTGCCCTAGTGTCAAGCAGGAACCCTCTCCTCTACGTCAGGGCGCAGGATAACCCCTCGCGAATGACCCTTGCTCACCCTCTAGGTGCGTGGCGTGAGCAGCCAAGGCGATTCCTCAGGCGTTGTTGGTTAAGCACTTACAATCATACACACAGTAAATACATCAATCCCCCCAGAAACGGACACCAAACTTGGATATATATAAAAATACGATTCTTTATGTAAAAATAAGGTATATATATCTCAGCAGACTTATCACAAGACCAATAACGTTTTCGCTATGCCACCAGGTTGTACAGCAGGCAAATGTTCATTGTTCGTAGCTTCAAATGGAGACCTTGTAGTCTCTTGCAAATGTTACTTGTGGTTCCAGTACTCACAGAGATCGGCTCCTGCGAACGGGGAAATAAGGCGTTGCGGGCCCCGAGCCCGATACTGGAACTTCTTTCGTGATGTGGAGAGTCGGCACAGGTCGGTGCGACTCTCAGCTTGGGAAGTGTTCTTGGGTCCTCAATCAGCAGGTGTGGGCACGTAGGCAGGCGCGGCCAGCGACCCTTTAGCACGGCGGTGCAGGAGGGTCTGCACAGCGGGGGCGGCGCGGCCTGAGATGTCCGGGGATAGCGAAGCGGGGTCGCAGGGCACGGTCAGTGCAGCTGGATGACCCGGCGTAGATCACAGTCGTCGGACGGCTTCCGGCGGGAGGGGTGATAGCGCGGTCAGCGCGCTCCAGTAGCAGGCGGTGACAGGGATGCAGGCGGCCTGGCCCGGGGACAGAGAGCGGCTCGGGACGGAGCGGGGCTCTCACGGGTTTGAGGCAGGCGAGCTTCTGAGTGTCACGGCCCTAGGAGGGGCGATGAGGGGCGCAGTCTCTTTTCCAGCGGGATGCCCACACGGCTCGAATTGGAGGATGAGCAAGAAGCACAGAGAACCCACTGTTCCTGGGGTTCAGTTCAGGGGGCAAGCTCAGATCAAGCCCTTGGAGAATGTTCAAGCACAAAGTAGCAAAGTCTTTCCAGTAAGTCTCTTCCTCTCCTTTCTCAGCAAGGCAAGCAGCAGGCCAGCTCCTCCGGCGTCTTCTTCTCCTTCTAGTCGGGCAGAGGTTCTTTGTGGTAAACAGGATTCTGATTTCTTAGGAGCCAGGCTCCTACTTTTATACCATGATTCTTTTGTTCTTTAGCGCCAGGGGGCCTAGGCCTGGCTCAGTCCAGTTCTGGAGCACTCTGTTATGGTGACTCTGCTCTTTCCTTTCAGCAGCAGGGCAGAGACATCAGCCGCCCCACAGGGGGTGGCGCCGGCTTTGTGGTGGCAGAGCACAGGTCTATTCAAGAGTCAAGGTGTACTCCTCCCACCCATCCAGGTGTCACCTCTCTACCCACCACCTGGCAGCCAACCTGTCTCTGGGGATCCCCCCACCCTGCTCCTTACTGTTGCCAGGCAGAACACACACACACAGCAGAGGCGGACTGAGATGGTCAGGTCAGTAAATACTAACTTTCTAAAAGTAGCATTTACAAACCCAGGATACTAAAATAAACTTGACTACAAGAAGTATTTTATTATCCTGAGTTCAGGCATACTAAACTTGACACTTCTACCATGCTCCCTGAGTCCACTGGGGTCACAGCGTTGGTGTGATCCCGGCAGCCCATTCTGGCCTATGGAGAGCAGGTAGCCTTCAATAGTGAAGAACGAAAATGGCTGTAATTCACTACTAAGACATGCCACACACATCAGGGCATGTCCTACCTTATGCCTCCAATGCACCCTGCCCGTGGGCCTACCAGAGGGGTGGCTAATATGTAGGTAAGGGAAGGTTTAGGGACTGGCAAGTGGGGGCACTTGCGCAGTCAGCGCGACGGTCCCGGACCGCGCACAGGGTCTGCGGTGGCAGACCCTAGACACACTTTACAAGGCCGCTTTCTGTGGGTGGCGCAACCAGCGCTGCAAGCCCACCAGCAGCATTGGCATTCACAAGCCCTGGCACCCCTGGTGCACTCTACTGGGGACTGACAGTGAATCCAATAAACCAATCATGGACATCAATTACAGGTACACTTTACCTAGGGAGCACTTGCACTGCGGCACGGATTAGCCGTGGCGCAGTGCCCTGAGCGGACAACACCAGCAAAACAATCGAGGCACACCATCAAAAAGTGGAAGGGAAACTCACGCCAAGGTGCCAGGTCTAACACGTGTCCCCTCCAGCTGAACTGTGGGGAGAACTACCCTTGCCCAGGGGGTTCCTCGTCACTAAGGCGGAAATACCTGGACAGACCGTCAGCGTTGGCGTGATCTGTACCAGGACGGTGTTCCACCGTAAAGTCCATACCCTGTAGGGAGATGGACCACCTCAACAGCTTCGGGTTTTCACCCCTCATTTGCATCAACCATCTGAGGGGCCTGTGGTCCGTCTGAACCCGGAAGTGAGACCCAAACAAGTAGGGTCTTAGCTTCTTCAGCGCCCAGACCACAGCAAATGCTTCTCGCTCAATTGCACTCCACCTACTTTCCCGTGGAAGTAACCTCCTACTGATGAAGGCTACGGGTTGGTCCCAGCCCTCCTCAGTCATCTGCGAGAGAACAGCCCCTACACCATGCTCTGAAGCGTCTGTCTGTACTAGGAATTCCTTGGAGAAGTCAGGGGCCAAGAGCACGGGCGCCGTGCACATGGCAGTCTTCAGGGTGTCGAAAGCTTTCTGACAGGTGTCAGTCCAAATCACGTTCCTGGGCTGCTTCTTGGAAGTCAGCTCTGTCAAGGGGGCAACAATCGTTCCATAGCCCTTGACAAACCTCCTGTAGTACCCAGTGAGCCCCAGGAAGGCCCTCACTGCGGTCTGCGTCTTGGGGGGTTCCCAAGCCAGGATGGTCTCGATTTTGGGTTGCAAGGGTGCCACCTTGCCACTCCCCACTTGGTGTCCCAAGTATACCACGGAACCCTGCCCGATCTGGCACTTGCTTGCCTTGATCGTGAGGCCTGCTCGGCGCAGAGTCATCAACACTTCCCAAAGGTGGCGCAGGTGTTTGGGCCAGGTGGCACTGAACACTGCGATGTCATCCAGGTAGGCGGCACTGAACGCATCCAGCCCAACCAGTACCTGGTTGACCAACCTCTGAAAGGTGGCAGGGGCATTCTTCATCCCAAATGGCATGACTCGGAACTGGAAGTGCCCATCTGGTGTAGAGAATGCGGACCTCTCTTTGGCCCCATCGGTCAAGGCGATCTGCCAGTACCCAGACGTTAAATCAAACGTGCTGAGGAACCGGGCAGCCCCCAGCCGATCAATGAGCTCATCAGCTCTGGGGATGGGGTGCGCGTCAGTCTTCGTTACTGAATTGAGTCCCCTGTAGTCCACACAGAACCGGAGTTCAGGTGTGGCTCCCGGCGCAGCAGCTTTGGGGACCAAGACCACGGGGCTGGACCAAGGACTGCTGGAGGACTCAACCACCCCTAGCGCAAGCATTTTGGAGACCTCCTCCTTAATGCATGCTCTGACCCTGTCAGTTACCCTGTAAGCCTTGTGCTTCACAGGTAAGCTGTCTCCTGTGTCCACATCATGGACGCACCAATCTGTGACACCAGGAACCAGGGAGAATCGGTCGGAAAATTGTCCCAGCAAGTGGCGGCAATCTTCCTGTTGTTCGGGCGTCAGGGTGGGGGAGAGGTTAACTCCATCCACTGATCCATCTTTCTCAGAGGCCACTAAGAGGTCAGGAAGAGGCTCGGTCTCCTCTTCCATTCCATCATCAGTGGCCAGCAGCATGCCCACTTCGGTCCTCTCTAAGTGGGGCTTAAGGCGGTTAACATGTAGGACCCTCAAAGGGTTCCTGGGAGTCTGCATGTCCACCAAGTAGGTGATAGGACTTTTGCGCTCCACAACCTCAAATGGACCTGTCCACTTATCCTGAAGTGCACACGGCTCCACTGGGGCCAAGACCCACACCTTTTGTCCAGGTTGAAGCTCTACCAGAGTGGCATTCCGGTCGTACCACCGCTTCATCTCCTCCTGGCTGGCTTCCAGATTTGCCTCAGCAAGTTGCCTGAAACGCCGAGTCTGGTTTCGGAAGGCCAGCATGTAACTATAGACATTCTGGGGAGGTTTCCTGGGAGATTGCTCCCAGCCGTCCTTTACCAAACTCAGAGGTCCTCTTACCGGGTGACCATACAGAAGCTCAAAGGGGCTGAATCCTAGAGACTTCTGTGGCACCTCGCGGTAAGCGAAGAGCAGGCATGGCAAGAGGACGTCCCACTTACGCCTCATTGGACCGTCCAGGCCCATGATCATGCCTTTGAGGGTTCGGTTGAATCTCTCAACCAACCCATTTCCTTGGGGGTGGTAAGGAGTGGTGAACTTGTACGTTACCCCACACTCCTTCCACAGGGATTTCATATATGTGGATATGAAATTGGTCCCCCTGTCGCTCACCACCTCTAGAGGGAATCCCACTCGGGAGAAAATTCCCATCAGTGCCCGTCCCACCACGGGGGCCGTCACTGTCCTCAGAGGGATGGCTTCAGGGTACCGGGTGGCATGGTCCACCAAGACCAGGATGAACCTGTTGCCCAGGGCTGTCTTGGGGTCCAGAGGCCCCACAATATCAATACCCACTCGTTGGAATGGCGTACCGACCACAGGGAAAGGTTGCAGAGGAGCCTTGTGCTTCCCTCCGCTCTTACCACTTGCCTGGCAAGTCTGACAGGTTCTGCAGTAGGAATCTGAATTCTTATGCATTTGGGGCCAGTAAAAGTGGGTGACAAGCCTGTCATAGGTCTTGTCCATCCCCAAATGTCCTGCTAAAGGCACATCGTGAGCCAGCCCCAGTAGGAAGGTTCTGAACTTCTGGGGTACCACCAGCACACGGGCTGACCCAGGTTCAGCAGCCTTAGGCTCGGAATACAGGAGGTCACTCTCCCAGTACACGTAGTGTGTTTTGGCCTGAACACCGTTGGCCTGGTCTGCAGCCTGCTGCCGCATACCCACGAGAGAAGGGCATTCTTTCTGCTCCCTGCAGAATTCCTCCCTGGAGGGACCTCCTTCTTGCTGCCAATGGGTCAGCTCAGGCAGATCTCCCAGTTCGGCAATCTGTTCCCCGGTAGGCTCCAGAGCATCCCCCTCAGGGTCTACTTCCTCCTGGGCCGTGGGATCTTCGGGGGCCGGTTTCCCGCGCCTCCTGCGCCTTCTCCCTAAGGCCGGTTCCTGGACCTCTCCCTCAGGCTCCCGGACCCTCTCAACACCCTTACTGGCTGCCATGGACCGGGTGGTCACGCACGCCCAGTCGGGTAGACCCTTCATCCTCAGATGCGTGGTCTTCTCCACCTTTTCCCAAGGGGAACTCTCCAGGTCGTTCCCTAGCAGACAGTCTACAGGCATGTCAGTTCTCACAGCGACTTGTAGAGTACCAGAGACCTCCCCCCACTCAAAGGGAACTTGAGCCATTGGACAACGACTCTCTACGTTGTCAGCATTGACAACCCTACAGTAGGCATTGGGTACAATCTGCTCTTGAGACACCAGGTGTTGCCTCACCGAGGTCACGCTGGCTCCTGTATCTCTAAGAGCCTCCCTCTTCCTTCCATTGATGGTCACCACCTGCCCATATTTCTTAGTGTTAGAGGGCAGGTAGGTTACAGGGACCATCTCACTGTCTCCTAGCGAGACTAGGGTCATCTGCCCGGGACCCCCACCCTCCTGGACTGCTACTTCCTCCCCAAAGTTAACACTAGCTACTTGCCGGGGGGGAGCACCAGTGGGTGCGGTCTTACCAAACAGGCGACACTTAGGATCAGAGGCAATGTGACCCGGGTCACCACACCTATAACAATTGAAGGGCCCCTTTGGAACAGGTCTACCTGTCGGGGCCCCGTTCTGCTGCGGGGGTGGGGGAGGCTGAGAACCCTTCTGCTGGTTCCCTTGGGAATTACTTTGGGGGCCTTTTTGGAACCCCTTCTGTTTACCCTTGTCCCCCCCACTCTTCTGCTGGGGACCCTGCCCACCTTTGGCGGAGTCTCCCACTTGACCCTTGTGGACCCTGGTGCTGAGCCAGCGGTCCGCCTCCTCAGCAAGCTTCCTCGGGTTGGACAGCTTGCTATCTATCAGGTGCTGGCGTAGCTCAGGAAAACATTGACTGGACAAGTGCTCCCATGCAATTAAATCAAGCAGCCCTTGATAATCATTCACTTTGCTACCCTTCACCCAACCATCCAGCGCTCTGCAGAAAAAGGTCACATATTCCACATACGTACTCTCAGGGATCTTCTTGGTCTCCCTGAACCTCTGTCTATATAGCTCAGGAGTTAACCCATACCTGGTCATTAAAGCTTCCTTCATATGGGGGTATGAGGTCTGGACTTCTAAGGGCAAATCTAACAGTGTGTCCCGCCCTTCCGCAAGGAACCTTCCCCACAACCCCGCTCCCCAGTCTTTCTCAGGGACCCGGTGTGAGGACATGGCCACCTCGTAGGCTCTAAACCACTGCCCTATGTCATCCTTTCTAAAATACTCCTTTACTACATCTTTGGGGATGTACACCTTGGACTCTACCTGCATTGGTGGAGTGCTGCCACCAGAAGGAGCGGTGTCCAAACTTTTCGCCTTCAGCTCCAACTCCTTCAATCTTATATCATGATCCATTTGGCGTTGTTGTGCCTCCAGGGCCAACTTCTGCTTTTCCATTTCCATTTGTCCTGCCAACTTTGCCATCTCCATTGCATGCGCCCTGTCTGCTGCCCTGTCTGCCAGCTCCTCTGGCGACCGGACTCTGCTGGGCTCCTCAAGGTTGTCGGGTGGAACGATGTCCCCCGCATTCCGTAGGTCTCGTGACTCCTTCCAGGCTCTCAACGCCTTGGTGTACTGGGGCTTCCTCTTGCATCCAGCATGGGGGACTCTGAATTTTACACTGTAGCCTTTCAATTGCTCCATCGTGTAGCCTTCCAGTCTCTCCCAATCCACCTCATCTATTCCAGAAATCACAGAGAGTGCTCTTCCAGCGGAGTGCGAGCCAGGCATGGTTGCAGTAATGGCAGATGTTTCAACAAAGTTCAACAATTACAAACCTGTGGCTGCGTTATTTGGTCTGCTCTCACTATCTGGTGATTAATAATTCACTGTATGCAAATTACAAGTGCAAATCCGAAATCCCACCCGCTGCCAACAATGTTAGAGTCGGGGATCTCTGGTTGGCGCAAGGTTGCCCTAGTGTCAAGCAGGAACCCTCTCCTCTACGTCAGGGCGCAGGATAACCCCTCGCGAATGACCCTTGCTCACCCTCTAGGTGCGTGGCGTGAGCAGCCAAGGCGATTCCTCAGGCGTTGTTGGTTAAGCACTTACAATCATACACACAGTAAATACATCAATCCCCCCAGAAACGGACACCAGACTTGGATATATATAAAAATACGATTCTTTATGTAAAAATAAGGTATATATATCTCAGCAGACTTATCACAAGACCAATAACGTTTTCGCTATGCCACCAGGTTGTACAGCAGGCAAATGTTCGTTGTTCGTAGCTTCAAATGGAGACCTTGTAGTCTCTTGCAAATGTTACTTGTGGTTCCAGTACTCACAGAGATCGGCTCCTGCGAACGGGGAAATAAGGCGTTGCGGGCCCCGAGCCCGATACTGGAACTTCTTTCGTGATGTGGAGAGTCGGCACAGGTCGGTGCGACTCTCAGCTTGGGAAGTGTTCTTGGGTCCTCAATCAGCAGGTGTGGGCACGTAGGCAGGCGCGGCCAGCGACCCTTTAGCACGGCGGTGCAGGAGGGTCTCCACAGCGGGGGCGGCGCGGCCTGAGATGTCCGGGGATAGCGAAGCGGGGTCGCAGGGCACGGTCAGTGCAGCTGGATGACCCGGCGTAGATCACAGTCGTCGGACGGCTTCCGGCGGGAGGGGTGATAGCGCGGTCAGCGCGCTCCAGTAGCAGGCGGTGACAGGGATGCAGGCGGCCTGGCCCGGGGACAGAGAGCGGCTCGGGACGGAGCGGGGCTCTCACGGGTTTGAGGCAGGCGAGCTTCTGAGTGTCACGGCCCTAGGAGGGGCGATGAGGGGCGCAGTCTCTTTTCCAGCGGGATGCCCACACGGCTCGAATTGGAGGATGAGCAAGAAGCACAGAGAACCCACTGTTCCTGGGGTTCAGTTCAGGGGGCAAGCTCAGATCAAGCCCTTGGAGAATGTTCAAGCACAAAGTAGCAAATTCTTTCCAGTAAGTCTCTTCCTCTCCTTTCTCAGCAAGGCAAGCAGCAGGCCAGCTCCTCCGGCGTCTTCTTCTCCTTCTAGTCGGGCAGAGGTTCTTTGTGGTAAACAGGATTCTGATTTCTTAGGAGCCAGGCTCCTACTTTTATACCATGATTCTTTTGTTCTTTAGCGCCAGGGGGCCTAGGCCTGGCTCAGTCCAGTTCTGGAGCACTCTGTTATGGTGACTCTGCTCTTTCCTTTCAGCAGCAGGGCAGAGACATCAGCCGCCCCACAGGGGGTGGCGCCGGCTTTGTGGTGGCAGAGCACAGGTCTATTCAAGAGTCAAGGTGTACTCCTCCCACCCATCCAGGTGTCACCTCTCTACCCACCACCTGGCAGCCAACCTGTCTCTGGGGATCCCCCCACCCTGCTCCTTACTGTTGCCAGGCAGAACACACACACACAGCAGAGGCGGACTGAGATGGTCAGGTCAGTAAATACTAACTTTCTAAAAGTAGCATTTACAAACCCAGGATACTAAAATAAACTTGACTACAAGAAGTATTTTATTATCCTGAGTTCAGGCATACTAAACTTGACACTTCTACCATGCTCCCTGAGTCCACTGGGGTCACAGCGTTGGTGTGATCCCGGCAGCCCATTCTGGCCTATGGAGAGCAGGTAGCCTTCAATAGTGAAGAACGAAAATGGCTGTAATTCACTACTAAGACATGCCACACACATCAGGGCATGTCCTACCTTATGCCTCCAATGCACCCTGCCCGTGGGCCTACCAGAGGGGTGGCTAATATGTAGGTAAGGGAAGGTTTAGGGACTGGCAAGTGGGGGCACTTGCGCAGTCAGCGCGACGGTCCCGGACCGCGCACAGGGTCTGCGGTGGCAGACCCTAGACACACTTTACAAGGCCGCTTTCTGTGGGTGGCGCAACCAGCGCTGCAAGCCCACCAGCAGCATTGGCATTCACAAGCCCTGGCACCCCTGGTGCACTCTACTGGGGACTGACAGTGAATCCAATAAACCAATCATGGACATCAATTACAGGTACACTTTACCTAGGGAGCACTTGCACTGCGGCACGGATTAGCCGTGGCGCAGTGCCCTGAGCGGACAACACCAGCAAAACAATCGAGGCACACCATCAAAAAGTGGAAGGGAAACTCACGCCAAGGTGCCAGGTCTAACAAACAACATGCAAAATGGGGTGGGTATACAAAGTTTGCATAACCCGCTCCAGCAACGCCGACAGTACAATTGATATTGGGGGCCAGACCTAGGGAAACCCGACAGGCCGTTGGGGAAATGTCCATACTCACTGGGCTGGCAGCGGTGACTACCGGGCCTGACTTCAGCACAATCGTCAGACTCAGCATACCGTGTCCCGACCATGGCAACTGGCAAAGGGTCTAAAGCGACGGCCCATATTAGATTAGCCAAATTCTCTTGGAACAAAGCAGGGGATGACAAGGAACAAGTGTCAACGGAGGTTCCGGATAAACAGGTCAATCAATTCTCAACCACAGTGGTATCTTACACTGCAGGACATCTTGGAGGCCATAACTGGGGTACGCCTGAATAGACTCAGTAAATAAAGAGGTATGCCTCCTCCACATGGACTTTCGCAAAATGGACGACAAGGTAAAAGATCTCGGGGAAGTAACTACTACACTACAACAGGATACATCCCAACTCCACAAACAGGTCGCCCAACTTCAGGATCATCAAACTATGATGGCACGGCCTGAAGGAATAATACACGTATACTGGGTGTACTGCAATGGGCAGCGGACCAATATGTGAAAGAGCTGATACTGAAACATTTGCAGCCTAAGAGGCTGTCGAGCTACTTTTCCATCGAGAGGGCTCACCGAGTACCAGGGGGATGGCTGAAGCCGGGGGCCCCCCCACGTACACTCATCACCCGTGTTTTCAACTATAGGGACCAGGACACAATCTTGCAAATGGCACAAACTAATCCTCCACTCAAACTGGATCACATTTTTCCTTGACTTTACAGCCAAGGTCCAGGCCCAAAGACGTAGTTTTTTGGCAGTAAAAAAGGAGCTCAGGGATTGTGAGGTGAAATATGCCATGCTCTTTCCTGCGAAACTCCGGGTCAAATCGGAGGGCAAAACGTCGTTCTTCTCTTCGCCAGAGGATACTTGGGAAAGGCGGGAAGGGCTGGCGCAGAGTAGGTGCCGGGCACAGAGACCGGAATGAAGGACGTCGACCACACAGAGCCAACCAGAGGATTGAGCCGGACAGTGAATCATCTGGGGCAGAGATGGGAGAGACACCGTGTGGCTGAGTGGAGTACACCTTGAGACTAAGACTTCCCTGCAGTGTCCACAGATTAGTGGCTGGGTGGGTTGGGGGTGAATGAGATGATTCTGACAATTTTACCTAACTGAGGGACATTTGCAGGCTCTACTTGGGGATTGAGAAGACTACACATTGGAAGTAGATATGGACCTTAGACAGGCTGAACTATAAGCCTCAAATAGTTTTGTGGTCATAAGTAAACTGTGTTTAAACGAGGGTGGGAGGGCTGCCGGCCCACACCTTTGAATATACTGGGGGGGGGGGGGGGGGGAGAGAGGTACTCTGTCTTGTTGGGGTGTGGGTAGTTTTAAATCTACGGGCCGGGGGGCAGGGAGGGGGGTGGGAGCTAGGGGTGAGGGATTTGGGGTTTCACGGTTTGTTGAATTTGCAAGCCACAGATCACATAGAGTCATGTCCATGTTCCAGTGTTGCCAGTAGCTGTAGAGGGGAGGCACCCACGAGCTGTGTTGGGGTACACGAGAGTGCTTCCACAATCCACACATACTGGGTGTTGACGCCAAGCCTCGGGGGGTTCCGGTTAAACTGTCCTCCCTACTTCAAGGGATATCACAGTTTGGGGTTTGAAGTTTCTTTTGTTATTATTGTTATGACGGTTGATGATCTGCAAACACTAAGACACACTCACTATAGGAGCATATCTGCACTTGACCTCCGATATCCGGTCTGCGACAGAGACCCACACTCCATATGACCTCGACTGTCCCAATGACACAACGCACTTTAACATCGACACTGTCGCTCCTCTCATGGAACGTCAATGGTCTGCGGGACAAGATAAAGTGAGGGTTAGTGTTGCGATATTTGATACGGAAGGCCCCAGCAGTCCCACTGTTGCAGGCAACGCATTTAGTAGGTTCCACATGCAAAGCACTGGACCGATGGGGGTTCCAGCTACTAGTACATTGGGAATTTACCTCAGGATCTCATGGGGTGGGAATCCTAGTTAGAAAGCAATTCCCTCTCATCGTTCAACGTACTTTTAAAGATGACCAGGGTCGATTTGCCACGACTTTGAACCAATGGGAGGGTCGTCTACTTAACTTAGTGACTGTTTATATCCCACCCGTCCTACACTCCTCAGCCCTTCAGGCCTTGGGCAAGTTCCTGCTGACGCTGCCGGAGGGGGACTTAATATTAGGGGGCCACTTTAATATGACGATCAATGATGCAGTGGACCGTACACCCGCCCGACCTCAACAATGTCTCTGATCACCCCTGTCTGAATTCCTAGAAGCACATGGTTTACTGGATGTTTGGTGGTTTCAAAATCCACATCAGAGACAATTTACTTTTCACTCAGGGGCTCACGATAGTCTTTCACGCATAGACTACATTCTCGCAGCAACGGACAGTATGGGAAGGTATGGGGTGGTCTCACATCTGCCCAGGGGGATCTCTGATCACTCCCCAGTGCTGGTGGTGTTTTGATCACACGGCTCCACCCAGCGTCATATATACCCCATATACCCAGGATTCCTACTGAATCCTGAGATTAAAAAAGGTTTACTAACTACCACAATGCATTATTTCCCAAAAAATTCGGCCTCAGTCTCCTCTCCACTAACTTTGTGGGAGGCGTACAAACCAGTCATGTGTGGGCAGGCCATTTCCCTCATTGAAGGTCATAACAAAGATAAGAAAAAGGAGATAGAAGCCTTAGAACAGGAGGTGCATCATTTGGAGTCCCAACATGCTAGGGATCCCTCCGACACCAACGCCCATGGGTTGCGCGTGAAACAACAGGAATATTAGGAATACCTCTGGGCAGAGGCCAAAACCTGCATAACGACAGTTCAGCATAGGGTCTACGAATCGGGGGACAAAGCCGGCAAACTTCTTGCCTGGTTAGATAGGAGGGAGCGAGCGACTAGATGGATAGCGCAGCTCAGGTCGGAGAACGGTGAAATGACATACAGGAGATAGCGACTGCGCTGGCAGCACACTATAAACGGGTGTACACATCCACAAATACAACCACAGTCCAGGAAGCGCTTGAATTCCTTAAAGACAAACGTATGCCGGTACTCACGCCAGTAGAGGCCGAAGGACTCGAGGTGGATATTACAGTAGATGAGCTCAAGGTGGCCATATACAAGATTCAGTCGGGTAAAGCCAGAGGCCCCAATGGCATCCCAATAGAATTTTATAAATGTACGGCAGATAAGGTGGCCCCCTATATGTTAAAAATGTGAGGCAAGCAGGGCCCTAGGCGAGCTCCCTTTAGATCAACGGTTGGCTACCATAGTGGCCATCCATAAACCTTGCAAACCCACAGTGGAGTGCGCATCGTACCGACCGATCTCATTGATTAATGCAGAGGCCAAGATTCTGGCCTAAACATTAGCGCTCAGATTGACACCATATCTCACTAAATTGATCCACCCGGACCAATCGGGATTCATGCCTGACACCTACATAGCGTCCTGGGACGAAAACATACGATACAGGAGGACACAGCGGTCCTATCACTTGACGCAAAAATGGCCTTTGACTCGGTGGAATGGACATTTCTGTTTGCGGTCCTCCAACACTTGCTCCTGGATACAACTATTGTATGCTAACCCTATCGCACATGTAGTTGCCAATGGACACTTATCTTGGGAGATTGCTCTGGGATGAGGGACACGGCAAGGTTGCCCACTGTCGCCCCTTCTGTTCGCACTGGTAGTAGAGCCGTTGGCTGCCTGGATTAGGTGGGACCCAGTAATCCGGGGTCTTAAATGGAGGGAGGGATGGGAAGATCGTATCTCCCTTTATGCCGATGACGTCCTTATATACATAGCCTCACCCACGTGGTCCCTTCACTCATTGCTTAACATCTGTGAGGCGTTCTGATCGGTGTCGGGGTACACAATCAATTGGGACAAGTCTGTACTGTATGTTTTATGTGGATTACCTCCTAAACTGCCTAGGGGATGTGTGGTACAGATAGTAACAGACAATTTTAAATACCTCGGAATCTATGTAACGTCCGACCCAGACGAATTCCAAGCACTTAATCTGCAAGCACCGTTGCAAAGGCTGAAGCGAGATATCAAGCATTGGAGAACGTTGCCGCTCACCCTACTGGGCAGAGGAGCACTTTTTAAAATGATGGCCTTGCCCAGAATCTTATATGCCCTGCACAACACACCATGCCAAGTTCCAGATTCATACTTTACAGCAATAAACTCAGAGGTTAATACTCTCCTTTGGGATGGCTGCGTGTAAATTGATTAGAAGCTGGTACGATGGGGGAATTACTCTACCCGACGTCCGGGCATACTACTGGGCCTCACAACTGACAGTTATCAATCAGTGGATTCACACACCTGACACTGACCCTGCATACCGCCTGGACCGAGTGGCTCTAGGGACGGGGGGAGTTAATAGGGCACTCTATAACAAACAGAAAGCGCCTGGCCTCATGGGACCGACGGTGCACACGATTCATGTTTGGCACATGGTCACACGGCACCTGGGATAGGCAGACAGGCTAACGCAACACACTCCATTGTGGGACACAGGCAGACTGGAAACCCTGGGAAAGAGCAATGGGTTCCAAAAAATTGGACTTGATAGAGATCTCCGGCTGGGAGACCGCTGGAGAGACGGGAAAGTCATCAGCTTTGCCCACCTGCAGTAACACTACGAAATGGCTCCTGGTGAACAGTTTCGATATACGCAAATTAAACATGCGATAGATGCAGCCCTTCCGGCAGCAGCGACACTCCCTGAATCATCCCCTTTGGAGTACCGACTATTAACGGACTACCTAGACATGAAAGCAACGTCTCTTACCTATAGAAAAATTATTAATAATCAAACGGACCCCCTCGTATGACTCTGGGCGGTCTGGCAGACAGAGATTGGAGATATGGATGACACTGCTTCGCCTAGAGAGGTAGCAGTCTCCTCTAGACTGGTACAGCTAAAAATACTACATAGGACCTATTACACACGGACGACATTGCACAAGATAGGAAAAACTACTGACCCGCACTGTCTGCGCCAATGTGGCGAACTAGGTACATTTTTTCATACTCTGTGGGAGTGCCCACTGATTACCATATATTGGAAGTCAGTGATGGAGCCTCTTACAGAGGTCAGCAAGGGCCAAGTCCCGCTTGTTCCCAGGTGTTGTTTATTGAACATATGGGAGCCGACGGATCTTAACCATGCCGATAGTCAGTGGGCAATGATAGGAATGATGATTGACAAGCGGAATCTAGCACAAAAATGGGGGGCGGCACAAGCCCCAAACTTGACTGAGTGGAGTAGGGAAATGGACATGGTCTTGGTGGCTGAGAAAGCTAAATACGTTCATAGAGGCTGCCCAACGAAATGGGGAAGAGTGTGGGGAAAATGGAATGCCTATAGAGGGAATATATGTACTCCTCCTTTACTGGTTCGAGACTCGGATGATGAAGTGTAATACTATTGTTGATTGTGCACTTGTTATATCACTACATGTAATGCTCACTGATGGACTATATACAACTGTCATATCCTTTGTAAGGAATTTACTTGCAGATGTTGTTTGCTATATAATAAAAACCGTTTAAAAAAGAAATGGTGCCATTTGTTGTTTATGTGGTGAGAAATATTGGGATTGAATCATGGGTCCCTCCTACTCATCCACTGAGCAGGTGGGACCAAAGGAGGTATAAAAGCTCAGACACTTAGGGCCTGATTATGATGCCGGTCAGACCGACTTCCGCAGTCCTGTCAGAGGCAGTCGGACCCCCGTTGGACTCATCAGAAGCTGTCAGTGCGACAGCCGGATTACAATGCATGCATCCTGTACTCTGACTGACCGCTGAAAGACAGCAGACCCTGACAAGCTTTCCGAGACGGCAGTCAGAGAAAAACAGCATCCATAGGGCAGTACAGGGATTGCCAACTACTGTTCGCATTACGATGTGGGTTTCTGACGACCTTACTGTAGCGGTTTGACTGACTGCTTTGAGTTGTCGGAGACAATGGATTTGAGGTGCATACTCATCCAAATCTGCTTCTCTCCAGCAGTCTTTGCCTTGGGTCTCCTGCTCCAGGTCCCCCCTGCACCTGAGCAGCTGCATCCTGATTACTAAGATTCAATCTGTGCCAGAATCTAGGTAAGTCCTTATGTGGTATGTATCGCCACTGACTGGACTGTGCACATTTCGCCACACTCCAGCAATGGGGTACATGGTGCACAAGACATATTCCCACATATGCCGAGCATGTGTGTACAATTCACAGGTTTTCTGTGATTTTGTATGCATTTGCAGCAACATATTCAGGGATATGTGCTCCGCTGTAGATTCGACCGCCCCGGTAGTAGCGTTTGCATCATAATACGGCGGGGGGGGGGGGCAACTTCCCAGCCTCAGCGGTTGGAAAGGGCCCGTGAAGACTGCGGTTGGACAGTCAGTCCGACCGGCATCGTAACGAGGCACTTAGTTTATCACTTTCAAATTGGAGTTTGCTATCAGACATCCAATTACCGGCAACAGCTGTATTTTGAAAGCTTTTGCAGAACCAAAAATCACTGTATTTGAGGCTCAGGGTAAATATTTTTAATTGTAGATATCATGGGTACTTCAAAATTATTTTCTAAGGGATTTAAAAAAAATGTAGATTACATTTAAAATTTCAATATAAGTGCGCTACTCTTGTCTGGTTATATAGCATATACTAAAGGCTCAGTAATTATATTTATATTAGAGCGAAAAGTATGTATTTGTATGCATTTATGTGGGTTTAGTTTAAAGGTTCCATCTATCATCTAAAGAGACAGAGATTATGGAGAGTAGAAAACATTAGAAATCTCTAAATGTTTGGTTTAGTAGAAAAAGAAAGGTCTGTAATTAAAGGTTTCTGTTAGTTGGGTAGGAATGTCTATTTCAGAAATTCTTTTTATGTTAAGTGGGTTCAACATTATGCTCCTGTTTTTTATGCCTAATTATTCTTTTTAACCTTTTTTAATTTGGGATGGGAGGCATATCTGCAGCAACATGTATACATATTTGTTTACGGCTTAGAGCTGAACTATCTCCCATCTTCGTCACTGGTGCTGACTCATTCACTCCTCAGTGTTACCTGAGCAGCCTGACGAATACTGTGAAGAGGCCACCAGTGAGGTTGTCTGTGTGTTATGCAACGTACACGAGGCAATCACTTGTATAATCCTGTAGTGTGACGCCAAGGAAGACTTCTTGAACCGCAACAGCTCGTTGTATATTATATATTTATTCAGTACAGCTGAAGAGAAATCATCGGAACTCATAGGAACCGGCTCGTACGCTTGCCGCAGGGGAAAAGGTAACGCCCATAACATGACGTTGAATAAATACCACACCCATATTCCATCTGACGCGAACATGTTTAACCAATCAGATTACAGTGACCTTTTAGTAATCTGATTGGTTGTTATACTAGTAACAATGCAGGATACAACATCTCCCTTTCATAAACAATTTAAATATCAAACTGGTTACGAATAATAACCTTTCTTTTACATTATAAACACCAATGCTTCAATATACAATATAGTCTTTGTAAATACTTGGAAAGCGCGAAATTCTTCCAGATGATGTGCTAGGGTACACCTCTTGACTACTACTCGATGCTTCACAAGTTGGCATCTTGCTGGTGCTCTGATCTTTAACATTCACATCACTCATAGACTGTGTTTCACCTTGCGATGCTTCACATCTAACCACCTCAGACGCAACTTCAGATCTTGGATGCATCAAAGTACGGTTGACATCATTCTCGCTGTCTAAATCTTCCTGCTCTTCCTTCCTCCATTGATTTGATCGAACCTCTTTCTCCTTTTCTCCAAAATCATACCACCCGTTACTTTGATCATTATATGCAGCCCATCTTCCTTCTTTGTTAATTAGATCTTTTTGCATGTCTTTAATTTTAATTATATCTGACTTGTGTCGCCATCCAAAATTTTGCAATAGCACTGCACTATTTGACACGTCTACAACTTCTTGTGGCTCATAAAATTTTGACTCTCCTTTATATTTTACAAATGGTTTCTTGAGCAAAACCCAGTCACCAATTACGATGTCTTTCACAACTGCTCTGTGTACTTTATCATGGTAAACCTTGGACTTAAGTTGTTGACTTACAATCTTATCCTTTACCTTAAGTTCAGAATCTTTCACCTCAATTCTCTTCAAAGCTTCATCCTTTTGCAAACCGAAGTTTGGTGAGATAGATGTAATACACTGTCTACCTCTCATAAGAAAAAATGGTGAATAACCCGTAACACTATTAGTTGTGGCATTATATGCTTTGACTCTTTCCCTTACGAACTCCTGTACTGGGTAACCAGCTGCCAATGCCATCTGTATACTTTCCTTCAAGAATCGATTCACCCTTTCAACCTGACCATTTGATTTAGGTGAATAATTTGGTGTTTTTTCTTGCACAATTTCATTTTGTTTCAAAAACATCACCATTTTTTCTGAAACCAATTGTTTGCCATTGTCTGATACCAATATCTTTGGTAAACCTTCTATTGCAAAACAAGATTCCAAAAACTTAATCACTTCTTCAGAATCAATTTTAGACACAAATTTGAAAGAATCCATTTGCTATAATAATCACTTATAACAATTAAAAATTTGCAAACATTTTCCAATACATGTAATGGTCCGGCAAAATCAATTGCCACTTTTAACCATGGTGCACTAGGTATTTGTACTAATTGCATTTCTTGCACTCGCATCTTCCAATGTTTGTCTGATCTAAGGCAGATAGCACAATTATCCACAAATATGTTGACATCAGTATCTAACCCCGGCCACCAATAATGCTCCTTCAATAACTTTTTTGTCATGGTAGATCCCAAATGGCATTTGTGTGCCTGTTCAATCAACTTTTTTCTTATTTTTGTTGGTGGCACTAATGCGTCACCCCATAAAACAAAACCACTATCAATACATAGTTCACTTGCTACCTGAAAATATGTTTTGAGATCTGAAGTCAGATTCCTGACTGGTGGCCAATCGGTTACAATATAGTTCTTAACTTTTGTCAACACTGGATCGTTTTCAATATATTCCAACCACTCTGCTGTATTTCCCACTTTTAAATTCTTTTCAACATCTTTTATACAAGAAACAACCCATTCCGTGTTTTCATCCACTCTTGGTTCAGGAATATCCAATGGCAACCTTGACAAACAGTCTGCTCTCACATTATTCTTACCTGGAATATGACTTATGGTAAATGTGTATTCCTGAAGCTTAGCCAATAATCTTACCAATCTGGCAGACAAATTTCCATTACCTCTACCGTAACCATCCATCAAATACGTTAATGGCTTATGATCCGTCACTAATTCAAATTGCTTTCCCCACAAATACATTTTTAACTTTTCTACGGCCCACACACATGCCAGTGCTTCCCTTTCTATAGTGCTATAATGCACTTCTGCTTCCTGTAACCGTCTTGAAATGAAAGCTATCGTGTGTGAACTACCTTTCACTTTTTGTGTGAAAACTGCACCGATTCCAACTGAACTCGCATCAACTGTAATAATGTTTATTCCTTCCGGATCATACGGTTTTAATGAAGGTGCATTTACAATTGCTTGTTTGACCTTTTCAAAAGCACAATTTTGACTTGCAGACCATGAAAACTTTTCTCCTTTGCGCAGAAGAATACGCAATGGTTCAACCACTTCTGAATAATTTTCCAGGAATCGAGAATAATATTCACTTAAACCCAAAAATGACTTCAAAGCATCCTTGTCATGTGGTACAGGGGCATCTTTTATGGCTTTAACTAAATCTAGTTTTGGTTTTATTCCATTTCCCCCAATTACGTGGCCTAAATACTCAATTTCTGTTTGCAAAAACTTACATTTCTCTTTTGAAACTGTCATTCCTCTTTCATTTAATCTATTCAATACTAAATCAAGAATGATATTATGCTCCTCAATGGTGCTCCTCCGGGCGTCGCCGGGCTGAGCCCGGGCAGAGGGCGGGCCGTCTGTGGCCGTCAGGGGCCAGAGGAGGCCGGGCTGGGCCACTCTATTGATCAATCGCCCTGGACATCTCATTGTGAGTAATACCAATCGAGACACTGTGAACATTGCTGGTCATATTATAACCCTTATCACTGTGACTCTTTCAGCGCCCGGGGCGTGGCAGCAGGACTTGTTAATATTAAGTGTGATTTAAAGTTCGTGCTGCAAAAGGTGGGAGACTAAAACTATCCATAATACTCGTATAAGTGACTGACCTGTATTATGGCCGGCAAAAGTCAGACACGGTTACTAAGACCTAAGCGTTGTATTCCCAATGCCTCCCAGGTACAGAAAGAAGCCAATAGCTCGGTCTTTCCAGTCATAATGCAGCCCACGGCTATTGACCGTATGCTAAAAAGAGCGCTGGGGGCTGTATCCAGTGAAATCGAGCGAACCGAGAGGCGTCTCTCTTTAACCCCTGATACTGACCCTGACCTTGTCGAAAGATCACGAGACCAGGAGCAGGAGATTTTATTCATTTCACCCCCCAGCACTCTAGATACCAGTGAGAGGGACTTCCCTTGTGCCCAACTCACGCTCACCAGTAAGAAGAAGGAGGCAGGTCATATCAAACGCACTGCTACACGCACAAAAAATAAGTGCGCCCCTAAAAAGCGAAAGATCACTAATAGTGTAGCCCCACTCACTAACCCAACTAATAGACACTCCTGTGGGATAGAGCGTGCCACCCAGACAAGCCCCCAGACAGAGGCTCCTATTTGGTTAAATAAGATCATGTTAGACCTTCAGGCCCAGATTGAATTATTGATTGTTAATCTATTGAAGCCGGTCACAAGTAGACTAGACAAAATATTAAGTGAGATAAAAAACAGTGTCGAAAGACCCCCTGGCAGGTGCCCCGAGTACCCACACTAGCCCCCGAGTGACCCACTTAGTCACTAAAAAGGTGACTAACGCTAATGAGAGTAGAAACACACATACAATTTTAGCGCAAATTCATGAGCCTCCCATCTCCCACGGACAAGTGGGTAGTAGTGACACTGCTAGGGAGAGCAGCCGGCGTCCGGATAAAGGACCAGGAAAACAGAATGCAGACGTACAGTCTGAGACTTTGGCCGGCCCCATAAATGATGTAGCTGCCTATGAAAAGAGCCCCTCCCCCACATATAAGCAATTCCCCACGATTAACCTTCCACCCGAGGCTTGTCCGTTGGTCGTTGTGTTTGCAGGGGTTCCAGAACTCAAAGAAACACAGAACGAATCCCAAGAGGAGCTAAAAAATAAACTCATCTTCTGGCTTAACCAGAATAAACCTATTGCCAACAATCAGGTTGGGGAAATCCTTTTGGTTAGACGAGTGAACTGGGTAGGGAGGAGCCTGAAAACTATCGAGGGAAACTGCATCATTGCCAATTTTAGGGACAGTAGGGTGGTGGAGCATATTTTGAGTTCGGGACCCTCGAGAAGTATGACAAGTATAAGGCCCCTGCCACTTAGCTTCTTTTATTCAACGCAACAGGTACTGAATGAGGGACTGCATCATGGGTGGAGACAGGCCGAGGGACGACACCCTGGGTTAAACAGAGGCTTGAATTTCGCACATCAAGCTACAGGGCTCTGGGATGGAGGACACCAGTCCTGGGTAAACAGGTTCGCCCCTTTAAGGTCACTAGAGGAGATTGATTGACTGTGCAATCCTCACTCTTCTTTAGTACAGGTTGACATGGATTATATAGGCCTGCTAGATGAAGTTTTTTCGGGATATGGTTTACCCGTGGAAGAAGGGCACCCAGCATCTGGGAGGGAGAGGCCCAGGATCTTAGCAAAAACCCAAGGAGCATTAGATACTCAGGGAGTGGGTTGCGCATATACAACCCCAGAGTCAGTCACTTTAGTGACTAAGCGAAGAAACCAAGCTAGCGACTCACAGAGCCAATCCCCTGGAAAGGAAACTGGGGGGGGACTTATTATTAGTCAAGAACCGGCAGTGGTAGGGCCCGTTATTATTGAAAAAGAGGGCTTGAGAATTATCTCATGGAATATTGCAGGTATTGCAGGAAAATTTAACATCAAGGAATGGCAGCAGTTTATGACGCCTTTCCATATGATCTGTCTGCAGGAAACCTGGGCTACTGATAACACTCACTACCAAATAGCCAGTTACAAATGCTTCTTTGTACCCGCCCAGAAAACCCTTTCAGGCAGGGCCAAGGGAGGCCTGCTTACATATATCGACCTAAATATAGAAGGCAAATGGTCTAAGGTGGATTGGTTCACATGGAACATACAGGCCCTTAGGTTTAGAAACAAAGGGCTGGGCCTTGTTTTGTTCAATGTGTACAATGCCAACGCTTCGGAAAGTGATCTTTCTACTCTGAAGGAGTTGGATGCCAGGTTGAAATATGAACTTGCCATCGCACAGGGTGCCTTGGCCCCCCTGTTATTAGTAATGGGTGACTTGAATTGCCACCTATGTCCTGGCCTGTTCCCCTTTAGTGCTAACTGGTCTAAATGCCCCATAGAAAAGGGACCCCATTTTAGCCACTCGTCATCTGGCCTGGAATGGGGTAAGCTGATCCACTCCTTTGATCTCGAGCATACAGTCGACAGGATCACCCCGGGACCGGATGGAACTATCCCCCCGACTTTTAAGGGGAGAGGGTGTTCGTCCTATATAGATTACATATTTGTCTCGAGAGGCCTAAAAAGTCGCATTACCAAGGTAGACATCGAGTGGAGCCCTTTTAGCGATCACAATCCGCTGGTAATGGAGCTTCTGCTCCAAGGTCAGCAAAAAACTAAGCCAGTGGAGGGCATCTTTATTGAAAATGTGACGGCACAGGGCAGAAGGCTTAAGTGGGCAAAGATAGATGGGCCCAGATTCTATAATACCCTGATGGAAAAGGGCAAGTCTTTCATCGACGAGTGCCTAGACCCACTGGTGGATGGGGCTTGCCTTATAAAAGCGTTTGACCAAATAACGCGTTTGGTGAATGAACTATTGTTGGCCAAGGCCCCTAAGAAACCTCATTTAGATTCACCAAAATGGTTTGACAGGGGTTGCACACGAGCACTGAAAAATCTAAAAATGGCCTTGAGTAGCATTCCGAGGGACCAGGATGTAGTTAAAACATGTAGGCTAGCTTATAAGAAGGAGCTAAAAAGACGGAAAGTCACGCTCCAGGTGGAAGCTTGGGCGGCTCTCAGAGAGGCATCTGAAAACAGGGACATCACCGAATTTTGGAGATTAATAAACTCTCCTTGTTTTCAAGACAATAATGCCCCGGAGATTGCCGCAAATATCCTCCCTGAACAATGGATCGCCCATTTTGAGGGGCTATACAACCATGGGAAAGATACTTCATCACAGGAGAAGGGGACGATCATTACGAGTAATCAAGTGGCATTCTCTCTGGAAGAGATTAGATTGGGTATTGAGGGACTTACTAAGAACAAAGCACCGGGCCCAGATGGGATCCCCCCAGACTTATTTTTAAGTCAAGTGGATCTGTGGGCCCCTATTGTCACCAGAGTGCTGAACGCTGCTATTATGACCGTTTTGCCACGTTCATGGTCAACGGCCATTATAGTCCCTATTTTTAAAAAAGGGAGTAAGGATGACCCTCAATGTTATCGGCCTATCTCTTTGATAGATGTTACTGCTAAAATTTTGGGTAGGGTAGTCTTGACCCGATTGACCGAGTGGGCTGAGGACAATAATATAATCTCAGATGTCCAGTACGGATTCAGGACTGGCAGGTCAACCAGCGACCAATGCCTGAACCTATATATGCTAGTAGCAAAATACACCAAGGCCAGCAACAAAGCCATATACCTGGGGTTCATGGACTTGGCCGCTGCATTTGACCATGTCAACAGGAAGAAGTTATGGGCCATGATGAGCCAGCTTGGAATTGATCCGGGGTTAATACACATTTTAAGGGAATTACATAGTGATACCTCGGCTAGGGTCCGGTATAACAAAGATGGGGGCTTGACTGAATCTTTTGGATGCACAAGTGGAGTGAGGCAGGGATGCATCCTTGCCCCTTTTTTGTTTTCGCTGTACATTAACAACCTGGAACAATCCCTCAATAATTTAAAAGTAGATTGCCCAAGGGTTGGGACCCGTAATATCCCAGTGCTGCTGTATGCAGACGATGCGGTTCTGCTGGCACGGACCCCTAAGAGTCTGCAGATCCTCATCGATGGGTTCGTTAAATTCATGGAGACAATTGACCTGTCTGTCAATCTAAAAAAATCATATGTTATGACAGCAGGCCATAGGCCATTGACCGGCTTTACCTATAGGATTGGTACCCATACTCTTGAAAGGGTGCAAACATTCTCTTATTTAGGGGTGCTATTTGACGATTCCTTAAAATTCACATCCCTTGCACAAGAAAGAAGTGGAAAATTGGTTGCATCTTTTGGTGCAATCTCCGGTTATGGGAGAAAAGTTGGCCGTTGGAGCCCAGAACAAACAACTAATTTGTATGGTTCAATGTGTTGCCCAAAAACTATGTATGGTTCAGAAGTTTGGGGTTTCATAAACTTGGACGGTATACAAAGGGAAGAAAACAAAATATTTCGTTCGATATTGAACGTCCCCAACTGCACGCCAGCTCTTATTGCCCACAAAGAACTTTGAAGACCCTACATAGAGGATCTGATCAAGTTCAGACCAATTTTGGCTTGGCTGAAACTTTGGACGAATCCTGAAGCAGCACTGAGTAGGACGATCATGCAAGACTGTCGGGGAAGAGACAAATATCTGAAAATCCCATGGATTAGCTATATCAAGAATACTTTGGAAAACATGGGTTATTCAGAGATGTTCCTTAACCCTTCATCGATCACAGCACAGGATATGTTAAAACTAAAGAGAACCTTCCTGGAGCTTAGAGCAGCAGATAGGAGCACATTAGAAGAGACTAAACCCTCGGTGAGCGCCCATAACTTGCTTGTAACGACTAGTGGGTTGGAACCATATCTGTGTGTCCTTTATAATGCCCAAGAGAGGTTTTTAATGGCACGTTTTAGGCTCAAACTTTTACCTTATTTATTGGCTGAACCAGCTGGTTTTAATAGTTCTATTGAGCAGAAGGGTCCCTGCGGCTGCGACAATAGGTCTCCGCAGGACACCCTTCATTTTGTACTTTTATGCCCTATGTATAGCCTCCCTAGACGCAGATTTTTGATAGGCATTTTGAAAAAGGAAAGATTCACTCGGGCAAAGGAGGCCTTGACTTTTCTACAAAGGGTTAGTGACCCATTGACTTTATGTGCAGTGTTGAGTTTCTTAAAATTTGCATTTAGACTCAGAGTCTCTAGAGGGTAGCCCCTTCCAGGTAGCCTGTAGAATTGGCAATGTGTTAGTTTTAGGCAATCCACTTCTGAGATTGGTATGTGACCATTGAAATATTTGCACATATATAGTATCATTCAATGTTCTATGAATTGATTTAATATTGTCTTAAATGTATAATTGTGTAATCTTTTATGATGATTTTTAACCATCGAATAAAGAACTATTGAATTGAATAGAAATTGAATGAGTATATCATCTTGGAATTTCTGTACACCTTCAACACCCTCCAAAATACACTCCATCAATTTTTGAAATACGCTTGACGACGAAGCCAAACCAAATGGTAATCTTTTAAATCTATACGCAACCAACGGTGTGATGAATGTTGTGAAATCTTTTGAACTATCAGACAACTTGACCTGATGATATGCCGACTTGAGGTCAATGAGTGAAAAATATCTGGATCCATTAATTGCTGCTAAAATTTCTTGGATCTTAGGCAAAGGATAACAATCCACCACAATATTTTTATTCAAAGACCTCAAGTCAGCACACAAACGCACCTCACCATTTTTTTTTTTAATTAAAACAATTGCAGATACCCATTCTGCTGAATCTGTTTGCTCAATTACCTCTTCTTTGACTAACTTATCTAAAACTTTCCTTAAATCCGTTTTTACTGACAAAGGAATTGATCTTACCTTATGTTTAATCGGAATGGCTCCCTTCTTAATTTTGATGTTGTGCTCAAATCCAGTTACACAACCTATTCTGTCTTCAAATAACGATGAATACTTGTTCAGCACCATACCTACATTTTCTGGATAGGATACTGAACTGGAATTAGAAATTGAGCACACCCAATTATCATCTAATACGATAGGATCACTTGAACCGGGTTTCAAAATAATTCCCAAACGTGCTAAATCCCTCCAACCAACTATATTCCTACCTCGCTTTGCAACATAAACCTTTGTAGTGACAGATCTACCTTTGACCTCCAAATTGTCATGAAAATACCCCAGCATGTTGATGTCAAATTCTCCAAATGCCTTTGGGTTCACATCGGAAGCTAAAAGATCCACATTTGGCCAATATTGTTCATATTTTTGGTCAGAAACAATTGTTATTGGAGACCCATAATCCGCCATTATATTTAATTTCACACTTCCAATGTGTGCAATACCCAAAGGACCTTTTATGGTTTGGTAATCATCTCCCAAAGTTAGAACAATGTTGGAACACATATCCTCTTCAAAATCGTCTACTGCATTGACTTTTACTTTTGAAAACTTTTGCACCCTGAAATTCTTACATACACCTGCAAAATGCCCTACCTTGAAACACTTCGTGCACTTCTTCCCCTGTGCTGGGCATCCTGTGTAATCTGCTTTATGATTTCTCGAACCACACCTAAAACAAACAAATGTGTTATTTTCTGAACTGGACGCAAACTTATTTCTTCTGTCTGGTACATTTGAAACTCTCTTATTGTCCTGCAGATAATACACACTAGTCTTGGTACCATTTTCTGCAGATAATACTTTTGAACTTTCAAGTGATCGTTCAATGCCCTTTGCTATATCAATTGCTTCTTCTAAAGTTGGGTTTTTACATGCCAATAACCTTTCTTGTATTTTCTTTTCAAAACAATGGAAAACAAACTGGTCGCGAATATACACATCAACCATATCATTAAAGTCACACTTAGTTGCTAAAACTCTTAAACACGCAATATATTCTTCTATTGTTTCATTTTCAGATTGCTTGCGCATAGCAAAACGATGTCTGCCAACCATAATATTTGGTTCTTCCCCAAATTGCTTTTCCAATCTTTTAGTTGCTTCCTGAAATTCATCAAGCGGAATAAATTGACCAGGTTGAGCCTCATATTCTGGCAAACTGTCAAAAATGTCTTGACCTGCTGCACCTAATAAACCGAACATAATTGCTTTTTTCCTTTCAGGTTTATATTTTTTACCATCAATGGCCACCAGGTAGTTCTCAAATGCCCGGAACCAATTTTTCCACCTCATAACCGGTTTTCCTGGTTCACTCAAAAATGCAGCCGGCGCACTGATATTTGAATTGTTTGCCATGTTATTCACAAAACAAGCTTGACTTTCTGAAAATATAAAATTATCTTGAAAAATTATTTATGTATTAGTCACACTAGAATAGTATTATAATATAAGTTCATATCATTGCTTGCACAAGAGAAATATATTTCAACTGTATATCCTATTTCTCTTTCCTTAAATTGAGAAATGAATTCTGAGCGTTTAGCTCACTTCAAATAGTATCTGTTAATCCTGTGGACTTTGGCCGTAAACTCTGAATTACTAACAAAACAAAGAATAAAAAAAAAAAAAAATGGCGTCACGTAACGTGAAACCGACGCGTTTACATGCGTCACCTTACTTGAAGAACAGCTGACGTTGAACTGTCAAACGTCAACGAGCAATGCGGCGGTTGAAACTGACGAAACAGCTGACGTTGAACTGTCAAACGTCAACGAGCAATGCGGCGGTTGAAACTGACGGTTGAATACCGTTACGATTACCCACAGGCTTCATGAAGATTTCTCTACACTCCTTTTATAGACGATGCCTGATAAAATAAACAAAAACGCCGTCTTCAATTTTATGCAGATTTCCACGAAATAAATGTATGCAGAAACTTGCCTTTACGCGTAAATCTGCAGGCAGAAAACAACAACACTCCAGTTTTCCTCACACGAAGCAGGTAGCCGCACCACGAAATAGTAGTCAGCAGAATATCGCTACGAAATAGTAGAATATAGGACGATTAGCAACTAATTAACATGCCGATTTAAACATGCTATCGTAACTTGCCTGAAATAAACTTTTGACGATTTCCTCTTCACACGAATTTCACCCGATACTTCATGAATGATCGGGATCCCGCACTCGTCGCCATTTGTAGTGTGACGCCAAGGAAGACTTCTTGAACCGCAACAGCTCATTGTATATTATATATTTATTCAGTACAGCTGAAGAGAAATCATCGGAACTCATAGGAACCGGCTCGTACGCTTGCCGCAGGGGAAAAGGTAACGCCCATAACATGACGTTGAATAAATACCACCCCCACATTCCATCTGACGCGAACATGTTTAACCAATCAGATTACAGTGACCTTTTAGTAATCTGATTGGTTGTTATACTAGTAACAATGCGGGATACAACAAATCCATTACCACTCATGTCAGCGGCGACCTGACGTGACGAAATGCACCAAAGGCCGCCAGTAGTTAAAATATCAGCATTCAGAACCAAATTTAGGATGTAACGCCCCTTGCTTGAAGCGACTCATCTTTCAGGGATTTCACAGAAAGAGAATTCTCAAAGTGGGCTGCCGTCTTTCTAAACTCGTATTTTCTGGTACTTCTCTTAAAAGATTAGACTAGTTTGAAAAACTCAACCTGCTTTCTAATGTACCACTTTACACAAATTAACTGCAACTAACCCCTCTAACTCTCACCCCTCAGTGCCTGGGGTGCTACCACTGCATCATTTGTAGCCCCCCCCTCCGCATCTTTTTGCTGCAAAATAACCCATCACCCTTCCAGGTTGAATCTCACCTCCAAATGATTTCTTGGAGTGATACCATGGCACACACAGAATCCCTGTGTACTGGAGGGACGGATGACCGGCCAAGTAGGTGAGCGCGCGTACTCGTCAAACCCTCATCCATCTGTTCCAAGAGGTGCAGAATTTTCACCACTGACCTCAGAGATACATGAGCAACTCCAGTCAGCGCCTGGCACTTTCACTCTCCTACTGCCACCTCTGCTGGGCACACATCCTACCTCTGCCACCAGCGCTCCAATACCTTTAGGCCTAGTTTACGATTTATTTATGCAAAATATATATTGCCGCCCAAATCACCTAAGAAAAGCCCTGTGTGCCAGCACCCCCACTCTGAACATTGTTCCAGCACCACTGGGCTGAATAGACACATAGGGGCAGATTTACAAGCCCCTTGCGCCACTCTTGCATCACTTTTAACATGGGAAAAGTGACGCAAAAGTGGCGCAAGGGTCTTATAAATAAGCCCCATACAGAGAAAAGACGCATTCATACAAAACGGTTAGAACACTGCATACTGGGCTCGACTACTGCAATGCTGCTATGGTTCATTACATTTTACGGCCAACAGTGTTAATAAACTAGGGTCAGTGAATGGACGAGGACTGGCAAAGAGCTCTCCATGATGATTTAGCGCTACTGTACGTGTAACCAATAGTGAGGCATGAAGAAGGAGTACCGGAGGTAGCGGGTATGCAAACCGGATGGGGTGAGTCCTGTTTGCCTCTGAACTCACCATTTACTAGGCCTGGGCTAAAATACCGTTCCGCTCGCGGAAATTGTGATAATTTGACATTTTTGCGTTCCACGGAGAGCCCGAAAATGTCAAAATTTCCGCAATCCGCATTTTACCAGAAATTTTTTGCTTGCTCGCGCTGTAAAATAATACATTCACGCGTGCGCGCGATCGCCTTACCTGAATCCCCACGTTCTCGGACAAGTTTTCCCAATCCGGTCGCGTTCTCCACGAGATGTTGGATTATTGGTAGCCATTTGCGCTGTCTCGCGACAGTTCGCGCCCGCAGTAACGTCATTCGTCGCGCGATCACGTCTTTCTTCTCGCGATCATGCACCGCGAGACAAGTGAAAACAAGATGGCCGCGCCCGCGAGCAACCGCATGGGTAAGTTGGCGAGCCGCGACCACGCAGAAAATACCGCAAATGGGCTGGAAAAAAACATCCGCATCTTCGCAATATTTCCGCGTGTTTGCGGAGATTTTTAACATTTTCTCGATAATTTGCGAAAGTGAATTTTGCAAATTCCGCCCACCCCTACCATTTACCTCGGTAATGTCACACAGCCTCTGTACCGAGGTTGCTGTCAGTGCTTTGGAGGTAGGTTATAAGTAGTGCTGATTAATTCCACCTGTGGAGCAGAGGGACAGAATTTATTAATAATTCTGTGTTACAAGAGTAACGTGAATTACTAAATTTCTCCAATTCTGCTGGCAGAATTAGAAATTCTGCCCACCCCTACTAATTTGCCATTTCTAAGTTTACAACTGAAAAGGCATCCACAAAGCTTCTTATAGCAGAACATGAAAGAGTAATATGTGTACCCGGATGTTTAACTATGTTGGTGACATAGTGCTTGGCTTTTTGTTGCCCCTTCCTATTTGTACAAGTGCGTATCTTTTCGTGATGTGGGACATTGCAAAATGTGGGTCAAATCAATGAAACCTAGATATTTCAGAAGTTGGCCATTCAGTCAAATTCCATCAAACTGAGTTGTAAAGCAGTAGACATTTCAGGTAAATGTGCATGTGTCTGAGTGCATGTATGCACGTGTATGGGTGTGTGTGTCTTTAATTACATAGGCGATTGCAGTAAAAAAAATCATAGAAAACCATACATGCTCCTGCGGTCACAACTACTGTTGATCACAGCTCCCTGAGATTAGCATTCGAATTTTTTTCTTTACCATTATGAATAGAACAGTATACACATATAGGACCAATAATTTGAGCCAAAAATCTTTTTTGAAGTGTGCTTTGCACAATGTTGCTAATGATTGAAATTTAATCCTGTTTTAAAAATTGTTGTTGTTGTATGTACTTGTTTTATATTGTATTTTGTTTCTTGCTTTTATGAATGAAATTCGAATAAAGCATACTTTGACTGACATTAGAATATGTTTATTTTATTAGGATCTTGCATCAAATATAAATGCATTTGCCAGTTGAGTCTATATGTAGGATGTATCTTTTCATAATATTATCCTACTCCCCCCCATCATTCTCCTCCTCTTCTTTTACTCCCATAGTTAATATCCACTTTTATTAATCTGTGATGCGCCATTGAGAACTTTTTTCATATTTTGCACCTAGTTGGAATTGGGGGGGTAAATATTTTTTTATTTAAGGCCATTTTGCAAACATCTACAATTAGTGATGGTTAGAACATTGAGGGGCATATTATCAAGGACGGGCGATAACTATCGCCAATGCCAGTTAGCGGCAGTTTTGTTATCACCGCCTAATCCAGAATACTATTGCTATGGTAGCAGCGTATTAACAAGCCGTCGCTACATGGCGATAGTAACAGGGAACGGCCATGAAAACTTCCGCTAACATCAGCCCAAAGGCGATAGTTAATCCGGCGTTAGCGGGCGATACCTGGCGATCGGCCCATTAGCGGCAGAAAAGTCCCTTCTTCCCTCCTGGCGATAACTCCTTGAAAACATGCCCCTTAAAAAGACCATAACAGCCTCTATTTCCCACTCTCATAAAGGGCAACACTAGCAAGTCTTTCTACAAATAGAGGATATTTTCCCGCCTAACATCATTATTTGGCCAGTATTAGGAATCATTTCTCTGACACACATTTCTTGCTGCAGCTAAAGGTTAAGCATCTTCCTCTGTGTACATAGGCAAGATGCCCGGGGCCCCATGCAAAGACTGGGCCATTGGCACAAACCCTATCACTCATTTAAACATATGCATCTTTCCCATAAGCAACTTAATGAAGGTCAGTCTGCCAACGATCAACTTATTCATTGGTATTCTAAGCAGGGACATCTTACTCGAGGTGAATCCCAGACTTAGGAACGTGTCAACATTTTTCACAACATGTGAGAGGATCGAAGGAGATTCGGACGGGTCGTGACCTGGAAATGGAAGTAAAGCTTTCAGGCTATTACTGTCTGAGCTGGTATGGAGGGTTATGAGAGGGGCAGAGCTCAGGCTGGAAGGGGACATCCCTTCCTCTAGCCAAGAACACAAAAAGTACCACCTACCCTGAGTGAGCCCTGGAGGATGGGAAATTCTTAAAGGACTTCCAAAGTGCAGAGAATCCCCACTGGAGATGGAAGCCTATTCTATGCAGGTGCTTCTAGCTCAACTTGTGTTCCAGGGTGTGAAAACTGCTCTTCACCAGATGACTGTGTGAAGCGAGCAGGCAGAGATCGTGTGACACACGGTGGCACCGTGTGAGTTTGCAGGTGGGAAGTTGGCCCTTGATTACACTGCTGATATGCATTTGCCAAGAACACTTCTCATTTTATTGTGCATTAATGAGTCTGGGATCATTATGGTTGTGTCCAGGTAGGCCGCTCAGAGTGTTGAGAAATAGCACCAACAACTTTTCCCAAGGTTGAATGTTTGTGCCCCTTACATTGTGCTAGTGTTCGATTTTCCTTGACACTTGGGTGCCGATCACGATCCGGCAAAAAATTCCCCCGTGCGACTCGTATCGGGTCTTTTTACCGTACGAATCGTACAAATGCCGTACGAACTGGCAATCACGATTCGCATGGTAAAAAGTCCATACGACCCGCACCGGGAATCATTCCCCACACGTCCTCGGGTCGGAAAACGTGTCCGACACGTCCTCGGACGATTTACCTTACAAACGTAAAAATCCAAGTCCGACCGAGGAATCACGATCCATCCCGTGCGTCCGAGCCTACAACCGTATGGAAAAAACACTGTCCGCACCGAACACCAATAGCAACCATGGAGACATGTGCCCGCATACGCGCCCAACACTCCCCCCAGCCCCCGTACGTCCGACACGTACCCCCCGTATATGTATACCCCCACCCGTCTATGTACACCCCAGTACGTTCCAGTCGTACCCCCACCCCAGTACGTGTCGTACCACCGTCAATGTAAACCCCCCCACCCCTGTACGTGTCGTACCACCGTCTATGTACACCCCAGTACGTTCCAGTTGCACCCCCACCCCAGTACGTGTCGTACCCCCCGTGTACCTACACCCCAGTACGTTCGAGCCACACCCCCACCCCAGTACGTGTCACAGCCCCGTCTACCTACACCCCAGTACGTTCCAGTCGTACCCCCACCCCAGTACGTGTCGTACCACCGTCTATGTACACCCCCCCACCCCAGTACGTGTCGTACCACCGTCAATGTACACCCCCCCACCCCTGTACGTGTCGTACCACCGTCAATGTACACCCCCCCACCCCTGTACGTGTCGTACCACCGTCCATGTACACCCCAGTACGTTCCAGTCGTACCCCCACCCCAGTACGTGTCGTACCACCGTCAATGTACACCCCCCCACCCCTGTACGTGTCGTACCACCGTCCATGTACACCCCAGTACGTTCCAGTCGTACCCCCACCCCAGTACGTGTCGTACCACCGTCAATGTACACCCCCCCACCCCTGTACGTGTCGTACCACCGTCCATGTACACCCCAGTACGTTCCAGTCGTACCCCCACCCCAGTACGTGTCGTACCACCGTCCATGTACACCCCAGTACGTTCCAGTCGTACCCCCACCCCAGTACGTGTCGTACCACCGTCAATGTAAACCCCCCCACCCCTGTACGTGTCGTACCACCGTCTATGTACACCCCAGTACGTTCCAGTTGCACCCCCACCCCAGTACGTGTCGTACCACCGTCAATGTACACCCCCCCACCCCTGTACGTGTCGTACCACCGTCAATGTACACCCCCCCACCCCTGTACGTGTCGTACCACCGTCCATGTACACCCCAGTACGTTCCAGTCGTACCCCCACCCCAGTACGTGTCGTACCACCGTCAATGTACACCCCCCCACCCCTGTACGTGTCGTACCACCGTCAATGTACACCCCCCCACCCCTGTACGTGTCGTACCACCGTCCATGTACACCCCAGTACGTTCCAGTCGTACCCCCACCCCAGTACGTGTCGTACCACCGTCAATGTAAACCCCCCCACCCCTGTACGTGTCGTACCACCGTCTATGTACACCCCAGTACGTTCCAGTTGCACCCCCACCCCAGTACGTGTCGTACCACCGTCAATGTACACCCCCCCACCCCTGTACGTGTCGTACCACCGTCAATGTACACCCCCCCACCCCTGTACGTGTCGTACCACCGTCCATGTACACCCCAGTACGTTCCAGTCGTACCCCCACCCCAGTACGTGTCGTACCACCGTCAATGTACACCCCCCCACCCCTGTACGTGTCGTACCACCGTCAATGTACACCCCCCCACCCCTGTACGTGTCGTACCACCGTCCATGTACACCCCAGTACGTTCCAGTCGTACCCCCACCCCAGTACGTGTCGTACCACCGTCAATGTAAACCCCCCCACCCCTGTACGTGTCGTACCACCGTCTATGTACACCCCAGTACGTTCCAGTTGCACCCCCACCCCAGTACGTGTCGTACCACCGTCAATGTACACCCCCCCACCCCTGTACGTGTCGTACCACCGTCAATGTACACCCCCCCACCCCTGTACGTGTCGTACCACCGTCCATGTACACCCCAGTACGTTCCAGTCGTACCCCCACCCCAGTACGTGTCGTACCACCGTCAATGTACACCCCCCCACCCCTGTACGTGTCGTACCACCGTCCATGTACACCCCAGTACGTTCCAGTTGCACCCCCACCCCAGTACGTGTCGTACCCCCCGTGTACCTACACCCCAGTACGTTCGAGCCACACCCCCACCCCAGTACGTGTCACAGCCCCGTCTACCTACACCCCAGTACGTTCCAGTCGTACCCCCACCCCAGTACGTGTCGTACCACCGTCAATGTACACCCCAGTACGTTCCAGTCGTACCCCCACCCAGTACGTTCCTGGCGCACCCCCAACACAACCTCCTAAGTACGGAGCGCACCCCATGCCCCAACATCACAACCGCATGTACGAGTCGTGCAAAGCCACACACAAGGACCAAATCGTACAACCAAATGGCCCATGTACACACCGTACACACGCTCAAAACGCACGTACACAACAAGGACAAAACAAAAAAACTCAACAATACACCATTCGAAAGGCACACAGCCACTAAACATGGCCAACAACCACTAAAATAACACAATCACTGACCTGCAACTGTCAAAAACAAACAGAGGCCCAATACACCACCACTCCTTATAACACACCCACCCAAAATTCAAACACTGCCACACCCACCCATGGACCAATAAAAAGGGCCCACACACACAAACCATGAGCCTTTGCAACAGACCCACTGCTGCCAGACACCACAGAACCAGACTACAAGCGACACCACATCTTACACTTGCACACCTTCACACGACCACCCTCACAAACACCCTCTCATCACATTCACACACACACACAACCATCCACACCCCCCCCCAACATCCACACACCCCCACACCCACACCATCCCCACCCACACCCCTCACCATGCCCACTACCAAGAATCCAAAGTTCAGTCACCGAGAGTTGGAGGTCCTTGTTGATCAAATCCTCAGAGTCGAGCCACAGATCTTTGGAACATTGGTCAGAAGCACCAGCCAGGCAGCCAAAACAGCCATGTGGCAGACCATCGTCGATGCTGTGAATGCTGTTGCGGACACCAGGAGGACCAAGCAGGATTGCCAGAACAGGTGGTACGATCTGCGGAGGAGGGTCAGAGCCAAGAGACAGGAGGAACACGACCAGGCCAACGCCACCGGAGGAGGGCCCTCCCGCAGACCCGTACAGTACCATCCCTGGGAGGAGAGGGTGATGGCCATACTGCCGGTGGAGGCAGTTGAAGGAGTAGAAGGACTCCGAGACCCGGGTGAGTACACAAACAACGCACCTCACATGGGGGGAACTGCAACCACAAACAAAATTACTAACAGGCACGCAACCACCACAAGCCATCGCATTACTCAACCACACTCCATGAGCAGGCACATGCCACTGCTGCCACCATGCCCCATGCACCCAGCTGGACAATGTCAAGTCACAGGCCACAGAAGACAACAACACATGACACGGTAACCCGGATGGCGGGAGTGTGGGCACCAAGAATCACATAGTGCGACTCCAAAGCAGACAACAATGCCCTCTGCCCATATGGCCTAGGTCACAGCCAGACAAACACTGTGTCCCAACACAGGAATGACTTGCCAGCAAATGGCGGATGCCTTGCATCAACACATGGGGGTGAAGGCACTGTTTTGCACATGCCAGCAGCTAATGAACAGCCAACAGTGTGAAAGAGTGGCAGCACACACCACCACAGCAGCAGCGCACAGACACACAGCAGACAAAATGGGTGCCTGGAGATCAGAAACAAACTCACATCAACAGGCCAAGGGCCACTCAAAGATCTGCTAACAGTGTGTGCCCAGGAAGCTGGGCCAAGGTGACAGAGGGTGACACACGGAGGGAGGGAGAGGGGGACACAGAGGGAGGGAGAGGGGGACTGAGAGGGAGGGAGACACAGGAAGATGGACAGAGGGAGGAGGCTGACACACAGAGGGAGGGAGAGGGGGACACAGAGGGAGGGAGACACAGGAAGATGGACAGAGGGAGGAGGCTGACACACAGAGGGAGGGAGAGGGGGACACAGAGGGAGGGAGACACAGGAAGATGGACAGAGGGAGGAGGCTGACACACAGAGGGAGGGAGAGGGGGACAGAGAGGGAGGGAGACACAGGGAGAGCAAATCAGTCCTTTGGTGTGTGGGAATGTCTGCTCGTCAGCAGGTGGACTGCGTGCATGTAGACAAGGGTGCCCAGTGCCAGAACCCCCCCTCTTCATCATGGCAAAACGCAGGGCCATGTTACAACCTGTACACGAGCACAAGGACAGCCACCTGCATCATATGAGTGTGTGGATCCACTCCATGTGCACATGTACAGTGCTACAAGGAAGGCGCAAACGCATAGCTCGGCACACATGCACACTCCACTGCTGACTGCAGTCACACTTGACGCAGCAAGTAAGACTGTGCCACACATAGTTAAAGGGGCCAAATTGGTGCCCAAGGGACACACACATGCACAAGTGCACTGTGAGTGGAATGCAAGACAGATCCTAATTCCAAGAGGAAATGTGCCAACTTTGTAACGGATGCAACATGGATGTTGCATGGATCAAAAGTAACATTGTCTCTCTCACACACAGGTCAACGTCGTGCTGCACCCCCCAACACTGGGGGGGAACACTCACAGGACCCGGATCTGCAGGAGACCGATCCCACCGGCAGCGACCACTCTCACCACTCTGCGGACGACCCCGACCGACCTGGCCCCTCTGGTGTCCAACCACCTGCAGCACCTGCGTCAGGTACAACCGTGCCAACCACCACCCCCACTCCTGCCACATCCCAGGAGACACCCAGGATCCCTGCCCCAACACCACAATGCAGCCAGGCTCGCCAGGAGGGACACGGTGTCCCGGGCACCCAGGAGGAGGCATGCGACAACGCCAATGCCACCCCTCAGGGGTCCCGGAGACCCCATGTGCCCACAAGTGCAGGCCAGACGCAAGTGGGCAGGGGTGGTGGGAGTGGAGAGCGGCGGAGGCGCGAGCCTGACCAGTTGGCTGGGGATCCGGTATTTTCCCATGTCCGTAACATCCTGGACTCATACCGGCAGGACACCACGGGCATGGCCCAGGTTGTGTCCGTCCTCGAGGGGATCAAGGTCCAGCAGGCCCAGCAACATGCGGAGCTAATAGCCTGTCTACAGCTACACCAACGGAGGATGGAGGACAGACAGGCTGAGCAAGTGACGGCGTCCCAGGGGATTCACGCTGAACTCCGTCGGATGGCCGACACCATGGCCGACCCTCCCTGTGCCAGAAGGCGGAGAACATCACCACCCACAGGGAGGGATCATGAGGAGGAGGAGGAAACATCCGACGGAGCATCCCAGACGTCGTCACGGCCTGCTGCTGAGGTTCCCCGCAGGAAGCCGGGTCGTCCACGGAAAGGACCGTGAGGGTGGCTGCTACATCACCATCTCCCAGGACACCTGGCCTGGCACCTGGCCCACTGGAGCAACAGCATCACAGCATCAAGAGACATTCTCTGCCACATGGCCCTGCTGGTCACTGGCTGACCAATGTTGACAAAGACTGTGGCATGGACTCTGAGGATTTCCAATGGCAAGGACACCAACTCCCCTACTGAACTTTGGATTCCCTAATCCCGGAAAGCCCCTCACTTTGTCCCCCCCCCCCCAATAATAAATCACACTATTAAGAGTAGATGCCTGCTGGTAGCATTATTACCTAACATGTGTCTTGTACAGTCTAAACATGCCTGAGTCATCTGTTCACTTCAACCATCCACACCCTGGGGCCTGAGTCTGGCACAGGACACATGGGTCACAGTTTTCTAGGCAAGACAGACATGGAGCACCATACACACCCGTGATGGTCAGAACCAGCTGAGGGGGTGGCCGAACAACCGTGCTGACAGACACATTGAGTACAGCAACAGTCATGCGCAGAGGTCAGGGATCCTGGCCCGTGTCCTGGGGGGCACCCAGGTACGTGTAGACAGGTGGCAGAACCATGTCCTGCAAGCTTCAGTCCGGTGGATGCAGAGAATGGGGTCATGGATAACGTTGGATGCATGGGGATGGCACATGTCACAATACCCACACAGTCATGGACATCATGCCCATTACACAGTCTCAGCACACACACACAGCTTGCATCTTGCCACTCGACACATTGACACATAGCCACAATCAGGGAATACCATGCCAGACATGCAGGATGCACCGTGCCAACACACCAGCATTGACTGAGAAGAGGCACCTTGGAGGCATAGGGACACCTTTAATAGTCATGTGTTTGGGATTGCAGAGGCAACTTGAAGTACACATGAACACATCATGTGGAGTACCATGTGGCTCCAACACTGGCACCCCCCTTCTGCAGCACAAATGCGTGATAGCCATGGAACTGGCACACAAGTGTCGGATAATAGCTAAATACCCACAGCTGCTCACGGAGAGCCTGCCATACACCATACATCCGCTGATGTGGAAGTCCCACGCCATGTCAAGACAATGTTAACCGGATGTGTCCGAGGGCAGTGTCACACACATTGATGCCTTCATCACAATCCACCATCCCATCACTGATGACTGACAACCAGGCAGCCCATCTATTCAGGTGTACCCAGCTGCATGTCGTGTCCCATGGGGATGCCACATGTCTGCAGAGGACCCAAACCCCGACCGGGGCAGTGTGCACACATCGTGAACAACTGCCACACCCAATACACCCCAGATGCATCCCTTACCCCATGGAGACTTCCAAACGTGTCCGTGCCTGTAACGCTGAGTCAGCCCACGATGCCATGTCCATGAGGAATAGCAGTGCCACAACAATGCAACCAGCAAACGGCATGCGCAGGTACCTGGGGAAGAGAGACACACAAGAAGTCAGCCACAAGAAGCACAGCCACTTGCATGTGCATGTACTCGACACATGTATGTATGACAACATGCTATGTCACAATTATGTCTGGGGAAATACTACCATCACTGCCACCATCACTCCAGTGACACACCCACACACACCTCTGACCCACGTGCCATACATGCAGGTGGAGACACACATCACAACGCATGCCACACGGGGACCAATGCGTGCACACTCAGACCCTGGTACTCACCACTAAGCAAAGAAGTCGCGTATGAGCCGAGTCCGGATGTCCTCTTGCGGCTCCACATCCTCCACATCACTAGCCCCATTGCCAAGCCCTTCGTCCTCCACGGGTGGATGGTCCTCGTCATCTTGATCCAGGATGAGGGGCACAGCTCTTTCAACTGCCATGTTGTGCAGCATGCAGCAGACCATGAAGATCTTGCAGACCTTCGCCGGGGCATATGGGAGTGCGCCGCCGGTCTTGTGGAGGCACCGGAATCGGCTCTTCAGCATGCCAAACGTCCTCTCTATCACTCGCCTTGTCCGGCCATGGGCGGTGTTGTAGCGGAGCTGGGCCGGCGTGATGGGGTTGCGGAGAGGTGTCAGCAGCCAAGGCATGTTGGGATAGCCAGCGTCCCCTAAATGGAAAGCACATGGATATCGTTAGAACAGGCGAAGCGGTAGTGCTGCTCGGCCAAACAGAATACAGGACAGACAGACTGTACCCACCAACAACACATGCACGTTCGTTGCGCAGCTGCATCATCATATCAGGCATCCCGCTACGCCTCATGATGTAGGCATCGTGTGCTGATCCTGGAAAACGAGCACAGACATGTGAAATCACCATGTTGGACAGACACACCACAAGGGCATTGATGGAGTGGTAGTGCTTCCGATTGCGGTACGCCACCTCCCGTGCGTGTGGTGGTACCAAACCTACATGTGTCCCATCTATGGACCCAATGACATGGGGCATCCCTCCCAGGGCATAGAATCCACGCTTGACCTCAGTCATCTGTTCAGGGGTTGGGAACTTGATGAAGTCATCCAGGTGAATCAACATGGCCTCCAAGAAATCATGCAGCACACCGCTGAACATGCTCTGGGACATGCCACCAACATGAGCTATGGTATATTGGAAGGTACCCGTGGCAAGGAAATGTAGGGCAGCCATTACCTTCAGCTGGGGTGTCAGTGCCGTAGGATACCTGTGCTGCGGTTGCAGGTGTGGTGCCAGTCTCGCCGTCAGCTCCAGAATCAACGGTTGGGTGAAGCGGTAGAGCCGGATGCTGTCATTCTCCTGCATGGTGGCCAAGTCTGGAATTCTTCGGGCAACAGGAGGCGCTCTGCAGTAATTTGGAAGTGACAAGGAAGAGTGAGTGCACTACGAGAACAACTCATGTCTACTGAGCACATGTAAATCTGCCAATACACACATGCCACATAGGGAGTCAGGCATGTGCTACATGCCCAGGACACGTATGGATGCAAGGTGACACTCCTTCCAAGACCCAGCCACACACGGTGATTGAGAACCTCCCCATGCCACGCCATGGGAATAGCTGTGTCCCAGTGCAAGTGAACAGCCCGACGCAAGACAGAAGTGACATACACCCACACATCAGCAGAAGTAGGATGCCGATTGCAGAGACTGGTAGCGGAACACTGGAGCCACAGGTCACATGACATTACACTAGTCCAGCCCACACACCTTGCCATGAAGGTGCACATGTCATGACTCACCACACATTCCTTGTGAGTTAGCTGACATGGCCTTGTCACGCTACTCCGTGTCCCATGCATACATGTGCACCTCACATCAGATACCACATGTGGCATGGTGTGCGGAACAGTGTGCAATGATAATCTACACACAGACACATGTTGGTTGCTGCAACGGCTGCAGCTTTTGAGGGTGCTACAACATCAACCTGATGTAAATCCCGGACACATAAATGACATAGTCACATTGTGCACTGTGGGTAGTGACAAGTCAGGTTTCATGACCCCTGTACCGGCCATCATGGGACACTTCCGTGTGTTGGTGTCCGTGCCATGCCAGTGACGCTCATCCCAAGTGCGCAGTCCCACATGCACACATGTCAAAGGAGTCAAGGGCATGCCTGGCACACATTGCACCCTCACACAGTACACATGTACACATCTCATCATACATCTGGTGCCTTCTCCACTCAGGAGGCATGTTCCACATCACAGCCTGTGACACCTGTGCCCCACACATGTGGTAATGCACAGACGATGCCTTGGTGTCCATTCCTGGACAAGTATGTCCATCCATGGACAAGTATGTCCGCCCTATTCCGACATGTGTGTCGCCTATCACCACAGTGATGTGTAAAATCCGCCGTACTGCTGCTGAGAGGGCCTGTGCATGTTCCCAAATCACTGTGGGAGTGCTGCCGTATGTGTACCCATCGTGATGGCGAGCGTAGATGCGAGTGTACGGTCCGTACCACTACGGGTACGCATACGCGTGCAGACCCATAGTGATAGAGAGCGTAGATGCGAGTGTACGGCCCTATCACTATGGGTCTGCACGCGTATTCGTACCCGTAGTGGTACGGACCGTACACTCGCATCTACGCTCACTATCACTACGGGTCTGCACGCGTATGCGTACACGTAGTGGTACGGACCGTACACTCGCATGTACGCTCACTATCACTACGGGTCTGCACGCGTATGCGTACACGTAGTGGTACGGACCGTACACTCGCATCTACGCTCACTATCACTATGGGTCTGCACGCGTATGCGTACACGTAGTGGTACGGACCGTACACTCGCATGTACGCTCACTATCACTACGGGTCTGCACGCGTATGCGTACACGTAGTGGTACGGACCGTACACTCGCATGTACGCTCACTATCACTATGGGTCTGCACGCGTATGCGTACACGTAGTGGTACGGACCGTACACTCGCATGTACGCTCACTATCACTACGGGTACACAGACCCATAGTGATAGTGAGCGTACAGGCATTTGTACGGTCCGTACCACAACGAGTACGCATACGCGTGCAGACCCATAGTGATAGTGAGCGTACAGGCATTTGTACGGTCCGTACCACTACGTGTACGCATACGCGTGCAGACCCATAGTGATAGTGAGCGTACATGCGTGTGTACGGTCCGTACCACTACGTGTACGCATACGCGTGCAGACCCATAGTGATTTTGAATGTAGGCATGCATGTACGGGCCGTTGCCATGCATTTGGGGTGCCCTAGGGCCCGGAAACGCACCGTACCTGTGTGTGATTCTCCTAATTACATAGGGGACATGTATTAAGGCCTACATGCATGCTGGTTGTCATGGCGACCAGGTTCAAATTTCGATTTTGTTCTGGAAGGTGCACAGCAGAAGTCAGTTGGAATTCTTCTACTTTGTTGCAATGTGTTTGTGGGGCTGACATCATGCAGGAGAATGAAACCGATAGAGAACCCACAGACTGCTAGGTTTGAAGGGATTGGTGGAAACATAGGATGCAAATGTGAGTGACCAATCACTCTGTACTCCTGTGCATGAGACTGGGCAGAAGGCCACATATAAGGCAGCCAGGTCCCATGAGGGATTACTTGCCTGCACATCTTTGCATTTGTCGACCAAGCTGCTGCTACTGATTCCCTGGAACCATGTCAAGGGCTGTGGAGAGGACACAGCCATTCACCCTGGAGGAGAACATGGCTCTGCTGGATGTGATCCTCCCACAGTACCCCATGCTGTATGGGCGACCAGGGTATCAGGTGAGTGCATAGGCCACTGCCACAGACTGTCCCTATGTTGTGACTGTGTCTTCAGGCATTGTGACCCGGTGTGACACACATGCCATGTACTGTCGGGGGGGTACCAGGGGGGGGGTGCCTGATGTCTCCCAGCAGTGCCCTGAGACAGGAGGGGTGGGTGTGGAGTCCTCCCAGCAGTGCCCTGAGACAGGAGGGGTGGGGACCTATCACTAACAGCAGTGCCCTGAGACAGGAGGGGTGGGTGTGGAGTCCTCCCAGCAGTGCCCTGAGACAGGAGGGGTGGGTGTGGAGTCCTCCCAGCAGTGCCCTGAGACAGGAGGGGTGGGGACCTATCACTAACAGCAGTGCCCTGAGACAGGAGGGGTGGGTGTGGAGTCCTCCCAGCAGTGCCCTGAGACAGGAGGGGTGGGGACCTATCACTAACAGCAGTGCCCTGAGACAGGAGGGGTGGGTGTGGAGTCCTCCCAGCAGTGCCCTGAGACAGGAGGGGTGGGTGTGATGCACAGTGTGAGCCTTGATCATTGATTGTGACATTGCCATCATTCCACCTGAGTACCCACTATGGCACGTACTGCCTTTTCCCTCACCAGAGGATGATGTCCCTATGACAGAGGTGCAATGCGTTGGCTGCATTACATGCCATGTAGTAACCAGCTATTATGTTCACATATGTCTCTCTGTGACATGTGGCTGGTGTATTGATGTGGTGTCACTTGTACTTCCTCACAGGTAGGCGCCTCTGCCAAGGAGCAGATCTGGCTGACCGCCGTCAGTGCCGTGAGGCGTGTGGATGGTCGGAGGCGGAGCCTGTCCCAGGTGAGGAAACGCTGGCAGGATATCCGGTGCTGGACGCGGAGGATTGCACGGCTCCTGCTGGGGGACTCACCTGAGAGCCACAAGAACCGCGGCCGCCGCCGTCTGACCCACCTCCACAGGCGTGTGCTGCCGGTGGTCTTTCCAGACCTGGAGAGGCGCTTACAGGCGATGCAGCAGGCGGAAGGGGGTAGGTACATGTGCGTTTGTTGTGTGTCACCGGCATTTGTAAGGGCACAGTGGCATTAATTCACTGGCAGGGTTTAAAGGTGCTGTGCCCATCCAGTTTGCCCAAGTGTAGCGCTGCGCCCCTGCCACCCTTCCCCTCCTTGCAATGTGTTCCCTGGTCTGTGTGTAGTCACTCCTTCACAAGGTAATGTAGGCTGGCGCTTTGTCCACGAGAACAATGACTGTAGCATCATGGGTGGTGGTGGTGGGTAACAGGTTGTGGGACCTTGCCTGTGAACTGTCAAGTTCACTGCATGTGGGTTCCATGTCAGTTGGCACTGATGCTGGCTCCAGACATGGGAGTTGGTCTCTCATGTGTCATGCCTTACAGCGCGCATGTCCTATGTAGTGGCCTGTGACATGATGTGCATGAGTGTGCGCTACGCATAGTGCAGGGATGGTGACGTGTGTAGCAGTCATTCCCATTCAGCCATTCAGTAGCATGTAGTTGCGTGCCCAATACTGTCCCCTGGGGCACCTTATCCTCAGTGTTGTTTGTGTCATCATCAACGTGGACACTCTCACTGTCTACAGCGTAGGTTGTGCTCTGTGCCATTGTCCCCTGTCACCATGTATATAGACGTGCTATTATGTACAGGTGTCCACTGTGCAGCCTGACCTGATTGTCCCTCTTCATACTCACAGTTGCCAGTGCCTGTGTGTCTTGTTATACTCATCTGAGGATGGGCACTGGTACCTCATTATTTGTACAGGCGCACCTTTGCTGTTTTGCGTCCAATCTTGCCTTTTGCCTGCCACTGTGTTTATCACCCAGACTATGAGATGTTGGTGCCACCTGTGTCTCAGCAATTAGCATCGTGTGGGGGTTGCTTGGGGCGGGCAATGCCTATGTGTCAAATCCTGATTCCTAATTGCTGGGTCTGGACAGTGTGTGATGTTACTGGACACACACGCAAGGTGCAGTGACCGAGTTATGTTGGGCATGTTTGCAGCATTACCTATGCAGCATGTGTCTCAAGTTCATGGATATTGTCCCTGGTCATAGGTATTTTCACAAACGCTGTGTGGTGCAGAGGCAGTGCAGGATTGTCCCCAGGGCCTGGGTGCTATGTCAGACTCCGTTTCCTGTCATCAGCTATTGTCTCATGCTCTCCATGGTATTTCAGTGGCATGGTGGCTCAACCAACTGTGTTTCATGCCCTACATCGGTACCTTGTTTTGCAGATGTTAGGGATCTGCCTCTTCAGGCTATGCAATGTTGACTATGTAGATTGGACTCATGTGACAGATGTGTACAGGTGTCTGATTAATTTCTGTCTCTCCACCCTGCCCACAGCATCGTCGGGGGACACAGAGGGAGACATGGACACGGACCAGGCGGAGGGACCGAGCACCAGTGGCAGCCGTGACATCGGGGCTGGCACATCGAGTGGGACAGAGGCGGAGGATAGTGTGGCCGAGGACCTGTCGACTGGCACATCAGACTACGAAGCTGACAGGTCCGAGGAGGATGTCTCAGAGTTGGCGGAGGCTGCACCAGCAGCTGACAGTGGAACAACACCTGCCACCGCCCCCTCAGTTCCCACCAACCGCCTCCCACTTGCTCGTGTCCCTTCCCAGCGTGCCCGGTCACCGCATGTCTCCTTCCTGCCAGGCACCGCACCCCCTGCCCCTGTCTCCACTGCTGCCGCCAATGCTGAGTCCATGGACATCCAGCGGCAAATGCAGGTTGGTCAGGCTGCGATCCTGAATGTCCTCCATTCCCACGGGAAAACCCTCACCAACATCGAGGCATTCTTGGAGGGCATTCATTCTTTGCAGGCTGAGCAACGCAACTTGCTGAGGTCCCTAGACTCCACACTGACTGCAGCAGTGGGTCTCCTGCAGCGCGACCTCCCCCCACCTACCCCTGCCCCATCCACACTTCCCACTTCCATGCCTGTCCCACGTACACCCAGACGTCGGCATGCACCCACCACAACAGACACAGGCACCACACCAGCAGGGAAGGTCCACCGCACTCCTCCTGACACGCACACACAGGGTGAGATAGGCACACCCACTGGGTCGGGGGGCAAACGTGTGACACGCAGCCAGAGTGGGAGTCCGCATTCCACACAATCCACTCCCTCCAAATCCCCTCCCCTCAGCTCTCCTGGCCACATCTCCCCCAAGGACTCCTTCATGGCCGCTCTGTCCCTGAGCCCCACAGTTACGCCACCACGCAAGCGGTCAAGGAAGTCCTCGGTCAGGGTGGTTGAGTCTCCCCCCCTGTCTCCACCCTCCCCCGGTGGCGCTGCAACCCATCCCTCTGAACCCCCCCCCTCCTTGGGGCCTGAGGTCACTTCGGGTGCAGGGGAGTCCCTGGAGGACCTTGCTAAGGTGTGTAGTGCCATCCTGGCCTCCGCCTTTGGCCATGACACACCCCCTGTGGTTGAGTCCTCCATCCCTGCACCCACAACGCCGCCCCTTTGCCCTGATGTCCCTGCGGTGCCTGTTGCTTCCCCCCCCCCTGATGCCCTCACCAGTATGGAAGACGATGGCATTTGACTGTGCAGGCAAGGTAGGGGACACACATCCCACTGTGTCCCCCATGCAGCTGGGAATAATTGACTGCCCTATGGCCTTTGTTGACTTTGAACTGCCGTTGATCCACGGACATTGTGCTCATGCTGATTAAAGCTTTATTTTCTTTTTTCATTATCACACTCCTGCTATGGTGGTATTGGTGTTGGTGGGGCTGCTACATTGTTTTGGGTGGTGTTTAAGGCTTTGGGTGTGTGGGATTTGTAGTAGTGTTCTGCTCTTTGGGGCCACCCTAGGATCTGTGTGCCATCACAAGGTGTTGGCTAACTTCCTTAGGTCATGTCAGCAGTTACTGCATGGTTCAATTGTCCCAGGGTGTATTCCTTCCTCTGTGTACCCAGTTTCTTCCCTGCAGGGTGTTCCCAATGTTTAGCGCAGAGCTGTGTCTACATGAGCTGTGTGTGTGACGGAGCCCTTCTACTTTGGCCATGCATGCATGGCCATGTCTCCACCTGCAACAATCGTGGCATCCTTGGTGATCACTGTACTTGTGTGTGGAGTCAGTTGACATGAGTTCATGGGGACATGTTCCCTTGTAGGCAGTATGGATGTGGGTAATTGTGGCATCACACACATGTGTTACACCCCTCCTGGGTGTGGACACTGCTGGGAGGACTCTGCACCCACCCCTCCTGGGTCTGGACACTGCTGGGAGGACTCTGCACACACCCCTCCTGTCTCTGGGCACTGCTGGGAGGACTCACCACCCACCCCTCCTGTCTCAGGGCACTGCTGGGAGGTCTCTGCACCCACCCCTCCTGTGTCAGGGCACTGCTGGGAGGACTCTGCACCCACCCCTCCTGTCTCAGGGCACTGCTGGGAGGACTCCACACCCACCCCTCCTGTCTCAGGGCACTGCTGGGAGGACTCTGCACACACCCCTCCTGTCTCTGGGCACTGCTGGGAGTGATGGGCACCCACCCCTCCTGTCTCAGGGCACTGCTGGGTGGACTCTGCACACACACCTCCGATTTCTGGATATGTGCGCTTGGCACATACACGGTGGGGTTACGCACACTGCATTAGAGGTGAGGGTACGAGTCTACTGACACTGGTGTGGTGGGGGTACGCTCCGTACGTCCGCGGGTGGGGGTACGGGTCGTACTTGCACTGTTGGGCTGGGGGTACGCTCCGTACGTCCGCGGGTGGGGGTACGGGTCGTACTTGCACTGTTGGGCTGGGGGTACGCTCCGTGCGTCCGCGGGTGGGGGTACGGGTCGTACTTACACTGTTGGGCTGGGGGGTACGCTCCTTGCATTCGTGGGTGGGGGTTCGAGTTGTACTTACACTGTTGGCATGGGGGGTACGCTCCATGCATACGCGGGTGGGGGTACGGGTCGTACTTACACTGTTGGCATGGGGGGTACGCTCCATGCATACGCGGGTGGGGGTACGGGTCGTACTTACACTGTTGGGCTGGGGGTACGCTCCGTACGTCCGCGGGTGGGGGTACGGGTCGTACTTACACTGTTGGGCTGGGGGGTACGCTCCTTGCATTCGTGGGTGGGGGTTCGAGTTGTACTTACACTGTTGGCATGGGGGGTACGCTCCATGCATACGCGGGTGGGGGTACGGGTCGTACTTACACTGTTGGGCTGGGGGTACGCTCCGTACGTCCGCGGGTGGGGGTACGGGTCGTACTTACACTGTTGGGCTGGGGGGTACGCTCCTTGCATTCGTGGGTGGGGGTTCGAGTCGTACTTACACTGTTGGCATGGGGGGTACGCTCCATGCATACGCGGGTGGGGGTACGGGTCGTACTTACACTGTTGGGCTGGGGGTACGCTCCGTACGTCCGCGGGTGGGGGTACGGGTCGTACTTACACTGTTGGGCTGGGGGGTACGCTCCTTGCATTCGTGGGTGGGGGTTCGAGTCGTACTTACACTGTTGGCATGGGGGGTACGCTCCATGCATACGCGGGTGGGGGTACGGGTCGTACTTACACTGTTGGGCTGGGGGTATGCTCCGTACGTCCGCGGGTGGGGGTACGGGTCGTACTTACACTGTTGGGCTGGGGGGTACGCTCCTTGCATTCGTGGGTGGGGGTTCGAGTCGTACTTACACTGTTGGCATGGGGGGTACGCTCCATGCATACGCGGGTGGGGGTACGGGTCGTACTTACACTGTTGGGCTGGGGGTACGCTCCGTACGTCCGCGGGTGGGGGTACGGGTCGTACTTGCACTGTTGGGCTGGGGGGTACGCTCCTTGCATACGGGGTGGGGGTAGGGTCCGTACATATCCGTCCCCACGCTATGTGATGTTTGTGCGGCCCGTACCCAGGCCTTTGCCACGTGGGTGCGATCCGTCCCGCCATTGTTGGGGTGACGTGTGTGGGCGTGGTCCGACTCGTACCCACGCTCTTCAGGCGTGGGTACGGGACGTACCTGTCTGGTTGTGTTGCCGGTTCGCGTGGTGACGGACTTCCGTTGTGGCGGTCGCTGGATTATCAGGACACGCCCCCACCCCCTCGTGGTGACCAGGGCATGGGAGTCAGGTATGTCCAGGCCATGTGTAGTGTGTCACTCATGTGGTTGTTTTGTGGCCTGCCCTGGTCGTGCCACCCCCACCCCACCCCACTTTCCCCCCTCCCTTAGTTATTCTGACCTTCTGCGGCGTCTGCGTCGTAACCTGTAGAGGAGGTGTACTGCTATGAGGGCAGGGATGACTCGTAGGTTCGGGTCCATGTCTGTCCGTCGCGTACTGGTCCTCCTTGCTCGCGTCGTCCTGTCGCGTACGGGTCCTCCTTGATCGCGTCGTCCTGTCGCGTACGGGTCCTCCTTGGTGGCGTCGTCCTGTGTGTCCGTCACGTACTGGTCCTCCTTGTTCGCGTCGCCGTCTGTCCGTCGCGTACTGGTGGTCCTTGTTCGCGTCGTCCTGATTTCCCGGCAGTTTTTGGCTGCCGCAAAATATTCACCGTGCGGGGTGACGTCGGTGCGAATCGTGATTCCTGGGTCGTGAATGGCTGGCTGCGTGCGTCCCGACGTCAGGTCGGCGCTTTCCCGGATCGCATTGGTAGGTGTTTTTTGTTCGGTCGGTCTTTTTTACGATTCGTACGGTAATGGTGTACCCGTGCGAATCGTAATTCCATGTTTGTATATTTTGACGACCGGGTACGCGTCGGACGGAGAATATGCTCCGTCCGACGGTTCGTACCCGGTTTTTGCCGGATCGTGATCGGCACCTTTGTGATATGTGTTTGTGCACTCACATTCTTTTTAAATAGTTGATTCACGTTTCACATCGGTCTGAATGCAACCTCTCAATATTCATCCATACCTGCGTTATTCTTGTATTTTTGTAACACAATCGTATACATATTTTACACGGTTTGTTGACACTGTTTTAGCGCCTCCTAGCAATCTCCAGCTAGGCGGATCAGGCCTCCGTGGGTGGTGTTGATGGTACTAGATCTTGTGCTAGGACTTGTAAGATATTCTAGTTAAAAAACTCCCACTAACATCAGCGCGATGGCGATAGGAATTCCGGCGTTAGCGGGCGATAGCTAGCGATAGGCCCATTAGCGGCAAGAAAACTCACGTTAATCAGCCCAACTTTAGTTTTCTTGCCTCTAATGCAAAAAACTGCCTATCAGTCAACCTCCAATAGTAAATAGGCATAAAATACAATAACATGCAGAATGGAGCAGCTAGGGCCAAGTGCAGCACACATCAACAACCCCTGGAAGCCAGCCAACATCCAGGATTACCAGGATGAAAGTCATGATGCCTCGCTGGACCTGAGTCAGGCTTCTTGATGCCTCGCTGGACCTGCGTCTGGAGCCTGGAGTGGGATGTTGAGGAGCTGTGGAGTTGATGTGCCGTGGTGGTAGACATTGAGGCGCGACGATCGCCCGTACCTGGTGGTGAAGTCTGGCAGGACGCATGGAGACACGTTGCTGACCTGTGTGAGAAGACCGCCTTGCGACCCTTGGAGCTGTGAATGGTAGTGGTGCTCCTGCGCAGTAATGTTGTGAGGTCCGCATAGCATACTACGATATACCACTATATGGGTACAAGGAGGGGATTACCAACAGTGTGTGCCGTCTCCCTGCATCACATGCCGGATGATGTTGGACTGGCCATAAGCTGTGGAGGGTGAGGCCCCTGTGCTACGCCGAACTTGTGTGGGCTGAGGGCTGCAACGTCACGGCTAAGGGGGACCCTGCTGCATCAACTGCATCTGGAGGTCCACCAGCAAACTAGGCGGTGACTACTGTACCCAGCCTAGTGAAACCACACCTGGCTGATGTTTCTGCTGACTGAGTCACAGATTTGGAGAGAGTGCAGTGGATTGCTCCACGGTGTCAATGTCCCGGTAAGGAGAAGACGGGACGCGTAGCGCAGGAGGACTGTGGGGCGAGTCGCTCAGGCCTATCACACGTAGATGACACTCCCCCGCTATGGCGGAAGAGCGTTGCCCCGCTGCCTCAAGCAGTGCAGAAGAGGAACAATCATCACATGATGATAACTAACTGATGTAATCATGCCATGTATCCTCAGGGGGTGGGAGGGTGGGTGCGACTACTCCAAACACGGAGCAGGGCATGGGTGGATTGGCATGCCCACTCAAGTGCGCAATGATTGTTTGGTCAGCCCACTCATGCCGCCCAAAGCAGTCATGCACACATCCCTGTATGCAATTCAGGCTGCATTACAGCCTGCATGGAGAATATGCCCACCCCTCTGGCCCCTGGCTGCATGACTTGTCCCGTTGCCAATTACCAAACCCACCGCCGCATCGCAGCGTTGTGATTGACTCAGGGGAGGTAGCCTGGCTGCCTACTTCCTTTTACTGGAAGCAGACGCAGGAAAGCAGGAACTACAAAGACACAGGAACCAGCTTCGAGGTAAGACTTCTCTCATTAAAATTTTTGCAACACCCGCTCCCTCACACATTCCCACATCCACACCCCATCCAGTGTTCTTTCAGGCATTTACCACCTCACAGCTGTCCAGTCCTCCCAGCACTTCTCAATGGTGGCCACTGTGCGTCCATGCACAGCAGGTGTACCACTCGTGTGCCAAAGGCACTTACGTATTAGCGACCCATGCCATAACATCGCATTCAATTCCAATGCATACTAATACTAGGCACATTGCAACAGTAGAGTAGTTGTTGCATAGAGGAGACATAAATATCACTATTCCCACTTCAGTGAGTGCACCCCAAAACTAACCTTTGCACCCCACACCCAACCGTGAACCCAGGAATACCTTTTTGAGCCCTCAAAACACACCCAAATATCATATTTTACCCCAAAACACACCCCAATTTTCATATTTTACCCCAAAACACACCCCAATTTTCGGATCCGACATCCAAAACCCATACCCACATGAAAAAACTTAAATTACCCCATTATTGACCTCACAATGAGTTGTACTCAAATGTGATGTAACAGCACCGGCGTTGTTGGAGTTGTGTAGTTAATGATGTACTGCCTGTGTGGTACTGGACGTCTCCCAAGCCAAAGGCAACCCATAGGCTAGCCCATTTGCATCCGTCTGCCGCTGGTTCGCGCTCAGCACCAAGGAGCCTTCCTCTTGGACACTCCACCGATTCAACACCAGCACCCTCCTCGCCATCAACCCTGGACGCCACCTTGCCTGCCAAGACCAACCTCTGCTCCAGAACGGACATCGCCATCGCCATCAATGACGGATGAAGTATCACCCTCAAGGAGCACCCTGACTCGCAAGGAGGAGTAATTGCCATCAACTACCGGAGCACACTCCGACTGACCACACACTCTAATGCCCCAAGGGTGACCATGGACAACCTCAACTCCCAGATCCGGACTAAACCCAAGCACATCCAGGGCGGCACCCTCATCTGCAGGCCCCCGGACCTTGGCCACCCATTCTCAAATACCATTGTTGACCTCATTGCACAGCAGGGTCTCCCATCCACCGACAACATCCTACTAGGTGATCTCAAGTTCCACCTAGGCAGCCCCAGTGACCAGGACACCACCGCCTTCTAGGGAAGGTCCCCAACATCAGACGCAAGCAGCAACTCACCTCAACAGGCCACATAGCAGGACACAAGGTCGAGCACGTCACCACCGCCAGCGGGAGCTTAAACTTCAGCCACAACACCGGACTCTCCTGGACCGTCCATCATTGGATCACATCACATCCGCACCTTGCCCACTAGATGCCAACGCCATCATCGCAACCCTTCGCAGCTGGATCAAGGCCACCATAGGACATCTCGTCAACTCTCTCTGCATCAACACTCCGCTATTGCTTCCAAACGATGTCACCGCTGCACACAACCGCCATCGATGGATCTCCAACAGCGCAGACAATAAGGCACCCCTAATGAACGGCTCTGCGTCAGTACCTTACGCCTGCCTGATGGCAGGCGTGAGGCTAATGCAGTGCCACAGGGATGGGCTGGCCCCATGCATTGATGGAGTTGCATCACGGTTGTGACACGACCGCAGCAATGCGTGACTTTTGCGCAGACAGATACGTCAGGATTCCTGATGTATCTGTCATTATTTATGTCTTGGAGCGCTGTCCAGTGAATACAGAGCATCCATGCTGTCGCAAGAAGGGCGTAGTGAGAAGTGTTGCAACGCTGTTTTGTCCCAGCACTGCAACTCTTTTTATGAACTGGGCCCAGGAATGCGCACTATCTCATTGATGGTGCACATTCCTGCACTGTAGTTTTATCACAGGGCAGCGCTGCAACATTACTTGCAGCGCTGTCCAGCACCAAAACCTGCAGTGATGAGGGCCCACGTGTTATCCTCATTTTTAAGACCAGCCCTTTTCTGGTCTTAAGTAACTGGCTCTAACTGCAGTTTTTTTGGTCTTCAGAAGTTCAAGGATCCCCTTGTGAATATGGAGTAGTGGTGTTTGCAGCCATTTTTGCATGGGAACGCCTCTCCTGCATATAATTATCGCTAACGGAAGTGGCGATCATTTCAACTGATGGTTTCTAAGGATCGCAGGCATTTAGATACCATTTCTAATTCTGAATCTGAGATAATATGGGGGTCAATAGGGATTGACACGAATCTCTTAAAAATCAAATCCAGCAAAGACAAGGGACCATGACAATGAGGCAAATTATCTTTAACACTCTCAGTCTTAACACTTACATTTATTATAAAGCTTCCCGAATGACCTTCTGCAATACTTCCTGTTACAGGCTACTTGTATCTTAAGTTCTTAATTTGGGAAAGTAAAGCTTTCCAAATTAATTCTCTAAGCTGCTGAGTAATCTTCCTATGACTCGGTTATCCTTAAATAAATGCATTCAAATCCACGAACTGTATGATCCGCAAAACCAATTAGGAATCGGGTAATTTAATCCAATATAACATGAGTAATGTAATCAATATAATTCACTGTATGGTAATTGTGTTCCTTTCATTTGCACTTGGCATTTAAACATAGAATGTTCAACGACTTAAAATGTCCATGTTGTGCCGAAAATAAGCAATAGATATTGTATGTCCTTTAAGGCTTGGAAGTCACTTAAATTAGTGAGATCTGCGGTCCTCCAGGGGCCGCACCATGAGGGTCTTAGCTGGCACAGTGTAGAACAAAGTGCCTGTTTATATGCGCCTGCAGTGCCTAAACAGAATTCAAAACCTCCAAGCTAGAGCTTTACTTTCAGACAACACGCATAAGAAATATAAAGAAGCAGACCTTCCTGGCTGCTTACTTGTGTTTAGTTTAAATGACGAGGTCTAAATATTATAATTGAACTATATTTGACAAAGCTATTCAAGTTGATGTGACAAGGCTTAACATCCACTTGCATTTTGTTGTATATTGCACATTTTAAAATGTACATGTTTTCTACTTTTTCTGTCTGTGCAGCTGGAGTTAAAATGTGTTCTTCAACATTTTTTTAAATTCTTCTAATTCAAGCAGCTTTACGGTCATGTCTTTTTTAAATCTGAAAATATATTATTCTTCCTGTTCCTGAAGTAAGCCTGCAGGAATGTTGCAAATGCTCAAAGTTTTGTGGCTTGCTGGTTAACCTGTGCTCCATTCATTTTTAAGTACTTCAGTAGTTCAATGTAAATTATCCCTGGCATGTGAATTAGAGGCTCCCATTTATTCTTTCTTTTGGGGCGCTTCCTAAAGCAGTCTGTTGTTGGAAATGACCATCTTTTGTATATTTGTATAATATTCCCCACAGATTTTTGCCTTCAGTTGCTGAATCCGTTTTGTTGGCCACAGGACAAAGGACTCTCTACACATTACTCCTGCTAACCAGTGCTCACCCTTTAAACATGGCAACATTGAAATATTCCTTATTGGTGTATTTAATTTACCTATAAGTCCCAATATACGATTCTACATGTACTCAGGGCCGAAATATTAAATGCTACTAGTGTGCTTCAGCACGTATTGTTCTACTCACTAAAATAACACTATAAACATGTTTGATTGACGGCCTCCAAAGCCTCAGTATGCAGTTGTAAACTGCCACTGCGACCTGGCAAAATAAACCTTTATTTGCCAGGCCTAAACCTTTCATTATAATACATTTGAGTTATCCCTAAGTTGGGCCCTAAATGCCCATAGGGTAGGATGCATGGGGGCTTATTTACAAGCCCATTGCGCGGCTGGTGTGTCACTTTTTTTGATGGACTGGTCGTGCAATGGGCCTGCCCATATTTACAAGGTGACGTAAAGCCACCCTGTGTGACTTTTCTTGGACTTGTAAATATGGGCCCCTTTCACACATTACTCTGTGGTAAAGGGGGCGATTCATCAGTGTTGCTGGGGATGTTCCCACACAACATCTATGGAACTTGATGCATTGCCAGATTTACAACATTTAGTCAAACTGGGAATGTGTCAAAATCCTACCCTTCTCCGGGGTAGGTGTAGGAATGGTGCAACGTAGAGAAATACTTTTATTTCTCCTCGTTTTTTACTATGTCTATGCGTTCTGCATTATGCAACATGTATAGAAAGAGGAAAAGCTATCAATTATTGTTTTTGTGCTCCCAAATCCTGCACAAAAATAATCATCCATGCAGCGCTGGCACCCTTGCAAAATAATGCATGGGTGCATGCACTAGAACATGGCAGTCAATTGTGCACCATCACAGGGGAAAGCACAGAGAAGGCTTGTATTGTTGTAAATAGGATGCATCCCTGTGCTTTGAAACTGACGCAGCACGGCGCAGCTAAATGGCTTGTGGTCCAACGCTGTATCATTTCCTTGTAGATGAGGCAAATTGTATTTAAAAAGCAGGTCATTACTATTTAATCTTTTACATGGTGTGGTAGTGTAAAACCTTCAACGTTATTTTTCACTGTGGCAAGGCTGGCTCTCCTATTGGAAACAATGGGTTTCACTATAACAATATATTGTGCTAAAATCCAGTTTGGGAGCTGGAAGATTCAATGACTCATTTTATTAGTAATTCAAATCCAACCTAATGGTCAAGCAAATTTTATAATACCATTTTGAAAATGACACTTTCAGAAATATGTCATTTTCCTACCTAAGTGAAATGGGCTTTTCTGCTAGTGTCACCTCACTGTTGATGGCTCTCCTGTAGTGAGAGATTGATTTCTCACAGACAATGGAAGAAGGGGTTGGGAGTGGAGAGGTGTTTATCTTCCCTTAGCAGGATGCCCTGGAGGCTGTGTGCAGTGCCTTTGGGAGCTTGAAAGGAGCCTACTCTTGGCAGATGTAGCTCACACCAAGGCCTGCCTCCCTTTTGTCTTGCTAGCCAGTTTGACTTCAAACTATGGACCTGATTATGATGTGGTTAGGAAAGCATTCCCACCTAGGGCCCAATTACGATGTGATTAGGAAGGCCTCCTAACAGCATTTGCTCCTTCCAAATCAGTTAGGGAACGTGTCTTCCCGACCGAGGGCCAGATTACGATGCGGTTAGGAACATAGGCTCCCATAGAAGTCAATGGAAGTCCAACCAAATCGTAGCAGGAAGAACCCGGATGCATCATACTCGGCCGGTCGGACTGTCCCGATCTCAGTCGGTCGGAAACCTTTTCCAAACCGATTAGATCGGGAAGATTTCCTAACCACATCGTAATCGGGCCCATAGTGTGAGAGGAATCTGCCCCGGGATAGGTTTGGAATGACCAATCAGGAGGGTTTGCTCATAATCATAGCCACACCTCTGGGTGGGCACAGGGAGCTCTGTACATAGGAAACATGCTTCTGCCATGCTGGTTTTAGGTAGCGAGGGCTACTGTGGTATAAGTGACTGTGAAACACACAGGAAGGGCTGAGAAGGGAGTAGGGACACACTTAGGAGCTTTTATCCTATTGGTTGGGGAGTGGTCAGTAGTCCCCCCCCCACCCACAGACTGGCATTGGCATAAATGTGGCTGTCTCAGTACCACCTTGGACACACTTGGACTTGTGGAAGACAGAAGAACAACTTGCTGTTTAACCCATGGAATAAAACCCCAAGGGCTTGACTTGCTTGCCACTTGCACCCAGGACAGAATTTTTGACTCTAAGGGCTAGTTGGCCAGCCTTCTGTTAAGTTCCAGAAACACAAAAGCTGCAAGCAGGCCAAATCTCTGCTGAGCTCAACTAACCAGTTCCAACTGGTTTTTCCCGGGACTCTGCTGATGTCTTCTGTGTACTAGATCCTCCTTCAAATTGCAAGACTGGACCCTTGGGATCTTCTTCTGCACTTTTCACAAAAAGAACCAGAGGCTACCATGGGAGCACTGTTAGGCAGCATTTGCCGACGTCTGAATTGTCAGATGGATCCATCCTGCCACTTTGGCCCTCAAAAGAATCTCAACTTTCTGAAAAGTTTTGAAGTCTGAACACAGAGGACTTCACCGGTGAATATATGATGTTACAACGCATTCCATTACAACGCATGCTTTTACAACACAGTTGTTACAGTGCGTTAAAACGCAAACATACCCTGGGAAGGGATGCAAGGGAAATAGGGGTTTTGGGTGGAGAAATGTGTATTAATAAATTAGTATTAAAAATTAATATGTGAGTATTAAAATTAATCCTAGGGTATTACAATTAATACTCGTGCACATTTATAATAATTATATATTTTTGTTTAAAAAAGTTAAACTAACCCCTGGGACGGGATGCAGTAAATAGGGGTTTTGGGTGGGGAAGTGTACATTTCCCATAACATTCACAATATTTACCTAAAAATATAAACTAACAATGCTAAGAAAATGCAAGTATAAAAAAGTTTTTTAAAAGAAATGTTATTAATACACGGAAAAGAATAAAAAAAATACCTGTGTATTTTAAAATGTCCTTTCAAAAATAAATACCAGGTAATTAGTTAAAAAATACAAAATAAATCCATTTAAAAAAGAATAATATATATTTAATCAAAAGCAAAAATACGTAAGCCCAATTATTAAGCAACTATTTCCCACAACACAAAAACGAAAGTCTTGCAACTATTTCTATGAATGCACCTTAACCCACAACTTGCCAAAATGGCGGACATTATGAGAAAAAAAATATATCGAACATTTTTAAAACAATGAAAATAATTATAGTTTTTGTCAGCTTCTAAATCACCCCAAAAAAATTCCCAAAACATATTTTCATTTGGATTATCGTTCACCATCCAAAACCATATAAAAGCAGCCGATGACCATTTTGAATACAGTGGTAAACTGACTTCCACAGAGACCACACACGTTTTTCCAGCCAAGCAGCAGTTGAACTTTTGTCGAACTCAATCAGTGCCATCTACAGTCTGAAGTCAGGGGTCCATTAGGACGTCGGGCAGTGGCACCACCGCGGTGTCCGTGGTGCGGAAAAATGCTTTTTTCGCCCGCGAGCAGCGGTCCCGCGTCCGCCATATTAGTATGGTTAAATATAGCTCATTTTCCGACCGCCGCAGTGCGACGTGCACCACCATCAATGGAGACACTCCGCCGTGCGGAATTACGTCCGCCCCGCTCCAGAAATTAGGATGACCCAAACAAGCAGACACACCGCAGCGGAGATACCACCCAACCAGAGACGGCGGAAGGATGACAGCGGAGCACGAAACCAGAGTCCCGGTCCACACCACCCGGTCATGACCGCCATGGACCCAGCTCTACACGTCTTTCCGGTGCTGTACCTGTTACATCCCCAGGAACTCATGGACCGCCGCGAATGCTGCCGCAGGTATGCAATAACACAAACACAACACACAACACATGTGTTGACACAGGGTCCAAATCCACATCAGACACCCTGGTGGGGACAGGGACACATCCACAAGGCCACCCACACATCACCCACCTGCTACCAAGTCACCCCTCTGCATCTTGGACACACATCTTCCGCGACCAAGCAGCAATGTCCCGGTCACGTCACTGCAGCGGTGAACACAAGTAAATACATGTGCACAATGCAGAAGGCAGAACCAGTGCCAGGCATGCGCAGGGCACAAAGACCACAAGGCCACACCCCCTCCCACCACACACTAGCACACCCCGTGAAGGCACATGCCATGTGCCCCTCCTGTGCACCCCATGCACAACAACAAGCCAGGTCAACACACACCCTACACCACACAGCAAACAAATAAAGGGAGACAGACACTGCAGGAGTGGCTGCACAGGAACACACAGCTCAGTAGCACAGGGCCAGGGAAACACACACACCTCCACACTCAGGGAAACTAAAATGAGGACAAGCACCAAATGAACAAATACAAGGAACTAACATCCAAATGGGCACACAGCCTGCATAGTCACACATACATACCACAGACTAACACAGACACATACACACCCCACATGCCAACAGCAATGGAGCACAACAAATAGGAAAACCAAAGTGGGCTACACACAAATAGAAGGACATGGAGACACAAAACAAGCATGTGTACATCACATGCAAGACAAGGAACAGAGAACAACACCCTCAGACCATCAAAGCACACATGGCTGGTACAGTCAGTGAGGACAACCACATACATTACAGTGCAACAACACAGGGAGACAGCAAGTCAAACCATGTAGAGGCACAAGGATGAATGGAAGTCTATGAAGTCAAACTGTGAACAGCCACACATATGTATATAACTACTTCACAGGAGTACACCAGCAGCACCACACACAGGGCCCATTGACACACCCCAGGACTGAAAACGACCAGTAGGAATCTACACACATACCCCCTTCACACATGCAGGACATAACACCAGTGTCAAACACACTGAAGGCTGGCAATACTTGCCAGCCAACACACACACAAACAATCAAACAATCTGGGGGTAGCCACAAACATCACACACACACAGGGATACCACAACAAATGTCTGCACAAAAACAACACGCAAACACATAACCCAACAGAAACACACACAGAACCACAACCACAACAGACATGCCCTGTGCAGCCAAACTGGGGAAAGGCAATTGGAGAAAGGACACAACAGGAGGGCACAGCATCATCACTCAGGAACAATGCACAGACAACATACCACAACACACACAAGAAGTGCACCATCACAGAACAACACAGCTAGATCAAACAAACAACAGATGCACAGGCACAAAAATCACACAGCAAACACAGCAGGACATCAGGGGATACACACCAGGCAATGAAAAGGAAACAGACACACACAGCACTGCATGCACAACAAGCAGTGTGTGCACACCAAGCATACCAGCCACACACAGACATCAGTGACAGAACAGCAACCCACACAACACCATATAGCACAGCACAAAGACAACAGCATACCCAGGAAGTGAAGCAATAACACAGACAACACACATACATCCAACACAACACCAACAGATGCACAAGTTCGGTACACAAAGGTGGAAACAAATTGACCAGAGGACTGGACAGCACACACAGTGGGACTGCATAGGAGCAACCATGACTGTCAAACAGCACCAGCACATCACATACAACCCATTGGGGAACTGCCCTGAGTGACACATTGACCCCCTGGACAAAGAACTGCACCACTAAGCACACTGTCATAAATGAAGTGATGGGGAGGCACACACACACATGGAAACCAAGGGAACACCTAACACCAAAGTGAAGTGTACTGCATGTCAGTAGGGGACATGGCAGGAGTGTACATACACAAAGAGAGGGAGTGCAGACCCACAATGGATAGGCATCTGAAGCACAGATAGGGGATGGTATGACAACACACACAACATGCCACACTGGAGGCAAGAAGGCACCATGTGACAGCAAGGCATGAGAAAAAAACACAACCACAATGGCAGTGTGGAACAGCAGGTCTGCACAGTACCCAGAAACAGCCATCAGACACGTGGATGTGCAACAAAACACAACACTGACTCACCAGTCACAAACTCTGCATACTCACAAGTGACAAAAACAACAAGTAGGAGTCAGATAGAACTGCAAGGACACACAAACACACTCCACAGTGCACTACATACAACTCACACATGTGCATACAACAACATCCACAGGGCTGAACAATCAAAACAACAGGCATACAACTCCTGTGTGACACATGTCTGTAGTTCACAATGCAGGGACATGCACACATCGACACTCCCCACAAACTCACCCCCTTCACACTGCACACCACCTGACCATCCAAGAGCACACATGGAAAGTAAGCCATGGGACTAGGATGACTGGCCATCACAAGATGACCACACACATACACCACTGGGCACACATAAAGGAAGAACACACATACATGATGACCCTGGACAGCCTGCCTGCAAAACTGTGTGCAGAAACCCACTCTGTGCTGGCAGTGCCCCCCAACCTGACATGTGTACAATAAAGCCGACATGAACTAATTAAGTAAATGACAACTGCGGCACACTGTAAAATTACACCATTGCCCCCACAAGTATCTGGTTCAGGAAGAACTGAAGACCCTGTCACCCCAGAAAACTGATTAGTAAGTGAGCCCAAACATTGACCATGTTGAAGTGGTACACAGACCATGTGGCACAGTAAACCATATACACACAGCAAAATAACTTTATTTAGTAAGCACACTGACAAAATAGACAACAGGAGCAACTGTCTTTATTCACATATTGCACAAATAGGAACTATGACAAGAGAAGAGCAAAGCACAAAATGCAGAGCATGTCCATGAGTAGCTCCACAGGCAAGGCCAAAACAGCAGTGAACGACAAGTCCAGTGGCCAGGGCAGAGTGCAGAGCATGTCTATGAGAAGCTGTACAGGCAGGGGGCAAAACACAAGGCCAGTCGCCATTCCAAGGTGCAGAGTGTGTCCATGAGAAACTGCACAGCAGGGGGCACACAGCAGTGAACAACAAGGCCAGTGGGCAGGACAAAGTGCAGAGTGAGTCCATGAGAAGCTGCAAATTCAGGGGGCACACAGCAAGGCCAGTGGACAGTCCAATGTGCAGAGTGAGTCCATGAGAAGCTGCACAGGCAGGGGGCACACAGCAAGGCTAGTGGCCAGTCCAAGGCGCAGAGTGAGTCCATGAGAAGCTGCACAGGCAAGGGCAAAACAGCAAGTCCAGTGGCCAGTTCAGGGTGCAGAGTATGTCCATGAGAAGCTGCACAGGCAAGGCAAGACAGCAAGTCAAGTGGCCAAGGCAGAGTGCAGAGTATATCCATGAGAAGCTGCACAGGGAATGTGTGACTGTACCGTTCCATGGTCAGCAAAACAGTCAGGGGGTAACAATTTGCAGTACAGGCCCACCTGTGTGAGAGACAAGTCCAGTGGCCAGGGCAGAGTGCAGAGCATGTCCATGAGAAGCTGCGCAGCAGGGGGCAAAACACAAGGCCAGTGGCCAGTCCAAGGTACAGAGTGAGTCCATGAGAAGCTGCACAGGCAGGGGGCACACAGCAGTGAACGACAAGGCCAGTGGGCAGGACAAAGTGCAGAGTGAGTCCATGAGAAGTTGCACAGGCAGGGGGCAAACAGCAAGGCCAGTGGCCAGTCCAAGGTGCAGAGTGAGTCCATGAGAAGCTGCACAGGCAGGGGGCACACAGCAAGGCTAGTGGCCAGTCCAAGGTGCAGAGTGAGTCCATGAGAAGCTGCACAGGCAAGGGCAAAACAGCAAGTCCAGTGGCAGTTCAGGGTACAGAGTATGTCCATGAGAAGCTGCACAGGCAAGGGGAAGATAGCAAGTCCACTGGCCAGGACAGAGTGAAGAGTATGTCCATGAGAAGCTGCACAGGGAATGTGTGCAACTGTACCTTTCCATGGTCAACAACACAGTCAGGGGGTAACAATATGCAGTACAGGGCCACCTGTGTGAGAGACAGGTGTGTGAGGGTGCCTAACACTCAGACTTGGCTGTCAGGTGGACGGGGAGCTGGCTGTGTCTCAGGGACTGTCGGGGCACTTGACTGGGGAGGGAGCGGAGCAGCTGAGGTAGAGCTATCAGTGGCTTGGCAAGCCGGAGGGCTCCTTGGACCAGGTGGTGTAGTGGCACGTGGAGGTGGAGTCATGCAGACGGGAGACACGGTGTGGCAGGGAGATTGTGGAGGGTTGCCTTTTCCACTTCTTGGGGATTCTAAATGGCTTGACTGATGTTGGATCAATGGGAAGTGGTGTGGGCACAACAGGCACACTCACCACCAAAGCTGCATAAGGTGCAGGTGCTGGCACACCCTCTGGTGATGTGCTGGACCCAGCGGAACGCTTTGCCTGGCTTCTACTCTGCCCCCCCTTCCCCTGTTTACTAGGTGTAACCCCTATAGTGCCCTCCGGCCCCAGCTTCACTGGGCTTGGAATGGAAGTCAAGGTGCTGGATGAATCTGCCTTGGAGCCCTTCCTAGGTGTACCCTTGGCATGCACCACCTCCTTGGTGAGCACAGACTCTGTATGCTTCTCTATCCGCAATGCTTTAGGGGCAGGAGAGTCCTTTGATGGGGATGCCTCTGAGGCATGTGTTCCTGAGGTCTGCTGCTTTGCTTTTTGTCCACTGGTGTCACCTGACAGGCTTTTCTCCCTGAGCTCTGGGGTGGCTTTGGTCTTTTGTGGGGATGGTGTCTGCGGCCGGGACTGGTTGGGTTGCTGCTGCTGTGTGCTTCATATGCTGTATCGTGACTTTGATGTGTGTGGACCTTGGTCACTATCGTCAGACGTGACTACTGCCAGGGGGGTGGACAATGGGACCGGAGCTGGACTGTTAGTATGTGCCTGTTGAAGGGCAGACGTCACTGTTGATGATAAAGCCTGGACTGTCCTGTGCAGCCCACCCATGTCTGAATGTATGCCCTCCATGAAAGCAACCACCTGGGCCAATTTCTTGTCATTGTCAATGAAGGCATTGAGGAGAGCTGTCTGGCCTACACACAGCTGGTGCAAAAGGTCCACAGACACAGCACTGATGGCAGCAGGGGGGTCAGGGGCAGGGGCAGCGCTGCCAGGGGTGAAGGACACTCTTCCCCTCTTACTGAGGCGGGCACGGGCAGCACCAGGGGAAGTAGCTGGGCGGCTGGGCACTGGCCACTAAGTGGTGGAAGACGATGCAGAGTCCACGTTCCCTGTGCCCTCCAACATGGATGCGTCCCCGCTGGCATCAGATGATGTGGTGCTTTGTATCTCAGGCTGGGATTCCTCCAACAGACTCCTAACCCCCTCTGAGGCACTGGTGACATCTGTGTCACTGGGCTCCTGTGCAGCTGTTGTGCTAGTTTCACCCCCACTGGTGTGCTTCTCCTGTCCCTCCATGACCACAGGAGATGCTGCATGAGAGAGAGAGATGTAGGGTCAGGTGAGTGACAGCAACAGAACAAACATATGCAAGCAATGCATTACAAAAGATGACCAAATCTGCATGTTGCACACCACCCTGTGCAATCATATTGTGCCAACTCACTATATAGACTCAAGCAGTGCGTGGAAACTGGAAACTCAGGCATGAGTGAGTCATGTGATGACTACACAGCAAAGCATCCTGCTTGTGGCTCTGTTCAACCAGACACACAGCTAGCTCTGAGCACACCTAGGGACATGATGGGGCACACTACTTGCTGCCACTAACTGATCTGGATGGAATAGGAGGGGACAACACAGACCCAGACTACAACATGACAGTCCACAATGGACATTAGCCCATGCCACCCACCATGTTGTGGACAATAGAATGGTGCATATTGTTGTCAGATGTGTAGGCCTCCCCAATCTGGATGCATGCAATGGACGCATTGATGAAGGCACAGTCAGATCGGGCACACTGCCGTTCCCTCCCATGGGATTCCCTTGACTACCCCAATGCAGAAGAAACCTGAAGAGCACAACTCAGAATGTAATATGAATGCACAGCATCCAAATAACCGTCGTAAGTACAGGTAGGGCAAATGCATGCCACCGGCACCCAGCCCAGCAGCCACTTACATGCCACAGCATCACACTACCAACATCACATAGGCCAGCACTGGCACAGGCTCTGTACACATGCAGCCACTCCCAGCCAAAGTCACCCTCCCCAAATGCTCACCCCTGGCTTGCTGCTGATGCTCCTTCAAACGTGCATCCAGCTCAGGCTGTGTCACCACCAAGATGCAGCCCATTGGTGGTGTCATGCTGCACCATGCTAAACACACAGTGCGAGGAAGCAGCCCCAAGGTCATCTCCGCCACGTTCTTTGCCAGCCGGCTGATGTCGTCCCACCTCTTGTGGCAGTGGGTGCGCCGTCGGTTTGAGACCCCCAGAGCTCGAACCTTCGCTGCAATGGCCCTCCACATGGCCTTATGCTGGTGTACCTTGAGCTGCAGGCATGGGAGACAAGAGGAGGAAATGATCAGTGACACAGTGTTATATACCGACATCTATCAGTATAGCAGCAAGATACAGACTCATCACAAATCCAACAAAATGTCGATCAGAGACTATAATACATCTCACATGGTACATCTGCATGGGAAAAGCAGATGTGAATGCATGCAGGTGTGAGGGGAAGCACAGTCCCTGCACATCTCACACACATGCAGGATGCCAGCACTGAAACCCCTATCTAGCCTGCCCACATCTCCAGTCCATTGTTGGGTTGAGCAACACATACATCACATATCAACCTGTGTTTGGGGGGTGACCCACTGTGTCCAAGACTGCAGAGCCCCAATGTCCCTGCCCTGTGAATAGATAACTGTGTCATGGATGTCACATTGAGTGACGTGATCTCACAAATAAAAAATGTCCTTCACAAGGGCGGTTGTGTGCAATCTACAGTGCTGAGATGGCCCATAGCTGGAGTGCAATATGAAAAGACTGATGTCATACTCTGTAAGTGAAGTAATGTGTCCTTGTCTTTGTAGACGGGGACTGTGCTGCCCAGCTCGGCTCACACTGAGGTGGACTACAGGGGCACACACAGCCATCCAGCCAAGCAATCACTGTCCTGACTACAGCATGAACAACCTCCTGTGTCTCTGTATGGCTGACAACTCAACACAGGTCACTCATACATACATGTGCAGGGAGGCAAATCTGTGCCATTGGGTACACACACCCTCCCCCTGGAGACAGCATGCCAGACAGTGCATGACACTACCCCACACTCCCAGGCACAAACTGCATCAGTCCAACTACAAGTGTGGCCCCCCTGTCCTAGCCCTCCACTGTTGATGACTTACCACGACATTTGGGGCACCCTATAGCCTTGGGTACTGTATGAGCACCTCATACACCAGGACCTCCAGCTCCTCGCTCGTGAAGGGACTGGCACAGATCTTCTCTGTCCTTGCCATCACTGTGGACATGACACAACAGTGGCTGAATTGGGTGGTTAGGGGTCTCAAGCAGCAGTCCCTGGAGGCAGCAGCAGGTGTGGGGTCTCAGGCAGCAGTCCCTGGAGGCAGCAGCAGGTGAGGGGTCTCAGGCAGCAGTCCCTGGAGGCAGCGGCAGGTGAGGGGTCTCTGGCAGCAGGCTCTGGGAGCAGTGGAAATGTGAGGCTCACTTCCACACATATATAGCCCCCTGGGGACGTTTCTAAGGTGCCAAGCTGCAGCAATTGGTGGTCCAGGTCTGCCTCTTTCAAATGCATCCAATGACCACCCCCACGGTGGCGGAGGACGCCTACCGCGATTTTCAAAATTGCATCATGCCACCGCTATCGAGCTTCCCATTGGCTCTAGGGCAAGCTTCAAGGCAGTGACACACCGCAGGGGCCCGCTGTGCACTACTCGATTTTTGCGGCAGAGCATGACAACCACCATCTCCCCATGTCTCCATGCCTATCACTACTGCACATGTGTGAATGGGGGTGCTGGTGAAATACCGCCGGAGCCAGGCGGTAGCTACCGCGATATGGGTGCCATACATTGACAAGAGGCACCGCCATTCAGGCAGCAGAGCATGCCAACCACCATTTCCACATGTCTCCATGCCTATCACTACTGCACATGTGTGAATGGGGATGCTGGTGACACACCGCTGGGGCCAGGCTGTAGCTACCGTGATATGGGTGCCATACATTGACACGAGGCACCACCATTCAGGTGGCGGAGCATGCCAACCGCCATTTCCACATGTCTCCATGCCTATCACTACCACACATGTGTGAATGGGGGTGCTGGTGACACACCGCCAGGCGGTAGCTACCGCGAGATGGGTGCCATACATTGACACAAGGCACTGCCGTTCAGGTGGCGGAGCATGCCAACCGCCATTTCCACATGTCTCCATGCCTATCACTACTGCACATGTGTGAATGGGAGTGCTGGTGACACACCGCCGGGGCCAGGCGGTAACTACCGTGATATGGGTGCCATACATTGACACGAGGCACCGCCATTCAGGCGGCAGAGCATGCCAACCGCCATTTCCATATGTCTCCATGCCTATCACTACTGCACATGTGTGAATGGGGGTGCTGGTGACACCCCGCAGGGGCCAGGCGGCAGCTACCGTGATTTGGGTGCCATACAATCACAATGGCTATCTGGCAAACATCAACAGTGTACAGTGCCCACTTGGGCAATGGCACATCATTGTGCACATGATGCCAATGTTCCATTTACTCCACTGATGGCTACACATGCCATGTTTGTGTGTGTGATTTTGTAGATTGGCCTGTACTCACTCACATGTCACTTATGGATTTGATGGTTGGGCAGGCAGGACAGTGTTGTTCTGGACTCCAAAATGTCAACACATGTCAATGTGTTGAGGTTAAGTGACAATCACAACAATGTTCGTCTCAATGAATGATGATATATTTTGCATTGCCTCTCATGTCTGCTCATGCACACATTCGTCATTACTGGTGTGCCAGGTTATAATGACGCATTAAGGTGTGACAGGTACAGCAGCTAGGTATGAGACAGTGAGTTTGATTTGTTGCACATATGCTGGATGCTATACTCCCAGGCGTGCCCATGTGAAATGTGGCTATCTCCCTATGTACATTCACATTGACCAAGGTGGTGTTTGAGGTACTTGTCTTGTGTAAGTTGACAGGTGTGCCCTTTGTGTAGCTGAAGGTGTCCCTACATGTAAGCTGGTCTGTTAATCAATATTGATGGCAGTCATTGTTGTCATTGTGTCATCCAGAACTTGATATGCTGTGCACATCTCATTATGTATTGCATTGACATGTGTCCACTATCATCTCAAATAGGAGGAGGCCACATTTGATTCGTCATTTGACGGTGCTGGAGGACATGGAGGATGTTGCGATCATACGGAAATGCTGTCTGGATAGAGCCACCCTGAAAACCCTTTGTGATCTGTTGAAGCCCCACCTGCAGCCTCGCCGGACATATCCAACAGCTTTCACCCCTACTTATAAGGTGATGGCGGCCCTGCATTTTTTTGCCACTGGATCGTTCCAAGAGACAGTGGCCAGCGCTGGTGGGATGTCACAACCAATGTTCAGCATGGTGCTGCGTGATGTACTTTCCGCCATGATGATATACATGGACAGATACATCCATTTCCCCAGGGGTGCTGAATTGCCAGCTGTGAAGGGAAACTTCTATCCCCTTGGACACATCCCCAATGTTGTTGGTGCCATTGATTGCACCCATGTCGGGCTTGTGCCACCACAGGCAATTGAGCACATTTACAGGAATCGCAAGCATTACCACTCCATAAATGTGCAGGTGGTGTGCCTGGCAGATAGGATCACCTCCCACATGTGTGCCAAATTCCCAGGCTCGGCCCATGACTCCGACTTCCTGCGGAACAGCATTGTGCCCCAGCTGATGGCTAATATGCTTCCTGAGCATGCATGGATTGTGGGTGAGTATGCCTAGTCGTATGGCGTGCTGGGTGTGTGACTTGCTGCCCTCAGCCTCAGCGACATTACAATGTCTATTTGTGTTTGTCATAACTAGTTGACTCTGCATATCCCAACCGTCCCTGGTTGCTGAGCCCACTGAGGAATCCCAGGACCCCAGCTGACGTCCGCTACAATGAGGCACATGGGAGGACACGTCGTGTGGTGGAGCGTACTTTTGATCTGCTCAAGTCATGTTTCCGCTGCCTGAACAAGACCGGAGGTACACTTGCATACTCGCCTGGGAATATGTGTCAGATTGTAGTGGCATGCTGCATGCTCCACAACCTAGCCATTCGCAAGGAGATTCCCCTGCTCCTGGATGATGGTGAGGACCCAAGCCCCAGTCTGCAAACCAACCCGTGTCCAGTGATGAGGACAGTGGAGAGGAGGAATGTGATGACCTGTGTGAACAGCTCATCACACACTACTTCACTTGAAGGTGGGTGACATTGTGCAATATACCCATTGTCTGCTGCTATTGCTGATGTCGTGAAAGGGCATGTGACAATTGTAACAGCAGCCAGTTGTAGACTCAGCGGTCGTTGGCAATGTTTCTGGGACAGGTCATTTGGGAACATCTACAGGATGTGTATGTTGACACTTGTTGCTCATTGTCACGTGTGCATGTTGGGTTATCCTGATGGTTGGGGTTGTGTGATGTCTGTGATGCCACACCCAGACCAGTGAAAGCAGTTCTGTTGTGTTTCCCTAGGTGCCTTCAACTTCTCCTTGCCTACATACTGCCCATGCTCTTGGTACATTGTGATCATGTTGAAGACTGTACATCCTGCAATAAAGATGGAGCAGACACGACAACATGTGTGTAAGGATATATACCAATAATCGAGAGGTGCACCACATGAAAGGCTTGAGAACAAAGGAATCCTTTGTAATTATAGAATTTCTTCAAAGACCATTCCTTATATTCATTTTATTTTCATTTATATTATAGTTCCAAAAGACATAAAAATCAGTTTGTGTGACTCTACAAACAGACCAGCCGAAGAGAGCAAAGAAGAGTCTCCAACGGACAGATTCAAGGTCCAATACCCAGGCCTTGAATCTGTCCGTTGGAGACTCTTCTTTGCTTTGCTCACCTGCAACTAACATATTGCGAACTTTGAGACGATGTTAAATATAAACATCCCTATCATTTAAGGGTGTCTGGTTCCTGTGACTGTGGAACTGTTGCGACGATAAGCCACTGGATCTCGGCTGTGATATTGATTACTCTGATTTGGCGTTCATTTAGCTGATTGAATGGTATTCTGCCTTTTAATACGAACAATTTAGGGATTGGGGAAAACTCACGAGGATACTTCCGTCTATGATCTACGCTACGATTTAGTGCCTTGAAGAAGTCCTGTTTCAGGACAAAACGCGTCGGCTGGTCTGTTTGTAGAGTCACACAAACTGATTATTATGTCTTTTGGAACTATTATATAAATGAAAATAAAATGAATATAAGGAATGGTCTTTGAAGAAATACTATAATTACAAAGGATTCCTTTGTTCTCAAGCCTTTCATGTGGTGCACCTCTCGATTATTGGTATATATTCTGATTCCTAAGGGAATAGGCATTGTAATAGTGGGTGCCACTGAGTGTGCACACAATTTTCCCTCATACATAGGGTTATTACAGGGAGAGTTATACAAGGTTAGGTGCTGGTCAAGTGAAGGTTCCACTGTTAGTGTTTTGTCCTTTAAATGTGTGTAAGGATATTTTATTTGCTATGGTGAGATGCAAGGGGGTTGTACATTTCCATGGGGGGTGGAGCAGTGAGTTGACAGTTGTGGTAAAAGAGATAATCGAGTTGTCACCACATTGATGTGGTGACCCAGTCCAGCAGACAGATGCCATTCACAAGGCAGTGTGGGGAAGGACAGTCCAAAAAGTCAATGCAGTGGTGGAGAGGGCTGCCATCATGGCTGACTCCGTGACTGGTGTCTGGCAGGTGCTTTGCCTCCAGATACTTACAGGGTCTTCTTAGGACAGTGCCTTCATCGCTTGGTAGGGGGCCCTGCTGCAGGGTCAGTGGGGTCTGAGGACTCACCCCTCTCTGTGGGTGCAGGGACGGATGGTGAACTGTTATCCTGTGGCCCACCAGGAGGAGGTGGAGGTGTTGTTTGTGGCACAGGCCTGCCCCTCAGTACCGCCACTTGCTGGCCCAAGAGGTCCACGATATGTCCCATGCGGGTGTCGATGGACCTCATCAGCAGGATGAGCTTGTGCAACAGTTTGTCCGACCGGCCTGTTCGTCCCTGGACCTGTTCGTATGTGCCAAGGACTCTGGTGATGTGTTCCAGGGATTGGGTCCCAGCCTCCTGGTGTCCGTGGGTGACCCTGTCCCTCCCACCTACCCTACTGCCACGGACCTGTTGCCTCACCACTGTGGGCACCCACATCCTCTCCCTGCCCTCCTACGTCGGTGGTGTGTGCTGGTCATCCTCTGGGACAGAGAGGGTGTTGCAGGCAGCACTGGTGGTGGTGGTGGTATTGGCCACACAGGCCGTGACAGCAAGGGGTCTGCTGTGAAGTTGTTGTTGCCGCTGATGTAGTGGGGGGGCGATGGGGTCCTGGGACCTGTTACTCCCTGGCACACCAGATGGGCCAGCTTCGAGCTTATCGTCCATGGAATCCTGGGAGTCAACATCCAAGAGTCCATGTACCGGGGGGGAGACTGGCTCTGCAGGTTGCTGGTGTTGTCCTCTGCAGTGAGTTCTTGGTCACCAGTGGGTCAGATGGGAAATGGTCATTGTAGTGCACCCAGCAAGCTTTGTGTTAGCCGTGTGTCATTCACTTTTTGTACACTGCACGATTGACAGATCATCACATTGTTTACTATGCGCACTACTGTGCTTCCTGACATGATGCAGTGGTAGATGCATTACTTTTCCATGGTGTGAGGTGTCAAGGCATACCATGCGACCCGTGCACAATTAATGATTACAGGGACTTGTTGCCATCTAGGGCCTGGCACAACATATTTTTAATTGAGGACTCATTGTTGATTTGTCTGTCCTGGCAGGCGTCACATCTGGCCATGGACTGGCCATTGTCAACTCCTGCATACCTTTGTCCTGTGCATATCTTGATTTGTACCACCACACATGCTTTTGTATTTTTCGAATGGTCCTTGTTGCACTTGCCCCATGGCGATGCACATGTAAATAGGTGCTGTGCATGATTGTGCCCTGACTTTCTTCTACTTGTGCATTGGTGTCACACTTTGGTAGCTGTGACAGTTTCCTTAGCTTACCTGTGTACACACTGTGCTTGGCAATGGGGTAGGTGTGCCTTTTTGTGCAATGAGAGGGCTGGTATTGTCATATGGCACCATTTAATTTGTGACGAATGGGTGGGTGCACGTACTGGCTACTTACCTGTAATATGCCCATATTTGGGTTTGTTATGTCACACATGTGTGTGTGCATGGTGGCGGCTTACATCCTGCTCAGTGGGGTCACAGGACAGAATCATATGTCTACCTACCTGTAAGTTTTTTGGTGTGCTGCAATGGTGGGAGTGGTAGTGCAGGCATCACACTCCAAACACCCTCATTGTGAAGATGGCTACCTACCTGTAAGTTTGTTTGGTGTACTGCAATGGCTTCCAACTGCTTCTGGGTGGGGTGGGGGAGGGCTCCATCCTGCTGAGGTGGGGGTAGGGGGCATTGTGGGAGTGGTAGTGCAGACCTTCCACCCCCAAACATCCTCATTGTGAAGATGGCTACCTACCTGTAAGTTTTTTTGGTGTGCTGCAATGGCTTCCAACTGCTTCTGGGTGGGGTGGGGGAGGGCTCCAGCCTGCTGAGGTGTGGGCCAGGGGGCATTGTGGGAGTGGTAGTGCAGGCCTCCTACCCCCAAACACCCTCATTGTGAGGATGGCTACCTACCTGTAAGTTTGTTTGGTGTACTGTAATGGCTTCCAACTGCTTCTGGGTGGGGTGGATGGAGGGCTCCATCCTGCTGATTGAGGTGGTGGCAAGGGGCATGGTGGGAGTGGTAGTACAGGCCTCCCACCCCCAAACACCCTCCCAGGGAAGATGGCTACCTACCTGTAAGTTTGATGAGGGTAATGTAATGGCTGACACATGCTTCTGGGTGGGGTGGCGGAGGGCTCCATCCTGCTGAGGTGGGGGACAGGGTGCATGGTGGGACTAGTGGTACAGGCCTCCCACCCCCAAACACCCTAATTGTGAAGATGGCTACCTACCTGTGAGTTTGTTTGGTGTACTGCAATGGCTTCCAACTGTGTCCTGGTGGGGTGGGGAAGGGCTCCATCCTGCTGAGGTGGAGGGCAGGGGGCATGGTGGGAGTAGTGGTACAGGCCTACCACCCCCAAACACCCTCCCAGGGAGGATGGCTATCTACCTGTAAGTTTGATGAGGGTAATGTAAGGGCTGACACATGCTTTTGGGTGGGGTGGGGGGAGGGCTCCATCCTGCTGAGGTGGGGCAGGGTGCATGGTGGGAGTAGTGGTACAGGCCTCCCAACCCCAAACACCCTCATTGTGAAGATGGCTACCTACCTGTAAGTTTGTTTGGTGTACTACAATGGCTTCCAACTGCTTCTGGGCGGGGTGGGGGGAGGGCTCCATCCTTCTGAAGTGGGGGGCAGGGGTCATGGTGGGAGTGGTAGTACGGGCCTCCCACCCCCAAACACCCTCATTGTAAAGATGGCTACCTACCTGCAAGTTTGATGAGGGTAATGTAATGGCTGACACATGCTTATGGGTGGTGTGGAGGAGGGCTCCATCTTGCTGATGCTGTGGGACAAGGGGGCCTGGTGGGAGTTGTAGTGCTGTATGCCTGTACACATGCCCCCATGGTAATGTTGGTAGCTATGTTTGGGGTGAATGGGTGTGGGTGAATGTTGGATCTGAGACATGTTTTTGTGAGTGTGTGGTGCAGATGGATGGAATTTGTCCTAGGTGGTGTAGCTTTGTAGTTGTGCAGCACTGTACATAGCAGAGTGGTGGTAGTCATTTGTTTGTACTTACCAGCCTCCACTCCCCCGGCTACTCCTGTGAGACTCTCTGGATGCAGTATGGCAAGCACCTTCTCCTCCCATGGTGTGAATGGTTTTTGTGGAATGGGAGGGCCACCGCCAGTCCTCTGAGCCAGCTCACGGTTCTTGCTCCTCATCTCCTTGACCACACTCTTCAGATCAGGCCACCGCTTCATGATCTCCTTTTTTGATCTTGCTGTGGTCCCTACTGCATTGACCCTTTGGACTATCCTTGCCCACATTTGTGTCCTTGTGGCTAATGGTGTCTGTTGGAGAAGGCTAGCAGAAAGCTGTGCTTCCACTCTGACTATCTCATCTACCATGACTGTCAACTCACTCTCTGTGAATTTGGGCATTTTCTGTGTGGCCATGGTGTGTGGTGTGCAAAGTGGTTGTGGGTGCAGGAGTGTGAGTGGTGGGTGTGGTTGTGATGTGTATGGTGTGTGTTGTGCAGGGGGTTAGTTGTACAGGTGTGGTGGTGGTGCTGTGTGTGGTGTGGCTAGTGATGTTGTGTTCTTTGCCTCTCCTTTCAGCTGGGGTGTGAATCCCTTCTCTCATGGAGCATTGCAAAGGATTGTGGTCAGGGAAGGGGCTAGTTTTATACTTAGCTATGTGGGTGTGTCCAATTGGGGTATTCCTTTCAGGTGTGTTGTCCTGGGATTTGTAAGTTTCTTTTTGCCATGTGGTTGTGCCAGTGAGGTGTGTTTTGTGTGTTTGGGGGCATGGCTAGTTTGCTGTGTGCACTTTTTGGCCTTAATGTGGGTTTTTTGCTTCGTCCGCCATATTTTTCTCGGAACGTCCGCAGCGATAGCTATGCTTCAGCTCTTACGCTGGCTCTCCCATTCATCCCATTGTGCAACCGCGGCGGTCAGAGACAGCGGTACGTACCTCAGGACCGGAGGGCGGTTGTTTTCTGCTTCCATGGCGGTCGGGGTGCTTTTCCGACCGCCATCCTAATGGGTCCCCAAGTGTACAAAATAAATGTTTTATGTACAATACTAAAACATTAACATGAAAAAATTACATTAAAAATTTTACATGTTTTACAGCATTTGCTTATTTAGAAAAACAGCCACATATTTAATCGAGTTACAACACAGCCAACAAATCCGCAAACTCTGTAAGTAAAACAACAATTTATTTCAACATAATTGAATAATTTTTATGGTTTTTAGAGTGAAATATATACTGAAGTAAAACGTAATCAAAATAGACAGAAAATTAATTAGCACATTTAAATCACACCAGTATTGCACTCACTTAAAGTATAAAATACAGTGTGAAACAAATTTACTATTCATACTCCGAACCATAGTGTCGCATGTAGGATATTGGAGGGAGTGGGCACATTTACAATTCCTACTATAACCTGTGTTAACTAACCCTGGGCGGCCAACTACGCAACGCTCGCGTAGTTGGCATAGTTTGTACTACTCCACGCTACGAAATGTGCACGTAGCACAGTGCAAAAACGCGTAGCGTGGTTGGCATTTTTTGCTCGTTTACGGTCCTCAACGTCAAGTTGGCGTCCGCGAGTGAGCAAAAAGACATCCCGGCGAGACTTTTTCCTCGTTCGCGATCAGCAACATCAAGTTGGCGATCGCGAGCGTGGAAAATAAATCTCTCGGCGAGATTCTCAACGCGGGGAGGTCAGGTTTCTCATTGCAAGTTGTCGCATATGCTCGCGACCGCACACGATGAGAAACTACCAGTCCGCGTTGAGAAAGCTGCCGCTCGAGTAAAAATCTACTCAATGATTGCACAGTGCGGAAAAGCATCCGGCACTATGCAATCATCCCGAACAGCGCACTGCGCAGTTCGCATAGCGCTACGCGTATCTCGCATAGTGCGAAGTGCACTTTGTGTAGCTACGCGTAGCGCTACTACGCAAACTACGCCCAGGGTTAGTGTTAGTGTTAACCTCAATGAAACTGAGGAATGTTTGTGTTTTAAAATATACTATTTCAAATACAAACTGTGTTTGCCTTTGAAAAAGTAGTAGATGGAGTTGGGGACAAATTTACTATTCCAACTGCGACCAGTGTTTGACTCAGGGAAAGTGCTTGATGCAGGTGTGTGCAAATTTACTATTCGTACTCCATAGTGCATGTCTCAGGGGAAGTGCTTGATGGTGGTGGGGTAAATTTACTATTCCATCTCTGACCAGTGTTTCCCTCTTGGAAAGTACTGGATGCTGGTGGGGGCAATTTTACTATTCCTACTCCAACCGGTGCATGCCTCGGGGAAAGTGCTTAATGGTGGTTCGGGTACATTTACTATTCGATCTCTGACCAGTCTTTGCCTCAGGGAAAGTGCTGGATGCTGGTGGGGGCAATTTTACTATTCCTACTCCAACCCGTGCATGCCTCCGGTGAAGTGCTTGATGGTGGTGGTGGTAAATTTACTATTCCAACTCTGACCAGTGTTTGCCTCAGGGTAAGTGCTGGATGCATGTGGGGGAAAATTAACTATTACCACTCCAAGAGGTGCATGTGTCAGGTGAAGTGCTGGATAGTGGTGGGGGTACATTTACTATTCCAGCTCCGACCAGTGTTTGCCTCAGAGAAACTGTTGGAAGGTGGTGGGGGCAAATGTACTATTCCTACTCCGACAGGTGCTTGCCTAATGGAAAGTGTTGGAAGCAAATTTACTATTCCTACTCTGACAGGTGCTTGCCTGAAGGGAAGTGTTGGATGGTGGAGGGGGCAAATTTACTATTCATACTCCGACCTGTGCTTGCCTCAGCGAAAGTGTTGGATGGTGGTGGGGATAAATTTACTATTCCTACTCCGACCTGTGCTTGGTTCGGGGAAAGTGTTGGATGGTGGTGGGGCAAATGTACTATTCCTACTCCAACAGGTGCTTGCCTCAGGGAAAGTGTTGGATGGTGGTCGGGGTACATTTACTATTCCGACTCCGACATGTGCTTGCATCAGGGAAAGTGCTGGATGGTGCTTGGGACATAAAACAATGAATAAATATTATAAGACATTTTTTACACATTGGATTTTCTCAACAGAAAAAAACATCAACCGACACCAGTCGAAGAGGACACAGCCCACATTCATAAAAAAAGACAATAATATAAAGAAAAAAAGGAAAGAAATCAAGGTAATAAAACACACCTTTTTTATATATTAAAACACAAGCAATTTTATGCAGAGTTGAATAATCTTTGAACAATAACATTGAAATTCACTTTCCAATTTAAAACTTCCTTCAACAATTTTTGTTTACAGAATTTTCATAAAACAGATCATTTTCCAATTCAAAAATCTAAGCAGAAGAAACCCAACTTTCCAAGGTAAACATTTAATCATAGGATTTTATAAATAAAGTTTTACTCACTCAACAAAAAAACCAATTCAAATCAAACCAAATTATCCCCAAAAAAGCAAACCAAACTTTGAAGTGTACAACTATTTCAAACTACTAATCTAGTGCATTGCAGGATAACTTAAAATATCAAAAACACAAAAAAAGGCTAAATCATTTTTTTCTTTTCCAGACCCAACAAACAAACAAAACTAACAACTGTGAAAAACACCAAAAGAACAAAGAAGAACCACCACAGAACATCCAATAAACCAGAAGCAACAAAAAAGAACATTAAAAAAGGTACGGTTTACCAATAACTAATGTGTATAACAGCCTAACCCTTTTTCTTTACTAGGTAAATAATTTAGAATATAACATTTCAAAATTCAAAACCAAAATTGTAAAACAATTAATTCAAAGTTCATAGTGCATAATATTTAAACAGTAAAAAACATGTATATAAAATGTTCTCTAACTTTTTTTTTTAAACAGGAAATCACCAACACTTCAAAATTATTTTTAAAATATTTTTTCGTTTTCAATCCTTTACAGATAATGGCTGCCAAATAATGAGGCCAAATGCATTACATCCAGCCGAGGAAACCATCTGATAACCTATAGTGGGCATGTTTATTGTAAGGAGATACTAACTGAGCCCAGGTGTCATAGGAGGTATGTGCAATATTACTCATCCCATTGCACAGGCAGCGCAGTTACTCTTGGTGACTCTGTTTTAAGAACTACAGAGCATAACCACTCTGCCTCTGCTATGGAGAATGAAGTACATGAAAATATCAATGAAATAAAATCAATTGCATCCAAATCCAATGAACCCTGTGGTGCAGTTTTGAGGGAGGTATCCCAATACATTCCATCTCATGTTGCAAGTAGTATGTCCACAATACCCAACCTACGCAGAATTATTCTGCGTACAAAACAGGCAAGTAACCCACAAGGAGTAACACCCCAAACATTTTCTGACATTAACACATGTTGTGAACTTTCTATAACCCTTACTAATGAACCATTTCATTTACATGACAACCAAAACCCTCATAAAGGAATACTGATCTTTAGCACATCCCATAATCTTGTTAAGTTGGAGAGTAGTGATATCTGAATGATGGATGGGATGTTTAAATCCACACCCCATCCATTCACCCTAATATACACTATTCATACCTATATCAATGATACAGTTGTTCCCTTGGTGTACAGTTTACTCCCTGATAAACAATCCACAACATTCACTGAATTTTTGTCAGTGGTAAAAGCAAAAACAGCAAACAAAAGTCCTGGAAAAGTGTTAATTGACTTTGAATTACCAATGATTAACAGGATTACCAAATTGTACACGGATACCAAAATTCAAGGATGTTTTTTTCACTTTTCATAGGAATATTGGCGAAAAATTCAAAAAACATCCTTACTTGAGGATTATATATCAGACAGCATTTTGCGATGCAGCACGTGCAACGAAATTCATTTTATTAATTTAAATGTGTACTTACCTCCGTACATCCATATTCTGGTGTTTACATTTCCCCACCCTACTGGAAATGCCTGAGCGACTATTGGGTGCAATTCAACAATTTATGTTGATGGTGGCTTCTGACTACCTAGATAATATTGCCACTTCGTCCATTTCTAACCTAAACTATCTCCTATAACTCCTTACTTGCCTGTTTTGACAAAAGAAAACTAATTCAATTGGCATTTTTCTAAAAATACACAAATTATTTTAAAAAGTCAGGTTTTCTTACCTTTTGAAGTCTTCTTTTTTCAACTCCTGGACTTACATTCAATCCAGGTTTTCATCAAGAGTCCTTTGTAGTCATTTAAACCATTGCAAATATTCCAAAATCCTGTTTAAGATCCATGAACCGAATGAAACTTAAAGAAAGTGCACAGTTCTTCAAAAACATATTTTTACAGTTAATAAATAAACTGTAAACATTTCTGTGCACACCTACAAAAATCGCATCCAAAAAAAAATCCCGAAAATGAAAAATAGTTTGGCAAGAAGCGCAAAAAAAAATCCAGCGAAGCAGTCCAATTCCGATCAAATACCAAAACGAAATAAATCCGCATCCAGAAAGCCAAAAACCAAAACGATCTTCAAAAAACCGATATGCAATTCTTTAAAAAGTGGCCAAAATGTTTTTTTTCAAAACACAATGCCTTTTTGAAAGCTCTATAACCAATCCATATAACCGCGATGACGCATTAACTTTATTGAAAAAATAAGCTGTCGCTTCCCCCCCCCAAAAAATCAATTACTTTCATTACACTTTTTTAATCTTTATAGTTTAATACATTTTATTAAACAAAAAGTGTCATGAAAGAATGCAACCTGATGTGGGCCTACTACTTCAACCTGTTACGGAATGAATTTTTAAGTTAACACACACAAAGGGGCCGATTCCGATGGCCGGTCGGACAGCTGTCCGTAGCCTTACCCTGAGACCGACACGTACCCGGAGCCAGTCCATCCTGTAGAGTAAGTACGATGCGCATAACTGCCAAAAACACGAACAACACGTAGGCTGTGAATCAAGCCCCATTCTCCGTCCGAGCCGTAACTCCTAAAGAGGAACCGAGTCGCCTGGAAGCAGTATCCGTAGCAGTTTCCGGCATGACAAGTACGATGCGTCACGTATGGCACATCACAGCATCCGGAAAACAAGCATATCAGGTACGATTCGTGCCACAAATCAATACACGGCTACGAGGCGGACCAGCTTGCAGCGGGTACGAGACGGAGCAACAAACAGCGTGTACGACACGAACACATTATGAATTCCATCGCGCAGGTCATACCAGTACTCTACATCTATGACAAGATCAGGGACAGACGCCGACGGCGCAGACGGTAAGTCAGACACCTACAACACAAACAAACGACACGTACATGCAAAATGGCACACACACACAGGGGATCCACATCCTGGGCACTAACAACAGCCCACCATAGGGGTTGCATTCCCAGCACCACTAACACCCCCACCCATAGGGGACCTGTTGCCCATCACTACTGCCACCCCCACTCACAGGGGACCTGTTGCCCATCACCCCTGCCACCCCCACTCACAGGGGACCTGTTGCCCATCACCCCTGCCACCCCCACTCACAGGGGACCTGTTGCCCATCACCCCTGCCACTCCCACTCACAGGCCTTATGTTGCCCATCACCCCTGCCACCACCACTCACAGGGGACCTGTTTCCCATCACACCTACCACCCCCACTCACATGGGGACCTGTTGCCCATCACCCCTGCCACCCCCAGCCATAGAGCTTATGTTTCCCATCACCCCTGCCACCCCCACTCACAGGGAACCTGTTGCCCATCACCCCTGCCACCCCCACTCATAGGCGACCTGTTGCCCATCACCCCTGCCACCCCAAGCCATAGGGCTTATGTTGCCCATCACCCCTGCCACCCCCACTCACAGGGGACCTGTTGCCCATCACCCCTGCCACCCCCAGCCATAGGGCTTATGTTTCCCGTCACCCCTGCCACCCACACCCATAGGGGACCTGTTGGCCATCACCCCTGAAAACCCCACTCACAGGGGACCTGTTGCCCATCACCCCTGCCACCCCCACTCACTGGGGACCTGTTACCCATCACCCCTGCCACCACCAGCCATAGGGCTTATGTTGCCCATCACCCCTGCCACCCACACCCATAGGGGACCTGTTGCCCATCACTACTGCCACCCCCACTCACAGGGGACCTGTTGCCCATCACCCCTGCCACCCCAATCACAGGGAACCTTTTTCCCATCACCCCTGCCACCCCCACTCACATGGGACCTGTTGCCCATCAAACCTGCCACCCCCACTCACAGGGGACCTGTTACCCATCACCCCTGCCACCCCCACTCACAGGAGACCTGTTGCCCATCACCCCTTCCACCCCCACTCATAGGGGACCTGTTGCCCATCACCCCTGCCACCCACACCCAGAGTGCTTATGTTGCCCATCACCCCTGCTACCCCCAGCCATAGGATGGGTGATACGCAACACATCCAGCATACGCAAACATCAGGTATGTCCGCAAAATACATCCCCCATGACATCATGACAACAGTATGTAGTCTGTGACAAATGCCCACAACAGTGATTATGGCTACGAGCATACAATGTAAGTAACAGCACATGTGTGACCAACACATGAGTGTGACATACACAAGGCAAGCATCACCATAGCACTGTGGCAATGTAAAAAGAACACCCCTCACTGTGTAGAGCAGAAGTTAAGTGGCGGCTCACAAAATGCAGCAGATGTGGAGTATTGTGGTGATGGGGACCAAACCCCCCTCATCACAGTGACCAAAAGGTAAGTGTCATCATGGTCAAAGCTGCAAATAACAAACTGCATGTATGATCTCTGCTCCCAACACATCAAACACTTCTGGGGCAAACTAGTGGTTGTGTCCCATACACACAGAGATGTGGTGAGGCTAACAGTGCTGTGAAAACATAACACTCTTGGCCATGTGCATACAAGCACCACACATGGGGGCTGACAATGCACACAGCGTACAATGACACAACAACAGAAGTGAGCATCACAAAGCATTCACACATCTTGAAAATAGACACACCAATTAAAACAACATGTGTAGACTGTAGGTGTCAGCTCACAAACTCACATTCCATGCCAGCAATGGCACCCAACAACCGGGATGAATGTGCACAATGATGTGAAATGACTCACAGGGACAGAATGCAAAATCACAGAAACAGCATCCAGACCAAGGCCCACAACAGCAATACCAATGCACTGGTGCAGATGCAGAAACAGGCAAACTCACACTGCACATCGGACACAACATGTGTGTGTGTGTCACAGTATCCCCAGGCAACTACACAACACATGAGGGGGGCTGAACCACAGTGACACAGATGTGTACACAGTGCCATACAAAAGTAAACAATTATTGGGACACCCTCAGTGGGCAATCAGGCGTTGGGAGATGAGAGGAAGCACAACAGACACATGTGACACAAGCTGGAATGGACACCAACTAACACAGCAAGAGACTGACACACAACACCACTACCCCCAGGGACCAGACAGTGGGGTGACACAAGCATGCATGACACCTTCACTGTGATGACAAAGGCAGATGTCGTACAAACTGGGAAACCCAGACATGTGTCCTGTGCCACAAACGTACACAAACACAAATCACTCAGCATGGCCCCTCATCCATGGACAAACAGGAGCTAGGGGACCATCCATGCAAACATTCACATCAGTCCACCCTCAACACCACACACCTGAACTGCAACAATGTGTATCTGTGAAGTCCACATGAACAGGTGACATTGCACATGCACCCATGACAAACACAGGAATGTTGGCAGGAACTAAGGTGCACACACACATTACACAAGGACTGTTTACAACCCTGGGGAATGACAGACACACTGCACAGTATGTGGTACATGGCCATGACCTCAAAGCTCATGTAACCTTCAGAAATCCTGCCACAGTCCCAGGACTATGCAGATACCAAAGAGAAACACAAGGCACACATGCTGACACCTGCAAGCATCGCAGCCGTGAACCCGACAACATCATCACCACTCAGAACTGACAAATCCCAATGATGATACACCAATTAACAGTAGTGTGTCATGCACCCACACATCTGGTAGCCCATTGGAAAAGTAGTGGGATGAGCCCAGTACCACTCAGCAAGCATCAACACCAGGAACATATCAAGGGAACACTGTCTGTGTATGAACAGGGATGTGGACACACACACATGCACATACAACACACACCATGGGCCCAGGCCATGTCACTGGACAACACACTAACTTGAGGGGACGAAACTCCTGTGGGAGCCCAGCTGTGCCAAACATATTCACCGCAAGTCCCACTCATGTCTGCAGAACACTTGGTCAGTCAGCCATCAGTTACTACACAATGAAGGCTCTGGTCACAACAGCCTGGGAACGGGAGTCTCACCTAAGTCATCTGCACATACCCAAAACATATGTCTAGCAAGTTGCACAGAGGCCCCAGTTGCTCCTATTACAATGTTGCCCACACCTGTAGGGCCAGTATTGATGAGCACGAAGTATGTGGAAGTGACAATTGGACAATGGGAAGCACATCATATGTGCAGGGGTGCAAGCCACAGATGTGACCATGCCAATTAAATGCTCACAGAGAGATGTCTACAAATAGTTGATCCTGACACACCCAGGTAGCTGCAAAGGATGACATGGATACCCACCAGAATAGGATACATATCTCATGGACCACAGGGAGTACTTCACATCAACACATCAGTATGCAACATTGTAAACCAAGCATTACAGGTGCAAGGGCATGTAAAACAACATCAACATGATGTACAGCTAAATCAAGTTCACAGGGACAAAGAAAAAAGCTTTATTCAGCATATGAAAAGTGAAACGTCTGTTCCAACAAAAGGCCAACGGTCAGTCCATGTCCAAATGCCAAGGAGTGAACTAGAGTGACAAATTCAGTATATGAAATTCTAAACGTCTGTGCAACCAGAAGGCCAATGGCCAGTCCATGTCAAAATGCCAAGGAGTGAACTAGAGTGACAACTGTCACACCTTGCTTGCCTGCACTGCTAAGGACCGGGGTCATCCCCTCAGAGGGGCATACATGGGGGCAGGCCAGGCACTGCATAGACAGGCTCAGGGCGCAGCAGAAGGAGGCAGTGAAGAGGTGGGGGATGCAGGCGAGACACTTGCAACTGCAGTGGAGATGACTGAAGTGGTGGGTGCTGTCACAACTGTGGGGCACAAGTCAGATGGGGTGGGTGCCAGCACAACTCCAGTGGGCAGGTCAGATGGAGTGGATTGGCTCACCACTGCAGTGCCCAAGTCAGATGGGGTGGTCGTGGACTCCAATGCAGTGCCTACATCCGTGGGAGCAGAATGGGGGACAGGTGAGGCCGGTAGGGCAGGGGGGGACACAGTCCCCAAATCAGTGGCACCAACTGTCTGACCAGGTGTGGAGGAGCAAGTGCTAGGGGGGAATGGCCTTAGCATTTTGGGGATGGTGTATCTGTGTGTGGGGGAACCCGGGGCAGGGAGTTGCGGGGGAACCTCTAGAGTGGTGGCCTGGGGGATGGAGGACGGACACTTTGCCTTGGAGCTGCGTGCTGGCGGGGGGGTCTTGCTCTTCTTGCGCTGGGGACTTGCGGGTGGGCGTCTCAGCCTGACTGCGCCTGGGGGAGGGTGTCCGGGTGTGAGGGGCACTCCCTTCTGTGTGTGGGAACTTCCTCTTCCCCTTGTAATCAGGATCTGCTGGGTCAGTTGGGAAGAGGCCAAGGTCACAGAGGAAGAGCTTCTGGGGGGATGGGGTTGCAGGTGAGGCAAGGGAAGGGGGCTGGGATGGAGAGGTCTCGGAGGACTGTGGAGTGGTTGTGGATGACTGTGTGTGTGTCAGCAAACCAGCCCCTGTGAGTGTGGAATCAGTCCCCTGCGCTTGCTTGTGTGCATGTCTAGACCTTGGTTTGGGGGATTCTGTGCTTGGGACAGGTAGGGGCTAGGAATCGTGGGTGGTGCAGGGGTAGGAGGGGTGCGGGACTGTTGGAGGAGGGACACTGCTGCCGTCAGGGAGGAGGCCACGGACTGGTTGGTCCTCTGTAGGGCAGACATGCCCGAGGAAATGCCCTCCATGAATGACACCAGTTGTGTCAACAGACCTGTGTGTGTATGGAGGACCTTCAGCATCAATGTCTGCCCTACATGGATCTGTCTAAGTAAGTCCACAGACTCCTTACTCAGGGCAGCAGGGGACACAGGGGCAGTGGGTGCGGTGCCTGGCACAAAGGAGACATGCTCAAGAACACGGGAGCCCACAGGGACCTCTGGGATGGGAGCCGATGGGAGGGGGGTGGTGGTGGTGGTGGTGGCGGTGGCGTAGAAGGCCTCACTAGCTGGGGTTTTTTGGCTGCTGACAGCCGCCTCCACAAGGGAGTCATCCTCAGAGCTTCTGTAGCCTTCAGCTGGGGGGGTGGTGCTGACGACTCCTCTGTGTGGCTCAACTCACCCTCCGTGCCACTGGGTCCACCTGACTCCTCTCCTTCTGTCCCTGTAAGGCTCTGTGGCTCCTCTTGGCCCGTGGAGCTGTCCCCTCCTGTGGCCGTGGATGTATCTGGATAGGAATAGGAAGTAACAGAACTACATCAGTCACCTCCACCGACTGAACACACCACAGTGAGTACATTACATCACAGGGCAATCCCTGGCATCATCGGCTGAACACAGCTCAAAGTGCCAACACTGTTTAGGATAAATTGTCATTCTCAACATCAACCATGGCACGCATATCCCCCCTTGACTTTCACACAAATGTCCGTTGCATGTTGGATGCTAACACACCAATGTGCCAACATGCACCACCCACACATTAGTTGTACATGCAAGTGAACATATAGGAGTATGTCACTATACACACAGCCCATCTCTTGCGACTGACTCAGTACAGGTGTCCAGATGAAGGGATGGGCAGAGACTCATTTCACATGTTTGCGATGCATGCCAGCAACACACACTATGATGTTCTCATGTCCTGATGGGCAATGCCACAATGGGGTGCATGGTGCACACTTGAACACAATGCAGGATCACTCATAGCAAGTTAAATGCCATGGCACTGGGATGCCCTGAAAGTCAGTCAACACTGTCTCCTGTCACAGGGGCAGGGCATCCAGACAACAACAATATGCACTGACTCACAATCCTAGCTCAGGGGTAAAGCTGACTCTGCAGATGACCGGCACACTTGCCCATCCCATGCAAACAACATATCCAGGACCCAGAAGACCCCACATCATGCAAATCATTCATATGAGTCTCAGCAAACACAAATCCATGTACATTAACACATCACAGTCTGCCATGCATGTAACCCAGCTGCATGAAGGACACAGTCGCATACACCATTGTGCGCTGTCAGATGATCACACACCTATATGTCACACAGGTCTTGTCTCCCACAGTCACATTGCAGATGTCATGCTGACCCTCTGAATCATAGACACCCCAGTTGTACATAGCAACAAGCCACACCCTAATGACACAGAGGCAGACACCTGAGGGCACATGTCACTAAGCACAACCTGCAATTTCATACACAGGATTGGGATTACAGAGTGTTTCTGAATGCCCCTGAGGGGGCATGACTGGGCAGGACTAAGTGAAACAGTGTTTTGCCCCGGACAGTATTCAGGTGGCTAAGCAATTGTGACATACTTGATATACATACTCCTGATGCCCAAAAATTGGAGTCCCCTGCAGCATGGTTTTGTTTGGAATACCCCAGACACATGTTGCGAGTCAGACCAGCAATTGGTACACATCTCAAGGGCACACACAGTTCACATGTCAGATCTTAGGCATTGTGTAAACAATTGACCCACCCATGAAACACACAACAGAGTCACGGGAACTGATTCTGACTGGTACCTGAAGCATAGCTGAATGCAGGGACACAGTGCCCTAGTGACACAAGCAACAGACTGTAGGGGCCACACCTGTGGAACAGATGAGGAGGGTGCATCACACAAATGAGGGACCTGATTTAGGGACTACAAGACCTACGTAATGTGGAAGTGTGACCAGGACAAAAGACTGCTATTTGCATGTCAGACATAGTACACAGATCAGGCATGGACTTACCCCCTTCCTGCTGCTGTCTGGCCTTCAGCTGCATACCCAGGTCCGGGAAGACCACCGCCAGTATCCAGAGCATGTTGGGAGTCAGGGTCTGGTGTCCGCCCCTCCTGCGTGGAGGTGACAGCTTCAGCTGGACTCTAGCTATCCTCCGGTCCAGCCCCGAAGGTCCTGCCACCTCTTCTGGCAGTTGCGGATGCGGTGCGTGTAGACCCCCACAGAACGAACAGCCCGGGCGATGGTCAGCCAGATCTCCTCCTTATGGTGGGCATCAACCTGTGAGGATAACAAAGTGAAAAGTACATTAACACACATGCCCCAGATTTGTGCAGCACACAATTGGATATTCATGTCATCATCACAAAGGGGAATAAATTACACAGGTAGTGCAACCATGGGGTATGAAAACTCACATGCATGTCTGACATGTTAAAAATGCCTGGATAGTTTAAGCTTGCAATAATGCACTTTAGCAGCAGGAAAACTATTCATTACATGTACCTACACACTTTGGTGGATGAAAGTAGTCAGTGAGAATGCTTGCCACTGGTGTACACACTGCTAGAACTGCTAGTCAGACAACTTGCATAATTAGGAAGGCAGTGGACAGCACACTCACCTGCTCCCCTGGTGTCCCATAGAGCTTTCTGTACTCTGGAAGGAGCCCGTCCAGCAGGGCCTGGTTCTCCTCCTCAGTGAAAGCTGGGGCCCTCTCCAGTGTACGTGCCATAGCAGGAGCCAGAAGATGCATAGACAGCAGCAGTGGTAGCAGGGATGTGGTCCAGTAGCATGTAGTGCAGGCAAGTGAGCTCCCTGGGGGCCAGCCAGCCTTATATCTGTGCTGCAGAGGCAGACTCTGTGCCATGTGTCCCAAGTGATAGGTCCAACACGGTTGCATCCTATGAATCTGGCCAATCCATTCAAAAGTACGACTCGTACACGCCTTCCGCATCGTTCAACTCTTCACCTTCATGGAACACTTGAAATTGCAACATTGTTGTAGGCATCCAACTGAATTTGCAGTGCACAACTCGTACAAGTTTTGAATCCGCATCCATCTCCATGACAGTTCTGAGCCAATGGGTGCGACCGGCTCGTTCAACTGATTGTACAACGCGTATTTTGAATATACACATGCTCCCGTCTCCATACGATTCAATGGCCAAGGCATACGCCTGTCTCGGACAATGCCTGCCCGATGCGCATGCATGGTAGTTACCTGCGTCGGACCTTATTGCAGTCAATGGCAAAGCATACGCACGGCTCGGACATGACCCGTGCAATGCGTACGCATTGTCACCCGCGTCGGACCTCATTAGTGTGACTATTAGACGGATGCAACACACATATACTGGCAATGGACACCTGCCCACACCTGCCACACTATAGCATTGGCCACACAGTGTCCCATGGCATGTGAGGCTGCATTCCTTGGGTGTTTGAGGGGGCCACAGCTGTTTTTTTGTCTGGCACTTTGTGCAGCCACTCCCAGGCTGTTATCTTGTACATGGGGGCAGAGTCCTTTGTGTGTTGTGCACATTAGCACTGTGATGTGCAATTGGACAGTAATGGGCATGAGTGAAGGCCACAGTGTCAGGTTGGATATGTTTAAGACATGTCACATACACCCTGAGTCCTGGGGGTGATGGCATTTACATCACAGTGAGACCTGTAGCCCCAATACTGATGTGCACCCACAGTCTGTGTGCATGTTGTGTCTCAGATGTGTCGGATCACATGTTACCAATGGGTGACAGTCTCCACATCCATGTGGTATAAGCATCAACCTTGATGGGGTCTGTGTTTAAGAGATGTACATGTAGGGCTGGCAGGAACAACAGTGGCCTCTACCTGTGGGACGCTTGCCTTGTGGTGTGTACGTGCTATGCCATGTCCATTGCTGTGTTGATGTGGCAATACAGGGAGCTTGGGTTTCTGCATGGCAAAGATCTGTGATGCCTGCGAGACATGAGTCCTCAATGTCACTGGGGTGGGTTTTTTGAACGTTGCAGCAGCACATAGGTTGGGTGACACAGCCAGATGATTAGCCCATTGCACTACATGGCACTCATGTGGACATGTTGGATTGAGATATGAGGTGGTGGTCTTGTAGGTGACATATGTGTCCATGCCCAACAGCACACACCTCAGTACATTGTGTAATGTCATGAACTAGCATGTGATAGTGATCGTGGTCATGGCCACATGGGGTGGATGTACTGACAATCTTCCTTTGTGCATCTCTGTACTGCAGGGCACCAGCTGTCCATCGGCCGTTCCCAGACCTTGCATCCATGCAGGAACGCAACAGCATCAAACGGTACCGCTTCGCCAGGCCACTGATTGAGGAGTTGGCGGAGCAGTTGGCGCCACATCTGCTACCTGGCCGGACATACCCTACAGCACTGACCCCAGAGGTGAAGGTGATGGCAGCTCTGCACTTCTTTGCTACCGGTACCTTCCAGTACACTGTGGCTACTGCTGGTGGTATGTCGCAAACGATGTTTAGTCGGGTGCTATGCGATGTCTTGGAGGGGATATTGCAATTCCTCGACCTGTATATCAAGTTCCCGAGCCAAGAAGAACTCCCCAAAATTAAGGATGCCTTTTATACACTGGGGAGGATGCCAAACGTCATTAGATCCATTGACGGGACACATGTTGCCCTGATACCACCACAGGCACATGAGCAGGCATACCGGAACAGGAAGCACTACCATTCGATCTATGCTCTGGTGGTCTGTCTTGCTGACATGTTGTGCACGGTTCCCTGGTTCGGCGCACGATGCCTACATTATGAGGAGCAGTCACATTGCAACGCTGATGTCACAGATGCCAGCTCAGCGTGCATGGCTTGTAGGTGTGTACTGACTGTTTCTCATTGTGTGTGTTTGTCAGTGTTGTATTCCGCACTCCTACAAAACTCAGCTACTTGTTAATTTTTGTGTGTGTCGGTGACTCTGGATACCCCAACATGCAGTGGTTGCTGACACCCCTCAGGAACCCTGTGAAACCAGCCGAGCTGCGCTACAATGAGGCACATGGTCGGAGCAGGAGGGTGATTAAGTGGACATTTGGCCTCCTGAAAAGTCGCTTTCGCTGCCTGGACAAGACCGGAGTGGCCCTCCCATATGAGCCTGCAAAGGTGTGCAAAATAATACTGGTCTGCTGCATGTTACACAACATGGCGGTGCGGAAGGAGCTGCCTCTCATCCAGGATGACGATGACGACGACCAACGTCCGGCACCTGTGGAGGATCCCGGCCTGGGCCAAGATGCCAGTGATGATGAAGATGATGGTGACGTATGCTCCCAGCTCATCAACAACTTCTTCACCTGAATGTGAGTTTCCAGTGTTTTTATGTGAATGTATGGAGGTAGCCTGGAATGTGTTGAGCCAGCTCTGTTGCTGTCTGAGTGTGTCTGTGTGCCACTTGACTGGATGCGTGCTGTGATGTGTCCATTCAGGTGGTGTGTACTCCACAATAGGGTAGTACTGCTAACTAGTGTTTGTGTAGGTGTTTTGCAACATGTTGTGTGCATGTGTATTTCATTTCTCTCCTGTTCGTCTGTGCTTTTGACTGTATCTTGTTTGTCCTTCACAGGATCCTTTGCCTGTTGTGTGAACAACACTGACCCCAAACACCCAGAAGCCAACACCAGTGTGGAAGTTAACAATTCCCATCAACTGATGTACCACACATCCCTGGACTTCCATTCTCCAACACATTGTGAGCGTGTGTTCACTGTTATGTAGAATTACCGTGCAACTAGTGTGGAATAAACGTGTTGCTGATGTGTAATGAACCTGTGCTACGCTTTGTTATGTGCATTGTCTGTCTTCCCACATCTGAGTGACATCTGCTTACCTCACCTGTGGACTTGTTACCACTGACTGTGCTTGGTGTTGTGTCTGACCATGCCAATTTGTTTCAGGTCAACATCATTGTGGGTGATGAGTAACATGGCCATGGTGAGTATGTTTTGTGTTGCCATAGTGGTGTGTCTCCCTCACATGTGTCACATACCCATGACTGACCTTACGTTGGTCACATTGTTGCAGTATTTGGCATGCACTGTGTTGTGTAGCAGATCGACTTCGCCCTGAACATGACAATTTGGAATCACAACAGAGGCAAGTATGGTGTACTGGTGAGTTTATTTACAAACATGTGTGAGTGAAGTGCACAGGATGGTGGGTGCTGTACAGTGGTTTGGGAATCCAAAGTTCACATTGGAGTTGGAAGTGCTGGTAGATGAAATGTCCAGAATAAAGTCCACAGTCGTCTGCTACATTAGCCCAACATGAACCCTCCATGTAATGTGGGCGAGTTGTGTGCGATTGGACAAGGTGAACGTGTTGCGCACAAAGAACATTGTCCAGAACAGGTTTGGAGGCCCTGGGGGATGTGCTGGGACATCTACCTCTCACATGTCCTTCTTCGGACGACCCCTCTTCTTCCTGGGGGGGGGGGGGATCCTCATGTGCAGGCCTCTGCGGTGCAGGGGACTCTCCGCCAGAGTCCTCCTCCCTCCCTTTGGCGCTGGCAGATGGTGTTGCGACAGATGTTGTGGGCACACAGGGGGGTGTGGACAGGTTGTTGTTGATTTGGCGGAGGCATTGTAGTATGTCCCGATGCACCGCAGTAAGGGCATCCAACTTTGCCTAGATGTGGGCATGGTGGGCGACTTGCTCCTGTTGCATGTCCTTGAGGATCCCCACTACCTGGCCAAATCCTCCGGTGCTATCCTGGTACGCATCTAAGATGCGTGCCAGTTGGGGGTCATCATGCAGTCCAGACACCTCTGCAAGGCATGCCCTGTGCCTCCCACCCCTCCCAGCACCCCTCTCCACACGGGCAGGACCAGAGGCGGTACGCACAGGTGACACTGGGACCCCTTGGGTGGTGTTGCTGGTGGTGTTGGCTGTAGCTTCCGGGGGGTCCTGTGTCCCTGTGCTGTGGGTGTTGATTGTCCTTGGTCTGTCCGTGTTGGCGGGGGTGCCCTGTCGGTGTCCAGATGCTGGAGGTGTAGGTACAAGGGGGGGTAGATGTTGCTGCTGCTGGTGCTGCTGGTGCTGCATGATGGCTCACACTGGAGGGGCCAGGTTGGTCGTCGTCATCCGAAGAGGACAGTGAGAGAGTCAGACCAGAGAGCTCAGTGTCCACCAGAGTCTGGGACTGGGTATCCTCGTCATTTGGTGCTGGGTGCCCAGAACGACCTGTGTTTGGAAGAGACACACAATGTGATTTATGTTTCTACATGCATTGTTCATTCCACTGCAGCAGAACATTGTTCATGGGAACATTTGAGTGAAGTCATGTTTTTTCTTGCTTTGTCTGTTTTTAGTTCATTGGTTCTTTTTTATTTCTTTTTCTTGTAGGTTATCACATTTATTTAAGTCAATTATTTGATAGTGACAGGAATGAAAAATCCCCATTTTATTGTGAGAGAATTGTCAGTCATGGTGGATCAAATTATTAGTAGAGCCAGAATTGTGTGGAGCTAAAATACAAAATACTACTATTGCTCAGAAAAGGCAAATGTTGGCCAGAATAGTTGACAGATTGAATGCTGTAGCAAACATCCTACGCACACAGGAGGAATTAAGGAAGAGGTGGAAGAACCTGCAGGGGAGAGTGCGTTCCCTAGCCTCCAAGCATCACCTGGATGCCCAGAGGACTGGTGGTGGTCCTCCTAGCCCTCCTTTACAACTATATCCCTGGGAGGAGAAGGTCTTACAGATACTACATCCTGAAGGCTTGACAAGAATCTCTGGTGGAGGGAAAACTGGTAAGTTATATTTTTGAATGTGTCATTAAACCTACATTTTGTTTTTGCTTTTAATTTAGCTGTTGCTTATGTGTCCTGCAGCTTTTTTATGGATCAATTATGTTTATTGATGTTGTCTCCTTAATGAATACACAGCTTGTCATCTACAACCCCAGGGGGTTGGTCACGCTCAAAAGTAAACAGCCAGAGTAATGAATAATACAGCTTTCGCCCACAATCCTGGGTCAGGCAGTGTGGTACAGGCATATCAAAACAAAACACACAAGCATAAAAGTAAACCCAGACCCTCCCCACTGCCTTATATTCTCCTACAATATTGTGGTGCGATGATCAAATATACAGAAACAATACTAGGTGGATTTACTTATAATTGGCATTGGAAATGCAAGGATTAATCTAAGTCTCAGATGAGGTTATTCCTGGGATCAGTCGTATTATTCGTGGGTAGACCGTGCATGTTAACTCACGGAATTCAGAGGGAAGAATTTGAATAAAGAGGCCCACATGTCCAGGTAGGAGGAATGGCCTGGAATTGTTGCTATGAAAAGTTTCTCCATCCTCAGAATAATGCACAATTTATACAACCAAGAGATGTGGTCAAGAGTCCTAGTGCACCCCAGAGAGAGAGTATGACCTGGTGGGCTGCTCATAAATCTGGGATATTTGCCTTCCCCTGTTAGAGTGCAATGGGTAGGTCAATGGCTTTGAAAGTCCCAGAATGGTATAAGCACAAAACCTCAGGATGGAAGTATTGAAAGCAGAATCAATATCGCCTAAAACCTGGTTCCAGTATCGAGTAAGCTTCGGACAGTGCCATAAGAGATGGAGTTGTAGTCCTGTGCCTCTACTACATTGCCAACAGTCCCATGAGCACCCAGCATTCCACCTTTGAAGTCTCGACGTTGTGAGATGCCAATAGTAAGCAATTTAGCATAGAGTTTCAGTACTAACCATATTATGGCTGTGTGATGTACCCAAGAGAATATGTCTTCAATCAATCAATCAATCAGGGTTTTATAAAGCGCGCTACTCACCAGTGAGGGTCTCAAGGCGTCTTCCCATTCCTTAGTAGAAAGAGATCTATCCAATTTGGTCTCCCATCTAAGCTGCCCTCTGGATTTAATTTAGGATGTCCTAACATCCGTTGAGGTCTAAAGCTCCGTTATAAGATGTCTGCCATCTGATTCAACAAATAGCCACTTCTCAAATGGAATCGTTAGCCGTACCACAACCTAGAGCATCTCAGAACCTAACAACCAATGTCACAGTGGTAGGTATGAGATGAGGTCCAAATCAGTTAAGGAGTAATCATATTGAAGTTGGTCAAAGGGGATGAGCCTGTGTGTGCCAATAAAGCATCCCTCACATTTACATCCCTGTCAATCCATGGTCGAAACTTCTCAGGTTGCAGACCAGGAGTGCAATCGGGATTAGCAAAGATTGGAGACATCGGGGAAGGAAAAGGTGGCCAGGCCTACTTTGACTGCAAGTCCAAAACTTTGAGTGTAGCGCTTGTTACTGTGCTCTTCAGCTCTGGCAGCCATTTTTATTTGTTCCAGACTAAGGGCCTGATTACAAGTTTGGTGGCGTGGGAGCGGGTCATCACACCAGTGTCCGGCTCCCACACAGTCAAACTCATCTGCCTACCACCTTCAAGATTAGGAGTTTTCTCCTGGTCTGGCAAACAGTGATTTGGCTGTCCCTGGTGGTAAGCTTTAGAAAAGCACTGCCTTGAGAATGCCAAAGCTAGTTCCTGCACAGCATACTCTGGTATGTCCATGCCGTACAGGAACTGGGAGTGCCTGCATACAGTGGGGCATAGTATGTGCCCCCCTGCATGGATCCCCATGACACTGAGGCAACAAGGGGGCCCTGTAGGGTTCCCTTAGTTTCCTCACCACTACACTTTTCATGGCGGGCTCACCACCATGAAAACTGTAGTGGTGGGGAACACTGATAATATGCTTGGCAGTGCTGCAGTGGCACCCCTAGCATATTGTGGGCCTCTGACCACCACGCCATCGCTGATAACAGATCCCTGGTGGTTGTGGCAGTCCAGTGGTAGTCCCACTAACAAAGTCATAATACATTGGTTGGACCGCCGGTTCACACTGCTACCACTCCACCACCCCGGGTTCAGCGGTCCAACCAAACTCAGAATCAGCCCCTAAGTGTTTTCTCTCAGCATTCATCTTCTGAATGAATCTGAGAAGCGTCCGTCCAAAACTGTCAGATGCATAGCTTCTTCATTATTAAATTTAATGTCTGATGAGTGTGTCAGGTATTTCCACAAATTCATCAATGGTTTTGCCAACTTTCTGAGGTTCTTGGTTGAAGATGTATTGTTCATAATCAGCACTGGGCATTGGATTAAACTTGAGATACAATGCTTCTTTAATCTGACAATATGTGACTTCTTCCTTAGTTTGCAGCATTTTGTTTATGACTTCTTTTACACCATCACCAGCAAGAGTTTTGAGATACTAGATAATCTTTTTGATATCAGTCTCTCCAAGTGCATCAACAAAATCATCAAATTTTGTATCCATGCAGTCCATCTATCGCCAATATGTTGCTTTTTGGCAGTATCGAATGGCAGTGGTGGTTTTAGGAAAGCAGCAGCATTGTAGCCATTTCTGAAAGTGGCAGACATTGAGGGAGGAGCTCTCTCTGACATTGTCTGCTGTCTGCTAATACCTGCTTCATGTATACCTTCTCTAAGGCCCTGTGCTGTTTTCAGGTCTCTAGGTCAATTTAGCTATTTGATGGAACTGTGACCTCCCTCTTGGTCTATATGGAAGTCCTTAATTTTTTCTGGAGACTGCCTGAGACCTCTGGAGTTATTCTGAGCCACCACCCAGCAGCTTTGATGGTGTGACGCTTCAGATATGAACAGCTCCGCAAGCACAACCCCGGGCACTTCTTCTGGGGCTACTCTACCCAACTCTGTTGGAGGATTCTCCTGATTGAGTTCTGATAAGCAAATGACTGTTTCTTCTCGTTGACTTGCTTTGTCTTTAGGCATCTTTTTGTACTGCCTGACACTTGGTTGCTCTCTGCCTCACAGCGCTTCTAATCACAGCATTATCTTGCAAATATCTGTTGCTACTGCTGCTCTTTCAAAACCTGGTTGCATCCACCTTTAGCGTTATCACTCTGTATTATGTATGACTATTTTGCGAGGCAGCGTAGTACCTTTAAGTACTGTCTGACCAGCGGGTTCTCAGTCACCAACAAAAAGATTTCTTTACAATGCTTTTTTTGTAATAAGCCTGTCTGCAGCAGCTGGAGATGCGCTTAGACTCCACATGCGTAAAGCGTCGGTTCCGCACCTCAATTTAAACACACATGGCATGCCCAAGCAGTTTTCTTGGACCATGGCAAACTCCCAAGGAGAGCACTGTTGAGCTTTGGGTTACTTATCCTCCAACTCATCACCACTTGTAACGACCTCTCCAGCCTGGATACCCGCCAATGACTCGCACATCTTTATTCGTCTGAGTGTAACCACAAACTCAACATTCTAAACCAGTCTTCGTTGCAATCCCCTTCAACACTTAGGCCACTGTTCTACTGAGTCTTTCAGGATCCAAAAGAGTTCAATTTTTTCTAATTTGCAAGACAATACCTAATGGATCACAGCCACCCAAGATTTAAAAGAGGCCGGCACTAGCTTCCAAACACTGAAATAATATACTCCCTAAAGTCCCCAAACACATCACAGGCCAACTTCCAGCTATATCCACCTTAAATTGCTTAATTGCACAACCTAAAAAATCTACCAATGATAACCCTCCTGACCCTAGAAGATACCAAGATATCCAAACACCTGAACTCTTAACAACCACACAGAATGAGGAACCCTTCCTCTTACATGATAACCTTAACAATGAAAGATTAATTCTTATATTTTCTACAGCAGATAACTGAGTAAAACTAAGCCAATGTCAAACATGGATGAGGGATGTGACATTCAAAATATGCCTCAAACCATTCACTTATATATGCATCATACATGGTGAATAACCAAAACACATAGGGGCCTATTACAATGTCGGTGGTAGTCCATCCTACAATCGGGCTCAGTGGCCTGACCTCTGCATTATGATGCGGTCAGTCAGACTGCTGCAGCATGGAAGACTGACGCCTCCAACAGGATCAGTGTTCCCGTCAGGGCCTTGGTCGGACAGACAATCCCCAAATGGCAGCGGTGCCTGCTCAGGCAGAGCCATCATGATTATGATGTCTGTTTCTATCAGGCTTTGCATGTCGGCCTTTCCGACAGGAAAAAAAGGCTGTTGGAAAGTGACTTTGGGGGACCCTAGCAGGGCCCCTGTCTTCCTGCTGCCTCTGCTATGAGTCCTGGGGGCACCTTGTGGTGCCAGCAACAAGGAGCATGGATGTTTTAAAAGTATGTTTTCTCTATTGCGACTTGCGTGGCAGCACAAGCCGCAATAGAAAAAATACAGTTTCCCACTGCTGTGAAGGCAGTCGCATCGCAATAATGAAAGCGAGGCTGACAACTCCTTATCTGGCAGTCCCATTTCTGCTACGATGTCGGTCAGACACCATAATGGGCCCCTAATGTACCACTCACATCTGACTTACTACCTAATAAACAAAGTAACGTGTACTACATACTACAAAACCGCATTATAAATAAAATGTTCAACTACTGCACAAATAAAATTATAATTAATTTTGAACAAGCCATAATTCAAACTATTTTAATACTATAACCACACACAGCTATACTACGCTATTATTACCATTTTAATCATATCATATGGAAACAACTTTGACAATCTGCAGTATAGAATATGCAACAAATAACTAATTTTCCATTGAAATGTAAAAAACAATTGCACTAGCCTATGTCCCTGCACCATATATAGCTCACGATTACAACTTACTTGCAGAGGGTTCTTTCTACCATCAAAGCAAACACAAGCTAAGCCTTCTAATAGATTATTTTGAAGACACTTGGGTTGGTAGACTGCATTGCTCTGGACCCAGACGCCAACTGAAATTCCAAATACCATGTTGGAATTTCTAAAACAGCACCATGACTCAAGAAGGTAAAACCAACAACCCAGTTGCAGGATTGGCACAATGCCTCCCAATACACATTAGACAGAACCCAACTTAAATGCATAGATGTGCTACAAAAAATAACAAAGCTAGCAACAACTATAAATAGAACGATCAGCAATACAAATTAAAAGTAAAGATAGCAAACAAACCACTAGAATGTATGGCATACTACAATGTAAAGTAATACTCTTAATTAACAACTATGGCGCTGATTCCAATGTCGGACGGACTCAGGTCCGTCCGACATCTGTCAGGAGCCATAACCGACCGACCTGCTGTCGTCGGTTACAGCCTTGCTAGTACGATGCGACCGAACAGGGTTCGGTCGCACTCGTATACCACCGGGTGCAGGGATCCACAGAGGGGCACCATAAGGCAGCCTCACACCCATGGGGGCCCTACTGGGGCCCCCCCAAAGACAGTTTCTGACTGCCTTTTCGCGCCGGAAAATCCGTCATGAAAAAGCAGTGAAAAACTGCCATCGTACTCCCCCGGTCGCAAAGTGGCGGCTGGGGGAGTACTGAGGGATTTCCGGACGGCGGACGGGCTCTCTGAGCCTGTCGTCCACAATCCGGAAATCCCTGTCTGATTCCTTTCCGACCGAGCCCATAAAAATGGCTCGGTCGGAAAAGAATCCGGCTGACACGATCCGTTGGTCGGAGCCCTTCCGACCGAAATCGGAAACGGCCCCAAAGTGGTGTAATACCCTACAGACTACCCAATATATCATAAGCATAATTCAAACCAGTATAACAAAAATATTTTTAAACAAATGAAATAAAATGAATGTATACAGCACTCAATAACAATTGGCGTCAAGGCACTGTGAGCCATATAAACACAGAGAAGACAGGGATAAGAATAATTGAAAGGGAAACAAAATCAGTCTAGAGAGAAGAGCCAGGTGTTTAGAGCCTTACTGAAGGTAAAATGATTTTCTATAACTTTTAGATGGCGTGGAAAGGTATTCCACAGTTCGGCCGTGGCTACTGAGAAGGCTCTTCCTCCGCATCTTGCCTTCCGAAATGTAGGTGTAACCACCAATTTGTTCTTAGAAGAGCCTAGTGGTATTAATAGTAATTACCACAGAAATTTGGCTAGGCTATGTAAAACCTTGTGTGAAATGAACAAGGCTTTATAGATGACTTGCTTATTTATGGGCAAACTGTAGAGAATTACATGTTCAGCAGTAACCTACAGGTGACTGGGGAGGTCTAAAATGAGCCTCCCTGCTGCATTCTGTGCAGTTTGCAGTTTATTGATGGAGAACGTATTGGTATTCAAATAAAAGGCATTACAATAATCGATCCTGGACAGAATTAGCACCATGATTACTGATTTGAACTCAGTTTGTGGAATATAGGAAAAGACTTTCCTCAATATTCTAACCATTTTAAAGCAAGATGATACTGTTCGGTTTAACTGTAAATTAAAGGTGAGTCAGTCATCCAATATGACCCAAAGATTTCACTGGTAAGGGGGCAGACCTTCCAATGTCTCAGCACAGCAATGTCTGTCCCAAATCAAAAGCTGACTTCCAAAGATGATCACTTCTGTCTTCTCAGTGTTCAGCTTAAGGCAATTTCCCCCCATACAGTTGAAAATTGTTTTCATACAATTAATAAAGTTGATATCCCTTACAGATCCATCCTCTGATATGGATACGATGATCTGTTTATTTTCAGCGTAGAAAAAGACCTGGAGACTAATCGATTGACTAAATTTGACTGATGGGAAGATGAATAGATTAAAAAATGGGGGGCTTAGAGAGGAGCCCTGAGGGACCCCACAAGGAAAAGAGATGGGTTTGAATTAAGTCTGGGCGGTGAACTCCGCTGCGCTTGCGGATTTTGCAGAGATTTCCGCACTCCCTGTTATGCGGAGCTCACTGAGTTCTGAAAAACTCAGCTCGGTGCGCCAAAGTTTTTTCTCTCACATGCGTTCGTCAACATCAAGTTCACGAGCGTGAGCGAGGAAAATACACCTTCCGGCGAGATTTTTCCTTGTTCGCGATCATCAACATCAAGTTGGCGAGCGTAGTAAATCAACTTCCCAGTGAGATTTCTCAACGCAAGCGGTCAGATATCTCATTGCGAATGGTTGTGTATGCTTGCAACACTCAGGGAGAGAAACTATCCACTCGCGTTGAGAAAGCTGCTGCTCGAGAAAAAAGCTACTCTTGCGGCAGAAAGGAAGAAGGGCCCGATTGTGCTGTGCATGGTGCAGCTCACAATGATTGCACAGTGCAGACAAGCACCTGGCACTGAAAATCACCGCAATCAACATTAATCCAACAATGCAGAACTCCTCCCAGGCTTAGTTTGCATTTGAACTGACCACTATTCAATATTTGGGTCTTGTCCGTTAGGAAGTACTTAAGGAGATTTAAGGCTGTATCCTTAAATCCAACCTGAGCTCAGCAAGAAGTAGGGAGCACTGGTGAAACCTGTCAAAACCTGTATTCAAATCCACTCTGGATCTGCTATAGCGCCTTGACACCCTTGGGCTATGTTAGCGCTTTATAAATGTTATATTCATTCATTCATTCATTCATTAAATGTGATGTATATGCTAAGTTTCAAGGTATCATTTTTTGTGGATGAGTATTGTCTTTTATTTTACAGGTTTACAATCTCTAAGATTTCCTATGGACGTTTGGAGTTTGCATTTTTTTTTTAAAGAAAAGGCGTTTTAGTTTCTAGTAAGTCAATATTTTAGTTTCTAGTAAGTCAATATTTTTACTTTGATAGCCTTTCATTTTTTGGCTTTCCAGGAACATTTCTTTTTTTAAACACCATCTGGGTTTTTTATGTCAATTTTTGGTGGATTATACTCATTGAGTACATGGATATGGAAAAGGTTGTGGAGCTACAGAACAGTAAATTATATGTATGTTATTTGTTGTGGGTGGGAAATATTTTATTTTATGAATTATGTAAATTGTATGTGATTGCTACTTATAAAACTTTATTTGATGTATTGTCATTCATTTTTCTAATTGATTTTATTTGCAATTTGAGGTTTGTATTTGGTGTGATTAACGCTTTTTATATAATTAATATACATAATAGTTTTATTCATCAATCCTGTTTGAAATTTCAGTTTTCTATATTTTTTCTCTGATGTCTAAAAATTGTAAGTTTATTATTTAATAATCCTGTTTTCGGAGACCTAGATCTACTGTTTCACTGGAAATAGGGCAGGTGATTGAACCTTGCTTAGATAAGTCAAATTTAGGGGATTTCAATTACTATTTGGAGCAATTAACTAAGAGGGACTCAGCTGTTCTTGTTGCTACCTCAGCGAGTTATCGACTCACTCAACTAGTCAATGTGCTTCCACATTATATAGGGCATACACTAGATTGAATTTTCTCTAATAAATGCAATGTTGAAGTTTGAGGAGACAGTCCCTCTAAGCTGGGCAGATCATAATGCTGTTGCCTTTTCACTGTGCTGGAATACCCCTAGGGGGCTCATAAAAATCTGAGCATGTCATTTTCTAGTCATGACTGGAAGGACATGTTACAGATGGCGTTTTCAAATGCTGTAATAGTGAAACTTTTACTGCTCAGGAGGATGTTAATTTGGCAACTGAAGAATACTCAGGATGGCTCAGCATGAGTGAGCATGGCCTTGGATGAAGTCGCCCCCGTTAAGGACTTGGATGAAGTTTCCCCTGTTCACACTCTGCTCCTTGATTCTCTGACCAACCTGGGGGCATATTATCAAGGGGACGCGATAAAATTATCGCCGCTTTAGCGTCCGTTTTCGGGCGAAAAGCGGCGATAATCTTATCGCATTATCATCAAGGACACGCTAACGCGTGATTCCTTGACTTATCACCCGTTTTCCATACGCCTCACCTCGCATCGATAATGAGATGCAAAGGAGGTGTGGCTGTGAAAACAACATGGGATAATATCGCGAAGGCAGCTTCGCGATATTATTAACGAGGGGTAGCGATATTAGAAATTGTGTTAAGTATGCCTTAACGCAGGAATTAAACGTCTGTTAAATTCCTGACTAAGGCATACCTAACATGGGGGGTGGATTGTGTGACTAAGACCACAGGCCCTATCATCAAAGATATCACCGTTTTCTATGGAACATTCCATGGAAGACACCGCTATTGCTGGAATAATTATCGCCATTGCCCTATGCGTTGCTAATACAGCGCTAGCATGGCGATAATTTCCAGCGATAGCCGGCGATAAAAATCCTTACTCTAAGAGCGGCCAGCGATAATTATCGCTGCCGCTTGATAAGATGCCCCTTAATTTGTTGAGGCAGATCTGTCGGAGTCAAGAACGGGTTTGGTACAGAGAATGGCAGGAAAAAATGTAAAATAGAGCTCTGATCAGTGAATATAAACAGGCTATCTTTGAGAAGAAATCTACATTTTGCACAGACAAAATCACTAACACTCCCAACACGTCTAGAGAGTAATTGCAATTCATAAATACCCTGTCTCACCCCAGTATTTCTAATCACTCAGAAGGCATGTAGACATTTTGTGACAATGTGGCCTTGTTCTTTCAATCTAAAATCCTTACCATCATACTGAATTAATGGAAAACTGGAATGAGGAGGAGTTTCCTGGCCTAATAGTGGCTAGTCTGCATGAAAACATGTTGAAGAAAGAGACTGGAGGAATTCAAACCTCTTTCTTTTGTTTCCTACTTATGACAGAGGAGGAAACAATAAATTCTCTCATAAACCCCAAATCAGGATCCCCTTTTGAGCCTGTCCACCAAACATCATTCATATGGCCGCTCAAACCATTGCTGGGCTGCTAACATCCATTGTCAACCAGTCTATTGCAACTAGCTGCTTTCCAAAACTCTGGAAAGAGGCAGAATGCTTCTAAAGAAACTGAGTTTAGATCCTAAGGAATTGAAAAACTATTGGCCCATCCCTTCTAATTCTGGCAAAAATTCTTGAAAAGTATCTTAATAGGCAAGTGATGGCATTTATTGAGGACTATGAGTTATTGACCCTTCACAGTTTGGGTTTCTTGGTGGCCATAGCACAGAAACCACCCTAGTCTCAATGGTTGATAACATCAGAGGGTGGTGAGTGCATAGGAAATCTTAGAGATTGTAAACCTGTAAAATACGGATAGCGGGGCCTTAACTCTCCTTCTTCTTTATCGCCCCCCCCCAACCGATGCCTTCCTTCGAGGCCACCCTGACCGATCAGTTGATCAACCTTCTCACTTCTCACCCCAGATTCGCCCTTTTCGGCGACCTTAATTATTGGTTTAATGACATCAACGCTGGGCCCCACGTGTCTCAACAAATCACCTCGCCTACACATATTAAGGGCCACATTCTAGACCAAATATGAACCCAAAACCTAACTCTCTCTCCCCCCTCCGTCTCACCCTGTACCTGATCAGACCACCACTTAATAGATACCACCCTTACGATCAGTGGCAATCCCCCCACCCCACTGATGGCCGGTGGTCTATCTCGCAAATGGAACGCCTATGACTCCGAAGGATTTCTTGCGACTCTCTCAGACACCCGCCCTGCCCTCGTTTCGCGAACCAACATTGACAAATTGGAAAGTGACATATGCTTCTGGCTGCAGTCAGCCAGTGACCAATTTGCCCCCTTAATCAAATTTCCCCCGACCAGACACCACAACTCCCACCATTGGTTCTCGGACAACATCAAAAAACTTAAACTGAAGGTACGTCAGCTAGAAAGGGCATGGAGACGCAACTACTCCGAACCAGCCAGATCACAATACACCTCAGCACGCAGAGACTACAAAATCGCAATACTTTCAGCCAAATCAACCCACTTTTCTGACCGAATCTCTTCATCGGACAACAAATATAAAGAAGTTTTTAAAATCATGAACGAACTGACATCTGACGACAGAACCCTCCCAGGCCAAACCCCCACCCAAGAAAGTTGTGACGCTCTCAACCTCTTCTTCGTCGAAAAAATTAATAAAATCAAGGCATCGATCTCCACCGTCCCTCAGATCACCACTCCGGAAACTCCCCTTAACAACCCTTCCGCCTTCACCGAATTCCCCCCCATCAACCCTATTTCCCTAGTACAGCTTGCGTCCCGGATAAAATCAGGTCCCCGAATGATGGCTGCCCACCCTCAGTCCTACGAAGTGTATGTCATTCCTTACCTGAATGCATCCTACCTCTCTTGAATGGCTCGCTCAGCACAGGTACTGTTCCCAGATCTTTCAAAGAGGCCATCCTAGTCCCGCTACTTAAAAAACCTGGCGCGGACTCAGCGGAACTCCCCAACTATCGCCCCATTTCGCTTCTGCCCTATTTCTCAAAACTTCTCGAAGCACATGTCACCAGATGCCTCTCCAACTTTATTGAGACCTCTTGCTACCTGGAGCCTAATCAGGCCGGCTTCAGGCCTTCCTTTTCTACTGAAGCCGTCATCTTAGCTGTTCTCGACACGCTGAGGAGAAATGCCGACTCAGGGACCCCCCAGGCCCTCGTTCTCCTGGACCTTTCGGCCGCGTTCGACACGGTTGACGATAGCATCTTGCTCAACCGTGTCAAACAGGCTGGCATCCAGGACCCTGCCCTTAGCTGGATCCGGTCTTTCTTGTCTGGTAGAACCCAAGCCGTCCGGCTGGGCCCCTACACAGCACCCAAGACCCCCACAACCTGCGGAGTTCCCCAGGGCTCCTCCCTGTCACCTTTACTGTTCAATCTATACCTTCCGCCCTTACTCCACTCACTCCGTAACTGGGACATCACAGTTTATAACTATGCCGATGATCTGCAGATCATCTTTCCACTCAACTCCCCCAATGCGATAGATAACTTTCACTCCGTTATGCTCCACATCCAAGATTGGATGAATTCCAACCAATTGAAGCTGAACCCTGGGAAAACCGAGCTTCTTCTACCGGGCTCCAGCCCCTCTTTCTGGGGAACCCAGTTCTGGCCCACTGAACTGGGCCTCCCACCGACCCCTTCGATCTCTGTAAAAAGTCTCGGCGTTACTATCGACGCCGAACTCTCTCTCCGACCTCATGTCGGCTCCGTGATTTCATCCTGTTCCTTCCAACTCAGAAAGATCCGGAAGGTCAGTCACCTGCTCCCCCACTTGCTCTGATTCAAGATATCTCAAATATCTCTTGTGCTCTCCCGCTTGGACTTTTCCAACTGCATCTACCACGGACTTCCCAAAACCCTTCTCCACCGCCTTCAGGTGGTCCAAAACCAGGCTGCTCGTATCATCTTCAAATCTCCAAAATGGCAATCTGCCAAACCTCTGATGCATAAACTACATTGGCTGCCCATAGAACAGAGGGTGGCCTTCAAGTTGGGCTGCCTCACGTTCACAGCCCTCCACTGCCCCAGCCCTGCTTTCCTGACTTCCCTCATCACTCCCTACTGTCCAAATCGCAATCTTCGCTCTGCTCATCTTAAATCACTTGTCATACCCAAAACCAGAACCAACAAATTTGGCGGACGAAGGTTCGCCCTTTTGGCACCGAAGTTCTGGAACTCCCTTCCCCTGATCATCAAATCGAGCAGCTCCCTCCTTCATTTTAGGAAGCTGCTCAAAACCTCTCTCTTTCCCCCACCCTGCTAACCCTGCATTAACCCCAGATTGTGTATCACCTTTGTCCTATAGCGCCAGGAAACCCATGGTGTCAGTGCGCTCTACAAATTTCATTTAATAATAAAAAATAATAATGGTGGCTTCGAAAGCCATGTTGTGAACCATCAAGTATCTGGTGATCCTTTAGGTAGCCACTAAGATGGGAATTTAAATAGGTTTCCAAAATCTTGGCTGGGACTGGTAGCAAAGAAATCGGACGATAATTCTTCAATTACGAAGGGTCCAATGAAGGCTTTTTTAAGAGTGACTTAACCACTGCAGTCTTCCACGAGGTAGGATACTGCCCCTTTGATATCGCTACGTTCAGTACAGCGGTAAGGTGGGGAAAAATAACCTCTTTGCCAATTTTTAGCACCTTCAGGGGGCAAGAGTCCAGAGGAGAGCCAGATGTAACTCCTTCTAATAGCCGGTCCGTAACATCTGGTGACATGCAAGGAAAAGTGAGTAGCCTGAATTTCTCCACCATAATTGCACCATCGTTAAGGTAGAATGTAGGCTGAACTGGTAAACCCACTTTATAGTTGGACGCCTCCAACACAGAATATATGTCTGTGATTTTGGAACGGAAGAAATCTGATATTCTATCACAGAACTACTGCGAGGTCTCCGAAGGATCTGTGACTGGGGGAGAAATGAGTGTGTTGATAACCTTAAAGAGTTCTCTAGAGGATTTGATTGACTCTGTGATCTCTGAGTAGTATATCTCCTTTTCTTACTAATCTCTACACCACAGCCTCTATTAGAGAACCAGGGAGCCGAGGGCTTTTTTCTTGCTGCATAGTGCTTTTTAAAAGGTGCCAAAGTGCCCATGACTGTTAGCAACTTTTTAGATAATTCAGCTGCAGCCAAATTTGCTTCCAGGTGCCCTGAAAGCTGAAAATGAGAGGTTAGGCAGAGAAGGTGTCATGGCCTGGGGAGAAAGTGCTCTGCTGTACTTGTGTGTGAAACATGTGAGGTGAGTGCAGCAACAGACAATCCCGGATTGTGCCCTGCAAAGGGCCGGGCAGCACCCATCAGCGCCCTCCTGCTGCAGGCAGCCCAGACCATCCAGCATTGTGAACTGCAAAGGACCGGGCAGCACCGCATCCCCGCTGCGCCCTCCTGCTGAATGCAGCCCAGACAGTTCACATTGTCATCATGTCTGGGATGATGGCCTTGCCATTTGTTTTCAATGTTCCACAAAGAAATGTGTTGAAAGGACAAAATCCAGTTACCTGAGAATCCTTCCCAAAGTTACCAGAAGAAATGCTGCAAGATTTGATCGACTCTCTGATCTTTGAGGAGTAAATCCCCTTTTCTTACATGATAGCTGCTTCATATTCTTTCAAACGCTGTTTGTGTAGCTCTCTACCCTTCGGCGCTAAATCTGTACACCATAGCCTCACCTGTTTACGGCACACTTGTCTCAGCTTTCTGAGAGAACCAGGGAGCGGAGGGCTTTTTTCTTGCTGCAGAGTGCTTTTTAACAGGCGCTAAAGTGTCCATGACTGCTAGCAACTTTTTAGATAATTCAGCTGCTTCCAAATTTGCATCCAGGTGCCCTAAAAGCTGATAATTCTTAAAGAGGTTAGTGAGTGCCTCCTTACTAATAAATCTGAGATTTCTCCTTTCCTCCAATTTCCTATTTTCAGCTAAAACAGTCCCTGGAGCTGAAGTCTGTAAGTTAAAAGGAATAGCAAAATGATCTGACCAGGCGAAAGGTATAGGCTCTCCCACCTTAATTCATAGATCATTAGAAAGAATCCCATCTAAAATATGCACCGCCACGTGGGTGGGACTCATAGCCAACGGCATGAAGCCGCAGCAACTCAAAATTTGCAAGAGAATATGTGTGTCATTACATAATGTTTTATTCAGATGGAAATTAAAATCATCCAGAAGTATGAAATTATACAGGTAGGGTTCTAAAAGACTACTAAAGTCCTTACTAAAGGGTGCCCTAGATCCAGGTTGCCGATAGCATAGGACACGAGAAAAACTTTCCGTGGGTTGAGTATTTATTGAAAAGTATAAGGCCTGGTAATGATCAGAGAGTGAGGTGAGTGGCTCTGTACGGTAAATAAGAGTCTCCCTATCGAGAATGCCCAGCCCCCCACCAAGCCGGCCTACCCTAGCCAATCTGCCTAGACTATATCCAAGAGGGATTGCTTGTACAAGATCAGGACCCAAACAGTCCCTGGTCCATGTGTCTGTTATGAACACCCAATCTGGCTTCCATAACGAGACAAAGTCTCTGAAGGCCACTGTGTTCTTAATCAGGGATCTGGAATTAATGAGATAACTCTGAACTGTGTGCTCTTTAGAAGAAGTAGTTACACCATTATCGGCGGTGATGCGCCAGACTCCTGCCTGTGTCAGGCAAAAGCTGCAGGAGGAACAGGCAGAGCACTGTTTCTTAAATAAGACCTCAGGGTCCATAGTATGGTGACAGGAAGCTCCTACCTTCCGAAGGTGTAGAAGTTCCTTCCTAGTATAGCTAGTCCGTAACAGCCGATCTGGCAGAAAAACATCAGCATCGGTCTTGGCACGTACGAGTCCAGATGGGTTTGCCTTTGGTACGCCAGCAGCTCGCCCCGCTGCGTGCGTCCTCATCACAACGAGCAAGCCATGCTGGTTAAAAAGGCTCTGAGCGCTAGAGCGCTGAATGCCTGGCACCGCCCCCAACAAGCTGGGAATAGAGTATGGAAACCGCCGGGCACCCTCCACATCAAACAGGAAAACCCATGGTGGACCGGGGTGCAGGCGGGAGCACTTAGAAGCGCTACAAGGGAGCGAGGTCGCAGAGAGGTATGAGCAGGAGAGCGTCAGTGCAAAGTGTCAAGGCAGAAACAAAAACACAGACTCAAAATGAACTAAAATAGTTAAAATCCCTCCACAGGATGTGTAAAACTTTAAAAACAGATTTGCCCAAATAGAAACTGTCCCAGCATGTGATTGCTGTCTGCGCGCGTCCGCTGCACGACGAGCAAGCCATGCTGGTTAAATAGGCTCTGAGCGCTAAAGCCCTGAGCGCCTGGCCTCGCCCCAAACAAGCCGGAAATAGAGTATAGAAACCGCCGGGCACCCTCCACAACATACGGGAAAACCCACGGTAGACCGGGGTGCAGGTGGGAGCACTTAGAAGCGCTACAAGGGAGCGAGGTCCCAGAGAGGTAAGAGCAGGAGAGCGTCATTGCAAAGTGTCTAATTTAATCAACACAAATGACATAACATAACAATGTAACATATTATAACAATACATTACTAACAACTCTACCTAAACTCAGCCCAAAACTGTAGTGAACAAAACTACAAAACCTACGAATAATCCTACCATAAACCCGAAGACAACCCCATAACTATAATTTAAATGTGCTCCCTACATCCCCCTACTCACAAAAACCAATAAAACCTTTTTACCTGCTCCATAGAACAGCAGCACCTTCTTGAAACCTACTTCCAGGAAAATGCATTAAAAACAAGACAAATAGAATTAGCGTTAAAAAAAGGCTGCTAATTGAACCAAAAAAAGAGACTATCTCTCCATAGAAAACTATTGGAATTTAATGTAAAAATGTTAAACAATATTTATAAAAATCTTAAAATGTATAAATAAGGTAAAATGCGAAAAAAAGTGTTATTAAGTAAAACCAAAGGTCTAGAGGTGGCACTAATTTGATGGATCTATATTTAGCTCCAGAATAGGTCCAGATTGTTTGACTTTGCATAGTACCTACCCCTCAATTTCTTGTTATGCCCACTTGAGTTGGTACATTTGTTTTGTAATTTTGCAATCCCATATATTTAATTCTGCCCACTAGTGTTTGATTGTTTTCTGGTGCTAGTCCAAAACCTTATCCCCTGCTGCCTGATGTTAATGTATTCTAGAGACTATGATATGCACTGGACACTACACATGATACATTCCACTATTTAACTTGTGGGTTTACATGTTTCAAGGCTATGTTTCATATTTTATTGTTGCTTGTGCACGTGGCACTCATTGTTCATATTGTATATTTATTTTCAACCAAGGTTTGCTCCTGGATATCCCGGCTCCGGTGGCTTAGTGGACTGATGTGTCCACTGTAGGGGCCTGTGTTCGACCTCATGGTCACAGATTAAAATCCCAGTGGGTCTACTCAGCCTTTCATCCTTCTAAGGATGATAAAATGAGTCCTGCTGGGTAACAATAAACATATGTTATTCATCAGCAAGATAACTGTTGGGTGGACAAGTGCTTTATAATTACACTTTATGTTATATCACAAATGTTATATTCAGCAGAATTGTTCATATGTTTACATGAATTGACTTTGCTATATACTTTTTTGTTCCCCTCCAAGATGGTGCCGACATTAGCACTAGTGTTTTTTTGTCCTTTTTTTACTATCTAGTGACTAGAACTAGAGTCATGTGGGGGCCAAAATATGTCTTGTGTGGTGTGGAAATGAAAAAACAGTTTTGAAACAAACATTTGTAAAGCACAACAATGTCACCCCTAGGGGTATCTGGGCGCTGTGTCTCCATCAAAAATCCAGGTCTTCAGTCTATTTCTGAAGTCTGCCAGTGAGGGGGCTGTACGGAGCTGGAGGGGAAGTTAGTTCCAGGTCTTGGCAGTGATTTCAACAGATGTGGCGGGTGTGTGCGCTGGTGTGTAAAGCGGAGAGCAGGTGTCTAGAGGGTTGGTGGAAGTTCAGTCGATAGTTCATGTAGGCAGGTCCTAGGTCGTGAAGGGCTTTGTAGAAATGTGTGAGGATTTTGAACTGGCATCTCTTCTGGTTGGTGAGTCAGTGGAGATCTCTCAGGTAAGGGGAGATGGGGGTTCATTTGGGGAGCTCCAAGGTGAGTCTGGCTGTGGGGTTCTGTATGGTCTGGGGTCTTCTGAGGAGCTGGGTGAAGATGCCGGCATAGAGGGCTTTGCCGTAGTCTAGGTGGTTCGTGACAAGGGTCTGGTGTTGTTTCGGATTCATCTGAATTTTCTGTGGAAGTGGAGGAGGTGACTGTGTTGACTTGTCATTTCATGGTCATTTGGCTGTCGAGGAAGATGCTGAGGTTGCTGCATGGTTGGTCAGTGTGGGTGTAGGTCCAAGTTCTGCAGGCCATCAGTTGTGGTCCGATACGGAAGTGTTCTTCTCGAAGATCAGTACTTCAGTTTTGTCAGAGTTGAGTTGGACACAGTTGTCTCTCACCCATTTGGCTACATTGGTCATGGTGTTGAAGAAGTTGGTTTTGGCATTGGAGGGGTCCTCAGTGAGCAAGAGTATCAGTTGAGTGTAGACTGCATAGGAGATTATGTTGAGTCCATGAGATCAGACGACATCTGTGAGGCTAAGGTTATTTTTCACTTTCCACCGTTTGAGCTCTAAATTTTGGTTTGTACATTATTGGATTTTGGGCTGGATTACTCCTCCAGCCATTGTGCACAGGTGGTCCGGGCATTGCAGGAGTTCGTATGGTAATTACATATGTATATGTGATCAAGATCACGAGTAGTGAACAAAATGCATCGTGACAGGCACTATGCCTGGAAACTTGGGTGTTTTATTTTTGACAAATAAATCACTACTTTGAAATTCAACTCTTGGAGCTTTTTGCATTCTGTGTGTGCTGTGGTCCGTACCTGGGAAGTCCCGTCGGAGGTATTGACGGGCTGAGACTTTGCTGTTATATATATATATATATATATATATATATATATATATGTGATCAAGGCCGTTCGTCGGCCGAAACGCGTCATGACATAAGGGAGACTTCAATACTTTTGAAAATAAACAGTATTTACCGACGAAGAGGAGTTCGTGAATTCTTTTTTTCCCGGAGAAAAACGACGAATGCTCTGTGTTTATATATATATATATATATATATATATATATATATATATATATATATATATATTATCTATAGATATATATAGATATACATATATATATATTATCTACTGGCGGTCGCCAGAAGATAGTTATAGTTAGGACCGTGTTTCCATAGGAAATCCGCAACATTATATTTGGAATAACTTTGGCGCCGGTTGACGAATCCTCGCGAAATTTTCAAAATAGGTGGGGCGCTTCGCCCCGCTCCTACCCTGAAAGTCTCGGGGGGATTCGTCAAGCAGGGGCTCAGAAAAAAGGGGGGTCCCAAAACGCGTTTTCCCCATGCAATTTTCCATAGGGACCTTTAGTCCAAGGTACAGCCCGAACGGCTGAACAGAATTACTTGAAATTTGGCAAAGAGGTAGTCCTCAGCTCAGGGATGTGCCTTTTGCATATATGGAGTCAATATGTTCAGTAGTTCCTGAGAAAATTGCAGTTAAATGCACATACATATCTATAGCCGCGCACCGTGTGCGCACCGTGCGCGCACCGTGCGAGCACCCTAACGTCAACGTTCGAATCGGTCGAAATCAGGAAGTGTCGGCCACACGTTATAGTTAGGAATTAGCATTTAAAAAACCTTGCAAATTTACTTAGAAAACCATAGGTTTCACACAGAACTATAACTATAACTCGCGCGGCCGCCACTCTATCACAAGGATGATGTCATCAGTGATGTCATGAGTGATGCCACTGACCATGTCATGAGTGATGTAATATGTGACGTCCTCAGCAGTGGATTGCGGTCGCGCGAGTTATAGTCATCTGAACTAACTATAACGGGGAATTTCAATGGTTTTTTACGAGTGAAATGTCCAGCTAACTATAACATGCGTGAAACCTATGGTTTTTTAAGTGAATATATATATATATATATATATATATATATATATATATATATATATATATATACATGAGTTGAAGAATAATGAGCATGAAGAACCACCACAGTCAACTCAACAGAAATTGCGCACAATTGATTTGCTCCAAAAGGTTGCAGGAGAAAGCCCCTACAAAGCGAAATCTACATTTTTGCCAATCATGCCCAAGGATGCTGTGGATATTTTCCATGAACGTGTAATAGATGAAATAAAGAAACTTCATCGTCAAGTGAATTATAAAAAAAGCAAATTAAATCCAAATCAAAGACATTATCAAAACTTGATAAAAAAACTCAGCGATGATAATGAAGTCATTGTGAAAAAATCAGACAAAGGTGGCAACATTGTTCTATGGCCTAGAACGCAATACATACAGGAAGCTATGCGACAATTAAATGATACAAATTGCTATGAGAAATCCACAATACTAGCTTACAACAAAGCGAAAGAATCATTTAAAAAAGAATTGAAACAATGGAAACAAGAGGGACTTATTTCTCCGGAGGAATACCAATTCATGTTCAATGAACATCCTGTCCTTCCCTTTCTTTACCTATTGCCAAAAATTCACAAAGGAAAGGTTCCAGTTCCTGGTCGCTCAATCATCTCGGCAATCAAAAGTATGACTGAACAAGTGGGACGTTATATAGACTTCTTTTTACAGGATATAGTAAAAACACTACCTTAAAGATACAGGAGATTTCATAAACAAATTAAAGGACATTTCATGGAATAACGATTGGATCCTAGTAACTCTTGATATAGAATCGCTTTATACCAGTATTCAGCATTCTGTTGGAATCATAGCTATTGAACATTTTTTGAGTTCTAGGCCTTGTGAATATTTCATGCACAACAAGATGCTGTCTTCTTTGATCACTTGGTGCTTGCACAATAATTATTTCATGTTTGGGAAAGATATTTACAGGCAAATACAGGGTGTCGCGATGGGGGCCTGCTTCTCCCCTAGCTACGCGTGTTTGCATGTGGGCTATTGGGAGGAGCGTGTCCTCAGAATGCAACACAAGGAAGTGTTTGATAAAAGAATTATGCACTGGTTGCGGTACATAGACGATGTTTTAATGATATGGAATTGAGATTCCAAAAGTGCAGAGGATTTTATCAGTACTATTAATATGAATTTGTTCAATCTACATTTTACGTCATGTATTAGTTCTACCAAAATTGAATTTTTGGATGTCTGCATTCAAATTAAAAACTGTGAACTAGTCACCACTGCTTTTAGAAAACCTACAGCAGGAAACGCAACATTACACGCGACCAGTGCACATCCCAAACATTTAATTGCCAGCATTCCTTACGGTGAAATTTTAAGACTTAAGCGTATCTGCAGCAGTTCAGAGGACTTTGAAAAATGTCAAAATGAAGCCCTAATTAGATTGAGGAAAAGGGGCTATTCGAACAAAATACTAACAGAAGCTATTACAAAAGCTAGTATAAGATCTAGGGCATCTCTGTTGCCAGTCGCAACAGAAGATGAAGGACATATTGCCTCATCGGAAGAATCACCCAGACTGATTACTACTTTCAGTCGTCAGGAAAGAAAAATCAGAGCCATAATGAACAAAAATTGGCCCATTGTTCTCACCGATAGTGTCCTTAATAATATACTACCTGACAAACCCACCATCACATTCAGAAGAAATCAGTCGATGGGGGGCAAATTATCTAAAAATTGTCCTGAACTTGCACAAACTACTTCATGGCTCAAACCTAGAAAAGGATTCTTCAAATGCACTAGTTGCCGTGCTTGTAAATTTGGTGTTAACACTACCAAATACCACACCCCATTCAGGGAAAATGAGGTAGAAATCATTGGCAATTACAACTGCCGTACTGATTTCGCGATATATGTACTCACTTGCACCTGCGGGCTTCGGTACGTGGGAAGTACCAAGCTCCAAGTGCATGTGAGAATATTACAACATCTTCGTGCCATCATAAATAGTGATCCGGCTTACCCGGTCGCCCGTCACTTTAAAGAAGTCCATAATAAAGATATTAATTGCCTTTCTTATTTTGTGATTGACTCAGTTTTAGCTTCACGCAGAGGAGGAAATCGAGAAAAAACACTCAGACAGCGAGAGACAAAATATATTTTAGAACTTGATAGCAAATTTCCCAATTGTTTAAACAACACAGAAGATATGCACACTTTTTTATAGTTTTTAACTGGGCTCAGTTTAAATGTGCATGATATCAACAGACCGATATTTGACTACCATGATGACATAACGTTCTATGTTTTTGCAGATGTACATATATACATAGTTATTCTATCATCATTGACTATCTGTCCAATCTGCTTCTAAATAATATATATTTTTTTGACTTATTTTTCCTTAAATAACAAAATTTTATTGGTGATAGATTTTTGCACTTGCCACTTTAATTCATAAAGAATATTATGTATATTCAGGCTTTCAAAAATATCAATCAAAAATTTCTCGATATATAGTTCATGCACCTACAAAAAATTGTCATGCAGCCTTACATATCGTGGCATTGTTTTGCACAGAAATTTGCACTATTTACAGCACATTTTGCACATGCGTATTTTGCACATTTACGCTGAGCATTTTTGCACACACGCTGAATATTATTGTATTACAACATATACAGCCAATATGAATTGCCTATATACACACATTTAGATATAAGAAGATAATTGTGTTTTTGAAGGTGTATTATCACTGAACAATTACAGCGTATTTTTGCACATGCGTTATTTGCACATTGAATGTTGCTTTATACTATTCTTAGAGACATGTTCTTTGCTGCTATTTTATATTATCAATATAATTTATTTATAAATTGATGGTGCATGATGCCAGTATTTTGTGATAAAAAATACATGTATTTATACTGATAAGTTTAGACACGAATCCATACTGTGCATGGCAACATAAAAAAAGAAAGAAAAAAGAGAGAGAAGAAAAGAAAAAAAGCCTATACCTTTAGTATTTTGTCACTTTCTATCATCACGTGGTGCAAATGCAAAAAAAGACGAGAGAAAAAAATGAAAAGTGTATATATATTCGAATTGTACCGTCATTTCACTATGTGAACAAGGGCACTTGATGCCCGAAACGCGTCGTGAGGGGTGAAGAGTGATACAATGAGAAAATAAATTTCACCTGTAAATAACAAACTTTCGTGTGGGACGTTGCCTTTCGTGTTTGCCGCAAGGAGGTGCAGGAAATGCTGTGATATATATATATATATCTAAGAACAAGGCCATGAGGAAACGGCCGGAACGCGTGAATGTTATTTCACTCTCAATAAAGCCAGATCTATGCACCTACGCGAGTGCCGGTTCTGCTTCTTTGGAATAATTGAGGCGTTTGCACACACACACACACACACACACACATATATATATATATATATATTATCTACTGGCGGTCGCCAGTAGATAGTTATAATTAGGACCTATTTTCCATAGGAAATCCTCAACATTCTATTCCTAATGAGTTTGGCGCCGGTTGATGAATCCTCGCGAAATTTTCTACACTTTTGGCCAGCTCCGCTCCGCTCCTACCCTGAAAGTTTTGCGGTGATCCGTCAAGCGGGGGCCGAGAAAAAAGGGGGTCCCAAAACACGTTTTCCCCATGCAATTTCCCATAGGATCTGTTTTCGCAGCTACAGCCCGAACCGCTGAATGGAATGACACCAAATTTGGCAAAAAGGTAGTACATATATATCTATGGCCGGGGAGGATCCGCGGACCCTACCAGCACCATAAGCGCACCCTCCCCGAACCGAATGCGAACACCCCCCGATCGCACGCTGAATGCTAATTGGCTTTCGAGTGTCTGTCTACATTCGAAACCAGGAACTGTTGGCGGCCATTTTCTGCCTCGTTAGAAGCGAGGCTGAAGAAGCAAGGTTAATAAGTGTGTAAAACACATAAAGGGGGCAGAGGGGAAATACTCTGACCCTCTAAAGGTGCTTAGGGGGTCTCAGAAGGACCCCCTGGGGCCCCCTTTTAAAAAACAAAAATGGCGAAATGCGTGCACGGATTCTCTCGCGTTGGGTGCGCAGATCCAAAGATTTTTTTTTTTAAAAAGACAAGAAATCATTGGTTGTATGACGACTTTCTACACTGAAAGGTAGGGTGTATATTTCTGATTTTTAAAGGCATGATTCTTATTGGTTAACAAAAACTGATTGTAAGGAACATTATATATGATAAGCTGATATGTTGAAAAGTCAAGCACACTTGCTGTCTTGTTTAGCAACATTGTGTGCTGAACTTGTGACCTGTGTGCTCAGTGCAGTGTTACATGACCTGTTTCTATGGTAACAGGCAGAAGGCAGATTGGGGGAAGGGTTGAAATGTATTTCATGTGGAAAGGGTTGAAATGTTTAACCAATAGAAATGTGTGTTTGCTTTTGAATTTATGTTTGAAGGATTGTGATTTGATGTTTACATGTATATGTGTGGAAAATGAAAGGGAAACTTTTCCATTCTTTGTTTTTGCTGAGAGGTGCACAGTGCAGAGATTCTGTAAAAGAAAATCTGGTATGTGACTGATATACTTCTTAATCTACAAAACAACTTGAAAGGTGAGGTATTTAATTGTGAGGGATGTATGTAGACTATTGTGACTTTAATCAGAAAAATGTATTTCTCCTGCTAAAGTGTAGGGAGTACTTTTTTCTCAACAATCTTATTGACAGTGTGTGTGCATGTAGAAACCATTCTGTGATAAGCATTTGTGTTTTCCATGTGTTTGCAGACAGATAACTGTGCTGTTTTTATATTTTGATAGAATAGAAACCAGTCACTGTTTATGAATTTGTGAAATGAGTTATGTTTCTATACTAAAATGTAGTACTCCTTCTAGATGAAGAAATGTGTTTTGGTATAGTGCAAGGGATAGTGTTGTTTGTCTAGAATCACACAGTGAGTATGTGTGCATTTGGGAACCACTGTGAGAGAAGCATTTGGTAACATTGTGTATTTGCTGACAGATAACTGTTTTAAAACCTGTCATGTTGTCAAGTTTTAGTAGCATTAGAAGCCAGTCTTTGCTTATGCATTGATAAAATGAGTCATGCTTTGACACTAATGTGCTGTACTTTAATATGTAGATTGTGTGTAGTCTCCTTACCCCTTGCACAGTAGTGAATGAGCTTTTGTAAGCTGCTAGGGATAGTGTTGCTTGTCTAGAATCACACTGTGAGTCTGTGTGCATTTGGGAACCACTGTGAGAGAAGTATTTGGTAACATTGTGTATTTGCTGACGGATAACTGTTTTAAAACCTGTCTTGTTGTCAAGTTTTAGTAGCTTTGGAAGGCAGTTTTTGCTTATGCTTTGATTAAATGAGTCAGGCTTTGATGCACAAGTGCAGTCCTGAAATATGTAGATTGTGTGCAGTTCCCTTACCACTTCCACTGTAGTGAATGAGTTTTGGTAAACTCCTAGGGATAGTGGTGCTTGTCTATAATCACACTGTGTGTCTGTGTGCATTTGGGAACCACTGTGAGAGAAGCATTTGGTAACATCGTGTATTTTCTGACAGATAACTTTTTTAAAACCTGTCATGTTTTCAAGTTTTAGTAGCATTAGAAGCCAGTCTTTGCTTATGCGTTGATTAAATGAGTTAGGCTTTGACACAAAAGTGCAGTCCTGAAATATGTAGATTGTGTGCAGTTCCCTTACCACTTCCACAGTAGTGAATGATTTTTGGTAAACACCTAGGTATAGTGGTTGTTGTCTAGAATCACACTGTGAGTCTGTGTGCATTTGGGAACCACTGTGAGAGAAGCATTTGGTAACATTGTGTATTTTCTGGCAGATAACTCTTTTAAAACCTGTCATGTTGTCAAGTTTTAGTAGCATTGGAAGCCAGTCTTTGCTTATGCGTTGATTAAATGAGTCATGCTTTGACACTAATGTGCTGTACTTAAATATGTAGATTGTGTGCAGTACCCTTACCTCTTCTAGACTAGTGAATGATTTTTGGTAAGCTCCCAGGATAGTGTTGCTTGTCTAAAATCACACTGTGAGTCTGTGTGCATTTGGGTAAGGATTGTGAAAGAAGCCTTTGGTAACATCGTGTATTTGCTGACAGATAACTGTTTTAAAACCGGTCATGTTGTCAAGTTTTAGTGGCTTTAGAAGCCAGATTTTGCTTTTGCATTAATAAAATGAGTCATGCTTTGACACTAATATGCTGTACTTAAGTATGTAGATTGTGTGCAGTACCCTTATCTCTTCTAGACTAGTGAATGAGTTTTGGTAAACTCCTAGGGATACTGGTGCTCGTCTAGAATCACACTGTGAGTCTTTGTGCATTTGGGAACCACTGTGAAAGAAGCGTTTGGTAACATTGTGTATTTGCTGACAGATAACTGTTTTAAAACCGGTCATGTTGTCAAGTTTTAGTAGCTTTAGAAGCTATTCTTTGCTTATGCATTGATAACATAAGTCAGGGTTTGACACTAGAGTGCAGTACCATGTACTATTCTCTTCACTGTGCCAGAACTGAAAATTTAAAAGTTTTACCCAGGCACTGTCCTAGCAGTAGTCTGAAGATTTAGTCAGTTTCCAAGTCCTCATGTTGTGAACCATACATTACCACATAGACTGCTTCAAATGTCTATGCAGTATGCATGCAGTCTTCTAACATACTATACACTTGTCTTTCACATCTTCAATTCCCTACTCAGTATCCATACAGTCCAGCAAACATCCTGTCACTCCCTTTGCACTCCTCTAGTGACCCATTCAGTAACAAGTACTAATCCATTCACTGTGTCAAAAGCCAACCACTTATAAATTCACCCAGGCACTCTCTTTGCTGTACTCTAATCATTCCGTCAGTTCCCAAGTACTCATGCAGTGAGCCAGGCCTTAGCACATAGACTGCTTTAAATGGCTATTCACTATGCATGCAGGCCTCTAACCACCTACACAGTTGTCTTTCACACCTTCAATTCCCCAGTAAGTTTTCATACACTTCTAGCAAACACCCTGTTACTCACCCAGTGTGTCTCCTCATAGTACTGTCAGTTAGCATGTAGTCTTTTAGTGAGGTAGGCTTTAGGGCATGAACTGGTTCAAAGTAGTATGCACTATGCATGTAGTGTTTTAACCATCGTCATACTTGTGGTTCAGGGCTATAGTTTCTTAGTCAATTTTTATATAAAATGTGTTTGTACAGTAATGGAATAGTATAAATTTGAAAGTTATTAATATACATTTATTGTGATTCTTTTTTACAGATACAGAACAGGAGTGTTTCTCATCCGTTTGCCCTCTTCTCGTGCAATATTGTTTGGATGAAGGGTCCTTAGGTGTTTCATCATACTTGCCATGCCATACGAGTATTTCTTGTTAGGATCCCCTCGCAACAGAACTCTTTTGCAAATCTTGCACGTGACCAAGGTGGCATTGATCTTTGTTTGCCCCTCGGGAAAAGTAAAAAATGTCCACAGCCCTGAAGAAAAACGTTGTGGGCGTGATGCCTCCTCCAAAAATTCATCCTTAGATTCGGTGAATATTTTAAAGCGACAACAGTTACAGTTTTTGTAAGTTAAACTTATAAAATGGTGTTAGCCGTAAGCATTTTATATATCTGTGATTTGTATCTTGTGGTATTTTGCTGAGAATAGCAAGTTGGTCTTTTTTTAACAATCTTTCTGATTGTTTTTTTTGCCCGCTGTTAAGTGATGAGTACGATTGAAATCACTATTTCTAGTGAAATTCAATATATTCTGAGAATAGCAAAAAAGACAAACAAATTACTTTGTGGAAATTATGTTGTGTTGTAAAAAATGTATTATTACTTGTTATAATTTTTTTTTCCTTTTCTTTCACAGATCCAAATTAAAAAATAAGCAATTTATATGAAATTAGATTGCAATGAAAATCTGAAAAAAATGTATACCATTTTTTATTGCTATTACTGTGAAGGTAAGTTTCACTAAGTCTCAATATTCAGAATGAGGAGGTCTGCAAGAAGCTACAAAGTTGAAACACGTTTCTAAAAACACTCTGTTTATACCTATGTAGTTTTGAAATCTGACCATGATCAGATATCATGTGACCTGCAAAAAAAGAGATTTGAGGTGTTCATAATATTTCCCATTGTAGCTATGAAGGACCGCAATCATTTCAATCATTCTTCTTTGAACATCTTTGCAGACAAAACTCTGTGCTTACCTTCTATCATTCGCAAGGAATTTTAAAACTGGAAATATGTCACTTTTTGTAACATAGTTATTGCGCAAGACACTCTTTTAAATTTACAAAGAGAGGAAAAGGCACTCTGTGCACTTTTTATACTCCATGTAAATACAACCTCATTATGCACACCAGTTTGCGTTGAAAGGGTGTTCTATAAGTGTTGTTGTGCATGATTGCACTGAATACTCATAGACACATGTCTAGATTTGTCAGAAATCATAAATCTCGATATGTGTGTGAATTCTACACCATTCTAAAATTGGTGTAGGAAAGCACAACAAGGAGAATTGTTTTCATTTCTCCACATTTTTATATCTTCAATGCATGCTACAATGCTCAGCATACATTGAAGGAGAAAACTGCCTTTACTGATTGTTTTTGTGCAGGAAGGTGTGTCTTCCTGCACAAAAACAAACAGCACATGACCCAGATATACTTGCATATGTTGCAAAGGTGCCTGTGTCACCACATGGCTGCAGTTTAAGCAGCCGTGCAGAGAGAAGCATAGATTTGCAACATATTTATGTACATATGTTGCATCGCTGTGCTTCGGAAGTACTACAGCACACTGCAGTTAAAGAGGTTACTGGGTGATGCTGCAGCACTTCCTCATAGTTCTGCACTTATACATTCACCATACGCTACTAATGCATTCATTCAGTCAATTACGTACTACACATACATTCATCTAAACTTTCACACACTAAAAAAGAAATTTAGCTCTTTTTTTAAAGCAGGAAAGTTAGTTCTTACAAGAACTTTTTTTTTTCTTATTTCTTCTTTTATATTTTTTGGGTGTTTTCTGAACAATTTTGAAATTGTTTTGGTTTTTCTGCAGCAAAAAATAAACAAAAAACAAAACAGGAGGAACCAAACAATAAACTTCAGGGAACAATAAAAAAAAAAAAAAAATTGCAAATGTGACTTTCTAGTCGGCGGCAGATCAGATCGATCGACTGCTCACCGCAGCACAAAGTCGCATTGCACTTAGTGCAGAGCACTTTTAAATATTGAAATTGAGGACGAATGTCCAAATTTTAGGCTGATGGATGCACTCTTGAAGTGCTCGGCTGCGATGAGGTGGAAGGCGCAGGAGCAGGAGTGTCTCTCATCCGTCAGCATTCTTCTCGTGCAAGATTATTTGGATGAAGGGTCCTTAGGTGCTTCATCATACTAGCCGTGCTGCACGAGTATTTCTTGTTAGGATCCCCTCGCGACAGCACTCTTTTGCAAATCTCTTATGTGACCAAGGAGGCATTGGTCTTATTCTGCCCCTCGGGAAAAGTAAAAAATTTCCACACCACTGAAGAAAAACGTTCTTTGCGTGGTGCCTCCTCCAAAAATTCATCCTCAGATGTATGAGGAGATTCAGGTGATGCCTGCTGCCCTGAAGCCATTTTTAGTTGAAAAAAGTTAGAGCTAAGTGTAAACTTAGTCTAAAAAAATAATCTTCTTCCCTGCAAAGAGATGCTCCTCCAAAGAAGGTCAAAGAAGAATGATTGAATTGGGTGGGGTCTTTCAATAGTTAGAAGAGGAAGTGTAATGAACCAATCAAATCTCTTTTATTGCAGGTCACTTGGGATCTGCGCACCCTGCGCATAGGCAGCACGCACCCAGCGCGCATCCGCGAAATTGAATAAAAAAAAATTACAGGATTAGATGTAAAAATATGTTAGTTTTAAGACTAGTTTAGAGTTTGTCTTCAATTAATATTCACATGAAATAGATATATATATGTTTTTTAAAATGTTAAATATTTCGCGGGATCCGCGCACCTACCGCGTCATAGACGCAGATGACACATCGCGGAAGCGCGTAAACGTCGCATTACGTACATCGAACGTGTCGTGTATAGGCTGGGAGTCGCGTACCGGTCGCATTGCGATCACGCACTAAACACGTACCCAACGCATACCATGCGCGGATGCTAACGTGTAGGGATCGAGAACGGTGCACATAGGATGCACGGATCCAAAAACATTGCAAAAAAAAAAAATATATAAGGTTTTGAACATATAGGTGCCGATTCCCATCCGGTAAAACCTGGGTACGAATGGTCGTACGGAGCGTATTCTCCGTACGACTCGTACCCGGGAAATGCACCTTACAAACCAGCAAGTACGATTCGTACAGAAATACCATTTCCGTACGAATCGTAAAAAACTACGTGCGACGAAAAAATACCCACAATTCCGATCCGGGACATCGCGTACGTGACATCTGGACGGAGTCAGGCAGCGTTCTACGGACCAGCAAGAACGATTCGTGCCTACGTCACTCCGCACGGATCATTTTTTACGGCAGCCAAAAACTCCCGGGAAAGTGAGGACGAAGCAAAGAAGGAGCTGCGGGACGCGACGGACAGCCATGGACCCCATCCTACGTGTCATCCCGGCCCTCCTAGCCTACGACCTGGTGCACAGAAACCGCCACAGACGCCGCAGAAGGTCAGCACAACACCCAGGGGCAAAGGGGGGGCGAGGGGCAGGAAACATAACCTCCACCAAATTTGTAAAATACCATATACTGTCCTAACATTACCTCCAGGGTCTGGTCACTTCGGGGGGCGTGTCCATCAATCCCCGCGTATGCGTACCCGTCACCACTACAATGGTGGTACGGGCCGTTGCCATGCCCTCAGAGCATGGGTACGGCCCGTACCACGCATACGCCTACATCACCACTCCAATGGTGGTACGGGCCGTACCCATGCTCTGAGGGCATGGGTACGGCCCATACCACCATTGGAGTGGTCATGTAGGGGAACGCGTGGTACGGGCCGTACCCACGCTCTGAGGGCGTGGGTACGGCTCGTACCACCATTGGAGCGGTGAATCAGGTGTACGCGCGGTACGGGCCGTACCCACGCTCTGAGGGCGTGGGTACGGGCCGTACCACCATTGGAGTGGTGATGTAGGGGTACGCGCCGTACCCCATGCCCTCAGAGCGTGGGTACTGCCCGTACCACCATTGGAGTGGTGATGTAGGGGTACGCGCCGTGCCCACGCCCTCAGAGCATGGGTACAGCCCGTACCACCATTGGAGTGGTGATGTAGGGGTACGCGCTGTACCCACGCCCTCAGAGCGTGGGTACGGCCCGTACCACGCGTACACCTACTTCACCACTCCAATGGTGGTACGGGCCGTACCCACACTCTGAGTGCGTGGGTACGGCGCATACCACGCGTACCCCTAAATCACCACTACAATGGTGGTACGAGCCGTACCCACACTCTGAGGGCGTGGGTACGGCGCGTACCCCTACATCACCACTACAATGGTGGTACAGGCCGTACCCATGCCCTCAGAGTGTGGGTACGGCCCGTACCACCATTGTAGTGGTGATGTAGGGGTACGCGTGGTATGCACCGTACCCACGCACTCAGAGCGTGGGTACGGCCCGTACCACCATTGGAGTGGTGCAGTAGGTGTACGCGTGGTACGGGCCATACCCACGCTCTGAGGGTGTGGGTACGGCGCGTACCCCTACATCACCACTCCAATGGTGGTACAGGCCATACCCACGCTCTGAGGGCGTGGGCATGGCGCGTACCCCTACATCACCACTCCAATGGTGGTACGGGCAGTACCCACGCTCTGAGGGCGTGGGGTACGGCGCGTACCCCTACATCACCACTCCAATGGTGGTACGGGCCATACCCATGCCCTCAGAGCGGGGGTACAGACCACATCACCCATACCTCTAGGGCACCAGTACATTAGTGATACAAGGCGTACACACGCCACGAATGTTGGCTTAGGGCCTGGTGCAGCATATAACCAGTATATTGGGGTGTGTACATCGCCAGGACAGCAGTGTACAGCACCAAGGGTGCAGGTGGGTGTCTGCCAAGAAGTCCCAGCAGTGGACAGAGACATGTGAGGGGTGGGTGCAGAGGACTCCCAGCAGTGGGCAGAGACATGTGAGGGGTGGGTGCAGAGGACTCCCAGCAGTGCCCAGACATATGAGAGGTGGGTGCATATCACTCCCAGCAGTGGACAGAGACATGTGAGGGGTGGGTGCAGAGGACTCCCAGCAGTAACCAGACATATGAGGGGTGGGTGCATATCACTCCCAGCAGTGGCCAGAGACATGTGAGGGGTGGGTGCAGAGGACTCCCAGCAGTGGACAGACACATGTGAGGGGTGGGTGCAGAGGACTCCCAGCAGTGGACAGAGACATGTGAGGGGAGGGTACAGAGGGCTCCCAGCAGTGGACAGACATATGAGTGGTGGGTGCATATCACTCCCAGCAGTGGCCAGAGACATGTGAGGGGTGGGTGAAGAGGACTCCCAGCAGTGGACAGACACATGTGAGGGTGGGTGCAGAGGACTCCCAGCAGTGGACAGAGACATGTGAGGGGTGGGTGCAGAGGACTCCCAGCAGTGAACAGACATATGAGGGGTGGGTGCATATCACTCCCAGCAGTGGGTAGAGACATATGAGGGGTGGGTGCAGAGGACTCCCAGCAGTGGAAAGACATATGAGTGGTGGGTGCATATCACTCCCAGCAGTAGCCAGAGACATGTGAGGGGTGGGTGCAGAGGACTCCCAGCAGTGAACAGACACATGTGAGGGGTGGGTGCAGAGGACTCCCAGAAGTGGACAGACATATGAGGGGTGGATGCATATCACTCCCAGCAGTGGACAGAGACATGTGAGCGGTGGGTGCAGAGGACTCCCAGCAGTGGACAGACATATGAGGAGTGGGTGCATATCACTCCCTGCAGTGGACAGAGACATGTGAGGGGTGGGTGCAGAGGACTCCCAGCAGTGGACAGACACATGTGAGGGGTGGGTGCAGAGGACTCCCAGCAGTGGACAGAGACATGTGAGGGGTGGGTGCAGAGGACTCCCAGCAGTGGACAGACACATGTGAGGGGTGGGTGCAGAGGACTCCCAGCAGTGGACAGACATATGAGGGGTGGGTGCATATCACTCCCAGCAGTGGACAGAGACATGTGAGGGGTGGGTGCAGAGGTCTCCCAGCAGTGGACAGACATATGAGGGTGGGTGCATATCACTCCTAGCAGTGGACAGAGACATGTGAGGGGTGGGTGCAGAGGACTCCCAGCAGTGGACAGACATATGAGGGGTGGGTGCAGAGGACTCCCAGCAGTGGACAGAGACATGTGAGGGGTGGGTGCAGAGGACTCCCAGCAGTGGACAGAGTCATGGGTGTGTACATCATGATCAGATGAGCACAACTCCATGGGTGTATGTACGCATCCCTAATGTTCGACTGTGTTGATAGTTTCATAACAACACATCACTGACAGCAGTGTCCCACTCCCATGAGGATGGATGTCCTTCCCCCACTGCATGACACAACACATGTGGGTGTGAGGACAAATGACACATGCATACCCACCCCGTGCGGATCAAGCACAATACACACACAGAGATCATGCCACAAGACTGTATACTCATGTCAATGGCCACTACACTAAGAGAGCCAAAGGGAACACACACTGTCACGGCCCTCCCAGGACTGATAGGAATGTACAGGTGCCGGGACAGCCACCAAGATGTTGCCTCTCATGGAAGGAATAGGGTGGACTTCCCACAGATACAATGCCCACAATTGTCAGTCAGGTGCTCAAATACCCTGCCGAACACGTACCAAATGTGTGCTAGTCTGGGATAACACACATGCATAGTGTGGAAAATGCTGATTGTCGCCATTAAGGCATGACAACATACTCAATACACAAGTACAGTGACTAGCAAGGATGGCACAGAGGATGCAGCCGGAGACATTGCTGAGCAGGCATGGCCATAGCTGAAGGGATCCGTCACCAACAAAAGAAATTTAGACACAGGTCAGCACTACAAAAGTGCAACTCTCTGCAGGGTAGATGTCAGGTGCCACAGAGGAAGGAACAGTCCTTGGGACAATGTCTCCAAACACAAATAGCACACACGACCAAATATACCTTGCAGAGACATTGTGATGGCAGGCAGATACCATGGTCCACCCCATTAGCATCAGACGACAACTTTCTCCTGACACTTAACACATTACCACCACCCCAACTCCGGGACCATCAGCACCCACATCATACATGAAATGCAAATGTGTTCAAACGGAAAACAAAATGCTTTATTCAGCATTAAATGAAAAAGTAGTTAACAACACTATTAACAAAGGCACATGGCCAGTCCAGATCTGGAGTCCTTGGGGGAGACACATGGCCACGCGTCTCCCCTAGCTTGCCTGCACATTAGAACCCTCAGGTTTCTCGACTGGGGGGGGGCATCATGTGGGGAAGGACCAGGCACCGCAGGTTCAGGAGGTGGAAGGGTAGGTGTGGTGGGTGCAGGGACGGACGCCTCCACCACAGGGGGTGGGGCAGCGCCAAAGGTGGAGGTCAGATCGGCGCTGCACACTGCTGCCAGGTCGTCAAGCGTCTCCCCTTCATCCGAAGAGAACACAGCCTCAAAGGAGTGGGGAGGTCGGAGTGATGGGGTGCAGCTCTACTGGGGGAGGGGGCGCTCAACTCCCCTACCCGTGGAGTGCCGTTCCCGTTTGCGGGCTGGAGAAACAGAGGGGCTGAGGCCCAGCACAGCCAAGTAGGCCTCTTTCTCTGGAGGTGTGGTAGGGGAGCCGAGGGGAGTGCCTTTGGAAGGACTGGTTAGTGCGCCATGCGGCCTTGGACTGTGGTTGCGTGTATGCCTGTGTACCCCAGACCCAGTGGGTGTGCCCTCATCCCCCTGAGTGTGCGTGCCAGGAGGAGTGCGCTTTCCCTTACGTGGTGGTGTGCTGGCTGTGTCTGGTGGGGTGCGTGTTTGTGAATGTCTGTGTGTGCTTGGGACAGGTATGGGAGTGGGAAGTGTGGATGGTGCAGGGGTAGGGGGGGACGAAGCGCTGCAGGAGACTCACTGCTGCCGTCATTGAAGAGTCCATGGACCTCAGCAACATCCATTGGTCAGACATCGCTGATGACATGCCCTCCATGTACGACACCATCTGCGTCATCATTCGGGTCTGGCCATGGAGGACATTCAGCAGCGATGTCTGTCCAACCTGCAACTGACGCAGAATGTCCACTGACTCTGCAGTGAGGGCAGCAGGGGGGACAGGGGCATGGGGTGCTGTGCCTGGCACGAAGGAGACATGGTGTTGCCTAGCACGGACAGAAGGGACCGGAGCAACTGGGAGGGCGGTGATGGGAATGGAGGGGGCGGTGACATATGTAGTGCTGCTGCCAGGTGTCGTAGCAGCCTCCGCTCCCTGGAGGAGTTCAGCATCGGACCCGTCTGCGTCGTAGTCAGTGTTGTCACTAGATAGGTCCTCCGCCTCACTCCCCTCGCCCTCCGTGCCACTTGCTCCCGCAGACTCCGCAGCAGTGGTGGCAGCGGTGCTGGATCCCTCCTCCATGTCCGTGCAGGTATCTCCCTCGGTGTCCTCCGATGATGCTGTGGGCAAGGTGAAGAGACAGAAAATAATCAGTCACCTGTATACAACAGACACATGAGTCACAATTAAAATGTCACAGTGCATATCAGGAAATGCATCATGAGTAACATCTAGAATAGTCCGCAAATATGTAACCCTGCACTCCCCAGTTGGTTGACCCACCATGACACTTGGAAACAATGGAGATCATGACACAACAGCAAATAACTTGATATCGAATTATACTGAGAAGCTAGTGTCTGGGGACAGTTGAGCACAGCAAGAATATTAATCCATGCCACCTCTTGTTCACTGTGAACGAAACAGTATTGGTGCACCCAAGGCCAAATAACACACCTCAATACTGAAGGTGTCCCCACACTCTGAGACCTGCGAGTACTTAGGAAACCATAGCCAAAAACATTGCAAACCCTTGGGACTCACAACACTTTACACAATGTACATGTTTAGAATGTGTGAATGTGCCACTTTGTGAACAGAAGACACATCTGCCTGCATGACAGAAGTCTCACAATGATGTGCACACAAAAATACTTTTACACAGTCATTGTATGAGCTGGCAGCCGAATTCTAAAAAACCACTGTAAATAATAAATGGTGTATAAGTAAGTACATATACATGGCACCACGGTGGTCTGGATGACTTGACACCCGTAAGTTCGTATCAGCAACAACCAAGGACTTACACACATGCAAACACACTGTGTGAACATGGATATGTATATTCAGAAGACAAGTGGTAATCAAACTGTGCCTTCCAGTGAAATGTGCCTGCGTGTCCACGGAAAGTGTAAAAGTACTTTCTTTTGCACTTCCCTGGGAGACATATGTCATGCAGGCACATTATTGTCCTTCACAACCAACTAGCAAAAAGAAACATAGGAAAAATGCAGACATGTTGACAAGTGTAGTGAGTGCCAAGGTACAATACTTATTGACTGAAAACTTGAATCATGCCACCCGTCACATGGCCATCCATACCATGATGACACAGTTGGCAACACATCTGACCCACTGCCTGTCATGTGGAGTGGCACACATGTCCAAACACAGGACAATGCATTAGCTCATGGGCCTGCAATGTGTCTGGATAAGGAGCACCTTCACTGAGGTGACACCCTCATGGCAAGCAAGAATGTCCACACAGATGTCAGCACACACAGACCAAACTACGTAGCATCTCGACCACACACAGGTGGCAAAAAGGGATCATCATGAGCCATGTATTTCCATTTTTGACACATGCTGCAAATCACAAACATTAAACCCAGCAAAACCTGACTGGGTCACTGCATGTTGAGTGTCTGTCCAGATAATTATCACACACAGGTCAGACACGGCAAGGAGACATAAGGTTTGGACATGTAGGCCTTGCCCGCACAAACCCCCCATACCTGAGACAATGTGATTGAGACGGATCAAGAAGTGACACCTCTTAATCTGGGTTTACTCCAATGTGCATCACGAATTCCCAAATGTACTCCACATCACCTCGTGAGGCTGCCAACACATATTTGTGACCAACAACCATCAACAGATAGTTGTACATAGACACACAGGCACTGCCCAGTGTTAGGATGCACAAGCTAAATGGGGCCAGCATGTACAATGGGCACATGTAGCACACTTCAGAGAAATACAAATGAGGGCAGGGAACTATGCCACAGAGGCCAAACTATGCTGAACACACAGAGAATGGGCACAGTGTTGGATGACACACATGATTCAGAGGCAAGGGACTGTAGTGGGAACACAGCTCCATTGTCCTAGAATTATCTGACTGTAACCTGAGCTACCGTCCCTGCACTATGCATATCTCGTCTGAGGCCACAACATTGTTAATGTATTCTGCAAGTCTGTTCATTTGAAAACTCACACTCCTATGTTGAGACTCAGCATCAGTGCCAACTAACATGGACATCCAAATGACTGTACAGGACAGGGCACAGGCAAGGTAAAAACACATGTCTCAGACCCCCCCCCACATGATGCAGAAAGCCATGTGCACTTGGATTAACTGGCAGCCTAGATGACCATGTGCAATAGTGATTACACACAGACCAGGGAACACATGTCATTTAGGGGATGCGAGGAGGAACCGCTCCGTTTGACTTTGGGGAACATGATATGCACTGCACAAATTAACCCTCGCTGTGTATCCAGGCAACTGAGCACTTACAAAAGCTGGTGACACACAACAAACACACATGTACCTACCCCCTTCCTGCTGCTGCAACTCCTGTAACCACCTATCCAACTCAGGGAAGACCACCGCCAGGACACGCTTCATCTGTTGGGTCAGTCGTCGGCCCCCGCCGTGCTTGTGTGGAGGTGAGTCCTTGAGCTGCCACCGGGCGATCCTCCGGGTCCAGCACCGGATGTCCTGCCAGCGTTTCCTCACCTGGGCGAGGCGCCGACTGCGACCCTCCACAGATCTCACAGCCCTGACGGCCTGCTTCCATATCTCCCCCTTGGCGTAGGCGGTTACCTGTGAGGATGACAAAGTGAGACAACATCATTACACCTGCTCCATGTCACAGAGACACACATTTGAACATCTTTGATATTTAGAACAGGGCTAATTATGCTGGCAACCAATTGCACCTTTCTCATAGGGACATTAACCTATGTGGAAGCCCCAAAGCAGTACATGGCATTGAAAGTACACAGGTGGCATGAGGGGTGCAACACACTCCATGATCATGACACACACTGTGCATCACATGCAACACCAGGCTGATGGACAGCACCTCCAAGCAGTCACATGCCGCAGGCCACTGACGCAACCTCAGCAGAGTACACAGACACACACAGGCACAGATCAATCACCTGCCATTGGCAACAGCGGATACAAACCTCACTCTGCACATGTGCCACTTGCCTGTGGGGTGTCACAGGTGTGGTGCTAGCTCAGCAAGTCAGACACTCTGCACGGCTTACTTAAACCCCTCAGATGGGTGGAGCTGTTGCCTCCTCCATGCAGCTGGGGTGCAACACTCCACATAGACACTCACCCACATGACAAGGAACATTCACACACATCAATGTCCAGGGGGCGTACACATCATTTGGACACTCTCAGCACAGCTCCACTCAACTCACACACATCTGTGGGTACAGTCACCTGTCACACCGGGGGGGCCAGGGAATCACCTCAGGACAATAGGACAAAATTCGGCATAAGGATTGGGTAGGCTGAATGTGCCATGCAGCATGTAGTGAATGTCATAGTAAGCACAATGCAAGTGAGGAGTGCACACAGGAACTGCATGGGAGACATAAGCCACCCCCCCCCCCCCGGACCAACGCTAAACAACATTGCATGTCTGTCACACCTGGACACAATGCCAGAAGTGACAGTCACAAAAAAGGGGCACAGTCAAAGCTAGTGGAGTCAGCACTCACCTGCTCACCTGGTCTCCCATACATGCTGGGGTACTGTGGGAGGATGACATCAAGCAATGCCTCATTCTCCTCATGGCTGAAAGTCTGGGCCCTCTCCACAGTCCCTGACATGGTCCCAGAGGAATCACAAGCAGCAGCAGTGGTGTTGAGTGTAAGGTAGTGCAGGCAAGTGCCCTCTCATAGGTTCTGGCTGACTTAAATCTGCCTTGCTGGGCTGTTTGATTTACAGGAGTACAGAGTGATTGGTCAGTCTCATTTGCATCCTACGTTTCCTCCAATCCCTTTAAACATACCCCAGTGAGGGCCTTTGCATGGTTCAAAATTTGAGCATGATGTGAAGTCAACAACCACTTTGCAACATTGTATTTAGTTGCCAACTGCCTATTCCAGGCCACATGATAGAATATTTGAACTGGAAAATCGGTATCCATGACAAGCAGCATGCCTTTAGGCCCCAATACTTGTCCCTCATGTGTCCCTATGTAATTTAGCTATCCACACACAGGTACGGTGCGTTTCACACGTACTCCTACCACACCAGTTGCACATTGCGTTAGCCACGTACGTGTACGACCAGTGTGTACACGTACGTGGACTACCAGTGTGAACACGTGCGTGTATGACCAGTGTGTACACGTACGTGTACGACCAGTGTGTACACATACGTGGACTACCAGTGTGAACACGTACGTAGACTACCAGGGCGTACACATACTTGTGCGACCAATGTGTACACGTACGTGGTCTACCAGTGTGAACACGTACGTGGACTACCAGTGTGAACACGTACGTGTACGACCAGTGTGTACACGTACGTGTACGAGCAGTGTGTACACATACGTGGACTACCAGTGTGAACACGTACGTGGACTACCAGGGCGTACACATACATGTACGAGCAGTGTGTACACGTACGTGGACTTAAGTCCACGTACGTGTACACACTGCTCGTACACGTACATGTACGCCCTGGTAGTCCACGTATGTGTTCACACTGGTAGTCCACATACGTGTACACACTGGTCATACACGTACGTGTATGCCCTGGTAGTCCACGTACGTGTTCACACTGGTAGTCCACGTACCTGTACACACTGGTCGTACACGCACGTGTTCTCCCTGGTAGTCCACGTACGTGAACGCCCTGGTTGTCCACGTACGTGTACACACTGGTAGTCCACGTACATGGACTACCAGTGTGTACACGTATGTGGACTACCAGTGTGTTCACGTACGTGGACTACCAGGGCGTACACGTACGTGTACACACTGGTCGTACATGTATGTGTGTACGGTCCGTACACACACCCGTACTCCGGCAGGAACAACAGTGTGATGATACGGACCGTTCACACGCCCTCAGAGCGTGTGTACGGTGCGCTTCACAGCTTACACAAGTGATAGGAGGTGCACGCGAATGGAATGGAGGTGTCAGACTCGTGCACGGCTGTACATCAAGTCATAGTCATTCCAGTCCTACATGTGCAGGGCCTAGGTGGGTCAGGCAGTGATGTGGCACATGTCTCCTCATGTTTTAGCACAATAGATGGGTGATGACCTGTGTACACATGTCATGTGTGATGGGGCAGTATGTGGCACACTTCCCCTTCCCACAATGCACATGTGTGCATGTAGTAGAAACGTGTCAAGCACTGCATCACTGGTATGGCACAGTCACCAACACCCGCAAATGTCCCCTGATGCCAGGGACTGGGACACTAACACCTGACATCTAAGTAACAGCGTGCCCCGATGTGAACATGTCCTGTGTGTGTCATGTGTTCCCATGAGCTTGCTGGTGTTGTTCCGTCAACTGCATCTGCTGTTGCTGCATCCAACATGTGTCTGTGTGTAGATGGGTATATCACACATATACGCACACCATGCCACATGTGGATTCACACGTTACGTGTGTCTGGATGTTTCAAAGATGATTTTATGACATGAGGACATATCTGCGCCGTATCCATGTCTGTGTTTTCATGTTTCACGTGTACCCCTTTATCGCTAAGTGTATGATCTGTACATTTCCAATGACATGTGACCTGTGCGTCTAGCTTGCCGCCAGCAGTCTGTATGAGATGACATCCGTCCAATGCAGATTTGTGGATGTATGTCACTCCTGTGATGTCTCTGGCTGTTCACTTACACTGGCCCACAGCTAGTTCCGGGCCATGTCATGTAGAACGTGACTATCAACGGGTGTAGCTGGCTTGTCGTAGGAGTATCACCTGGCTGCCATATGTGTCCTGGATTTGTAGCACAGACCTGACTCTGTATTTCGCTGATGTGTAGTAGCAGTTGAGCATGTGCTCAGTTCATTGACATTGATGTTGTTAGGTACTCACTCTTCATTATTCCTGCCAATTATCTGCAGGGCACCGCCTCTCCCCCGACCAATGCCAGACTTGGCTGCCATGAGGGAACGTGACTGCCTAAGAAGTTATCGCTTCTCGCAACAGTTGATTGAGGAGTTGACCGCAAAGCTTGAACAACACCTCCAACCGCGACACAGGTATCCTACTGCGCTGACCCCCAAGATGAAGGCGATGGCAGCCCTACATTTTTTTGCCAACGGTATGTTTCAATTCACCATAGCTGATGTTGGTGGCATGTCACAGACCATGTTCAGCCGTGTCGTGCATGATTTGTTAGAAGCCATGTTGGAGCACCTGGATGAATTCATCCATTTTCCAACTCGTGAGCAGTTGACAGGTGTCAAGGGTGAGTTCTATGCCCTGGGAGGGATGCCCCATGTCATAGGGTCTATTGATGGGACACATGTGGCTTTGGTACCACCACAGGCACAGGAGGTGGCCTATCACAACCGTAAACATTACCACTCTATAAATGCCCTTGTGGTGTGTCTTGCTAACATGCTGATTTCCCATGTCTGTGCACGTTTTCCAGGGTCAGTACACGATGCCTACATCATGAGGCGTAGCAGGGTGCCAGAAATGATGCTGGGGCTGCACAACGAACGAGCATGTCTTGTTGGTGGGTATACTCTGTCCTCTGTTTAGCGCTATTTTATTATCTTACGGCATCTCCTGACCCACTTCTTTACATGATGTTTCCATGTAGGGGACTCTGGCTATCCCACCATGCCATGGCTGATGACACCCCTACGCAACCCCAGAACAGCTGCAGATCACCGTTACAACAACGCACATGGGCAGACCAGGCGAGTGATTGAGAGGACGTTTGGCCTCCTGAAGAGAAGATTCCGGTGCCTTCACAAGACAGACGGGTCCCTCCCATATGCACCGGTGAAGGCCTGCAAGATCTTCCTTGTGTGCTGCATGCTGCACAACATGGCAGTGGAGAAGGCTGTGCCACTCATCCTGGATCCGGATGAGCAGGAACATCCACCCGTGGAGGGTGAAGGTCTTGGTCATGAGGCAAGTGACGATGAGGAGGAGGAGGAGTACGACATCCGGAGTCAGCTCATACGCAACTTCTTCTTATAATGGTGAGTCCATGGGTCTGAGTGTGCACGGCTGGAGCCTTGTGTGGCATGTGTTGCAATGTGTGTGTCCAGATGACTGTATGCTAAGTGACTTAGATGTGTGTTCAGATGTGTCACTCGAGTGATGATGTCCTTCCACACATTTTAGCTTAGACACTCAATTGTAATATAGCATGGTGACAGACTTATTCCTGTAGAGTAAATTACCATGCATGCAGATGACAATCTCTTCCCTGACTTCTTGTGTCTCTGTCATCCCCAGGTTGTTTGGCATGCTGTCTGCTCATGTCATCGTTGGGCTCCCGCTATTCCTCATGAGTATTGCAACGTGTGCTGAATCAGCGTCCCATGCACGGACATGGTGAAAAGTCTATTTGGTTAAGGATTGCTGCACGGCAGTTTGGTGTTGGTAGGTGTTTGTAATGTGTGGGAACTGCTTCTGTGCATGTTGTGTTACTATACATACATGTCGACTCACCATGAGGCACATGACATGTTGCATGACTCCCATGTATTGATAGTCACCCTTCGTAGCAGTCATATGTGATGGGACAGTGGATTCTGATGAAGGCATCAATGTGTGTACAACTTCCCTCTGAAACATACGGGATGCTACGGGTGGACATAGTGTAGGACATCCCCATTAGAGGATAAATGGGAAATTGAAGCCCCTCCGTGTGCAGCAGGGGGTGTTTGGCTCACACACTTCACTTGTGTGCCAGTTCAATGGATTTACAGCATCTGTGTTGGGAAGGGGGTGTCCAGTGTAGGTCCCACATGTTATGCCAAATGACCTGTGAGTCTGTTCCTATTGATGCATTTCCCTAGGTGTGAACCTGAGTAATAAAGGTGTACCTCAACCTCCAAGGTGCCTCATCTCTGTGAATGCTGGTCTCTTGCCACTTTGCATGCGGCATCTCTGGCATAGTTGTCAAAGATTGGGCATATGAGTCTATGTGTAGTTTAGCAACATGCATGCAGTTCTTCAGGGATTAGAATAAAGCCTGGGCAAAGCACTACGCTACGCTCGCGTAGTTTGCGAAGTTCGCGCTACTTCGCACTACGCGAACTGCACGTAGCACAGTGCGATCACGCGTAGAGTAGTGTTGCGTAGTGCTGCGGTCATTTTTTGCTTGCTCGCTGTCCTCAACATCAAGTTGGCGACTGCGAGCAAGCAAAATGACATCCCGGTGAGACTTTTTCCTTGTTCGCGATCAGCAACTTCAAGTTGGCGATCGCGAGCATGGAAAATAAACCTCCCGGTGAGATTCCCAACGCGAGGAGGTCAGGTTTCTCATTGCGAGTGGTCGCCTATGCTCGCGACCGCTCGCGATGAGAAACTACCAGTTCGCGTTGAGAAAGCTGCCGCTCGAGTAAAAGTCTACTCGAGCAGCAGAAAACTACAGCTCGCACTGTGCAAGATGCCATTTTCAATGATTGCACAGTGCCGGTTGCTTGTCCGCACTGTGAAATCATTGAAAACGACATCTGGCACAGTGCGAACAAGGTACTACGCAGTTCACGAAGTGCTACGCGTAGCTTGCGTAGGGCAGGGCTCCTGGGTGTCTCCTGGGCTGGGGTACCAGAGGGTCCAGGTTGGTTGGGGTCATCCACAGAGTGCTGAGAGTCGTCGCTGCCGGTGGGATCATCTTCCTGCCGAGCCTGGGCCTGTGATTGTTCCCCCCCAGTGTTGGGGGGAGATCCATGATGTTGCCCTGTGTGTGAGAGGGAGACAATGTTAATGCATTTTCATGCGACATTCATGTTTCATACATGTTCAGGTTGCCACAGTTCCTCCAGGTAGTTATATGTGCCTAGCATTCACATCAATGTTCACTTGTGGATGGGTATGTTGCAGGGGACAGATTGAAAGGTTATCCATGGTCTTTGACATGACGCATTTGGCCTTGGTTGCTTTTTTGGCTGAGGCTTGATCTTGTTGTGTCACATGTCAATTGTGAGCGTGTGTGACTCCCTTGGCTGCCCCAGGCGTGTGTGCTTGTGTGAGGGGTGAGTGGTCATCACTCAGCCGGACGCTGTTCAACATCCACATGGCCCCCTCACACAAGTGGTCAGCTACCACAACCTCTAAGACATCTCCTACGCCGACGACACCCAGCGCATGCTCTCCCTCACCAAGCACCCTCACACCGCCAAGACACACATCCATGAGGGTCTGAGGGCCATAGACGACTGGATGCGGAGTGGCCATTTGACACTGAACTCGGACAAGACAGAGGTCCTCATCCTGGGAACCACACACTCAGCCTGGGCGACTCCTGGTGGCCAATTGCTCTGGAGACATCACCGACACCCACCAAACATGCACGCAACCTAGGATTGATCCTCGCATCCTCCCTCTCCATGTCCATGCAGGTCAACGGCGTCTTCTCCTTCTGCTATGACACCCTACGCACGCTCTGCCGGATCTACTAGTGGATCCCGAATTAAACAAGTAGAACAGTGACACAGGCCCTCGTCAGCAGGTGACTGGACTACGCCACTGCACTCTACGCAGGACTCCCATCCACACACCAACGGCGGATACTACGCTTCTGCATCGCCTCGGCACAAGTGATCGTCAATGCCCCCCCGCCACAGCCACATCACCCCCCTCCTGAGAGACCTGCACTGGGTCCACATCAACAAGAGGATCACCTGTACGCTCTTCAGCCACACACACAAGGCACTCCACACCCATGGACATGCCTACCTGCACATCAGACTCAGCTTCTACACCCCCACCCGCAAGCTCCACTCCAGCATCCTCACCCTCGCAGCTGTCCCCCGCATCCATCGTACGCGCGCCTGCAGCAGATCCTTCTCCGACCTTGCCGCAAGGAGCTTGAACACACTCCCAACCCACCTACGACTGACCCAAGACCTACTTGCCTTCTGATGTCTCCTCAAGACCTGTCTCTTCGAGCAGTATTGTAACCCCCCCTAAGCGCCTTGAGACCCTCACAGGTAAGTTGCGCACCTTACAAGTACCCAGATCGATTGTTGATTGATTGACGGTGCCTGCTGGTGGGTGTAGTGTGATTTTGCGGTTGGTCTCCCAGGTGATGTATCTGTCCCCCCATGGCGCATGCTGCCATGCCAGTGAGTGTGAGTTCCTGTTCTAGTTATCTGAGCTGGTTGTGTTTGTGTTGGATTTTTCTGTTGTCACAGGATGGCCTTGTGCTGCCTACAGCAGGGCCAAGTGTCAGCTACCTTGTCAGTACTTTGGCAGTCCCTGTGCATTGCGCATGGTGCATGGGTATGTACCTGGGCCATATGGGCTGAGGGTATTGGTGTCTGTTTCTGAGTTTTACTATATGTTTAATGATCCCCACCCTCCCAGCATCCCAGACATCCTGGCTTGGGTTTGCGTAGGCTGGGACATGGCATGGCCTTGCTTTGTAAATGGGGCATACTCATGTTAGTGGCCTGAGCGTTGTTTAGATTGTGGTTGTGTCAGGTGAAGGCTTGGGGTAGGTGAGTGCATTTGTTGTAGTTGGGGTGTGGCTGCCATTTCCCCCATGTTACGTGAGTTGTTTGTGTACTCACCAGGCTCTGGACTCCTTCGACTCTGTGTACTCCCACCGGCGGAAGCAGGGCCATCACCTTCTCCTCCCAGGGATGGGCAGCCCACCTCCTATGATGTTACTCTGGGCGTATTCCTCGTTCATTTTGCGCTTGACTGCCCTGCGCAGATCGTACCACCTGGCTTGACATTCATTCCTGGTCCTTCTGATGGGTGCAACAGCATTCACCCGATCGACGATCCTCTGACACAGGCTAGTTTTATGGGATATGCTGGTCTGTCTGACCAATGTTCCAAAGAGCTGTGGCTCGACTCTGATGATTTCGTTGACAAGGATGTCCAGCTCCGCCGTTGTGAACTTTGAATTCTTGTCTGTGGGCATGGTGTGGGGTGTGGGCGTGGATGGTTGTGGGTGTGTGGATGTAATGGTGTAGGTGTGTGTGTATGTGTAGAGGGGGTCTGTGTGAAGGAGGTAGTGTGAAAGTGTGTGAGTTAAGGTGTATGGGTGCAGTTGTTTGCGTGTGATGTCTGTCAGCAGTAAGTCTGTTGCAAAGGCTCATGGTTTGTGGGCCCTTTTTACTGGTCCATTTGTGGGTGTGGCTGTGTTTGAACTTTAGGAGGGTGTGTTATAAGAGGTGGTTGTGATTTTGGGCTTCTGTTTGACTGTTTGGATGTGCCAGGTCAGTCTTTTAGTATTTTTTTGTCCTGTAGACGTCTTTTGTGGTGTTGTGCGAGTCAAATTGATGGTCCTTGTGCTGTTTTACAGTGTCCTGGTTCAGTATGAGTCTTTTTCGCATAGGTAAGGTGCGTCCATGGCTATGTTGTTGTTCAGTCTTCACATGTGCAATGGTGTTGTACGACTCATACATACGCGATGCTGGGGTACGGTGTTGGGGTACGGTGCGTCCAAGTATGGGGCTGGGGTGGGGTGTACGGGGCGTACATACGCGGGTGCTGTGGTGGGGGAACGGCGCTTACATACGCGTGTGCTGAAGTACGGCGCGTACATGGGGGGATGCTGGGTTACGGTGTTGGGGTACGGTGCGTCTGAGTACGGGTCGGGGGTGGGGGGTACGGCGCTTACATATGCATGTACTGGGGTATGACGCGTACATGGTGGGATGCTGGGGTACGGTGCGTCCGAGGACGGGGCTGGGGTGGGGGGTACGGTGCTTACATACGCGTGTGCTGGGTTGGGGGGGTACGGCGCGACCATACGCAGGTTCTGGGGTACGGCGCATACATGCGCGGGTGCTGGTTTGGGGGGTACGGCACGTACATGTGCTGGGGCGGGGGTACGGCGCATACATACGCGGGTGCTGGGGTGGGGGGTACTGCAAATACATGAGCGGGTGCTGCGGTGGGGGGTACGGCGCGTGCATAGGCGGGTGCTGGGGTACGGCACATCCATGCACGGGTGGGGTGGGGGGTGCGTACAACTCGTACCCTGTGCCCAAGTGTACCGGGGTAGTGGTCATACAAATTTCGCCATGTACGGGACGTTGTCCATATGCTTGTGTATTCGGAACACCGGTACGGATCGGACTTGTGTGCTCGGACTTCAGTTTTACGACTCGTACGTAAATCGGTCTAGGGACGTCTCGTAGACTTTTCCCGAGGCAATTCGTATGTAATTTGACAGTATGAATCGTACTTGCCCGTTTGTACGGAATTGGCACCATAGTTAAAAAAATATTTTTAAAAATATGTTTGAAAAACCCAATAAAAACAAATATTATTTTTTAATTTTTACAAGAATTAATTAAAAAATATAAATTTAAAAAATGGTGATAAAAAAGAATTTAAAAACATAATTAATGAAATTGACACACTGAATTTGAAAAATATAGAAATCCAGTGAAAATCATTAAACATGATATCTTTAGAGATAAGTTATAGCTAGGAATTAGCATTTAAAAAACCTTTGAAATTCACTGAAAGAACCATAGGTTTCATGCACGTTATAGTTAGGAATTGGCATTTAAAAAACCTTTGAAATTCACTGAAAAAAACAAAGGTTTCAGGGGCGTTAGAGTTAGGAATTGGCATTTAAAAAACCTTAGAAATTCACTAAAAAACATAGGTTTCAGGGGCGTTATAGTTAGCTGGACATTTCCCTCGTACAAAACCCTAGAAATTCCCCTGTTATAGTTAGTTCAGCTAACTATAACTTGCGCCCCTGCAATGCACTGCTGATGACGTCACATATTACATCACTCATGACATCACTGATGACATCACTCATGACATCTCAAATGACATCACTGATAACATCACTGATGACGTCATCCATGTGATAAATTAGTGCATCTTCTCACACCCTAATATAACCTTTGATACACCGACTCAAAATTTCAGACGGCCATTTTGAAAACCATAGATACTCCAATACCAATAACTACATACCCAATCATTGACTCTTAGGTCTACATACACCTCCACTCACTCACCTGTACAGTCACTCATACTTACAGTCACTCAGTACAGGACAATCATATGCATTAATACACTTATATAGACACTCACACACCGCCAATCATCCATTGAGGTACAGACACACCTAGTCAGTCATGCAAATAATTAATTATATCACTCATATAGCTATTCACAAAACCATGCAGCCACTTATACACCAACACACAGACACATACAGACATTCACACAGTTTAGTCACTAGTCTGCAGTAAGATACATTTAATGACTCACTTATAGAGTCAGTTACGCACCTAGAAAATCACCCATTCACACACTTATACACCCACTCATTCTTCCATAGGCCTTTCACTATAAATATATAAAACATATTTAAAATTTTCAGAAAAACACACATTCACAGTGATGTCATTTGAGATGTCATCAGTGATGTCACTGACCATGTAATGAGTGATGTATTATGTGACGTCATTAGCAGTGCATTGCAGGGGCGCAAGTTATAGTTAGCTGAACTAACTATAACAGGGGAATTTCTAGGGTTTTGTACGAGGGAAATGTCCAGCTAACTATAACACCCCTGAAACCTATGTTTTTTTGGAGAATTTCTAAGGTTTTTTAAATGTCAATTCCTAACTATAACGCCCCTGAAACCTTTGGTTTTTTCAGTGAATATATATATATAGATATATATCGATATACATATATATATATAATCTACTGGCGGTCGCCAGTAGATAGTTATAGTTAGGACCGTGTTTCCATAGGAAATCCGCAACATTCTATTTTGAATAACTTTGGCGCCGATTGACGAATCCTCGCGAAATTTTCAAAATAGGTGGGGCGCTCCGCTCCTTCCCTGAAAGTCTCGGGGGGATTCGTCAAGCGGGGGCTGAGAAAAATGGGGGGTCCTAAAACGCGTTTTCCCCATGCATTTTTCCATAGGACCTTTAGTCCAAGCTGCAGCCCGAACGGCTGAACAGAATTACTTGAAATTTGGCAGAGAGGTAGTCCTCAGGTCAGGGATGTGCCTTTTGCAGGTCTGGTGTAAATCTATTCAGTATTTCCTGAGAAACTAGCATTTAAATCAATATATATATCTATAGGCGCGCTCCGAGCGCGTACCGTAAGCTTACCGTACGCGCACGCTGCCGTGCGCGAGCGCGATTCTGATTGGTTGTTAGATCTTAGTAAACATTCAAATCGGTCGAAACCAGACAGTGTCGGCCGCCATTTTCTCTCTCGCAGTCTGAGGGGGTGAAAAACAAAGGTGGATAACGTGAAAAGGGGGCAGGCTGGACAGTTCCTGACACCCTAGCCTTGGTTCTGGGACCCCCAAGGGCAAAAATGTATTTTAATTTTTTTACGAAAAATCGCGGAGTGCGCCTAGCGTACGCGCACGGTAGAAACGGAAAAATTCCGTGAACTACGTAACGTGGGGGCGCGGTGCGCAAAGCGCACCGTGCGCTCACGGTACGCGCATGGTGAAAAAACTTTAAAAAAATAAATAAATACATAAATTAGCATTTATATAGTTAGGAATTAGCATTTAAAAAACCTAGCAAATTCACTTAAAAAACCATAGGTTTCACACATGTTATAGTTAGCTGGGCATTTCACTCATGAAAAACCAATGAAATTCCCCCGTTATAGTTAGGTCAGATAACTATAACTCGCGCGCCCGCAATCCAGTGCTCATGACGTCACATATTACATCACTCATGACATGGTCAGTGGCATTACTCATGACATCACCGATGACATCATCCTTGTGATAGAGAGGCAGTCGCGCGAGTTATAGTTGCCTGCACTAACTATAACTGGGGAATTTCATTGGTTTTTTTCGAGTGAAATGTCCAGCTAACTATAACATGTGTGAAACCTATGGTTTTTTAAGTGAATTTGCAAGGTTTTTTAAATGCTCATTCCTAATTATAACGTGTGTGAAACCTTTGGTTTTTTCAGTGAATATATATATATATGTTGAAACCAAACATTCCTGAACCTCCTGATGCGGCCAAAAGGAACGAGCGAACTGCTCTTAGTGGCAAAAATAATGTATTTATTTCTCTCTTCTGTCTGCCATGACGCGTTTCGACCGGTACAATGGCCTTGCTCACATATGGCTGGCTTTGCGGAGAGACTGTTTTTTAAATATTCTAAACCTGTGTCACATGATCAAACAACATGGAAAACAGACTCAATTCTCATATATTTTAAAAGTAAGTAAACATACTTTCGAATAGTGTGTAATTGTAACTCTAGTGCCTGGCAGTTGATACATATCGAAAAACTGAAATATCTTGAAGACATATGTATTATATAAATATATAAAGATAAATATATAAATAAATAAATATATGTTTCACAGTATAAATACAGATTAAAACACCTAAAAGAGCCCTTTATAACAGCATAAATGCGATGGAGCTATTTAAATGCATCAGTGTCCCAAATTGTTATCAGGCAGAATAAGTGTAACACATACATCAAAAAGTGTAGAATCCTGAGAATAAATAGAAATCTGTAAAAACTCCATCTTAAAAAATCTCTAAAACACCCCCCTAAAAGTGGTATAAACACTGTGCTACCAGTAAGTAATACCATAGTAGTGCAAAAACTGAAAGTGCTATAAGTGTGCAAATATGCTCAAATCTAAAACTATTGTATAGCGCAACGGACCTATTTCAATTAATATAGGTACTGCGATTCTACATGGAGGTGTCATAAATTATGATAAACAAAATTAATTCTAATCATGTATGTAATAGATAAGTACACGCGAGGTAGATACAGAATACAATGCAAGTAAATAAATGAGTACATGTACATAAAAATCAAAATGGTGTCATGTTGTGCAGAATGTTAGACATATATCTCTGTTAGCACACAGTTACAGATAAGTGGACATGTCTTCTGTGGTATTTAAACCAAAAGGGGCCTTACTGTCTAGTTCTAATATTAACCGAGTCTCCAATTGTCTCAGCATTCTTTCTCTATTGCCACCCCGACGTAACTTGGGGATGGCATCGATAACAAAATAAGTTAGACATTGGAGATAATTCCTATGTACATCTTTAAAATGACGAGCCACCGGATAGGTGGTATCATTATTAACAATGGTTCTCAAATCTTGGAGAATGCGGGCATATAATTGGAGCTTGGTACTGCCCACATAATTGAGGCCACAGGTACAGGTGAGAACATAGATAGCATATTCTGTACGACAAGTGTAGTGCCCCTTGATTTGTATCTCTTTTGAACTAAATGGTGTGGAGTAGGAAGTACGATTAGGGCCAAATTTGCAGGCTCTACAAGAAGAACGTTTGTAGAAGCCCTTCTTGGGTTGAAGCCAAGCACCACTCGATATTGTTTCAGGACTACTTTTGACTAGTTGTGTTCTCATAGAGACCGCTCGTTTAAAGGTAATGGATGGTTTGGTGGGTAGGCAAGGTGCTAGAACTGCATCTGTAGTCAAAATGGGCCAGTTTTTGTTAATGATAGCTTTAAACTGTCTATGTTGCCTGTTAAATGTGGTGATAAGACGGGGAGCATTATCCTCACTTCCATTTTGTGCTGTCTCCAGAGGCTTAGTAGCTGTACACAACAAAGATTCTCTCGTTCTCTGTGATGTCTATTCACTAGCTTCCTTAAGCACAGACTCTCTGTAGCCTCTAGCTTTGAATCTAGTCAAAGCCTCATGAGTACATCTAGTGAGCTCATCGTTAGTGCTACAGATCCTTTTCAGTCTTAGAAGTTCCCCATAGGGGATACTTCTGATGAGGTTGCTGGGGTGTGCGCTAGATGCATGCAGGGTGGCATTCCCCGCAGTGGACTTTCTAAAGAGTGTAGACTCCAATTTGATTCCTGATACATAGATGGTAGTATCCAGAAATGCCACCTGTCTGTGACTGATGTGTGATGTAAATCTAAGGTTAATATTGTTACAGTTTAGCTCATCTCTAAAAGATTTAGCACTGTCTAGGTCACCCTTTCATACCAACAACACATTGACAATGTATCTTAGCCAATGCAATACATGATCTTCACATGTTCTAGCTAGAGTACCCCTGAGAACCCGCTCCTCCCACCAGCCAACGTGTAAACACGCATAGCTGGGAGAGAAGCAGGCTCCTATGGCCACCCCACGTGTTTGACAGTATAGCCTATTGTCAAACATGAAAAAGTTGTTATATAAGCACCACTTAATCATTTCAAGGAGAATCACAATATGATTATGAAAAATCAGAGGCCTTTTGTCTAGATAGTATTTCACAGCATTTAGTCCTATTTGGTGGTTAATACTCGTATAGAGTGATACAATGTCCATAGTAATGAGCAAAAGATGATCATACCATGTAATATGTTGAATCTTACCAAGGAAATCGCCGGTATCCCTTACATATGAAGGAAGTGTCTGTACATGGGTTTGAAGAAAATAATCCTCATACTGTGTAATCTGTTCGCTCATGCCACCAATTGCTGAGATAATGGGTCTACCGGCTGTCGGACTGGCCTCTGTGTGAATCTTGGGAATAAGTGTAGGAATAACAGGAAAATCATTAATCATTAACTTGAACTCTTGATTAGAAATCAGCCCTTGTCTTTTCCATCCCATAAGAACATTCTTGAGCCTCTCTTTAGCCTTGTTGTATTCCGCCATAGTAGTGCTGACATTACATTCAGGGTTGGATAGTTGTTTGTATGCCTCTTGGATGTATTGAGTGCGGGGCGAAATAACAACATTACCCCCTTGTCCAATTTATTGATAACTATATCCTTGTTGTTACGCAATTTGCGAATAAGATCTTCATATTGGACTTCACAATGTTTTAATTTTTTTGCTGTGATTAAGTTTGGGGTATAGTTTCTTCATTTCATCGGCAACTCGTTCATGAAAAATGTCAATGGCATCTTTGGGCATAATAGGGTAGAAAGTGGATTTAACTTTAAAAGGGCTGATGCCTGCACTTGGTTGAACAAGATTGAAAGCTGTCAGTCTTTCTTGGGTAGATGTCTGCCCAATGTCGTCAACTTGCACTTGGTGGTTCTCATTAGTTAGTTCATGCAAGGTCAATAACGTAGCAGCATCTGAGGCTAGTAATGTGGTGGTACCTGTAGGACCTTGGTTTGCCTCTTTTTCTGTTTGTTGGTTGCCGTTTTTGATTCTGAAGAATTTCTTTAATTTGAGTTTTCTAATGTATTCGTAAATGTCAACTCGAGTTCTTCCAATGTTAAATTGCTCTCAGGGCAAGAGGATAGCCCGAGAGCAAGTAGCTGGGTTTCCGCTTTTGATAGGACTACAGATGAGAGATTGATGACAGTTTTAGAATTATTCTCTTGCGCCTGCGCCATTGTTGTTTCCTGGGTTTTCCTCTTCCTATGCCTCTGCCTTTCTCTGCGCCACTGGTTTCTTCTTTGTCTGGCGCTTTTGATGTGTTCCGAATTCGTGGGCGTAGGGTCTGTAGGCGATCGGTCACCAAAAAACTCAGTTCCTCTGAGGGGCTGAGTATGTTTGCCATGTCAGGAATATTTAATGTTCTTTGTGCTCCGTCATCAGATTCATTATCACTTGTGAGTGAACCCATCTCGGAGCCAGACACTTCCGTGCTTATTCCACTTGCCACAGTTTCCTTATCTTGACTTGTTGCATTGTGGGAAATATTTCCTGATCTAATTCTTTTGGCATGATCGTATCTGCGAGAGAATGTGAATACCTGGCCCAGCTCATAGTCCGCTTTATTGCTTGCATATTTAAATGCTTTTCATGTTTTTATTTTGTCTTCATGTTTTCTCATTCTGTCATCAATTTCCTTTTTAGTTTTATTGATATAGTCCGTTTGTTCCAGTTTACTGAGCTATTGATTAATGCTCTGGAACTTTGTTTGAATTTATTGTTTTCGGCCGGGCTTTGGTCCGCTGTCCCCCCCTGAGTGACCCTCTCCGTGACCGGGCTTTGCTCCACTGTCCCCCCCTGAGTGACCCTCTCCGTGGCCGGGCTTTGCTCCGCTTCACAGCGTGACCAGGACTTCATTCCCCAGCAGCCCCGCTGACTACGAGGACGCCGCCGACGCTGCTAACGGGCGTTAGGAGGCGCATAAAGGTCTGGGCGGGGCCGAGGCCCTTGTGGAACTTTGTTTGAATTTATCGTTTTCGGCCGGGCTTTGCTCCGCTGTTCCCCCCTGAGTGACCCTCTCCATGGCCGGGCTTTGCTCCGCTGTCCCCCCCTGAGTGACCCTCTCCGTGGCCGGACTTTGCTCCGCTTCACAGCGTGACCAGGACTTCATCCCCCAGCAGCCCCGCTGACTACGAGGATGCCGCCGACGCTGCTAACGGGCACCAGGAGGCGCATAAAGGTCTGAGCGGGTACGAGGCCCTTGTGGAACTTTGTTTGAATTTATTGTTTTCGGCCGGGCTTTGCTCCGCTGTCCCCCCCTGAGTGACCCTCTCCGTGGCCGGGCTTTGCTCTGCTGTCTGCCCCTGAGTGACCCTCTCCGTGGCCGGGCTTTGCTCTGCTTCACAGCGTGACCAGGACTTCATCCCCCAGCAGCCCGGCTGACTACGAGGACGCCGCCGACGCTGCTAACGGGTGCCAGGAGGCACATAAAGGTCTGGGCCGGGCCGAGGCCCTTGTGGAACTTTGTTTGAATTTATTGTTTTTGGCTGGGCTTTGCTCCGCTGTCCCCCCATGAGTGACCCTCTCCGTGGCCAGGCTTTATTTTATTTATTTGCTGGTTTGTATAGCGCTGGAATCGACTCCTGGTGAAGTATCCCTGCGCTTTTGGAGCCGGTCGAAACAGAGGTGAGAAAGAATGGGGCTAGATCTCATTTCTGAACAGTACAGTTTTCAGGTGTCTCCTGAAAGGTGTTCTTTACACTGTCTCAAAGACAGAGGGAGTTTGTTCCATAATGTGGGTCCTGTAATTGATAGTGCTTTGCTCCCATGTCTGGCTTTTTTTGCACGGGGGATCACTAAGAGAGGATTGTTGCTGGACCTGAGCGATCGAGTTGGATTATAGGGAACAAATTTGTTTAGAAGGTAGGCGGGCCCATGCCCATTTAGACATTTATGAATCAGACAACATATTTTAAATTTAGTTCTCTGCCGGATTGAGAGCCAGTGCAGTTGCTCAAGGAGGGGCTTAGAAGCAGTTCTCGGGGGGACGTTGAGGACAAGGCGAGCTGCCGTGTTCTGAATGACCTGAAGCTTGGCCAATACGCCTTCGTTGGCAAAAAGCAACAGGCCATTACAATAGTCAATCCGACTTAAAACCAAGGCCTGAACAAGAGTTGTCCTAAAGGAGTCAGGTAGTAGAGGGAAAACTTTACGTAACAGGCTAATGGTATGGAAGCATATTCCTGAAATATAGTTAACATGCTGTTTGAGTGACAAATCTTGATCCAATCGGATCCCTAAATTCTTCACGACCTGTTTGGGTTTGGGAACTGTTCCCAGGTCGTGTGGCCACCAATCAGGGGTCCATAGTATTTTAGCTTCTCCACAAAGCATTACCTCAGTTTTGCTGACGTTGCACTGAAGATAATTGGAAGACATCCAATGTGCCACTGCCTTCATGCCTGAAGAGAAAGAGCTTCTTACATCAGCTGAGAGAGTCTTCAAGGGGAAGAGGAGCTGTGTATCATCAGCATATGATACTGGGATGAAACCATACATGCGCATCACTCCTGCCAGGGGTGCCACATAGATGTTAAAAAGGGTTGGGCTTAAACAGGAGCCCTGTGGCACCCCTTTTGAAATCTCTACCTCCGCTGAACGATACGTATCCATGGTGACTCTCTGGGAGCGATCGGATAGGAAGCTTTTTAACCAGTCAAGGGCTTTATCCTTGATGCCAGCGTTCGACAACCGATCGGTCAGGATGGTGTGTGACACGGTGTTGAATGCTGCCGACAGATCTAAAAGAACCAGGATCACTGAGAAGCCCTTGTCCTGGTACATATGTAGATCATCAGTGACAGACAGAACGGTGGACTCTGTGCTGTGTTTCGGCCTGAACCCTGACTGAGAGTAGTCCAGGCCGCAAGAAAGTTCGATGTAGCTGGACAGATGGTGGTTTATATGCTTTTCAATCAGTTTCCCTAGAAATGGTAATAAGGATATGGGCCTGAGATTAGCTAGTTCGGTCCATGGGATGGTAGTATTTTTCCTGATAGGTCTAACAAGGGCTCGTTTCCATTCTCTGGGGACGTTGCCTGAGCTAAGTGAAAGATTCACCAGTCTTTCAATCACGGGGCAGAACTGTTCAGTCAGGGCAGGCATTATCCTAGCTGGGATAGTATCATCTGGACTACCACTTTTGATCTGTGATACTAATGAGGAAGTTTCTTGTAAAGAGATGAGAGGGAAGGTATCTAACGTATATTTGTCCTGCTTCAGTTCGGTATCCATCTCAAGGGGCGCCGTATCTATAGTAGTTGCTCTATTGGCGCAAACTATTTTATCATAAATTATATCTATTTTATCAGTGAAGAAGCAGGAGATTTCATCACATAGCTGTTGAGAAGCTAACTCAGAGGATTCACATGCTACTGGCTTGACAAAGGTTTGTTAAATTTGGTACAGGACCCTTGGAGAGTTCCCTGCAGCTGTGATTTGTGATGCAATATCAGTTTTGCGAGCAATGCGAATAGCTTTATGGTAGATAGATAATGAATCCCAATATTTATTCTTATCCTCTACCAGGTGGGAGGTTCTCCACCTCTTTTCTAGTTTCCTAACAGTTAATTTTAGTGTCCTTAAGTGGTCAGAAAACCAGATTTCTTGTTTGTTAGCCGGTCTGGGTTTGAACTGTTTCAAAGGGGCAATCTTATCTATAGCTTCCTTAGTAGCTCTTTCAAATTTTTTAATAGCGGTTCCAATATTTTCTTGGGGGGAAAAGAAGGGGGAGTTAAACTTTTTCTTGAAGGTGGTATCGGAAACTTTGTGCCACTGTCTACGTACACTCGGTAGTAAGAACGGGCGTGAGGAGGTGGGCTTGGAGTGAGGAGTAAAAAATTCAACAATAAAATGATCAATCCAATTAACCTGTATTGCAGGTATACAAGAGACTGACGAGAAGTTGGATAAGATCAGGTCCAGGGTATGACCTGCCTGATGTGTGGGCCCACAGTTACGTTTTATTAGTCCTAGTGAGGTCAGGTCGGTTAATAGAGATTGCGCCTCGCTGCAATCCAACCTATCGCTATGTACATTGAAGTCCCCTACTAATATGAAGTCGCTATCATTGTTGACATGTGGGGCAAGTTGCTCCATCAGCAAGCTGGAAAAATTAGTGCATGGTCCAGGAGGACGGTATACTAGGGCACCCTTTTGACTTTCTTTGGGGGACAATACTATTTTGAAGATTAATAGTTCAACTTCTGGAGTTCTTAATTCTTCTAAAACCGAAATATTGATTTCTTGTTTATGCACAATAGCAATCCCGCCACCTATTTTAGTGGGGCGGTCCAATCTGACTATTTTATAGTTATTTGGGACTCCCAGGGTTATGGCAGGGGTAGAGTGTGGTTTTAGCCACGCTTCCGTAAGGTAACACAAATCGGGTTGCTTAGAAGAGATTAGGTCCCAAACCTCCGCAGTGTGTTTGGAGATTGACCTAATATTACAAAGGATGTTTTTCCTCCCCAAGGGAGTATGATTGCTTCCAGCAACAATATTGATGTCAAGATTGATTGGTTTGGGACATTCAGTGCTGTTAGTGTCCTGTGTATGTATGGTACACTGCTCGACTGTCTCGGGGTTGCTGGGCGTGTCTTGCTCTTGTCTACCCCGCCCTCCGCTCAACGGTATTGGATACCAAGTCGGACCAGGGCGGGTAGGCTGGAACACCAAGCAAAGACAAGGACTGGGCCCCTAAAGCCCCTTACAGTTCGGGGGAGATCGTAAGTGCACTATCAGTGATTATATTAAAATTAGCAATCAATTCCAATACAACACAGCGTGAAGATGTTTAAAGTATGAGGGCAAATTAAAAGTGGCGCAAGTGACTTTAAAATTATTAGATCAATTTCGCAGTGACACAAATTCGTCCGCTAGCTGTTCAGAGTGCTCCGCTCTGAAAATCGTTACCTGGCACCAAGCGGGGTCGGGAGACACTGCCACTGTCCTCCCCTTACTGCAAATGGCCAAGTCTCCTCGCCGCCTAAATAGCCCTGTGAGGAGTGCTGCTAGAGCGCTAACCGCTCGACTGTCTCGAGGTTGCTGGGCGTGTCTTGCTCTTGTCTACCCCGCCCTCCGCTCAACGGTATTGGATACCGAGTCGGACCAGGGCGGGTAGGCTGGAACACCAAGCAAAGACAAGGACTGGGCCCCTAAAGCCCCTTCCAGTTCGGGGGAGATTGTAAGTGCACTATCAGTGATTATATTAAAATTAGCAATCAATTCCAATACAACACAGCGTGAAGATGTTTAAAGTATGTGGGCAAATTAAAAGCGGCGCAAGTGACTTTAAAATTATTAGATCAATTTCGCAGTGACACAAATTCGTCCGCTAGCTGTTCAGAGTGCTCCGCTCTGAAAATCGTTACCTGGCACCAAGCGGGGTCGGGAGACACTGCCACTGTCCTCCCCTTACCCTTTGCTCCACTGTCCCCCCCTGAGTGACCCTCTCCGTGGCCGGGCTTTGCTCACTTCACAGCGTGACCAGGACTTCATAACCCAGCAGCCCCGCTGACTACGAGGATGCCGCCAACGCTGCTAACGGGCGCCAGGAGGCGCATAAAGGTCTGGGCGGGGCCGAGGCCCTTGTGGAACTTTGTTTGAATTTATTGTTTTTGGCCGGGCTTTGCTTCGCTGTCCCCCCCTGAGTGACCCTCTCCATGGCCGGGCTTTGCTCCGCTGTCCCCCCCTGAGTGACCCTCTCCGTGGCCGGGCTTTGCTCCGCTTCACAGCGTGACCAGGACTTCATCCCCCAGCAGCCCCGCTGACTACGAGAACACCGCCGACGCTGCTAACGGGCGCCAGGAGGAGCATAAAGGTCTGGGCGGAACCTAGTCCCGTGGGACGCGCGCGGGGCGTGCCGAGAGAAGCCCGGGACAAGGGTGGGACCGTCTGTGGCCGTCAGGGGCCAGAAGAGGCCGGGTTGGGCCATCCTATTGACAATTTCGGAACTGAGTAAGAACGTATTATTGTACGTGTGTTAGGTAACTGCCATTCGTGATATATGCTTACAAATTAGTGTTGTCTAAACCTGTTGGTTGTCTACACTGCAATCTAGTATATATTGAGCGATTATGTCGAGACGCCGAGTAAAACCAGTAACAGATATTAAATCGAACACTATAGATACATATTTAACAAAAGCTGTCAGTGCACTGGCAGAGGAAATAGATCGCACCGAAAGACGGATCTCAATGGGAACTGGTACAAGGGGTGGGGATCAGGTTAATGTGACTGCAGAGGTTTATATACCTAGGGAGGAAGGATTGACTATTGCAGATGGGTCACCGAGCATAACCTCTGTTATGGCTTTGGTTGATACAGAGAATTCACATAGCACTCAGATCCCAATCACACCTGATTCACCCAACTCTTTTACCCCCCTACAGCCTATGAATGTAGCTAAAGGGGGCAAACAGCCAAAGTAAAGCATATATGTTACAAGAGGGACGTCGCTAAAACAGAAAGTAGCATCGGATAACGGGCATTAATTTACCACCAGAATGCGGGCCATATGTCGCTGTTCTCTCTAATGTACCCAAATTGCGGGAAGGGCAATTAGAAAACAACCAAACTTTAAAAAACAAAACCCTGCATTGGTTATCTAAACATTGTGGTTTTCCCACAATGAGGGCCGATCAGATAATACTCACCCAAAGGGTTGGATGGATAGGCCCATCACCATAAACTTTTGATGGGGACTGGATAATAATTAATTTTAGGACACCAGGTTGGGCGTATAAATCCATAATCAACGCTCCTCCACCTTGTAGCTGGGATTTTAATACGACATTATTGCCATTGGGTTACTTTTACAGATATTTGCCTGCAAGTGATCATGTTGCAAACCAAAAGACTTACCATCCAACTATTAACTCAATGTCAATGTCATCAGCAAACCGTGCTACATGCTTTGCTATCCCGCTGTATAATAGATTTCAACCTCTGGGCACATTGGAGGATAACGATTGACGAGAGAGCCCCGAGGTTGTATCTCTAATTGATGGAAAAGACAGTGGGGTAGATTACTGGCCAGTTGTCAGCAGAAATGGAATTAGTAAATAAATAAAACCCAAGCAGGTGGCTCGAGATAATGATAACATTGGGAATAATGTTTCTGTTGTTATAAATGATATTAATGAGCGAGAAGTTGGGTCACAGAATGTCGAAACCGCAGCAAATGCAATTACAACTTCGATCCCCCTCACAAGCCAAAGAATGCAAACAATAATACATGGGGGCTATACATTTATAACTTGGAACATTGTAGGTCTTGGTAAAAAATTAGATACCCCCTTTTGGCAGGACTTTATTTCCTGCAGCAACGATTTTATTTGCCTACAGGAAACATGGAGTACGGCTCCGGTTAAGGTCGAAGCATACTCTTCATACTGTTTAAATGCAATGCCGTCCACAACAGGTAGAGCTAAGGGAGGACTGCTGCTGCTTATATCAAATAAAATACTTGGGTGTAAAATCATAAGCTACTCGTCTATATGCAACCATAGCCAAGTATTGAGATTGGAGTTCACAAAGGGTAAGGATTTGATATTAATTAATTATTATAATTCTACCTTTTCCAGTGACCGGGGAGAATTAACGGAAACACTGGAAAAGGAAATTGATAGGGCACTGGCACTTTCTGGTAAACTTGCCATTATCCTTTGGGTTGGTGATTTTAATATACAAACATGTCTTTCAACTCAAATTAACTCTTTGGTTTTATGAAAGTTAATAGTAACAAAAACGAGAATGACGATGATATGTTACACTTTCCTCATTGTAGATACGGTACAACTTTAAATATGATAATGGCAAAATTTGACCTTGATTTATTAGACTGTTCATTTAGTAAGGGTCATGTTAAATGTCCAACCTTTATTGGGCGAAATGCCTTTAGCAACATAGATCACATTTTAATTTCAAAAAATAGTTTTTATACTGACTTATGGATATCTGAACAGGTAGTGAGTGATCATAATAGTATTTCCACAGTAATTCTAGACTGGGGTAACAAATTGGCGAATACCGAGGATTGTATTTTAAATATTCTTCCTGTTAGGTCTAATGGCACGAGAATTAAATGGACTGAAGTAGACCCACCCGAAGTCCAAAAGAAAGTGGTTATAACCTGTAGGAAAGAAATTGATTACTGCCTCAGCGAAGAGTTCCTCCCTGACACCTTGTTAGAGGCTTTCTCTGATATTAACAGATTAATAAAGATTCTACTAACTAAAAACACCAAAAATCTGGAAAAAACAGGTCCGAGGTGGTTTGATTCAAAATGTACACTTGTATTACAAAAACTAAAACTGGCACTGAGGACTATTCCCCGAAACTAACTGTACATACATGAGTTGAGAGTTGCGTATAAGCAAGCTATATTGACCCACAAAAAAGAACTCCAAGTGGATGCATGGGACAAATTAAATCTGGCAGCCAACACTAATAATAGCAAACTCTTTTGGGAACCTGTAAACAGTCCCTTTTTAAGAGATAAATGTGCACCAGAATTGACGTCCCAAGTGAGTTGTACTGAATGGATCGAACATTATACCAACATTTTTAACCCAGATAAGGTGCTCTTAACCACAACATCAAACAATGATCCTACTTGGCCTTTATTACCTATGTTAATCGATGTGGATGAAGTACAGGAGGGGTTAATTAATAGTAAAGGTGGAAAAGCACCAGGTCCGGACGGTGTTCCGATTGATCTATACAAGAACAAAATGGATCTATGGGCCCCAATTCTTACGAGGGTTTTTAACGGAGCGGCTGTATGGAACTTCCCCAAATCCTGGGGACAATCTTTAATCATTCCATTATTTAAAAAGGGTTCCCGCTCTGAAGCTTGCAATTATCGTCCAATATCATTATTGGATTCTTCAATAAAGGTTATGAGCAGGGTCCTTTTAAAAAGATTGGAAACCTGGGCAACGGACCACCAAATTTTAACTCCCGTTCAATATGGATTTAGGAAAAGCCTAGGCACTCTTGAACAACGTGTGAACCTGGATTTGTTAATTAATAAATACACACTAGTGAAAGGGGGTAGCTTGTTTTTATTAAGGGTGTGCGTAGTGGGCGTAGTGGGGCTACGTGAAGCAGCGCGTAGTGTGCCCAAATCTACGCACAGTACGTGCTCTGCGTAGCCCCACTATGCGCCACCCGCCTCCCGCCCGCCCTCCTTTTAAAACATACCCTGAATTTATACTAAATAAAAGTAAAGACACTTACCTGAAGCGCGGCGTCTCCGGGGCTCCCTCTTCCTGGTTTCCAACTTCTTGCGAGAAATGCTATGAGATTACTATGTAAATTGGAGAACCCAGATATCTGTTTTTATGTGGCTAGTTTTATCATGAAATGCAGAGCTTCTAGAAAGTCATTAGTACTCTGAAAATCTTGTTTTATTGCAAATTTGCACATAAACATTTGGCACTTTATAGCGAACTTGCTTAGCTTTATGTACTGTAATAGTTGGTTAGATATTGCAAATTTGCACATTTTTATTAGTAGATGTTTTTCCATTGCGAATCTGTACAGCTTTATGTACCATAAAAGTTAGTCAGATATTGCCATTTTGCACATCATTGTATGTAACTTTATAGCGAATTTGCACAGTTTTATAGATTGTAATAATTTTATGAATTGATATTTTTTAATTGGATCCCGGCATTTTATGGCACAACGCACTTTGATGTTTCATTATGAATATGTATTATAGCAATTATCTAGACGGAGGAGTACTGACAATATTGTGTTTGTAATAATTATATATGAGGAAGATTTTATAAATGTAGATTTAATTGTTCAGCTTATATGGTTGTGTTATGCAAACCGAATAAAAGCTTATTGAACTGATTAATGCTCTGTATTTCTTTAAGTAACTCTTCACGATCACTTTGGGCATATTTCACTAAGATTTTCACCAGGTTCATAGAAGCTGCTAGATTATTGGTAGCCCATTCTTTTAGCATTTCCGGATTTGAATTTTTGAACGAGGGTGCCAGTAAAATTCGTAGTCATCGTGGCACACGTCCTACTTCCTCATATTTTTGTAGTGACTTATGTTCCCACCACTTAGTCATTTAGGGGCATATTATCAAGAACGGCGTTAAAATTATCGCCACTTTAGCGGCAGGAAACTGCCGCTAAAGCGGCGATAAAGGGCTTGATAATATGCCCTTGAGAAATCCAATAGAAGCCCTGTCGCTAAAGCGGCGATAATTTTAACGCCGGTTCTTGATAATATGCCCCTTCATTTCTTGTGCATTCCTCTAATCGTTTTAATAGCGACGTTGCATCTCTTTGATTGTCATTCACTTGCGTAGCTGGTTTGCGCAAAGTAGTGCTTGGTGCATTGCTGAACTGCTCATCAGCTGCCGCCTGGCGTTCCCGCAAAGCGTCCCTTGACATTGCAGTAACTGGTGAGAGCCCCGCGCATATACTGATAATGCTGGGGGGAATATCGTATTGCCAAACACCTCTTCACCTGTGTTAATGCCAGAATAGAAGTCACCGCTGATACGAAAGAATGCCGCTAGCGCGTCCTCCGACCCGTTCGATGCTCTTTCACAGCTGGTGGAGAAACTCGAGGCTACACGGGGCTACCGCCGAAAATATCCTCCGGGATTGGTATTTGCTCGTGTATAGATGTGTGTATGTAATAGTACTTTTATCTTTGTTTAATAACATTTATATAAGTTTAACGTACTTTAGTAAAATTTACTAACTGCTGAAGGTATGTGGTAAATTTAGGTACTAAGGGGCAGATTTATGAGCCCCTTGCGCCACTTTTGCGTCACTTTTAACATGGGAAAAGTGACGCAAAAGTGGCGCAAGGGGCTCATAAATCTGCCCCTAATTCCCTATGTAAGAGAACTTGTAATCAGGGCCGCTGCCTTTGTGCCGTCAAATGAATATATGTTTGGCACACTGGCATTCTCACTTCATACATGTTAATTAGTTAACTATCTTTTTAACAATGAAAACTGAAGTTTTAACCTTGAAAATGTACCTGCGTTTTCTCTGAGTGTTTAATTTACACTTATGCATGGAAAAGGATATGTAACGTAGGGCCTCAAGTAATAAGAACAGCTCCGTTACTTTTACACCATACACCAGGATAAAACCTTTTATAAAGAAAAACACAACAAAGACTCTTGTACGATATCTCAAACTTCACTAACCAAATCAATTTAGATGTATGAGCATGCATCAGTTATGTTTTCTGATATAGAGAAGTTTGTTATTTTCCAAAAACGCTTGTTTTCCTTCCAAGGTAATATTAATGATTGCAGCTAATGAAAGCAGAGAGATTATTGTGATAGATGTGCATCATTTTGAACAAACACTGGCTGCCAGATGCTCTGTAAAACCAGCTTTATAGCTCAGTTTATTATAATGTTTTCACACTCCGGTTGTGGATGTTTAGGAAAATGAGCATTGCCATGTAAAAAGGAAGATAAATGAAACCATCAATACATAAAGAGGTGCTACCAAAACACACTCTGGCAATTTATAGGGGCTCTATTTATGCTTACTCTATTTATGGTAATTATTTCTATTAATCTACCCATCTTCAGCTGTCTGTAATTGCACTTCATTTTCAATTATTTTGATGATGCTATTCGGTTCCGTTCGACGAAAAAATATATATTGCATTACTGATTGCATCTCAAATACATATTTGGTGACATCATCCATGATACCTTTGCACAGTCGGATTTGATTTCTCCAAAGAGGAGAATTATTTCCACCATCCTCAATATGAGCAACATCCTTCTTTGTAATGAACTGCTTTAGATATACTGTTTTGTTACAATATCATTAAAAAGTAGTAAATCGATGCCCATTGTATATGTGCGCTGTTTGGCAATATAATGCTGGGTCTCTTGCTTCCTGATAGGGCTGGCTCTTCAGAGGACCCCAGCACTCAATGGAGCTGCCGCAGCGCCTTTAGATGCTCACGGGTGAGTAGTTGCGCTTTACCAAATCTGATTGATTGATTGATTGATTGATGGTATGTGTATGTCTTCGCTTATATGGTAATGGAACTCTTAGTGACATGCCATACGCTTATTATGTATGACAGGGTGTACCATATCCCATATATTGGTGTTTGCTACACTTGGTGTGATTATATATTAAGGTAAATGCAGGGCCAGCTTTAGCGCTGGTGGCGCCCAGTGCGACAATGTTAGTTGGCGCCCCCAATGACCACCTCCACCATGGATTCTCTCACTGGCACCTTTTAATAGTGACCAAGTCTCCATAACCGCTCTCTCTCAGGTGCATTGAATTAGTTATATAGCGTCACTCATACCAGTAAAGGATGTCAGAGCACTTCGCATCACACACACATTACAATCAAACATACATGTGTAAATCAGTGAATAGGAAATGTTACATAGGCCAAAAGACTAGAAGTATAGGAGTCACATGTCATTCATACTGGTAGGCAGTAGTTTAAGAGTGCTTGGTGTGGAGAAGCATAAACTCAGAGTCGAAAAAGAAACAGCATAGTTGAGAGTTTTCTTTAATAATAAGAATCCATTTCTACCCAAATGAAGACTTTTAGCATTAATCATTTTTCTATACTTTGCAGAGTGTATGCAGTTCTAGGATGAAAGTTAATTAATACCTCACTATTCTATATTAGGACTTTAAGTTATGAATTGCAAGTAACAAAAGGATGGCTCTTTTAAAAGCAGTAACCTGCTGATCTATTTACATTAAATGCACTCTGTAATCTACTTGGTACACGTATTTTGCAGCAGGCATTTTAACCCTCTGTGCTACCTTCACATAAGTTAAAAAACCTCAACTGCACAAAACTCTGATCTCTGTCCAGGAAGAACACTAATCACAGGAGTTATCTTCACATTTTTTAGAGGCCCCGCAATTGCAGGAGGAAAGGAACGCGGCAGCAGGTGCTTTAAAAGCATAATAAAGTTGCAAACACGGCGCCCCCAGGAAGCCAGCACCCGGTGCGATGGCACCGGTCGCACCACCCTAGAGCCGGCCCTGGGTGAGTGTATGGGTCTGTGACACTACGTTGTGTTAATATATATACAAACGTTTACCTGTTGGTGCTTGTTGACAATTGATTATGTGCATCGTGTTTGATTTTGTGGTTATATTAAACAGTGGTTGTATGGGCGTATAAAAAGGTGATTATATTAGATTGATGTACTTCTGTGTGATAGTGCGTATGTTGAAGTGCGATAATGAGTTTTCTCCATTTTATTGCAACATTTGAGTGGCTCATTATGGTATGTTGGCATACTGCATGTGTGGCATTAAGCTATAATATGTTTAATGTTTTTATTGCACAAAATGTCATATCACCATATAAAGCTCTATTTCACAGAGTTTTCAGATTACTAGAAGTTTGTGGCTGTGGAGGACCGAATTATGAAGCAAGATTCATTAAGAAAAGACAAATTATGCTGCCTTATACAACAGCCAAAATGTAGGTGAAATATACAATTTTAGCAAATTATATTCCAAAGCATGTGGAAAATGCACTCAATCCACAATAATGTGTAAAAAACAATTGCAATGTAATAGGTCTCACATTTGCGAGAGTTAGAGTTCTTGGCACTGTAAATTACAATGTTTTTACCGATACTTTTTGGTTTGGAGTGTAGTGGATGTATGTGTTGTGGAGTGAACGTATGTGAGTTGTATTGGCATTGTTAGTTGTGGAATTGTGTGGGGTGGAGTGGCTTTGTATAATGGAATTATGTGGCATGGGGAATAGATGGGGTGAGAGCTGCACAGAATTCATAGGCAAATAGTGCGGTGTGGAGTGGATTTTTAGTGAAATTATGTGGTGTGGTGTGGTGTGCAGTGGAATTATGTGGGTAGTGATTATGTGGTATTCAGTGTGTAGTGTATGCTGTGTTGTGGAGTTGTATATAGTGGAGTTTAATTATGTGGTGTGATGTTGAACTTTGTGGTATAATGTGGTATTCTGTGGCGTGGTTTGGATGAATATGGTGTGTTTTGCGTAATTGTGTTATTGAGTTGAATTAAGTGGTTTGTTGTTGAATTATGTGGTGTGAAATGGAAAATTGTGGAGTTGAATTGTGTGGTGTGTAATTGTGTGTCGCTGATTGGAATTATGGGGATTAGAATTATGTGGCTTGGTCTGGAGCAGCTATGTGGATTGTTGCTATGTGACGGAGTAGTTTTATGCGGGGTGTGTTTATGTGGCATTGAGAAGAGTGTAATTATGTGGTGTTGACTCATGTTGTGTTGAGTGGTAGTATGTGGAGTGTAGTTAGGTTGATAAGTGATGGACTGTGTGATGATGTGACTTTTTTTGCAGTTTTGTGAAGATCGAACACGACCGTAAGGTATTAGAGCACTCTACATGAGCACCAGTTACACTTATTCACGTTTTAAGGCACGGGAAGATGATATGATGTGGCCAGAATCACAGGATGTTAAGCTGAGGCAGAGACTCATACCTGTGTCTAGTCGTAGGGCAACATCCTGTCCTAGTATAGTGTGTGTGAGAGGACATGGGTGGAGGAGGGGGTATTGTTAAATGGTAGCGGCAGTTTCAGTCGATAACCTTTCAAGTATTTGCCCGGCGGTAATCGCCTCTCATACCACTCGATAATTTACCAATGAAAGAGGCAGGCGCCGGAGACTGGAAGGCAGGAAACAAAGTTTTTATTCCGTCGGAGCAGAACACATCAGATCAGACAGCAAGGTATCGTCACGAGGTGCTCTAACTGCATCTCTGAGACCTGGTCTCTTATACACAGGTTTATTGCTTTATTACACATAGTACATTCTTGAGATTCCCTTGATGCATGAGAGAACATCCCCTGAAGCCCCGGCTCAGATCCGATCCCACATATAGCTACAGTAGAAGTTCCCACATTACCCGCAGTAGGAGATGGCTATCGCGCAGCAGGGAATTCCGCCAATTCCGGGGGTGTGTGCAACCGGCCGGGTCTCAGGGGGTAGGGGCTTTGATCCACTGTAATCCCTTTGATGTGGGGTGTTTCCCTTACAGTAGGGGCAATAAACTGTATCCGCAGGGCTAGGTGATGGCCTGGGACCAGTTCGGACAATGGGGCGCAGAGGAAGGGGGTTATCAAAGGAGAGGCATGACCATGTATGGGATGTCGGTCGGATGTGGTTCCGTAGCAGGGTCGCGCAGAAGGAGAGGGTTTATGGCCCGTGTATGAGAGAGCGGGGGCGGCCGGCGCGCGGGGGATGTTCGCAGCGCCAGGGGAAAGCGCTGGCGATCGAGAATGAGCGGGGAGAGAGTGGGGTGCCTAAAATGGCGGCCGTGCATTCGCTGTGCGTGGCGCTGGGGAGAGGCAAGATGGCGCAGATAATGTTCAGTTTGCAAGCTAAATTTCCACAGTCCTCCCTTTTAACATATCTCGCCAGCTTGCCTAGTTCGGATCTATCCCCATAATACTCCGAACTTCCACCTCATACAGAGCTTTCATTCGCTCTGTTTCAAAGTCCAAAGTCTTAGGGCAGATGCAGTTCATAAAAAGCGAACATAAAGGTGGCAGACACTGAATCCCCAAGCAACATCCGCATAGTATCACAATTGGTATGAGGATAAATGAAAACAGCCTCCATCCCCAACTTTTAATAGTGTCCCAAAACCAACTCCCCAGTGACCATTCTCCTTGCTCTTGATGGACCTCTGCGGACAGTCTGTGGAGGTGTTCAATTGCTTTGTAGACTGAGGGTGAGTTATCCGGTACGTAGGTACAACAGCTGGACCCAATGATGCGGCATGCTCCTCCACGATCAGCTAGAACCACATCTAGAACAAGGCGGTTCTGAAGAGCCACCAGGCGGACGGCCTGAAGCTCAGCGGTGTTGTTGGCGAGGGCGCCAGCTGTAATGTTCATCGCCGTCTCGACTGCCTGGGTTAAGTGGCGGATGGCACGGCTGTTTGCCATTGGACCCCAGAGTGGAACAAGGCCTTTCACTGCGTCCATGAACTGTGCTCCGGCGGAGTCGGCTTGCACAATGTCTTTGGCCCGCTTCTGTTGGTGATGGTTTGCTGGAGCCACATATGTCGGAGGAAGGACAAAGGCGATGTAGCAGGTGCCTCCCCAACCTTTCGGAAGCCAGGTGTAGGCCTTAGTACCACAGACGAAGTACATATTCGGGGAGGCAACAAAGGAGGGTGGGTCAACTGAGTCCAATGTTCAGGTGATGAGGCAGGAGCTGTGGCCCACCAGCTGCGTTCCCAGGCCTTCGAGGCACACAAATCCAGTGATGTTGATGACGGACAGGGCCACTGTTAGGGTGGCGGCCGTCCGTTTCCGGAGGTAAGAGAAGGTGGGTCTGGCTGGTTTGTTGAACACTTGCATTTCAACTCGTTCTTTGGCAGGGATGTCCATGTGAAAGGAAGTGTTCGATCTCAGAGGGCAGAAGAGGGCAGAAGTTCTTCCAGTTTTGTTCAGCCAGAACCCATGGTAGAAGTGTGACATGGTTCTGCCGGAAGTGGCATTGTCCTTGTAGCTTTCTTGCAGGAGGATTAGCCAGGCGAGGCAGGAACCATGGACAGAAAAAGGTGAAGGGATGAAAGGGATAGAGTGTCCAGTGGCATGTGGTAGCAATCCACAGATCCCGCAATTAGTGGCGTTGGCAGCAAGATTGTGTTGGTGGAGCAACTGCACAAAAGAGTTATTCCAGAACTCCTTACGCCTTTCTTGGAGTTGGGGTGAAAGTGAGATCAGATGGTGTTCTTTCGTGGTGGTAGGTTGAACGGTGGTCAGCAATATCGTATGAGCGGGTGTGCCCTCCTCCATGATCCAGAAGGTGACCACGAGGAGAAGGCAAAAGAGAAGGGTAATGAAAAGTGCAATAGTCTTTAAGCTGTGCATTCGGTCAGTCTTTGGGTTTTTGTAGTGGTCTTCGGACGTCCGGTTGCTTCCATCATCTTCATGTCGGGCGCTTCCATCACCTTCAAGAGACTCGGTAGCGGGCAGAACCACAGACTTCGTTTAGTTTCTCTCCTGGTGGCCTTTGAGGTGACTAGGCTACCGCTCTGAGATTTCTACTTAGCCTGTGGTCTGCTTAGCCGAAGTTCTCTCCTTTCGTCGCAAGTTATACCCTTCCTTGGATGGCACGGTGGGATCAGGATATCTTATTAACTCGAGTGTCTCTGTGTCTGGGCAGCGGCTCAGGGATGGTCGGTCTTTGTCCAGAAGTTCTTCTTGGGCGGTGATGTTGTCCGTGGTTGTCAGGGTCGGTGATACCTTCTTGCAGTGGTGTGCATGCAGCCAATTGCGTTTCCCCTCCACTCGAAGAGCTGTTCGGGTGGTGATCAGGACTTGCAGGGGGCCCGTCCACCGGGGCTCCAGACTCTTGGTGCGCTGGAAGTTACGCACTAAGACGAAGTCACCGGGTTGGATGTCGTGTCCGGGGCCCCTGGAAACATCGGGAATGGCGTGCAGCACCTGCTGATGGATAACAGACAACGTTTTAGTTAGGTTATACAAATAGTCAGACATGAGGACGTCCGGGACGTCGTGGATGGATGTTGGTTTTGGTGCAGTCCAAAGGTTCATGGGCCGCCCGAAGACGACCTCGTAGGGGGTTAAGTGGTGTTTGGTGGGGGTGGAACGCATTGATAGCAATGCTAGTGGGAGAGCGTCTGGCCATCTTAGTCCTGTGGTGGCGACTATTTTTGCTATCTTAAGCTTCAATGTGGCATTGTGTCGCTCAACCAGGCCTGCAGATTGGGGATGGAAGACCGCATGGAATTTCTGTTTTACACCCAACCCTTTTAAGATGAGTTGGATAACTTCGGCTACGAAGTGGGGGCCGTTGTCGCAACACAAAATTCGACAAAGGCCATATCGGGGGAAGAATTCCTTCAGTAGTACTTTTGCAGTAGTCATAGCGGTGTTGTCGTGGGTTGGATAGGCTTCCACCCACTTGCTGAAGGCACACACAACAACAAGTACGTACTTCAAACCCTGGCACCTTTCTAACTGGACATAGTCCATTTGTAGGACTTCAAAAGGGTGATTGGGGACCCCAAACCCTCCCCGGGGTACAGCAGTTCCTTTTCCAGGGTTGTGTTGGAGGCATACTAGGCATTGTTGGACCAGACGTTTGGCTGAGTCTGGGATCTTGTCGTTGTGCCAGACTTTGGAGATGAGTTCGATCATGGGGGCAGACCCTATGTGTGTGGGGGAGTGTGCCATGGTCAGCATGGGGATCAAGTATGAGTCTGGTAGCAACCATTTGTCCGAGTCTTTAGTCCGCCAGCAACCATCATCGTCCTTCAATCCCACCCGTGCCCATTCAGTTAACTCGTGTGGTGTACTGGCTAATTGGATGTCCCTAATCGTTTCCCTAGCATCCTTCCATTTCTCAGCTTGTGACCTGGTCACGTACATACGGGTCGTGGACCTATTCTCGGCTGTGGTTCGGGCAGTAAGGTCAGCTAGTGCATTTCCCTGTCCTATAATGTCTGTCACCTTCTTGTGTGCTTGGCATTTGATCACAGCCAGCCGTGTGGGTAGGAGGACTGCTTCGGTCAGGGCAGAGACTAGATCTCCATGCAGGATGGGTGTGCCATGAGAGGTCAGGAATCCCCTCTCTTTCCATAAGAGCCCAAAGTGGTGAACTACCCCGAAGGCATACTGACTGTCTGTGTAAATGTTTGCGGTTGTCCCTGCTGCCAGGATGCAGGCTCGTGTGAGAGCAATTAGTTCCGCCGCCTGTGCAGATCGCTGTGTGATGCGGGCTGTCTCAACAACTGTTCGGGCCGTGGTGACTGCATAGGCAGCTGAGGTGGTGCCATCGGGGAGCTTGATACATGAGCCATCCACCCATAGTTCTCCGTCAGGGTCCGGGAAGGCAGTATCTCGGAGGTCGACCCTACTCTTGGTCTGTTCGTCGGTGAGGGTCACACAGTCGTGTATAGGGGACGCATTGGGATCAGTGTCGGGGAGAGGTAGTAGAGTAGCTGGATTCAGAGTGGTGCATCGTTTCAATGTGATGTGGGGTGCAAGCAGAGTCAGTTCGTAACCGGTCAGTCGTGCGCTAGTCAGGTGTTGAGTCTTGGTTTCGTTCAGGAGGGTGTCAACCGCATGGGGTACCAATACTGTGAGGGGGTTTGAGAGTACGATCCCCTCGCTTTGCCGGATAGAGATAGCCGCGGCGGCTACTGCTCGAAGGCATGCGGGCAAAGCTCTGGCTACAGGGTCAAGAGTGGCAGAGAAGTAGGCACAAGGGCGTTGTTTAGGGCCTATGGACTGGGTTAGGACAGACAACGCACATCCCTCCCTTTCGTGGGTGTAGAGGGAGAAAGGTTTAGTGTAGTCTGGGGTTCCTAGGACTGGGGCCGAACAGAGGGCGTCTCGTAATTCTTTGAAGGAGGATTGACATTCGGGTGTCCAGGGGAGGGGGAGGGGGACATCTTTAGCCAGCAGGGAAAGCAGAGGTTTTACGATAAGACTGAAGTTTGGCAACCATTGTCGACAAAAGGAGGTGAGGCCTACTAGGGACCGTACTTGCTTCTGAGTTTTGGGAACAGGGGTTTCTAGGATGGTCTGAATTCAGTCAGGGGTAAGTTTCCTCCCGTCTTTGGATAGTAGGTGGCCTAAATACGTTACTTGGGGCTGGCAGAATTGCAATTTCTTTCTGGAGACCTTGTGACCGTTCTCCGCAAGGAAGCGGAGGAGGTGAATGGTGGCTGTGACGGCAAGTGGAGTGGTGTCGGCCGCCAAAAGAATGTCATCGACGTACTGTATCAACACCACTCCATCGGGTAGTTGGACTGCATCTAGCTGTCTCTTGAGGGCTTAGCTATAAATGCTGGGACTCTCAGTGTAGCCTTGGGGTGCCCTACAGAATCTGTATGAACGGGCTTTTAGGGTGAAGCCGAAGAGGTAACGGCTGTCTGGGTGGATGGGGATGGAGAAGAATGCGTTTTTGAGATCAATAACAGTAAAGGTGGTGGCAGTGGATGGAATCAGGGTGAGGATGGTGGTGATGTCTGAGACCACGGGGTACTGGGGTATGACCACTTTGTTAACCTCTCGCAAATCAACAATGAAACGGTAGGCTTTCTCATCTCCCTCGCCTTGCTTCTTAACAATGGGTAGGATAGGGCTGTTGCAAACATTACTGACTACTTCTTCTACCACTCCTGCATCAACTAGGGACTCGATGATTTCCACCAACGCCTTCTCGCCTTCAGGCGATATCCGATACTGTGGAAGCTTTGGGAGCACTGCGTCCGGTCGGACGGTTATGTGTACCGGGTCGATCACCATGCGCCCTACATCTGAGTCGGTTTTAGCCCATAGATGTGAAGGTAATGTGTCGAGTAGGGACATGTCAGCATCGGTTATAGAGAGCATACGCCGTGTGTGACAGGGTCTGGACAGATCTGGGTTATCGTGTAGGATGACTCGAACTCCGTCTGGGGAGCATCTGATGGTAGCTCGAAAATGTTTTAGCAAATCAAGTCCCATAATAGCATCGGGGGTGTTGGAGGAGAGCAGAAAGGTCGTGTCAGTGGTGTTATCTTCTAAGTCAAAGGAGATTGGTGCTGATAAGGGGTTAGTGGAGGGCGTTCCATCGAAGCCTATAGAGGTTACATGCGAGCCAGACAAGGGTGCCCTAGGGATCAGTCGTTTGGATAACGCACTACGTGTCGCCCCAGTGTCTACCAGGAATGGAGATTTTGTGCCCAAGACCTTAGCAGTGACGTAAGGAGCTTGCTGGTCAACACAGAGTTCGACTGGATCCCTCCCTTGCCCCTGGCGGTCCTATGCGAAGTCATGAGTGCTTTCGTAGTCGGACTGCTGACACTGGTTTTGTCGGGGGCGATCAAAGGTGTTTGGTCTGCCTGGCCTGTCGTTGATGGCGTCGTTCGTGTGCCCTCGTCCCGGTCCTCTATTTCTGGGGTCATATGCGGTGTTTCTGGGATCCCTATTTTTGTTAAGTTCCAGAAGGACCGGGCACTGGGATTTCCAGTGTCTGAACCCTCTACAGAACGCACATTGGTTCCCATCTAAGTCTCTCCGTCCGTTGTAGGGTGTAGGGGTATGGTCTCTAGGGGGTAGCTTTCTAGGGGTGGTTGGTTGGTAATTCTCTTTCGGGGGTTCCCTTCCTATGGTCACCCCTTGCAACTGTGCCCCTCATTACCCTCTCCTTTAGTTCCTTTTTCTTCTTCTCGGACGCCCTATCGTTCTCGTTTTTCTGGTTTTCGTAGTATTGGGCCATCTGGAGAATTGCTGCGGGTTTGGAGGCTGCCCAACTACTCTCGCTGGTCTGTAGTTTCTGGGAAACTTTTTGTGACAGACCCTTCACATAATTCTGGACAAAGAGGTGATGTCCGGTTGCGGTGGTCATGTCTTGGCCACTGTAATCGGAAAACACAGTCTCGAATCGGGAGAAGTATTCAGACACATCCTCCTGGGGTTTCTGGCGGCAAGCCGTCACTATCGACCAGTCTACCTTTCTTTCTGGGATTAGAGTCTTCAGCTTTAGTACAATCTTGTCTGGGAGCTCTAATATGGCTTTCGGGGGTTTCTGTCCTGGTTCTCGCTGCTTATCTATGGTATCGAGTTGTACCCAGGTATATCCGAACGGCTCAGCGTGGTCAACTTTCCGGATTTGTTTCCACACATCAGCCGGCAGACATAGCCCAAAGAACAAGTTGATATCTGCTAAAGTCATTATCGTAGAACCTAAGGCTGTACCCAGTTCAGTGTAGAAGGCAGTCGGGTTCTTTCTCAAGTCGGGTAGAGTTTTTCTAAAGGTCAAAATATCTTGCCGGTCCCACGGCTGGTAGACCCAGTTATATACAACCCTTCCCTTCGCATCTTGGTGGTTGATGTCGTCATGTGTTCCCTGACCTCGTGGGGGGACCCAGTAGGGGGCAGCTTCTTTGATGGGCATCATGGCATCAGCCCTTCCTTCCTGGGGCTTAGTCGCTATGGGGGTTTCTGCTTTGGTGGTCTGTCTATGTTCTTTAAGGTGTCGGTAGACCTCGAGTGTACGAGTGAAGAGGTTCGTCACGTCGCCCTCTCTTTCTTCCCCGATGTCCACCTTCCTATATAGGGCCGCTAAGCCTTCGGGACCTTTATCGTGGTATCTATCCTCATATGCATTCAGGGCGTGATAACAGAGCCGTACGACAAAGTGTCGTCTGCGGCTGTCGGCATACGAGTTATACACGTCTGTTATATACTCCTCACTTTCTTTTCGCTCCACCAGTGTCCCTACTATCTTATCAATTCCTGCTCGTTCATCCTTCGTTAATCGATTCATTCTGGTGGAATCTTTCTTTCCCATCTCATGGTCATCTAGCGTTATTGCCGACGTTGTGTTCAGTACAGGAGGCTCGGCCGGCGCGGAGGCCGTGAGGACCGAGGCCCCTGTACTGCTTTCGCTCGTGTTCGGGGGTTGTGGGTGTTGCACTACTGACTGGGAGGGTGCATATGGAGGGGGCATGTAAATGATCGGGGGACCTAACAGTAATTCGTCATTCGTTCGCTGCTTGGAGGACAACTCAGGGTAGAGCAAAGAAGGGGTCCTAACAGCGTACTGGCCTGATGTTTCGGGCTCCTGTCTTAGTTTAGTTTCTCTTCTCTCCTTTATTTCTTCTTCTAACTTTCTAGCGGCAAGGTGGGCTGCCTTTCGTAATTCCTTTTCTGCTTTTACTTCTTCCCTCTTTTTCCGTTGCGTTGCTTCTTTGCGCCACATGCCGATACTGTCAAGCATAGTAGGCGTCGTCTTATTGCTACGCAGAGCTATTTCTAGCACTTCTATCTTATGGTCGTCGAAGGATCCCATCAGTGGCCACTGACTCTCGGGGTCCTACTTGGTATATTTATGCCATAGCTTGGTATAAGCTACGGCGACTAGTCCATATTTAGTGAACATGTCCTTATTAGGGGTGCCTTCCAGTGGAGCCGGATGGTCCACCTCTAATAAGCGGTCCGGGCAGAACCAACTACCAATCAGTGGGGAGAAGATAGGCATGACGGGTTTCAACGGGGACAGAAGTCAGCACTACCTATCTTTTCACTGCTTGCAAAGACTAGATAGAATATCTCTATTCCTCGTTATTTGTAAGCAGAGAATACCTCCAAAGAACCAATATCGAACAACTAGTGTTCGGACAATCAATCAATCAATCAATGGGGAGATAAAGATAGGCACGACGGGTTTCAACGGGGACAAAAGTCTGCGTTACCTACCCTTCACTATTTGCAAAGACTAGACAGAATATTTCTATTCTACGTTATTTGCAAACAGAGAATATCTCAAAGAGCACTATTCTTCAAAACAATCAATGTTCGGACAATCAATCAGTGGGGAGATAAAGATAGGCACGACGGGTTTCAACGGGGACAAAAGTCTGCGTTACCTACCTTTCACTATCTGCAAAGGGAGAGAGAGAGAGTATTTCTACTCCTCCCCGTTTGTAGACAGCGAATATCTCAAAGAGAACAATCAATGAGCACAATCAATGAGCAATACTAGTATTCCAAAGCTTCAGACAATCAATCAATTATTTCGCAATTTGTCGTGTATCACGACCTTACCCGGACCGCGTGGACAGTTTCTCGTCTTCCGCCTCCAGCGCCCGATCGTCCTCTACTCTCCGTCTTTGCCGCGGCACTCCTGATGGTTCCCAGTCAGGACCGTAGATCACTCGAGAGAGGTCTGCTCGGAACCAGTGAAGTTCGGATGATCGGCTGCCAGACGAGGGTCTATTGGGCAGGAGCTCTCCCGATCGTTGCAGTCGTTCACTCTGTCATCGGGACCTCTCCCACTGGATCCACGTGTCGCTGATGGGCCCCACGTTTGGGACGCCAATTGTTAAATGGTAGCGGCAGTTTCAGTCGATAACCTTTCAAGTATTTGCCCGGCGGTAATCGCCTCTCATACCACTCGATAATTTACCAATGAAAGAGGCAGGCGCCGGAGACTGGAAGGCAGGAAACAAAGTTTTTATTCCGTCGGAGCAGAACACATCAGATCAGACAGCAAGGTATCGTCACGAGGTGCTCTAACTGCATCTCTGAGACCTGGTCTCTTATACACAGGTTTATTGCTTTATTACACATAGTACATTCTTGAGATTCCCTTGATGCATGAGAGAACATCCCCTGAAGCCCCGGCTCAGATCCGATCCCACACATAGCTACAGTAGAAGTTCCCACATTACCCGCAGTAGGAGATGGCTATCGCGCAGCAGGGAATTCCGCCAATTCCGGGGGTGTGTGCAACCGGCCGGGTCTCAGGGGGTAGGGGCTTTGATCCACTGTAATCCCTTTGATGTGGGGTGTTGCCCTTACAGTAGGGGCAATAAACTGTATCCGCAGGGCTAGGTGATGGCCTGGGACCAGTTCGGACAATAGGGTGCAGAGGAAGGGGGTTATCAAAGGAGAGGCATGACCATGTATGGGATGTCGGTCGGATGTGGTTCCATAGCAGGGTCGCACAGAAGGAGAGGGTTTATGGCCCGTGTATGAGAGAGCGGGGGCAGCCGGCGCGCGGGGGATGTTCGCAGCGCCAGGGGAAAGCGCTGGCGATCGAGAATGAGCGGGGAGAGAGTGGGGTGCCTTAAATGGCGGCCGTGCATTCGCTGTGCGTGGCGCTGGGGAGAGGCAAGATGGCGCAGATAATGTTCAGTTTGCAAGCTAAATTTCCACAGTATGGCATAGCTTTTGTTTACTCAAGATTCACGTTAAGTAGTACGAGTGAACATGTCCAAACAAGACCAAAAGCACACATGCTGAAACTAGTTAAAAAACAAACAAAAAAAACAGATTGCTATTAAATACTGCCATTTTTCTTCACAATATCAAAAAGACGTATTCCCCTTGAAGATCCACACATGTCTGAGTTTACCTGTGGCTGCTTTTCAGGTGATGTCACCCTGGAATTATGTTTTCATTATATGAGCTGCATCCGACGGGAAGGAAAGGAATTGAGGTAGGTTTTGTTGTGAAGTGAGTGACATGGAATTACGGAACATCTAAGTTACACTTCAATAGTGGTTAAAGTCCAGTGGGTGGGGTTTGGTATAGGGTGGAGGTGTGGTGGGTAATGGGACGATAAAATAAATGAGCAAACATATGATGGATTAGGTGGCAAATGTGGCAACTCCAGGGGTATGCAGAAGACACAGCAGCCTTAAAATCGCATAAGTTCAGTGGCCCAGCTTATTATATCAAGCAGAGATGTCACAGCATGTGCAGACAGGCACTACTATACTTGTGTATGAGGCTGAGCAGGTGTGTCAGGGAGGGAGGAGAAAGAGAGCGCTACACTTGCGTGTCATGGCGCAAAAAGTAAAAAAAAATTTGTATTTGCTAGCCAGACAAAGTAGGTGTCTGGGCATGAGGACCAGGATACTGTTATAGGTGGATGACAGACTCAGGGAGTGTGAGGGAGATGAGGAACAAGTCACTACTGACCTTATGTGTTAGACAGAGAAGGTGTCATGGCCTGGGGAGAAAGTGCTCTGCTGTACTTGTGTGTGAAACATGTGAGGTGAGTGCAGCAACAGACCATCCCGGATTGTGCCCAGCAAAGCGCCGGGCAGCACCCATCAGCGCACTCCTGCTGCAGGCAGCCCAGACCATCCAGGATTGTGCACTGCAAAGGACCGGGCAGCACCGCATCCCTGCAGTGCCCTCCTGCTGAATGCAACCAAGACAGTTCACATTGTCATCATGTCAGGGATGATGGCCTGGCCATTTGTTTTCAATGTTCCACAAAGAAATGTGTTGAAAGGACAATATCCAGTTACCTGACAATCCTTCCCAAAGTTGCCAGAAGAAATGCTGCAATTTGCTTTGGGCCCATAAATGATAACCTCATTTGGGCTGTGGTTGATATTTGAATGGTGACTCGTTTATACTTGGGTAATGATCGCTTGAAAGAAACAAGTCAAGAAACTCACGTGGGCGCTAACTGCTCACTTGTTTGTTAAAGTGCAACAGGTGTGTTGACGTCGGAGAGCTGTGCTCACAAAGTACCACTGATGCGGGGGGGACAAGAATGATTCCACTCGCTGATTAGGTATATTTGTATATGTATGTGATCAAGGCCATTTTACCGTCCGAAACGCGGCATGACTACGATGAGGAGAGAATAAAAATCTTATCGCACATTTAAGAGGAGTTCGAGCATTCATTATTGCCGTTCTGGAGGTTAAGGGATGCAATACAATTGGATTATATATATGGTTGTCATTAAACATTAAAGTAGCAGTATTGCGAGTGCAACTTCGTCTGTCCGAGAGGGAGAAGTTTGGAAATGTGTAGCGGCTTGGTTCTGCCGCAAAGTAGCGCACCGCCAGTAAGAGCGCCATAGCCACCCTACCTTGAACCAGCCTTGTGTGCCTCGTGGAAACGATTTTGGGTGGCGGACGCCGCCGCATACTGAATGGTTACTTTGCAGCCTCAAAAATAGGACTGTTTTGGGAGCAACACTGAAGGTAAAATGGGACCTGCCCTTAATACAGCAACAAACCTTGACACAACCCACTTTAGGGTCAATATTTTAATCAATCACGAACCACGAGTCCCAGCATGCAACAACAACACACCCATCAGGGTGTCCACCAGGGGGCCAGAAATCACATAAAATGCAATTGTCTCCTTGTGGTCAGTGATTGATTATTGTTGTCAAGTCTTACCTTTGAAAAAGTTCATGTTTGAACGAAAGGCGTCGGGACTTCCGTGTTGCTGGTTGTCATTAAACATCAAAGTAGAAGTGTTGCGAGTGCGACTTTGTCCGAGAAGGGAGAAGTTGTAAATATGTAGCGGCTTGGTTCTGCTGCAAAGTAGCGCACCGCCAGTAAGAGCGCCATAACCACCCTACCTTGAACCAGCTTTGTGTGCCTCGTGGAAACGATTTTGGGTGGCGGACGCCGCTGCATACTGAATGCGGCATGGTTCCTTTGCAGCCTCGAAAATAGAACTGTTTTGGGAGCAAAACCGGAAGTAAAATGGGACCTGCCCTTGATACAGCAACAAACCTTGACACAACCCACTGGAGGGTCATTATTTTAATCAATCACGAACCACGAGTCCCAGCATGGTTTAACAACACACCCATCGGGGTGTCCACCAGGGGCCAGAAATCACATTAAAATGCAATCGTCTCCTTGTGGTCAGTGATTGATTTTTGTTGTCAAGTCTTACCTGTGAAAAAGTTTATGTTTGAATGAAATGCATCAGGACTGCCGTGTTGCTAGTTGTCATTAAACATCAAAGTAGCAGTGTTGCGAGTGCGACTTTGTTCGTCCGAGAGGGGAATTTTGATACACACATTGAAAAATACAAACCAAAGTTTTGAAAACTATAGAGATACCAATACCAGTTAGAACAACCTATTCAGTAATTCCAAAATCTACATATGCATCCACTCGTTCATCAACACTTCTATATAGTCACTCATACATGTACTCAGTCATCATATGTACTCATACACCTATACATCCTGTTACACACCTACACTCATACATAGAGTTACTCAAACACATACTCACACATGCAAATAAACATCCATTTACTTGCATATACAGCTATACACACACCACTACACTTACTTCTACAGAAACGTACACATACTTACTCTCTTAAACAATCACTTATAGAAACACATACTTATTTATACAGGAACTCTTCCAATCTCTCATTCTCATATACCCTCACGTATATACATCAATACTCACATATACTAGTTCAAAACATATGGACTTACTCATAAAGACACTATTAAGACAGTAATTCACTCTCTTACTCACCCATACACACACTCATCCACCCATACTGTCCTGCTCACATACTGTCTTCAAAACACATACAAACAGTGAGTCACTCATTCATGCATCCATACGCTAAGTAACATCCCCCACTGAACATACAGACACTCATACTGACACTCTAAAAATGAACTAATAACCCATATACACACTCATGTAGCTACTCACCAACCCATGCAGCCACTTATACACAAAGGGAGACACTGATACAGATATTTAAATATTTAAACATTACTCACTAATACTTGTATTCACTAAGATACTGTTAATAAGTCAGTTATACAATTAATTTTACAAAAAAAACCATCCATTTAGACACTTATTTACCCATTTATTCTTCCATTAACCTTTAGATATACATATATAAAAAAAAAATATTTTTCAGAAAGACACATATTCACTAGATGATGTCATCAGTGTTGTCATCAGTGATGTCATTTGAGATGTCATCAGTGATGTCATCAGTGATGTCACTGACCATGTCATGAATGATGCAATATGTGACATCATCAGCAGTGCATTGCGGGCGCGCGAGTTATAGTTAGCAGAACTAACTATAACGGAGGAATTTCTATGGTTTTATCAACAAAGTAACCACTTATTAGGGTGCTGTAAAAGTGGTAAGTGCTATAGTAGCTGCTATCACTACCAGTAAGTGTGTGAACTTTAATTTTGGCCCTGATGAATTGCGGTTGATCTAACCGGTGCAAGAAACATGTTGACCATTGCAGCGCAAACCTGACAACTTTACTTCAGGGACGCGCACTCTTTTGTTTTAGTCAAGAGTGGGACCTGCTTTATTAAACTTTTGTTATTTTGGATCTCTACTACTTGTTTTAAACTTCACAAGTACACACTACACTTAGGGCCCTCACCCGCACTACACCAACCGGCATACAAGGAATAAAGATCTCTATCAAAAGGCCCCGTTAAGACCGCCGATCGGGGATTGCAGCGCCGCCCCGATTTGGAGCAGACCTGATGATGAAGCATGACATCTAGCTGGCTGGATGTGTGAGGGTCTTTTTCCTGAAGGAGGAAATCCCTCCTGATTTCACTGATTAACATATTACTGTAGGCCTATTTCTCTTCTCACCCTCTAGGAACAGCATACGTCTCTGTACTTGTACTTATTATTGGGCCTTGTGTGCTGGACCTGTCCAAAATAGCCTGTTGTTCCTCTTATTTATAAAGACATGTCATGAATGATGCAATATGTGACATCATCAGCAGTGCATTGCAGGCGCACGAGTTATAGTTAGCAGAACTAACTATAACGGAGGAATTTCTATGGTTTTGTATGAGTGAAATGGGCAGCTAACTATAACACCCCTGAAACCTATGGTTTTTTCTCTGAATATATATATATATATATATATATCCAATCGTAGATGCTCGGCAAGTGAGGCACCACACACAATCACGTTTTCACCTTTTATTGGGATAGGACAGCGGGACCACTTCATCATCCTCTCAGCTAGTTACAATGTCCAAACGCGTTTCGGGCTTATGGAGCCCTTCGTCAATGGTGCTCTTTGGAGGAGAATCACAGCATGAATGAGACGCCGTGCTCACGGTGTTCAATTTGAGTCCCGCCCCAATGGGCGTGCCTTACCACTGCATGCTGGTATATGAAGTCTTGGTAATATTCAAATTCATGGTGAATTGCCGTGACGCCCCTTCTGTTTATCAATCCTCTAGTGGGGTGCTCGAGAAGGTGAGTCTGGAGCCCTGCTAGTAATGATCCTATCCATACGGTCGTGATGTTCCCATGGCGCTTGTAGTTATGGCACGAGGGAGCTGCTCGTCCGCAGCGGGGTGCCTCGCGGTCAGAGCGGACCGCTATATATCCAATCGTAGATGCTCGGCAAGTGAGGCACCACACACAATCACGTTTTCACCTTTTATTGGGATAGGACAGCGGGACCACTTCATCATCCTCTCAGCTAGTTACAATGTCCAAACGCGTTTCGGGCTTATGGAGCCCTTCGTCAATGGTGCTCTTTGGAGGAGAATCACAGCATGAATGAGACGCCGTGCTCACGGTGTTCAATTTGAGTCCCGCCCCAATGGGCGTGCCTTACCACTGCATGCTGGTATATGAAGTCTTGGTAATATTCAAATTCATGGTGAATTGCCGTGACGCCCCTTCTGTTTATCAATCCTCTAGTGGGGTGCTCGAGAAGGTGAGTCTGGAGCCCTGCTAGTAATGATCCTATCCATACGGTCGTGATGTTCCCATGGCGCTTGTAGTTATGGCACGAGGGAGCTGCTCGTCCGCAGCGGGGTGCCTCGCGGTCAGAGCGGACCGCTATATATATATATATGCATATATGTATATATATATATATATATATATATATATATATATATACTCTTAAAGAACCAAAGGTTAAAGTACTGTTATGGTTAGGTCACAATTTCAGCGAAGACGTAAAGTTTGAAACATACAAAACCACTGAAATTCAGCAGTTAGAGTTATCTCTGGTAACTATAACTCGTGCCCTAATGTAACTATAAGTCGCATCGCCGCCATGCACAGTTTTCTCATCAATAGTTTCAATGCAAATGTTGCAGTGATATTAGCAATGGTGTTGTAGAAGATATCATGAGTGATGTAATATGTGGGGTAATTAGCAGTGCATGACAAGTGTGCGAGTTATACTTACCTACCTACCTTAGGGTAAGAAGAGTCTAGGGTGACAGGGTTTTGCTACCCTGCCCCTAATATTATTTTTTTCAAACTTCAGTACAGGGGACTTAGGGGCCCATTAGGATGGCGGGCGCAGGCACCACCGCAGTGCTGGGGGTGGCAGAAAAATCAATTTTCCTCACGCCAGCAGCTGTCCTCACACCCGCCATATTAGTATGGCCAAACATAGCCCATTTCCCGTCTCCCGACGTGTGACACGAACCGCCATAAAAATGCACCCGCCACCGCGGCAGTGGGAGCCAATGGAGACCTACCGCCGTGCGGAATGATGTCCTGTCTACGGTCCAAGTCAGGATGCCCCAACAGCTAGTCGCACTGCAGCAGAGAAATCGCCCACCCAGAGATGGCGGAAGCACGACTGCAGAGCGCGAAACCAGATTCCCGGTCCTTTCCGCCAGGTCCCAACCGCAATGTATCCAGCTCTACAAGTCTTCCCGGTGCTGTACCTGATACACTACCAGCAAGTTATGCACTTTCGCGGACGCTACAGCAGGCCTGCAATAACACAACTCTGCACACAACAACAACACACAATTCATGGGCAGATATAGGGTTCCTGTCCACACCAGACACCCTGGTGGAGACAGGAACACATCCACAAGTGTACCCACCCATGTCCTACCTGTCACCAAATCACCCCTCCGCTTCCATGTCACCTACCAACCGTGATATTGATGTAATGTCCCGGTCACGTCACTGCAGTGGTGAAGACGCGGGAAAACATGCACACAATGTAGAAGGCAGGGCCAGTGCCAGGCATGGGCAGTGCGCAAAGATCATAGGGCCACACCTCCACCCTCCACACACTAGGTCCCCCAAACATGAAGGGGCATGCCATGTGCCTCCTATGCTCACCCATGCACAATAACCAGCCAGGTGAACCCACACTCTGCACCACACACCAAACAACTAGTAAGACAGGCTCAGTAGGTGGGGCTGCATAGGAACACACAGCACTGAAGCATGGGGCCAGGGCAACCCTCACACCACACCTACACTACACTCATGGCAAGAAAACTGAGTCCAAGCACAACATGAACGCTCATACAGCTAGAGAACGATAACTCAACTGGACACACATCCTGTCAAGTCACATAGACATACCCACACTGACACACAGCCACATACTCAGACCAGATGTCAGCAGCAATGGAGGACAACAAATAGGAAAGCCAAAGTGAGGTGCACACAAATGGAAGGCCAAGGAGCTAACCACTAAGCATGTGTACATCACATGCAAGAGAAGGAGCAAATAACAACACCCTTAGGCCATCAAATCACACTTGGCTGGCACAGTGAGTGAAATTAAACACACGGAGTCAGCAAGGCAAACCATGTATAGGCACAGGGATAAAAGGAAGTCTTTGAAGTCAAACAATGAACAGCCACACATCTGTATCCAAATACTTGACAGGTGTATGTCAGCAGCAATACACACAGGGCCCATTGTTACACTCCATGACTGTCAAACACAAGTAGGATCCTTCACACATGCCCCCCCCAACCTCACACCTGTAGCACACAACACCAGTGTCAAACACACAGAAGGGGGGCAATAATGTCCAGTCAATACACTGACAAACAATCACACTCTCTGGGGGGCATCCACAAACATCACACACACACTCATGGATGCCTGAACCAATGCTGGCACAAAAACAACAGCCAAACACAAAACTCAATAACAACATACACAGCAGTACAACAAGACCAGACCTGACCTGTGTAGCAATGGGAGCCCAGACAGAACAGGAGTACACAACCTCATCATTCAGGAACAATGCACAGACAACAAACCCCAACACAGACAAGAAGTGCATCATCTCAAAACAATCATGGACACAAACTGGGAGCAATGGGCCTACAATGAATCACAGACAGACATACCACACCACCCATCAAGTCAACATGGTATCATAGTTTACCACATGCTTGCACATGCACAATCCTGAGAAGTGACAGGTCACATATGAGAGGAGAAAACCCCAAGGATGCACCCAAAACTAGCCCAGGAACAATAATAGCCCTATGTGCATGTGACAGACACACAAGTAATTCACACTACACTGGCAACACACATCTGAATGAATCACAACATACCAGCAAAACACACACACTGACATGCAAATAGAACATCACATACAGAGCATCTGTCAGCTGCAAGAGACAACACAGCCCAAACACTGCACACATCCACATCAAACACACAGCAGATGCGCATGCCAATACAACACATTGCAAACACAGCAGGACATCAGGGGGTGCACACCAGGCAAGGACAAAGCAATATACACTCACAGCACTGCAGGCACGACAAGCAGTGTCTGCACACCAAACATACCAATTCCACACAGATATGAGTGACACACCATGAACCCCCACAACACTAATCAGCACAGCACGCAAACAACATCACACTCAGGAAGGGTAGCAGTACCTCAGCAAACACACATACAGCTAACCCAACACCCACAGATGCACAAGTCTGGGACCCCCCAGGAGAAAACAACATGACCAGAGGATTGTGCCGCACAAACAGTTGAACTGCATATGAGCAACCATGGCTGAAAAACAGTACAAGAAAATCACATATAACCAATTGGGAAACTGTCCTGAGTGGCACATTGGTCCTGTGCAGAGATCAGAACCACAAAGCATAGTGTAACAAATGAAGTGATGGGGAGGCACACACATTGGCAACCCAAGGGGACAGCTGACATGAGAGTGAAGTGGTGTGTACGTCTGTAGTGGACAGGTGAGGAGTGCCCCATACAAAAAATGAAGGAGTGCAGACTCACAATGGGTAGGCATCAGAAGCACAGATAGGGGATGGTATGACTCCACACCCCACATGCCATACTGGAGGCAAAAAAGCCCCAAGTGACAGCAATGCATGAGAAAACACACCCACAATGTCAGTATGGCTGAGCAGGTCTGCCCAGTGAGTACAAACAGTATCAAGACACATGGCTGATCAACAAAAAACAACACTGACTTGCCAGTCACACACTCTGCATACTCACAATTGCCACCAACAACAAGTAGGTGTCCCCCAGAAGTGCAAGTACACACCAACACACTGCACAGTGCACAACCTACAACTCCCGCATGTGCACACAATCACAAGCACAGGGCTGACCAATCCAACTAACGGTCACTCAACTCCTGGGTGACACATGTGTGCAGTTGACATTGCAGGGGCACACACACATCAAAACTACTGACAAAGTCACCCCCTTCACACTGCACACTTCTTGACCACCCAAGTGCACCCATTGAAATTTACCCATGTGACTAGGATGACTGGCCATCACAAGATGAGCATACACCAACACTGCTTTGCACACATCAAGAAAGATCACAGGCATGATGACCCTGGCCAGCCAGCCTGCAATACTGTGGATAGAATACCACTTTGTGCTGGCAGTGCGTACAAACCGGACCAAAGAATGATTACGATAACAGTAGGTCATCACAAACCACCATCATTGCACCCCCAAGCGTCAGAGTCAAGAAGAACTGAAGTGCCTGTCACCTGTGTAAAACCCTGACAAAATGAAACAAGCCATTGGCAATGTTGAAGTGGCATACAGAGCATGTGTCACAGTAAACCATACCCACACAGAAACCCTTTATTTAGCAAGGACACTGACAAAGCACACAACAGGAGTAATTGTCTTTATCCACATATCACACAGATAGGCACCAAAAGTAGGCAAGAGCAAGGCCAGTGGCCAATGCAAAGTGTAGAGTAGGTACATGAGAAGCTGCACAGGCAATGGGCAAACAGCAAGGCCAGTGGCCAGTCCAAGGTGCAGAGTAAGTACATGAGAAGTTGCACAGGCAATGGGCAAACAGCAAACCCAGTGGCCAGTCCAAGGTGCAGAGTAAGTACATAAGAAGCTGCACAGGCAATGGGCAAACTGCAAGGCCAGTGGCCAGTCCAAGCTGCAGATGAGGTAGATTAGATCCTGCACAGGGAAGGGGAAAACAGCAGTGAACATCAAGGCCAGTGGCCAGTCCAAGGTGCAGTGTAAGTACATGAGTACCTGCACAGGCAATGGGCAAACAGCAAGGCCAGTGGCCAGTCCAAGGTGCAGATGAGGTACATGAGATCCTGCACAGGGAAGGGGCAAACAGCAGTGAACATCAATGCCAGTGGCCAGTCCAAGGTGCAGATGAGGTACATGAGAAGCTGCACATGGAATGGGCAAACAGCAAGGCCAGTGGCCAAGTCCAAGGTGCAGACAGATGAGGTACATGAGATCCTGCACAGGGAAGTGGCAAACAGCAGTGAACATCAAGGTCAGTGGCCAGTCCAAGGTGCAGAGTAAGTACATGAGAAGCTGCACAGGGAATGGGCAAACAGCAGTGAACATCAAGGCCAGTGGCCAGTACACAGTGCAGATGAGGTACATGAGAAGCTGCACAGGGAATAAGCAAACAGCAGTGAACATCAAGGTCAGTGGCCAGTATACTGTGCCGATGAGGTACATGAGAAGCTGCACATGGAATGGGCAAACAGCAGTGAACATCAAGGTCAGTGGCCAGTACACAGTGTAGATGAGGTACATGAGATCCTGCACATGAAATGGATGAGACTGTACCCTGCCATGATCAGCAACACAATCAGGGGGGTAACAATGGGCAGTCCACACACCGCTGTGGGAGAGACAGGTGTGTGAGAGGGACTTCCACTCAGACTTGTCTGTCAGTCAGACTGGGAGGTGGCTGAGTGTTGGGGACAGTTGCAGGACTGGACCAGGGAGAGAGAAGCCCAGCTGAGGTAGAGGCATCAGTGGCCTTGGAAGCCGGAGGGCTGCTTGGACTGGGTGGTGTTGTGGCACGTGGAGGTGGAGTGATGCTGCTGTGAGATACAGTGTGGGTTGGAGAATATGGAAGGGTGCATTTCCACTTCTTTGGGATTCTAAATGGCTTCCCTATCTTGGGAGGAGTGGTAAGTGGTGCGGGCACAACCGGCACACTCTCCAGCAAAGCTGCATCAGGTGCAGCCGGTGGCCCTCCCTCAGGGGACATGCTGGATCCAGCGGTATGCTTGGCCTGGCCTTGCCTTTCCCCCTCCATCCCCTGTTTACCAGGTGTACCCCCTACAGTGCCCTCCTTTACCTGCTTCACAGGGCTCTGGATGGGAGTTCAGGTTTTAGGTGAATCAGCCTTGGTGCTCTTTTTATGTGTACTCTTAGCAGGCCCAGCTTCTCAGCAGGCACCGCAACTGTCTGCTTGTCTTTGCGAGACGCTTTTGAGACAGGAGAGTCCTTGGCTGGGGATGCCTCTGAGGCATGTGAGCCTGAGGCCTGCTTCTTGGTTTTATGGCCCTGGGTGTCACCTGAAGAGCTTTTGCCTCTGCGCTCTGGGGTGGCTTTAGTTTTTTGTGGGGATGGTGTCTCTGCCCTGGACCGCTTGGTCTGCTGCTGTTGTGTGCTGCATGTGCTGTATCTTGACCTTGAGGTCTGTGGTGTGTGGTCACTATCGTCAGATGTAGCCACTGGCAGGGGGGTGGCCAAAGGGACTGGAGCTGGACTCTGAGATTGTGCCAGTTGAATGGCTGCCGTCACTGCTGAGGAAAATGACTGGACAGTCCGGTGTAGCCCACCCACGTCTAAATAAATGCCCTCCATGAAAGCAAGGACCTGTGCAAACATTTTTGTCGTGGTCTAGGAAGGCATTGATGAGAGTTGTCTGGCCCACACACAGCTGGTGCAAAAGGTCCACAAACTTAACACTGATGGCAGTAGGGGAGACAGGGGCAGCGATGCCTGGGGTGAAGGACACTCTTCCCTTCTTACTGGTGCGAACACGGGCAGCAACAGTGGAAGTAGGTGGGAGGGTGGGCACTGTACTCTGTGTGGTGGAAAATGAGGCAGAGTTCCTGCTCCCTGTGCCCACCAACATAGATGTGTCACCGCTGGTGTCAGATGATGTCGAGGTTGCTGTCTCTGGCTGTGATTCCTCAAGCAGACTCCTGTCCCCCTCCGAGGTGCTGGTCACATCAGTGTCACTGTGCTCGTGTGTAGCATTCGTGCTTGATGCCTCACCACTGGTGTCCATCCCCTGTCCTTCTGTGCCCATGGGAGATGCTGAATGAGACAGAGATGTAGGGTTAGTTCAGTGGCATCAACACAACCATCATATGCAAGCAAAGCACTAAACAAGAGGATGATATCCCCATGTTGGACACCACCCTGTGCAATAACATTGTGCAACCTCAATTCAAAACTCGATTTTTGCAAGTTATCTTGCAAACGTGGCATAAGTGATCCATGTGTTGACTACACAGACAAATAGCCTGCCGGTGGCTCCGTCTAACCGGACACACAATCCCTCTGAGCACACCTAGGGCCCCGAGGGGGGCAAAGATGTACCTCCCAACATGTTGCCACTGTCACATCTGGAGGGAGCAGAAGGGGACAACACAGATACAGACTACAACATTACAGTCCACAATGGACATGAGCTCATGCCATCCACTATGCCGAACTTTGGGGCACAACTACAGTTCCACATTGGTGTCATATGTGTAGTCCTCCCAATTCTGACATCAGGCAATGCACACATTGATGAAAGCACACTCAGATGATGCACACTGCCGTTCTCTTCCAAGGGATGTCCCTGACTACCCCAATGCAGATGATGCCCAAAGTCCACGAGAATGCAATGTCAAGGGCCATTACTCCAATGACATGAGAAAGTATAGGTAGGGCAAATGCATGACAGCCGCACCCAACACAGAGGCCACTTACAAGCCACTGCATCACACTAGCAACATCACAGAGACCAGCAGTGGCCCAGGCTTGGAACACATGCAGCCACTCACAACCAAAGTTACCCTTCCCAGAATACTCACCCCCAGATTGCAGCTGATGCTCCTTCAAATGTGCATCCAGCTCAGGCTGTGTCACAGCTAAGATGCGGTCTATTAGTGGTGTCATGCTCCTGCGCTCCAACCTGCCAGTCTGAGGGAGCAGCCCCAGCGTCATCTCTGCCACATTCTTGCTCAGCCGGCAGATGTCATCCCACCTCTTGTGACAGTGTGTGCACCATCGGTTGGAGACACCCAGGGCCTGCACCTTGCGTGCAATGGCCCTCTACATGGCCTTACGCTGGTGGACTTTGAGCTGCAGGTATGGGAGACCAGAGGGGGAAAAATCAGTGACACAGGGTTATGTACCACTATCTCTCAGTACAGGAGCTTTATACTCACTCAGCCTAACTTCACAGATATGTCTAGCAGAGACAACACTGCACCTCACTTGGTACATTAGCATGGGAGAATCATACGAAAATGCATGCAGGTATGAGGGTGGACACAGTACCTGCCCATCTCATACACATGCAGGATGCCAGCACAGAAAGCTATGTGTAGGCTGCCCACATCTACTGTCCAGTTTGAGGGTGAGCAAGACATACATTACGTTTCAATATATGTTTAGGGGCAGACTCACTGTGTCCAACATTGCACAGCCAACACTGTCCTTGCCCTGTGAATGGCTCACTGTGTCATGGAAGTCACATTGAGGGACATGATCTTACAATCCCAGACCCTTCTCACAAGGCCTGTTGTATGTAATCTCCAGGGCTGAGATGGCTCTTTGATGGAGTGTCCAGCAAACAACACACATGTTACACTCTGTACATTCAGTGATGTGTCCTTGTCAGATTGGGCAGTAATTGTGCAGGCCAGGTGGGATCACACTGAGGTCCAACGTGGGGCATCAGAAATGTCACATGAAGGGAGAAATTGAGAGCGTAAACAGTGCCTTTCATATGCTGGTCAATACACATGCTGGTGCAAATGGAAGGGGCTATGCACAAAAGTACGACAATCTGCTGTGTCATAGGTGAATAACCACCAAGAGTGTCACCCTCTGGTATTAAAGTCCTGAGCATAGTGCTGACTAGGGGTGGGTGGAATTTGCGAAATCCACTTTCGCAAATTATCGCGAAAATGTTAAACATTATCGCAAACACGCGGAAATATCGCGAAGATGCGGAAGTTTTTTTCCCGCATGTTAGCGAGATTTTCTGCATGGTTGCGGCTCGCCAACTTACCCATGTGGTTGCTCGTGGGCGCGGCCATCTTGTTTTCAGTTGTCTCGCGGTGCATGATCGCGAGAAGAAAGACGTGATCGTGCGACGCATGACGTCACTGCGGGCGCAAACTGTCGCGAGACAGCGCAAATGACTAAAAACAATACAACATCTCATGGAGAACGCGACCGGATCAAGAAAACTTGTCGGCGAACGCAGGGATTCAGGTAAGGCGATCGCGTGCGCGCGAGAATGTATTATTTTACAGCGCGAGCAAGAAACAGATTATCGTCAAGCTGCGGAATGCGGAAATTTTGACATTTTCACACTTTCCGCGGAACGCGAAAATGTCAATTTCCGCGAACGGAACGAAATTTTAGCCCAGGCCTAGTGCTGACCTATACATGATGCACATTTTGAGTCAGGCACAATTGCATCACTACCCTCTGGAAGTAAACCCTTGCTAAGTCACAGGTGAGCCTGTGAAGGACATCAGGGACCCACACAGAAAATCACACAAGCAATTACTGTCCTGACACCTGCATTTCCAACTTGCTGCATCACTTTATGGCTGACAAGACAATACATGTCCCTCCAATTTTGATGTGCAGGCAGGGACACGTGTGAAATAGGGTACACACCCCTTTCCCCTGGTGACAGGATGCTAGGCAGTGCATGACACAAACCCACACTCTGAGGCACATACTGCAGAAGATCAACATCATGTGTGCACCCCCTGCACTCTCACTTCCACACTGAAAGACTTACCATGACATTTGGAGCACCATATAGCCTCCCATACTGTGTGAGCACCTCGTCAACCAGGATCTCCAGCTCCTCGGTGGTGAAGGGACTGGCCCGGATCTTCTCAGTCTTTGCCATCACTGTGTCCAGGAGACGGGAGCAGCAGCAGTTGGTGGTGAGGGGTGTCAGGCAGCAAGCTCTGGAGAGAGCAGCAGCAGTAGTTGGTGGTGAGGGGTGTCAGGCAGCAGGCTTTGGGAGCTGTGGAAATGTGAGGCTTTCTCCCACACATATATAGCCCCCTGGGGTAGTTTCAGTGGTTCTAAGCCGCTGCAATTGGTGTTCCTGGTCAGCCTTTTTCAAATGCATCCAATGACCGGCTCCGCGATTGCGGTTCCCATTGGCTGTAAGGACATGGTCCATGGTGGTGACACACCTCAGGGGCCAGGCGGTCGCTACCGCGGTCGTGCATCTTTCAATTGCATCCAATGACCGGCCCCGCGGTGGCGGAACACGCCTACATAGATTTTCAAAATTGCATTAGTCTATCGCGATTGCGGTTCCCATTGGCTGTAAGGGCATGGTCCATGGCGTTAACACACCACAGGGGCTAGGCGGTCACTATCGCGGTCATGCATCTTTCAATTGCATCCAATGACCGGCCCCACGGTGGCGGAGCACGCCTACCGCGAATTCAAAATTGCATTAGTCTACTGCGATTGTGGTTCCTATTGGCTGTAAGGGCATGGTCCACGGCGGTGACACACCGCAAGGGGTCAGGTGGTCGCTACCATGATATGTGTGCCATACATTGCTAAGAATGACCGTGATTTGGGTGGCGGAGCATGCCAACCGCCATTTAACCATTGGTATATGCCTATCACTACAGCGAGTGTGGCTTGGGCATTGGCGGTGACACACCGCAAGGGCCAGGCGGTAGCTACCGTGATATCTGTGCCATACATTACTATGAATGATTGTGATTTGGGTGGGGGAGCATGCCAACTGCCATTTGACCATGGACATATGCCTATCACTACCATGAGTGTGGCTTTGGCATTGTCAGTGACACACCGCTGGGGCCAGGCGGTAGCTACTGCGATATGGCTGCCATGCATTTAAGACAGTGACCGTGATTTGGGTGTCAGATCACCTTGACAACACCTATGGACACATCATGCAGTGTGAATGGCCAATGGCCAATTCTCAGCAGTGCATAGTAGACACATGATTCATGGCACAAGATTGTGCACTCAATGCCAATGTAACCCTTACCCCACTGCTGACTTCACATTCTATGTTTTTGTATATGATTAGAAACATTGGCATGTACTCCCTCACATGTCACTTGTGATTTTGCTGAACATGTACAAAGAACAATTTTGTGATGGACTCTCCAATGGTTACACATGTCAATGTCTGAAAGGGCTGAGCAACTCACAGTAATGAATGTCTTACTACACAATGTGCAGATTTGACTATCTACTTTTCTTGGCTCATGCGCATGCTTGTCAATAAACGCACAGTCTTGGGTCATTGAGTGGTTGATGTGTGCCCTGTGTGACTTATGCAAGAGGGTGTGGCAGGTACAGCAGCTAGGTAGGAGACAGTAGTGTGGCAGTTTCACACATATGCTGTTGGTACTACTCTCATGGCTGCCCATGCAAGATGTGGCCATATCCCTTTGTGCATTCACATAGTCGTATATTGTTTGTGAGATGCTAGCTGTGTGAAAAGTGGACAGGTGTACGGATGGTGTAGCTGAAGGTGTCCCTACAAGTAAGTTGTGCTGCAAGCTGGACTGTGATGCTAGTCATTGTTGCCGTTGTGTCAGTCAAAATGTAAGATTTCAGACACATCTCCTGGTGGATTGTATTGACATGTGTCCACTTTCATCTCACCTAAGAGGAGACCAAATGTGCATCGTCCCTTTACAGTGCTGGCAGACAAGGAGGATGAGGAGGTCATATGGAAATCCCATCTGGATTGAGACACCCTCTAAGAACTATGTGCTATGTTGAAGCCCCACCTGCAGCCTCGCAGGACATATCCGGGTGCTTTCACACCACCGTCTAAGGTGATGGCAGCCCTGCATTTTTTTTGCTTCAGGATCTTTCCAGTACACAGTGTCCAGCGCAGGTGGGATGTCGCAACCTATGTTCAGCATGGTGCTACGTGATGTCCTGTCTGCTATGATGATCTACAAGGACAGATATATCCATTTCCCCAGGAGGCATGAATTGGCAGCTGTGAAGGGAGGTTTTTATGCACTTGGGCACATCCCCAATGTTGTTGGTGCCATTGACTGCACACATGTTGGCCTGGTTGCACCACAGGCACATGAGCACATCTACAGGAATAGGAAGCATTTCAGTTCCATCAATGTGCAAGTGATGTGCCAGGCAGATATGATCATCTCACACATATGTACCAAATTCCCAGGCTCAGCCCATGACTCGTACATCATGCGTAAAAGCATTGTGCCACGACTGAGGGATAATCTGCTTCCGGAGCATGCATGGATTGTGGCTGAGTACGGCGAGTCCAGTAGCGTGCTGTGTGTGTGACATGCTGTCCTCTGCCACAGTTACATTACAAAGTTGCTCTGTGTTTCTCACACCTAGGTGATTCAGCATATCCCAACCGTCCTTGGTTGCTGAGCCCACTGCGGAATCCCAGGACACCAGCTGAAGTCCGCTACAATGATTCCCATGGGAGGACACGTCGTGTGGTGGAACGTACTTTCGGTCTCCTGAAGTCACGTTTTCATTGCCTGGACAATACCGGAGGTGCACTGATGTACTCGCCCAAGAAGGTGTGTCAGATTGTAGTTGCATGCTGCATGCCCCACAACCTGGACTTGCGCAAGGAGATCCCCCTGCTCCTGGATGCTGATGAGCAGCCAAGGCCCTCACCTGCAAAAACAACCCATGTCCAGTGACGAGGATAGATGAGAGGAGGAAGGTGTCGACGTGCGTCAACAGGTCATCAACCGCTACTTCACTTGAATGAGGGACAATGTACAACTGAGCCATTGTCTGCTGATGCTGTTGTTGTTGGCAAGGTGTATGTGAGCTTTGTGACTGCAGCCTGTAGTTGACTCAGTGCTGGCTGCCAATGTTTCTGGGACAGGGTAGTTTGGCACATTTACAGGATGTTTATGTCTGTACTGTTGCTTATTGTAATGTGTGCAGATTGGAGTACCTTGATGACAAGTGTTGTGTGATGGCTGTGATGCCAACACCCTACTAGTGAATAGTGTTCTGTTGTTTTCCTAGGTCCCTTCAGCCTCTCCTTGCCTACATACATTCAATACTCCAGGTACATTGTAATCATGGTGAAAACTGCACATCCTGGAATAAACACGGAGCAGACACAACAACATGTGTGTGTAAGGAGTGTGTATTTACAATGGGGACATGTGACAGGGGGGTGAATATTTACAATACGGTGATTAGTGAAGTAGTGAGTTGTCAGTGATGGTACATGAGATAATCGAGTAGTCACCTGATTGATGTGATGACCCAGTCCAAGGCAGTCTGGGGAAGGACAGTCCAAAAAGTCAATGCAGTAGTGAAGAGTGTTGCCATCATGGCTGGCTCCGTGACTGGCGTTTGGCAGGTGCTTTGCCACGGGATCCTCCCTGGGATTTCTTGGGACTGCCCCTTGATCGTTTGGCAGGGGGGGCCTCGGCCGCGGGACAAGTGGGATCTGAGGACTCTCCCCTCTCTGTGGCCAAAGGGGAGGATGGTGAACTGTCATCCTGCGGGCCACCAGAGGGAGGTGGAAGTGATGGTTGTGGTGCAGGCCTGTCCCTCAGTACTGCCACAAGCTGGCCCATGAGGTCCACAATTTGACCCATGCGTGTGACCATGGACCTCAGCAGCAGGTGCAGCTCATGTGAATCTTCCTCAGCCCGACCAGTTTGTCCCTGGGCCAGTTCTTGGGCCAAGGACTCTGTTGATGTTGTCCAGGTCTTCGGTCCCAGTGTCCGGTTGTCTTTGACTGACCCTTGCGCTCCCACCTGCCCTGCTGCCACGGACCTGTTGCCTCACCACTGTAGGCACCCGCATTCTCTCCCTGCCCTCTTCAGTTGGTGGTGTGGGGTGGTCATCCTATGGGGTTGGGAGAGTGTTGCAGGCAGCACTGGTGGTCCCACAGGCCATTATAGCAGGGGACTGCATAGATGTTGGTGTTGCTGCAGACGTGGAGGGGGGACAATGGGGTCCTGGGTCCTGTTGTGCCCTGGCACACCAGATGGGCCGGCTTTGAGCTCCGCGTCCTCAGGATCCAGGGAGTCCTCATCCGAGAGTCCATTTTCCGAGGGGGGACTGGCTCTGCAGGTTGCTGTTGTCGTCCTCTGCAGTCAGTTCTTGGTCACCTGTGGGACAAATGGTCATTGAAGAGCACCCCTCAAGCTTGGTGTTCGATGTATCTTATTCACAGGTTATACACCACACAATTTACTAGTTATCCCATTGTTTATCTGCACACTATTGTGCATCCTGACATGATGTGGAGGTACATGCATTACTTGTCCATGGTGTGACATGTCAATACATACCATGCACCACGTGCATATTTTGTGATTACAAGGACATGTTGTCATCTAACGACTAGCGCCACAACAAATGTATGTGAAGCATCTTTATTGATTACTCTGCCTGACAGACATTTCATCTGAGCATGAACTAGCCATTGTTATCTCATGCATACCTTTGTCATGTCATGTGCAAATTTCAATTTGTACCACAGACCATGCTTGCTTTGTTTTCATATGGTCCTTGATGCTCTGCCTCCATGGCACTTACATATGGCATTCAGTGCTGTGCATGATTGTGCACAGACTTTCTTCAACATGTGAATTAGTGTGTCACACTTTGGTTGCTGTGACAGTTACATTCATTTAGCAGTCTGCACACTGTAAGTGGCAATTGGATCTGTGTGAATTTTTGGGGGATGAGAGGGCTGGTGATGTCATATGGCACCATGCTATTTGGGAGGAATGGCTGGGTGCATGCACTGTCTTCTTACCTGTTCTTTTGTCACATTTAGGTTGAATTTGTGACTTGTCTCTCTGTGTGTGGGGTGGAGGGCTCCATCCTGCTCAGGGGTGGGACAAGAGAGCATTAGATTGCTATCTACCTGTTAGTTTGAAGTGTACAATGCAATGGCTGACACATGCATTTGGGTGGGAGGGAGTGCTCCATCTTGATGAGCTGGGGAACACGGTTGCATGATGGGAGCAGTGGTGCAGGCTTCCCACCCACAAACAGAACAACCTTGGCGAATGGCTACCTACCTGTTAGTTTGGAGTGTACAATGCAATGGCTGACATGCATCTGGGTGGGAGGGAGTGCTCCATCTTGAATGAGCTGGGGAACAAGGGGGCATGGTGGGAGTAGTAGTGCAAGCCTCCAATCCACAAACAGAACAACCTTGGTAAATGGCGGCCTACCTGTAAGTTTGGTTGTCGTACTACGATGGCTGCCACATGCTTCATGGTGGGGGTGAGTGCCACATCCGGATCAGGGCTGTGACAGGGTTGCCTGGTGTGAGTTGTTGTGCAGGCCTTCCACCCCCAAACAGCCCTCCCTGGGAAGATGGCTACGTACCTGTTAGGTGAGGGTGAACCATACAATGGCTGACACATGCATCTGAGTGGGAGGGAGTGCTCCATCTTGATGAGCTGGGGAACAAGGGGGCATGGTGGGAGTAGTAGTGCATGCCCCCACGCACAAACAGAACAACCTTGGAAAATGGCTGCCTACCTGTTAGTTTGAAGTGTACAATGCAATGGCTGACACATGCATCTGGGTGAGAAGGAGTGCTCCATCTTGATGAGCTGGGGAACAAGGGGGCATGGTGGGGGTAGTAGTGCAGGCCTCCCATTCACAAATAGAACAACCTTGGAAAATGGCTGCCTACCTGTTAGTTTGAAGTGTACAATGCAATGGCTGACACATGCATCTGGATGGGAGGGAGTCCTCCATCTTGATGAGCTGGGGAATAAGGAGGCATGGTGGGAGTAGTAGTGCAGGCCTCCCACCCACAAACAGCCCTCCCACCTGTTAGTTGAGGGTGAACCATACACTGGCTGCCAACTGCTTCTGGGTGGGTGTGGAGCGCTACATCCTGCTCATGGGTTGGGACAGGGGGGCATGGTGGGAGTAGTAGTGCTGGTTGCCTGGATACATACAAATCTGTAAATGTTGGCTACCTTTGGGTGATTCAGATGGAGTGAATGTTACATCTGTGAGACCTGTGTTGGGTATTGTAGTGCAGATGAATGTATTTGGGCCTCGGAGATGTAGCTTTGTAGTTGTGCAAGACAGTACATAGCAGTGTAATGGTATACATTTGTTGGTACTTACCAGCCTGCACTCCCCCGGCTATTCCTGTGAGACTCTCTGGATGCAGTTTGGAAAGCACCTTCTCCTCCCATGCAGTGAATGTTCTTGGTGGAATGGGAGGGCCACCGCCAGTCCCCTGAGCCAGTTCACGGTTCTTGTTCCTCTTCTTTTTCACAACCCTCTTCAGGTCATGCCACCGCTTCATGATTTCTTGTTTGTTGCGCGGGGTGGTCCCTACTGCATTGACCATGTCAACTATCCTTACCCACATTTGAGTTCTGGTGGCTAATGGTGTCTGTTGGACCAGGTTACCAAACAGTTGTGGTTCTACTCTGATTATCTCATCTACCATGGCTGACAACTCACTCTCTGTGAATTTGGGCATTTTCTGTGGTGCCATGGTGTGTGATGTGCAGTTGTGAGGGTGGGGGGTGGTGTAGGTGGTGTGTGTCTGTTGTTGTGCTGGTGTGATGTGTGCAGGTTTGCCTCGCCTTTGTGCTCTGGTGTTGGGCCCTTCAGTTGTGGAGTATTGCAAAGGATTCTGGTTTGGGAAGGGGCTGGTTTTATGCTCAGCTATGTGGGTGTGTCAAGATGGAGTATTGCTGTCAGGTGTGTTGTATGGGTTGTCCTGGGATTTGTAGTTTTGAATTTGCCATGGGGGTGTGTTTTTGGGATGTGTTAGGTGTTTTTGGTGGCAGGGCTAGTTTGCTGTGTGCACTTGGTGGCATTGTTGTGATTTTTTTTGTTGGACGACATTTTTTTCATGGATCGTCCGCAGCGATGGCTATGCTACAGCCCTTCCGCCGGATCTCCCATTCATCAATGTTTGCGACCGCGGCGGTGGGAAACAGCAGAACGTACGGCGGTCACATTGGGGATATCCTAATTTTCTGTGCTATCTCTCTGCTGTCCTGGCAGCGGTTTGGTGTGTTTCTGCCATGAATCCGACCGCCGCAGATGGATTTTCGCCTTCTTTGCCTGCTTCGGGCAGTCTTTGGTGGCCACGTTCCGCCGCGGTCAGATTTTTTGGGCAGTTGATCCTAATCGTACTGCCGGTTTTGCCGCGGTGCCGGCGGACGGTTGAAATCCGCTACCATGGTGGTCGGGGTGGTTTTCCAACCGCCATCCTAATAGACCCCAATGTCCCCGAGTCCTGTAAGGGCTGACTGAAACATTTTTTTTATGAGAGCATACTGCCAAAGGAGTCTGAAACCAGTGGGAGCAAAATGGCCCAAAGGAGAAAAAAACTCCCTGGGCTCGTTAGAATGCCCTATTTCTAAATTGGCGCTCTCGTAAGACTCCTACTAGACTCTCGTGGGCCCAACAGTCCAGATATAAAAGTACTTTTAAACCTTAACTACTCAAAAATGACTGAGTTGAATTACATCTAGTCATAAAAAGCACAATCTGTGCCTGAATATCTAGCTTCCTACCTTATTTAGTGGACTTCTGTTGAGCAGTTCTTCAAGTAGTGTTTCTTAAAGAAGTCTATAGAAAATGCACAAGGATTTTGTGCTTTAGGACACGCCTTTTCCCTGCCCTCCTGTTTGATGATTCACTCCAAAATCTGCACAATCTTTCATGAAGATTTGTAAAATGGTGCCAAAGTTAATAGCAACACAAAAACAATTGAAATGCAGACCTAAACATACCTACTAAGGGGCTGATTCCGATCCCGGGTCAGACAGCTCTCCGAGAGCTGTCCGTAGCCTTACCCTGCGACCGACACGTACCCGTAGCCTGTCCGTCCTGTGGAGGAAGTACAATGTGCATAACTGCCAAAAACACAACCGACACGTAGGCTGTGATTCAAGCTCTATTCTCTGTCCGAGCCGTAACTCTGAACGCCGAACCGAGTCAGCCGGAAGCAGTATCCATAGCAGTTTCCGCCCTGACAAGTACGATGCGTACTTCCTCTGCGCCGGACGGCTCGCCACGTACGGCACGTCACAGCATCCGGAAAAAAGGCATATCAGCTACGATTCGTGCCACAACTCAATCCACGGCTGCGAGACGTACCAGCGTTGCCCATCACTTCTGCCACCCCCACCCATAGGGGACCTGTTGCCCAGCACTACTGCCACCCCCACTCATAGGGCTTATGTTGCCCATCGCTACTGACACCCCAACTCATAGGGGACCTGGTGCCCATCACTACAGCCACCCCCAGTCTTAGGTCACCTGTTCACCCATCACCCCTGCCACCCCCACTCATAGGGGACCTGGTGCCCATCACTACTGCCACCCCCGGCCATAGGGGACCTGTCGCCCAGCACTACTGCCACCCCCACTCATAGGGCTTATGTTGCCCATCACTACTGTCTCCCCCAGCCATAGGGCATATGTTGCCCATCACTACTGCCACCCCCACTCATAGGGGACCTGGTGCTCATCACTCCTGCCACCCCCAGCCATAGGGGACCTGTTGCCCATTACCCCTGCCACCCCCACTCATAGGGGACCTGGTGCCCATCACTACTGCCACCCCCAACCATAGGGGACCTGTTGCCCATCACTACTGCCACCCCCACACATAGGGCTTATGTTGCCCATCACCCCTGCCACCCCAGCCATAGGGCATATGTTGCCCATCAATACTGACACCCCCACCCATAGGGGACCTGTTGCCCTTCACTACTGCCACCCCCACTCATAGGATGTGTGATGCGCCCCACATCCATCATACTCCAATATTAGGTATGTCAGTAAAATACATCCCCCCTAACATCATGACAACAGTGTGTTGTCTGACAAATGCCCACAACAGTGATTATGACTTCGAACATACAATGTAACTAACAGCACATGTGTGACCAACAAATGAGTGTGCCCTACACAAGGCAAGCATCACTATAGCACTGTGTCAATGAAAAAAGAACACCCCCTCACTGTGTAGAACAAAAGTTAAGTGTCGGCTTCCAAACTGCAGCAGATGTTGAACATTGTGGTGATAGGGTCTAAACCCCCCCTCATCACAGTGACCAAAAGGAAGTGTCATCATTGTCAAAGCTGCAAATAACAAACAGCATGTATGATCGCTGCTCCCAACACATTAATCACTTCTGGGGCGAAGTAGTGGTTGTGTCCCATTCCCACAGAGATTTGGTGAGGCTAACAGTGTTGTGAAAACATAACACACTCTCGACCATGTGCAGACAAGCACCACACATGTGGGCTGACAATGCATACAGTGTACAATGACACTAGAGCAGAAGTGACCTTCACCAAGCATGCACACATCTCAAAAATAGACACACTAATCAAAACAACCTGTGTTGACTGTAGGTGTCATCTCACAAACTCCCATGCCATGCCAGCAATGGCACCTAAAAACCAGGATAAATGTGCTCAATTATGTGATATGACTCACAGGGACAGCAGGGAAAATCACAGAAACACCATCCAGACAATGGCCCACAACAGCAATACCAATGCACTGATGCAGATGCACAATCACAAACAGGCAACCTCACACTGCACATCTGACACATGTGTGTGTGTGTGTGTGTGTGTCTCAGTATCCCCGGGCAACTACACAACACATGAGGGGGGTTGAACCACAGTGACACAGATGTGGACACAGTGCCATAAAAAAGTAAACCATCATTGGGACACCCTTAGTGGGCAATCAGGCATTGTGAGATGAGAGGGAGCACAACAGACACATGTGACTCAAGCTTGAAAGAACACTAACTAACACAGCAAGAGACTGACACACAACAGCACTACCCCCAGTGACTGGACATTGGGTTGACACAAGCATGCATGACACCTCCACTGTGATAACAAAGGCAGATGTCGTACAAACTGGGAAACCCAGACATGTGTCCTGTTCCACAAACGTATATCACACATACACAAACACAAATCACTCAGCATGGCCCCTCATCCATGGACAAATGGGAGCTAGGGGACCATCCATGCAAACATTTACATCAGAACACCCTCAATAGTCACCACCACACAACCTGAACTGCAACAATGTGCATCTGTGAAGCCCACATGGACAGGTGACATTGCACATGCACCCATGACAAACACAGGAATGTTGGGAGGAACTAAGGTGCACAGACTCATCACACAAGGACAGTTTACAACCCTGGGGAGTAATAGACATACTGCACATTAAGCGGTACATGGTCATGATGTCAAAGCTCACGTAACCTTCAGAATACCTGTCACAGTCCCAGGACAATGCAGAAACCAAGGAAAACCACAAGGCACACATGCTGACACCTGCCAACATTGCAGCCATGAACCCGACAAGTGGGAGCAGTCACACACACATACACGTCTCAATAACTGGAAGATACCACCTAGGGACAACTACATGATATTGCGAATAAATAAGTGCCTTGGGGAACCCTGACTGTGTCCCATCTGTGTCTGACAACATCATCACCACTCAGAACTGACAAATCCCAATGATGATACACCATTTAACAGTAGTGTGTCATGCACCCACACATCTGGTAGCCCATGGCAAAGTAGTGGGATGAACCCAGTACCACTCAGCAAGCATCAACAACAGGACATATCAAGGGAACACTGCCTGTGTATGAAAAGGGATGTGGACACACACACATGCTCATACAACACACACCATGGGCCCAGGCTATGTCACAGGACAACACACTTACTTGAGGGGACCCAACCCCTGTGGAAGCCCAGCTGTGCCAAACATATTCACAGCACGTCTCATTCATGTCCATAGAACACTTGGTCAGTCAGCCATCAGTTACCACACAATGAAGGCTCTGGTCACAACAGCCTGGGTACGTGAGTCTCCCTAAGCCATCTGCACATACTCAAAACATATGTATAGCAAGTTGCACAGAGGACCCAGTTGCTCCTATACCAATGATGCCCACACCTGTAGGTCCAGTGGTGATGCGCACAAAGCCTGTGAAATTGACAAATTGGACAATGGGAAGCACATCAAATGTGCATGGGTGCAAGCCAGAGATGTGACCATGCAAATGAAATGTTCACAGAGATGTCCACAAATAGTTGATCATGACACACCCAGGGAGCTGCAAATGATGACATGGATACCCACCAGAACAGGATACATATCTCATGGACCACATGGAGTACCTCACATCAACACATCAGTATTCAACATTGGAAACCATGCATAAACATCATCAACATAATGTACAGCTAAATCAAGTTCACAGGGATAAAGAAAAATGCTTTATTCAGCATATTAAAAGTTAAACGTCCATTCAAACAAAAGGTCAATGGTCAGTCCATGTCCAAATGCCAATGAGTGAACTAGAGTGACAACTGTCACATGTTGCTTGCCTGCACTGCTAAGGACCGGGGTCATCCCCTCGGAGGGGCATTCATGGAGGCAGGCGAGACACTTGCAACTGCAGTGGAGCTGACTGAAGTGGTGGGTGCAGTCACAACTGTGGGACACAAGTCAGATGGGGTGGGTGCCGGCACAACTCCAGTGGGCAGGTCAGATGGAGTGAATTGGGTCCCCACCGCAGTGCAAAAGTCAGACGGGGTGGTTGTGGACTACACTGCAGTGCCTACATCCATGTGAGCGGAACGGGGTGCAGGTGAGGTCGGAAGGACAGGGGGGTGACATGGTCCCCACATTCGTGGCACTAACCGTCTGACCAGGTGTGGAGGAACAAGTGGTAGGGGGGAGGGCCTTAGCATTTTGGGGATGGTGTATTTGTGGCTGGGGGAACCCGGGGCAAGGAGTGGCGGGGGAACCTCTGGAGTGGTGGCCTGGGGAATGGAGGACAGAGACTTAGCCTTGGAGCTGCGTGGTGGCAGGGGGTCTTGCCCTTCTGGCTCTGGGGGGACTTGCGGGTGGGGGTTTCAGTCTGACTGCACCTGGGGGAGGGTGTCCGGGTGTGAGGGGCATTCCCCTCTGTGTGTGGGGACTTCCTCTTCCCCTTTTAATCAGGATCTGCTGGGTTGGTGGCGAAGAGGCCAAGGTCACAGAGGAAGAGCTTCTGGGGAGATGGGGTTGCAGGTGAGGCAAGGGAATGGGGCTGGGAGGGAGAGCTTTCAGAGGACTGCGGAGTGGTTGTGGATGACTGTGAGTGTGTCTGCAAACCAGCCCCTGTGAGTGTGGTATCAGTCCCCTGCGCTTCCTTGTGTGCATGTCTAGACCTTGGTTTGGGTGTTTGTGTGCTGCCTGTGTCTTTGGCTCTGTGAGAATGTGTAGGTGTTTGTGTGCTTGGGACATGTAGGCTGCTAGGAATCGTGGGTGGTGAAGGGGTAGGAAGGGTGCGGGACTGTTGGAGGAGGGACACTGCTGTCGTCAGGGAGGAGGCCATGGACTGATTGGTCCTCTGTAGGGCAGACATGCCCGATGAAATGCCCTCCATGAACGACACCAGTTGTGTCAACAGACCTGTGTGTTTATGGAGGACCTTCAGCATTGACGTCTGCCCTACATGGATCTGTCTAAGTAAGTCCACAGACTCCTCACTCAGGGCAGCAGGGGACACAGTGGTGGTGCCTGGCACAAAAGAGACATGCTCATGAACACGGGAGCCTACAGGGACTTCTGGGATGGGAGCTGATAGGAGGGTGGTGATGGTGGTGGTGGTGGCGGTGGCAGGGACAGCCTCACTAGGTGGGGTTTGGTGGCTGCTGACACCCGCCTCCACAAGAGAGTTATCCTCAGAGCTGCTGTGGCCCTCAACTGGGGGTGATGGTGCTGACGACTCCTCTGTGTGGCTCCACTCACCCTCCGTGCCACTGGGTCCCCCCCGACTCCTTTCCTTCTGTCCCTGTCAGGCTCTGTGGCTCCTCCTGGTCCGTGGAGCTGTCCCCTCCTGTGGCCATGGATGTATCTGGATAGGAATAGGAAGGAAGAGAACAACATCAGTCACCTGCACTGACTGCACACACCACAGTGAGTACATCACATCTCAAGGCAAGCCCTGGCATCATCAGCTGAACACAGCTCAAATTGCCAACACTGTTTAGAATACGCCAATTGTCATTCTCAACATCAACCATGGCACACATATCCCTCCTTGACTTGCACACATATGTCTGTTGCATGTTGGTTGCTAATACCCCAATGTGCCGACATGCACCACCCACACATTATTTGGACATGCAAGTGAACATGTAGGAGTATGTCCCTATACACACAGCACATCTCTTGCTACTGACTCAGTACAGGTGTGCGGATGAAGGGATGGGCAGAGACTCATTTCACATGTTTGTGATGCATGCCAGCAACACACACTATGATGTTCTCATGTCCTGATGGGCAATGCCACAATGGGGTGCATGGTGCACACTTGAACACAATGCAGGATCACTCATAGCAAGTTAAATGCCATGGCATTGGGATGCCTGGAAAGTCAGTCAACACTGTCTCCTGTCAGAGGGGCAGGGCATCCAGACAACAACAATATGCACTGACTCACAATCCTAGCTCAGGGGTAAAGCTAACTCTGCAGATGACCGGCGCACTTGCCCATCCCCTGCAAACAACATATACAGGACATCATGCAAATCAGACATATGAGTCTCTGCAAACACAACTCCCTGTAAATTAACACATCACAGTATGCCATGCATGTAACCCAGCTGCATGAAGGACACAGTTGCATACACCATTGTGCGCTGTGAGATGATCACACACCTATATGTCACACAGGTCTTGTCTCTCACAGTCACATCTCAGATGTTCTGCTGACCCTCTGAATCATGGACACTCCAGTTGTACGTAAAAACAGGCCACACCGTAATGACACAGAGGCAGACACCTGAGGGCACATGTCACTAAGCACAACCTGTAATTTAATACACAAAAGTGGGATTACAGAGTGTTTCTCAAAGCCCTTGAGGAGGCATGACTGCCCAGCTCTCCATGAAACAGTGTTTGACCCTAGACAGTAGTCAGGGAGCTAAGCAAGTGCAACATAGTTGATATACATACTCCTGATGCCCCAAAATTGGAGTCCCCTGCTGCATGGGTTTGTTTGGAATACCCGAGCCACATGTGGCGAGTCAGACCAGCAATTGGAACATATCTCAAGGGCACACACCGATCACATGTCAGATCTCAGGCATTGGGCAAACAATTGACCCACCCATGAAACACACAACAGAGTCACGGGAACAGATGCTGTCCGGTAGATGAAGCCTAGCTGACTGCAGGGACACAGTGCCCTAGTGACACAAGCAACAGACTGTAGGGGCCACACCTGTGGAACAGATAAGGAGGGTGCATCACACAATTGAGGGACCTGGGTATTGGACTACAAGGCCTACGTAATGTGGAAGTGTGACCAGGTCAAAAGATTGCCATTAGCATGTCAGACATAGTACACAGATTAGGCATGGACTTATCCCCTTCCTGCTGCTCTCTGGCCTTCAGCTGCCTATCCAGGACCGGGAAGACCACCGCCAGTATCTGGAGCATGTGGGGGGTCAGCTTCAGCTGGACTCTAGCTATCCTCCGGGTTCAGCCCCAAAGGTCCTGCCACCTCTTCTGGCAGTTGCGGATCCGGAGCTTGTAGACCCCCACCGAACGAACAGCCCAGGCAATGGTCAGCTATATTTCCTGCCTCTGGTGGGCCTCAACCTGTGACGATGACAAAGTTAAAAGTACATTAACACACATGCCCCATATTTGTGCTGCAAACATTTGGATATACATGTCATCATTACAAAGTGAAATGAGTTACACAGGTAGTGCAACCATGGGGAAGGACAAATCACCTGCATGTCTTACATGTTAACAATGCCTGGATAGTTTAAGCTTGCACTAATGCACTTTAGCAGCAGGACACATGTTCATTACATGTACCTACACACTTTGGGGGATGAAAGTAGTCAGTGAGAATGCTTGTCACTGGTGTACACACTGCTAGTACTGCTAGTCAGACAACATGCATACATGTACACTCACCTGCTCACTCGCCTGCTCCCCTGGTTTCCCATAGAGCTTGCTGTACTGTGGAAGGATCCCGTCCAGCAGGGCCTGGTTCTCCTCCTCAGTGAAGGCTGGGGCCCTCTCCAGAGTACGTGCCATAGCAGGAGCCAGAGGATGCAGAGACAGCAGCAGTGGTAGCAGGGATGTGGTCCAGTAGCATGTAGTGCAGGCAAGTGAGCTCCCTGGGGTCCTGCCAACCTTATATCTGTGCTGCAAAGGCAGAATCTGTGCAATGTGTCCCAAGTGATAGGTCCAACACGGTTGCATTCTATGAATCTGGCCAATCCATGGAAATGTACGACTCATACATGCCTTCCGCATCGTTCAAATCTTCCCCTTCATGAAACACTTGAAATTGCAACATTGTTGTAGGCATCCAACTGAATTTCCAGTGCACAACTCGTACAAGTTTTGAATCCGTATCCGTCTCCATGACAGTCCAGAGCCAATGGGTGCGCCAGGCTCGGTCAACTGACTGTACAACGTGCATTGCGTGTATTTTGAAAATACACATGCACCCGTCTCCATACGATTCAATGGCCAAGGCATTCGCCTGTCTCGGACCATTCCTGCCCGACGTGTATGCATGATAGTCACCTGCGTCGGACCTCATTGCATTCAATGGAAAAGCGTACATGCGGCTTGGTCATGAACCGTGCAATGCGTATGCATTGTCACCCGCGTCGGACCTCATTGCATTCAATGGCAAATCATACGCACGGCTCGGTCATGAACCGTGCAATGCGTACGCATTGTCACCCGCGTCGGACCTCATTGGTGTGACTATTCTACGGATTCAACACATAATTATTTACAGGGACCCTGGGTTTCTGCACGGCAAAGATCTGTGATGCCTGGGAGACATCAGGCCTCACTTGTCACTGTGGTGTGTGTTTGGAACGTCACAGCAGTTTATAGGTTGGATGACACAGCCAGATGATTGGCCATTGCACTACATGGGACTCATGTGGACATGTGGAATTGAGATGTGAGGTGATGGTCATGTAGATGACATATGTGTCCATGGCCAACAGCACACACCTCAGTACATTGTGTAATGTCATGATCTATCATGTGATATTGAGCCTGGTCATGGCCACATGGGTGGATGAACTGACAATCTTCCTTTGTGCATCTCTGTGCTGCAGGGCACCAGCTGTCCATCGACCATTCCCAGACTTTGCTACCATGCAGGAACGTGACTGCATCAGGCGGTACCGCTTCACCAGGCCACTGATTAAGGAGTTGGCGGAGCAGTTGGCGCCACATCTGCTACCTGGCCGGACATACCCTACAGCACTGACCCCAGAGGTGAAGGTGATGGCAGCCCTGCACTTCTTTGCTACTGGTACCTTCTAGTACACTGTGGCTACTGCTGGTGGTATGTCGCAAATGATGTTTAGTCGGGTGCTACGCGATGTCTTGGAGGGGATTTTGCATTTCCTAGACCTGTACATCAAGTTCCCGAGCCCAGCTGAACTTCCTGAAATAAAGGATGCCTTTTATACACTGGGGAGGATGCTGAACGTCATCGGATCTATTGATGGGACACATGTGGGTGGCCCTGATACCACCACAGGCACATGAGCAGGCATACCGGAACAGGAAACGCTACCACTCCATCAATGCTCTGGTGGTATGTCTTGCTGACATGTCTATCACACGTGTGTGCACGGTTCCCTGGTTCAGCACACGATGCCTACATAATGAGGAGTAGTCGCATTGCAACGCTGATGTCACAGATGCCAGCTCAGCATGCATGGCTTGTCGGTGTGTGCTGACTGTTTCTCACTGTGTGTGTTGTCAATGTTGTATTCCGCACTCCTACAAAACTCAGCTACTTGTTCATTTTTATGTGTGTAGGTGACTACGGATACCCCAACATGCCGTGGTTGCTGACACGCCTCCGGAACCCTGTGACACCAGCCGAGATGCGCTACAAAGAGGCACATGGTCAGAGCAGGATGATGATTGAGCGGACATTCGGCCTCCTGAAAAGCCGCTTTCGCTGCCTGGACAAGACCGGAGGGGCCCTCCCATATGAGCCTGCAAACGTGTGCAAAATAATCCTTGTATGCTGCATGCTACACAACATGGCAGTGCGGAAGGAGGTGCCTCTCATTCAGGATGACGATGACGATAACCACCTGTGGAGGATCCCGGCCTGGGTCAAGATGCCAGTGATGATGAGGATGAGGGCGACGACCGCTCACAGCTCATCAACAACTTCTTCACCTGAATGTGAGTTTCCAGGGTTGTTATGTCAATGTATGGAGGTAGCCTGGAATGGGTTGTGGCTGCTCTGTTGCTGTCTCAGTGTGTCTGTGTGTCACTTGACTGGATGCGTGCAGTGATGTGTCTTTTCAGGTGGTGTGTACTCCACAATAGGGTAGTACTGCTAACTTGTTTTTGTGTAGGTTTCTTGCGACATGTTTTGTGCATGTGTATTACATTTCTCTACTGTTCTGCTGGGCTTTTGACTGTGTCTTGTGTCTGTCCTTCCCAGGGTACTTTGCTTGTTGTTTGGTCAACACTGACCCCCAACACCCAGAATCCAACACCAGTGTGGAAGTTGTCAATTCCCATCAACTGATGTACCACACATCCCTGGACTTCAATTCTCCAACACTTTGTGAGCGTGTGTCAACTGTTACGTAGTGTTGCAGGGATTCTGCATATGCACAGAACTATGTGCAGGAAACCAGGACCTCAGTGAATTGCGGTGTACCAAAAACTCACCTCACTACCCAGAACCCCAATCCGACTAGCATCAGTGTCCCATTCGTCCTCCGTATCCTCTCGGAGATCCCAATGTATAGACAACCCAGAACAAGCGACGTAGAGTACTCTCAGGAATGGTGGGAATCAGAAATACTTGTTCGTTATTATTCTCATATCAGTCCACAACAAGAGTAATCAGAGACACGGTAAAGTTTCAAATGTTTATTTTATAAACTACGTGTCCTAAGATGCAGTACTTTGGCTAACATAAGCAGACAAATGATTAAAATTAAAACCATCAGCATTGTTACAATACCATAGAAAATGAAGGGAGAAATCATATTACAAATGACAGTGGAATACAACCACCCTCCCTTTGCTAGTGAGCTAGTATTATTATACTAATAGAGGGTCTCTAGGTTTGAATGGGGAACCCCATACCGTAAAGATCAGCTTAGGTGAATCACATCACAGGATCAGCTTTGCTCTGCGCCTGGAAAAGTTATTCTCCAGAATGTGTGTCTAATGCATGCAAACTGCAATATTAAAGGCTCTCGACTTTCAGATATTTGCAGCTGTGTGTGTGTCATGACTAGAGCGTGGGCCGATCAACCTGAACTCAAAAACATACATTGTTTGGTGGCTCAGACTGTTTCTACACACAATGTTCAGACCAAGGTAGCAGTGAACGTCTAGGGATGTGAACAACAGACAGTTCTCATGTGAAGAAAAGGCAAGCAAGCAGTTTTCAAATAATATGTATCAGCAGTGTCGTGTGCAAAAGCAGCAAAAGCGGCAAGATGGTGTTTCTAACATCTAAGGGGCTTATGCTAACATAGCAATGTATGTATCTAAAACGCTGCCTCCACTACACCCTCCCTTGATCGGACTACGAACTATTAGGGATACAATTAAAAGAACGCAGAGTTCAAGTATGAAAGAGCGGAACCAAGTGCATGTATTGCAAATCCAAATATAGGAGAGTGAAAGTTCGAAGAAAAAAAGAAAAAAAGAAAGAAAGTTTAAAAAAAAACAAAATGAAGGGGAAAAGAAAAAAAGGAAATGGAAATGATTGAGCGGACATTCGGCCTCCTGAAAAGCCGCTTTCGCTGCCTGGACAAGACCGGAGGGGCCCTCCCATATGAGCCTGCAAAGGTGTGCAAAATAATCCTTGTATGCTGCATGCTACACAACATGGCAGTGCGGAAGGAGGTGCCTCACATTCAGGATGACGATGACGATAACCACCTGCGGAGGATCCCGGCCTGGGTCAAAATGCCAGTGATGATGAGGATGAGGGTGACGTCCGCTCACAGCTCATCAACAACTTCTTCACCTGAATGTGAGTTTCCAGGGTTGTTATGTCAATGTTTGGAGGTAGCCTGGAATGTGTTGTGGCTGCTCTGTTGCTGTCTGAGTGTGTCTCTGTGTCACTTGACTGGATGCGTGCAGTGATGTGTCCTTTCAGATGGTGTGTACTCCACAATAGGGTAGTACTGCTAACTTGTTTTTGTGTAGGTTTCTTGCGACATCTTTTGTGCATGTGTATTACATTTCTCTCCTGTTCTGCTTGGCTTTTGACTGTGTCTTGTGTCTGTCCTTCCCAGGGTACTTTGCCTGTTGTTTGGTCAACACTGACCCCCAACACCCAGAATCCAACACCAGTGTGGAAGTTGTCAATTCCCATCAACTGATGTACCACACATCCCTGGACTTCAATTCTCCAACACTTTGTGAGCGTGTGTCCACTGTTACGTAGTGTTGTAGGGATTCTGCATATGCACAGAACTATGTGCAGGAAACCAGGATCTCAGTGAATTGCGGTGTACCAAAAACTCACCTCACTACCCAGAACCCCAATCCGACTAGCATCAGTGTCCCATTCACCTCCGTATCCTCTCGGAGATCCCAAGGTATAGACAATCCAGAACAAGCGACGTAGAGTACTCTCAGGAATGGTGGGAATCAGAAATACCTGTTCGTTATTATTCTCATATCAGTCCACAACAAGAGTAATCAGAGACACGGTAAAGTTTGAAAGGTTTATTTTATAAACTACGTGTCCTAAGATGCAGTACTTTGGCTAACATAAGCAGACAAATGATTAAAATTAAAACTATCAGCATTGTTACAATACCATAGAAAATGAAGGGAGAAATCATATTACAAATGACAGTGGAATACAACCACCCTCCCTTCGCTAGTGAGCTAGTATTATTATACTAATAGAGGGTCTCTAGGTTTGAATGGGGAACCCCATACCGTAAAGATCAGCTTAGGTGAATCACATCACAGGATCAGCTTTGCTCTGCGCCTGGAAAAGTTCTTCTCCAGAATGTGTGTCTAATGCATGCAAACTGCAATATTAAAAGCTCTCGACTTTCAGATATTTGCAGCTGTGTGCGTGTTATGACTAGAGCGTGGGTTGATCAACCTGAACTCAAAAACATACATTGTTTGGTGGCTTAGACTGTTTCTGCACACAATGTTCAGACCAAGGTCGCAGTGCACGTCTAGGGATGTGAACAACAGACAGTTCTCATGTGAAGAAAAGGCAAGCAAGCAGTTTTCAAATCATAACATGTATCAGCAGTGTCGTGTGCAAAAGCAGCAAAAGCGGCAAGATGGCGTTTCTAACATCTAAGGCGCTTATGCTAACATAGCAATGTATGTATCTAAAACACTGCCTCCACTACAGTAGAATTACCTTGCAACTATTGTGGAATAAATGTGTTGCTGATGTGTAATGAACCTGTGCTACGCTTTCTTATGTGCGTTGTCTGTCTTCCCACATCTGAGTGACATCTGCTTACCTCACCTGTGGGCTTGTTACCACTGACTGGGGTTGCTGTTGTGTCTGTGCATGCCAATGTGTTTGAGGTCAACATCATTGTGTGGGATGAGTAACATGGCCATGGTGAGTATGTGTTGTGGTGCCATAGTGGTGTGTCTCCCTCACATGTGTCACATCAGCATGACTCACCTTACGTTGGTCACATTGTTGCAGTATTTGGCATGCACTGTGTTGAGTAGCAGATCGACATCTCCATGACACATGACAAGTTCGAATCACAACAGAGGCAAGTATGGTGTACTGGTGAGTTTATTTTCAAACATGTGTGAGGAAAGTGCAAAGGATGTTGGGTGCTGTACATTGGTTTTGGAATCCAAAGTTCACATTAGAGATGGATGTGCTAGTAGATGAAATGTCCAGAGTAAAGTCCACAGTCATCTGCTACATTGGCCCAACATGAACCCTCCATGTCATGTGGGCGAGTTGAGGGTGATTGGACAAGGTGAAAGTGTTGCGCACAAAGAACATTGTCCAGAACAGGTTTAGAGGCCCTGGGGGATGTGCTGGGACATCTGCCTCTCACATGTCCTTCTTCAGGCGACCCCTCTTCTTCCTGGGGTGTGCAGGGGACTCTCCGCCAGAGTCCTCCTCCCTCCCTGTGGCGCTGGCAGATGGTGTTGCAACAGATGTTGTGGCCACACAGGGAGGTGTGGAAAGGTTTGTGTTGATCTGGTGGAGGCATTGGAGTATGTCCCGATGCACCACAGTAAGGGCATCCCACTTGGCCTCCATGTGGGCCTGGTGGGCAGCCTGCTCCTGTTGCATGTCCTTGAGGATCCCCACTACCGGGCCAAATCCTCCGGTGCTATCCTGGTACGCATCTATGATGCGTGCCAGGTGGGCAAGGTGCTCCCTCCCAGCCCCCTATCCACACGGGCAGGATCAGCGGCGGGACACACAGGTGATACTGGGACCCCTTGGGTGGTGTTGCTGGTGGTGTTTGCTATAGCTTCCGGGGGGTCCTGTGTCCCTGTGCTGTGGGTGTTCAGTGGCCTTGGTCTGTCCATGTTGGCGGGGGTGCCCTGTCGGTTTCCAGATGCTGGAGGCGTGGGTACAGGGGGTGCATATGTTGATGCTGCTGGTGCTGCATGATGACTCACACCAGAGGGGCCAGGTTGGTCATCGTCATCCAGAGAGGTCAGTGTCTGAAAGAGTCTGGGACTGGGAATCCTCTTCATTTGGTGCTGGGTGCCCTGCACCGCCTGTGTTTGAAAGAGACACACGATGTGAGTTTTGTTTCTACATGCATCGATGGTTCACAAACATGACATTTTTTACTTTACGAACAGATGCCTGCCTGTACACTGCTTTTTCCCAGCTTGTCAAGGACAGAGTTTGACCCCACAACAGAGCCCAGTGTCTACATCCTGTCAGTCCCTTCCCACTCCCTGTGGGGTGAGTGTGGTTCAGTTAGAACTTGCTGGGCCATGTGGGTGGGTGTAGATTGTCTGTGACTGCAACTCCAATCATGCTCCTGGCTACACCCCCTTCCCATCATGCCCATACTTCCTTCCTCTTGACTCTGCTTCCCTGTGAGGTGGAGTGACATCAATGGCAAGATGGCTGACTGTGAAGTCCTGGGGTTTGTTGGTGCCCTGTTCCCAGCATGGCCTTGTGCTCCCCACAACAGAGTCCAGTGTCAGACATCTTGTCAGTCCCTTCCCACTCCCTGTGGGGTGAGTATGGTTCAGTTGGAACTTGCTGTGCCATGTGGGTGGGTGTAGATTGTCTGTGACTGCGACTCCCATCATACTCTTGGCTACACCCCCCTTCCCAGCATGCCCATACTTCCTCCCTCTTGACTCTGCTTACCTGTGTGGGGGGGTGACAGCAATGGCAGGATGGCTGCCTGTGAAATCCTGGTGTTTGTTTGGCTACAAGTCCAAAGAGAGCCCCTGTGCTTCACACAGCAGCACCCAGTATGGTGTATCTTTTGCTGATATTTAAAAGAGGTGTGGGTCAATGCATTCTACCCGGTGAGTTGTGTGGAGTTTATGTTGAGGGTTGTGTGTGTCAGAGCTGTCAGTCCTCCTTCTCACCCGACCAGACATCCCACCATGAAACATGCTTCCATTGTGGGGTGTGCAAGTTGTCTTTCAGGATGTCAGTCAGTGGTGTCCTGCTTCTGATTTGCGCACATGTCCTAGCAGGGCCTTGTGCTCCCCACAGCAGGAGCCAGTGTCAGCCATCTTGTCAGTCATTTTCCACTCCCTGTGATGTGGGCATGTTTCAGAGAGGTCTTGATGGGCCAATCAGGAGGGGGAGCATTATCTGTGACTACAGGCCCCATCATGCTTTTGGATACACTCACTTCACCTGCATCCCCACAATTCCTTCCTGTCAGTCAGCTGCACTGTGAGGTAGTGTGTTTGTGGTGGCAAACTGTCTGGCAGTGTCTATTTAGCTTTGTGCCACTGCCTTGCTCTATTTTTTTGTAGGTTGGTGCATGTCATGACACAGTTCCAAGTCACTATGAGATGGCAGGTATTGTGTTTGTCCGACTGGCAAAGACATCTTGGTATGATTATCTATTGGTTACTGTAGCTTTGCTTGCGGTACATGGTTTCACTGTCCCTGTTAGACCCGGCCCTCGTAACATAGCTAGACCTGACCCCTGCACCTCACACCAGCCCCCAAACCCACGGCCTAGCCGATCCTTCCCACCAGAACTCACACACACCCAACCCGGACATCCCCGTCCGTGACCTTCCTCCCTTCGGCCACACCAGGCCCGCGTGCCCACTGCATGCACCAAGATGGCCGCCCGGCCCCAGCGCGACCCTGGCCTAGAGGCGCCACTCCAGCTGGAGGACATCACGCTCCCCTTGGGATGAGAGAGGGAGGAGCAGTTTCTATCACACCTCTGCGCTTCCCTGGGACGGTGGGTTTCGATCAACCTGCCGGCCTCCCCGAGGGCTGGCTCCACGCCTGCTGGGTGTCTGGGACTCCTCCCGACCCGGCCCTGAAAGGATCAAAAGACAATGGCAGGAAACACCAACAAGCGACCCCCAGGTGACAAGACCCCTGCCTGCACAGACTCCGGACATCAAAGAGGAGTCGCCCTATAACAAGGGGTGCTCTGGGACTGTCCGGCAGATTCGCCTTGGAACACCTGAGCCCTGCTGAGTGACTCGCGGCTCCCTGAAGATCGTAAGACCTCTGAACTTGTACCTGAGCCCTGCTGAGTGACTCGCGGCTCCCTGAAGATCGTAAGACCTCCGAACTTGTACCTGAGCCCTGCTGAGTGACTCGCGGCTCCCTGAAGATCGTAAGACCTCCGAACTTGTGCTTGAGCCCTGCTGAGTGACTCGCGGCTCCTCGGAGATCGTAAGACCACCGAACTTGTATCCGAGCCCTGCTGAGTGACTCGCGGCTCCCACCGACTCTTTTGGTCCCGCCGGACCCCACGACGACAAGCGTATCCCCCCAGCTCGAGGATTGTGAGCTGTGTGCCGGGTACGCTCCTGCATTTGATCCATATCCCCAAAGACTGTCCCGCTACCTCCTAACCCCCTCCAAGTCTCTGTGAGCCCACGCTCTGCTTGTATATATTTGCCTGGCTGATCATAAAGATCCTACCACTTCGATCTGATAAAGATTTGCTCTTAAGAACTCCTCGTGTGGTGTCTCTCTGTCGTGTGGTGCCGAGTGTGCGATCCTAGATACGAGGTTCCTCCCGCCAGTGCCCGGCTACGATACCTCGAGGGTGGGTCTCAGGGCAGTCAGGGCCCCCTCCGGGCCGCTCTGAGGCTACCTTCTAACAGTCCCCTTGCCACACAATCTTGGGTATGTTGTTTGTGTACTCACCAGGCTCTGGTATGTCTGTTAGCCCACGGACGCTCTCTGGTGGTAGGATGTCCCGCACCTTCTCCTTCCAGGTCCTTTTGCCGTTGCGGTGGCGGGCGGACAAGAGCCCTATGTGTTTGCGAGTTGAGGTTGATGTGGAGTTCACAGTGGGTGTTTTTGTTGATAAAGCTGCAATTTCATTCTCATAAACGAATGCATTTTTTTCCATATTAACATTAACACTCAGCCACCTTCTTAGAGACTTTGAAGTTAGAACACATTTGAATCCCCTCTCTTTCTTTTTTTGATCAACGACCTTTGTTTAGACACATCACTGATCCTGCACTGAGGTGGTGGTGCTGTTTCCTTGCCTTCATTCTCAGTGTGCTATGACACCATTGACAGAAGCATACTAGTAATTTGCTGTCAATTTGGTCATTTGCTGTCAATGTTTATTAAAGCAAAATAAAATTATCATGTCGTACATCCCAAAAACATGATATGGTTTTCTTGCAAGAGACAGATTTTAGTGCATCAGAACCAGAGAAACTAAAAAGCGTCTGGTTAGAAAAAATCATATCCTCTGACTGTCCGGAATCTCAGCCTATGGGAGGGATGCCATAGGAGATGTGTAGCCATACACCTCCACAAATGTTTGAAAGACATGAACCAGGTCTGCCTTTGCAAGACTCTCCGGTCCTAATTTTGTCTACTTGTCAGAAATGTGTAGCTTTCCAGGTAAACCAGTAGAATTCGCTCCTGTTTCCACCTCAAACTGCAAGTGGTAAGTGGAAGAAATTTTCAATTTCAGCAGTCGCCCCATATTTCTGTGCCTTTTACTGGACCCTATACTTTTGCCTGGTATTTAGACAGAATATAGAATCAAAAGTATTATGGAACATAATTATCGTGTTTAAAATATTGTGTAACAAAAATATCGTGGTATGTAATATCGAGGTCAAGAATATCGAAATGAGGTTTTGTTTTTAATATCAGTGTAAAAAATATCGAAGTTGTAAATATTGTTTTTTTAAATATTGATATTTTAGTTAACATTAGTTTAATTTGTTATTTTATATTTACTATTAAGGTGCCGATTCTGATCATGGAAAAACCGGGTACGAATCATCGTACGGAACGTTTTCTCCATACCACTCGTACCCGGTAAATAAACCGTACTAACTAGCAAGTACGATTCGTACAGGAATCCTATTTCCGTACGAATCGTACAAAAGACCGTACGGCTAAAAGACACGTACAAGTCTGATCCAGGACAACGCGAACGCGACGTCCATACGGATTTAGGCAGCGTTGTACGGACCAGCAAGTACGATTCGTACCTACAGCACTCCGCACGGCTATTTTTTTACGGGAGCCAAAAAGTGCCGGAAAAGCTAAGTACGCTGCGATGCACGACGAAAAGGGGGCTCGGTACGCGACATACATGCCATCAACCACATCGTACGTGTCATCATGTACGGTGCGTACCCCAACATTGCATATGTACGGTGCGTACATACGCGCTGTTGGGGTACGCACCGTACATAGGCCAACTGTGCCCACCCGCATATGTCCACACCGTACCCCCCCACCCACGTATGTCTGCACCGTACCCCCCACCCACGTATGTCCACACCGTACCCCCCACCCACGTATGTCCACACCGTACCCCAGGCGTACCCCAATCCTCGCGTATGTACGGGATTGGGGTACGCCTGGGGTACGGTGCGGACATACGTGGGTGGGGGGGTACGGTACAGACATACGCGAGGGGAGGCTGGGGGGGCCGTACGAGTCGTACCCCGGGCACAAGTGTACCTGGGGTAGGGGTCGTACAAAGTTCGCTCCGTACGGGACGTTTTCCATATGCTTGTGTATTTGGAACGCCGGTACGGATCGGACTTGTGCGCTCGGACTTCAGTTTTACGACTCGTACGGAAAACTGTCCGGGGACATCTCGTAGACCTTTTCCCGATACGATTCATATGTATTTTGTTACGTACGAATCGTACTTCACCGGTTGGACGGGATTTGTACGATTCGTACGTAAAAAATAAGGATACGAGTCGTTGGGGAGTATTAGGGACGTGACCTGGTTGGTGTGACAGGGCCTGGAAGGCAGGGCAGCGCAGTGTAGGCAGTTGGAGTTGCACACTCAGCATGCAAAGGTGTCGTGTGTGTGCCCAGGGTATGACTGAAAGCAGGCGTTAGATGTGTGGATGGACATAGCTCGGAGTGTGGCTGCTACATCAGACTGTAGTGTGATGTGGGTTATGCAAGGACAGGATGGTGGTGCAATGTGCCCCTTGCATGTGCTGATGGTCCAGCCTTTGGCACCGCGTGTCGGCATCAGTGGCATAGACAAGCTGAGGACAGCCAAATGAATGGGTGGAGGGAGGAAGTGAGGAGCATCTTGGAGGCGTGTGTGTTGCCAAATATGGATACTCTGTGGGCCCTTGCTGCAGGGGCCGCAGCAGCAGGCGGCATCTCCTTGCAAAATGCCAGAATTTGCACACAAAGACTAGGATATCAGAAGGACAACTGCAACAGGCGCGTGTGTAAAGTAAGGAGTGTCCAGTGTCACATGGCACACCCAGAGACATGCACAATCACCAAAAAAGCATGACACCGGATCAGGAAACTGAAGGCCAACCTGCGCACAGGAGACACACCCTTAGCAGCTGATGATGGCCCATTGTGTGGACCAACCTGCCAAAAAACATACACGACCATGTACTTCATGCCCAATAGGGAGCCTAATCCATGAGCAACTGCATGCATGTTGCTAAACTACACATGGACTCCTATGCATAATCTTCCACAACTATGCCAGATATGCCGCATGCAAAGTGGCAAGAGACCTGCATTGACAGAGATGAGGCACCTTGGAGTGTGACGAACACCTTTATTACTCAGCTTCACACTAAGGGAAATGCATCAATTGGAACAGACTCACAGGTCATTTGGCTGAGCATGTGTGACCTACACTGGACACCCCCTTCAACACACAGATGTGGTAAATCCTACTGAGCTGGCACACAAATGAAGGGGTTGAGCCTAACACCCCTTGCTGCACACGGAGAGTCTGCAATTCCCCATTGAGCCTCATATGGGGATGTCCCACACTATGTCCACCATTAGCATCCCATATGTTCCTGAGGGACGTTATACACACATTGATGCCTTCATCAGAATCCACAAACCATTACAGATGACTGTCAGGAAGGGTGACTATCAATTCATGGGAGCCATGCAACACATCATGTGCCCCATGGTGAGTTGACATGTATGCATGGTAACACAACATGCACAGGAGCAGTCCCCACATATCACAAACACGTACCACCCACAAAATGCCTTGCTGCACTCCTTACCCAAAATTACTTTTCACCATGTCTGTGCATGTAACTCTGATCCAGCACACGTTGCAATACTCATGAGGAATAGCAGGAGGGCAATGATGACATGAGCAGACGACAGCCGCAAGAACCTGGGGAGGACAGACACACAACAAGTCAGCGAAGAGCTAGTAATCCGCAGACATGTACATGTACTCTACAGGAATGATGTTGTCACCATGCTCTTAATAAATTTAGTGTCCCAGCTAAAATGTGTGGAATGACATCATCACTTGAATAACACATCAGAACACACCTCCAAGTCACTTAGCGCACAGTCAGCTCGACACACACATTGCAACACATGCCACACAAGGCTCAAAGCGTGCACACTCAGACACAGGGACTCACCATCATGAGAAGAAGTTGCGGATAAGCTGACTCCGGATGTCCTCATCCTCATCCTCACTTGCCCCGTGCCCAAGCCCTTCATCCTCCACGGGTGGATGATCCTGCTCATCCAGGTCAAGGATGAGTGGCACGGCCTTCTCCACTGCCATGTTGTGCAGCATGCAGCACACAATGAAGATTTTGCAGACCTTCACCGGGGCATATGGGAGGGCGCCGCCGGTCTTGTGGAGGCACCGGAATCTGCTCTTCAGGAGTCCAAACGTCCTCTCAATCACGCGCCTCATCTGCCCATGGGTGTCGTTGTACCGGTGTTCTGCGGCTGTTCTGGGGTTGCGGAGAGGCGTCATCAGCCATGGCATGTTGAGATAGCCAGAGTCCCCTACATGGAAACATCATGTGAAGAAGTGGGTCAGGAGATGCCATAAGATACAAAGATAGCGCTAAACACAGGACTAACAGAGTATACCCACCAACAAGACATGCTTGTTCCACGTGCAGCTGCAGCATCATTTCTGGCACCCTGCTACGCCTCATGATGTATGCATCGTGTGCGGACCCTGGAAAATGGGCACAGAGATGGGAAATCAGCATGTTAGCAAGACACACCACAAGGGCATTAATGCAGTGATAATGTTTTCTGTTTCTATAGGCTACCTCCTGTGCCTGTGGTGGTACCAAAGCCACATGTGTCCCATCAATGGCCCCAATTACATGAGGCATCCCTCCCAGGGTATAGAACTCACCCTTGACACCTGTCAACTGCTCACGAGTGGGAAAATGGATGAATTCATCCAGGTGCACCAACATGGCTTCTAAAACATCATGCAGGACACGGCTGAACATAGTCTGGGACATGCCACCAAAATCAGCTATGGTCAATTGAAACGTGCCGGTGGCAAAAAAATGTAGGGCTGCCATCACCTTCATCTTGGGGGTCAGAGCTGTAGGATTCCTGTGTTGTGGTTGGAGGTGTGGTGCAAGCCGGCGGGTCAAGTCCTCTATCAACTCTTGCGAGAAGCGGTATCTGCGTATGCAGTCATGTTCACGCATGGCATCCAGGTCTGGCATTCGTCTGGGGAGAGGCGGTGCCCTGCAGAGATTTGGAAGGAATAACGAAGAGTGAGTACATTACCACACCAATGTCACTGAGGTGAGCACATGTTCAACAGCTAATACACATCTGCTTAATACAGAGTCTGGGCTGTGCAATACATCCAGGACACGTAGGCCAGCCAGGTGATACTCCTACGAAGAGCCAGCCACAATAGTTGCATGGCAATGTTGACGTGACATGCCATTAAAATAGCTGTGGGCCAATGTAAGTGACAAGCCAGACACATTACATGAGTGACAGACATCCACATATCAGCATTTGAAGGATGTCATCTCATACAGACAGCTGGGGGGAGTCTAGACGCACAGGTCACATTTCATCTGAAAAAGGACAGATTACACACATGTCCATGAAGGGGTACATGTCAAAAACTGATGACACAGACATTGAGAGAATGCAGATATTGCCTCATGTCAGGAAGTCATCTTCAAACCATCATGACACATGTAACGTGTGAGTCCACATGTGGCATGGTGTGTGTATATGTGTGTCATGCACATATGCACACAGACACATGTTGGATGCTGCAACAGCAGATGGAGTTGACGAAACACCAACAGCAAGCTCATGGGAACACATGACACACACATGAAATAGTCACATCGTGGCACACTGGTAGTCACATGTCAGGTGTAATTATCCGTGTACCTGGCATCAGGGGACAGTTGCGGGTGTTGCTGACTGTGCCATACCAGTGATGCAGTGCTTGACACGTGTGTCCTACATGCACACATGTGCAAAGTGTGAAGGGGAAGTGTGCCACGTAGTGCCCCATCACACATGACATGTGTAAACAGCTCATCACACATCTATTGTGCCACAACATGAGGAGACATGTGCCACATCACTGCCTGACATACCTAGGCCCTGCACATGATGGACTGCACTGACAATGACTTGATGTCCAGCCTTGTGCGAGTCTGACACCTCCATTCCTTTCTTGTGCGCCTCCTATCACCAGTGTAAGCTGTGAAACGCAGTACACACGCTCTGAGGGCATGTGCACGGGCCGTACTCACGCGTGAGTACCTGCCGTACACGCGTGAGTACGTGCCTACAACTATAGTTGTGTTACTGTAGGTCTGAGTGATAGGCACGTACTCACGCGTGTACGGCCCGTACATGCATGAGTTTGTGCCGTATCACTAGGCCCTACGGTACCCCCAACTATAGTGATAGGCACATACTCACGCGTGTACGGCCCGTACACGCGTGAGTACGTGCCGTATCACTAGGCCCTACGGTACCCCCAACGATAGTGATAGGCACGTACTCACGCATGTACGGCCCGTACACGCGTGAGTACGTGCCGTATCACTAGGGCCTACGGTACCCCCAACTATAGTGATAGGCACATACTCACGCGTGTACGGGCCGTACACACGTGAGTACGTGCCGTATCACTAGGCCCTACGGTACCCCCAACTATAGTGATAGGCACGTACTCACGCGTGTACGTGCCGTACACGCGTGAGTACGGCCCATATCACTGTAGTGATGGTGCCCTAGGGGTACGTGTGAAACGTGCCGTACCTGTGTGGGGATTGAAGAATTACAATGGGGACAAATGAGGGACAAGTACTAGGGCCTAAATGCATGCTGGTTGTCATGGATACCGAGTTTCAAGTTCAAAATTTAACGTCATGTGGTCTGGAAAAAGCAGTTGGCCAGATTATACATTGTTGCAAAGTGGTTGTTGACTTGACATGATGCTGCAAAATCGAAAGATGCTAAGGCTGTTACTGGTGTATGTTTAAAGGGATTGGCGGAAACGTAGGATGCAAATGAGTCTGACCAATCACTCTGTACTCCTGTAAATGAAAAAGGCCAGCAAGACAGATATAAGGCAGGCAGAACCCATGAGAGGGCACTTGCCTGCACAACATTTCAGTCGATACCACTGCTGCTGTATTGTCTCCCTCTGGCACCATGTCAAGGACTGTGGAGAGGGCCCAGCCTTTCACCCAGGAGGAGAACGAGGCCCTGCTGGATGTGATCCTCCCACGGTACCCCATGCTGTATGGTCGACCAGGGGAGCAGGTGAGTGCTGACTCCACTACCTTTGCCTGTGCACCTTTTTTGTGTCTGTCACTCTGGCATTGTGTCCAGGTGTGACAGACATGCAATGTTGGTTGGAGTGGGTCCCAGGGGGGGGTGGATGGCTTATGTCTCTCATGCAGGGCTTGATGTAGTTCATGTGTGCACTCCTCACTTGCATTGTGCTTACTGTGACATTCACTGCATAGTGCATGGCACATTCAGCCAGCCTAATCCTCTTGGGCATTCTTATCTATTGTCCTGCGGTGATTCAGTGGTCACCCCGGTGTGACAGGCGACTGCACCCACAGATGTGTATGAGAGTTGAGTGGAGCTGTGGTGAGAGTGGTGAAAGTGTTCAAATGATGTGTACGCCCCCTGGACATTGATGTGTGTGAATGTTTCTTGTCATGTGGGTGAGTGTCTATGTGGAGTGTTGCACCACAGCTGCATGGAGGAGGCAACTGCTCAATCCATCTGATGTGTGAAGTAAGCTGTGCTGTGTGTCTGACTTGCTGAGCTAGCCCCACACCTGTGACCCCCCCTGGCAAGTGGCACATGTGCAGAGTGAGGTTTGCATCCGCTGTTGCCAATGGCAGGTGATTGATGTGTGCCTGTGTGTTTCTGTGTACTCTGCTGAGGTTTTGTCAGTGGCCTGGGGCGTGTGACTGCTTTGCGGTGCTGTCCATCAGCCTTGTGTTGCTTGGGATGCAGAGTGTGTTACATGATCAGGGATTTTTTCGCACCCCTCATGCCACCTGTGTACTTACTATGCCATGTAGTGCATTGGTGCGTCCCCAGTGGAAAAAGTCCCTATGACTAAGGTGCTATTACTTGCCAGCATACTATGCCCTGTTCAACAAATCAAAGATGTTCAAATGTGTGTCTCTGTGACATGGTGCAGGTGTAGTGATGTTTTCCCACTTTGTCATCCACACAGGTAACCGCCTACCACAAGGGGAAGATCTGGAAGGATGCTGTCAAGGCCGTGCAATCGTTGGAGGGTCGCAGTCGGCGCCTGCCACAAGTGAGGAAGAGATGGCAGGACATCCGGTGCTGGACCCGGAGGATCGCCCGGGTCATGCTGAAGGAGGAGGCTCCTCGCAAGCATGGCAGGCGCCGGCGCCTGACCCACCAGATGAAGCGTGTCCTGGCGGTGGTCTTCCCTGACCTGGATAGGCGGATACAGGAGTTACAGCAGCAGGAAGGGGGTAGGTACATGTGTGTTTGTTGTGTGTCGCCAGCTTTTGTAGCTGCTCAGTCGCCTGGATACACTGCCAGGCTATATATGTGCAGTGCATATCCTGTTCCCCCAAGTCAACCTGTGCTGTTCTTCCTCCTTTCCCCTCTTTGACATGTGTTACCTGGTCTGTGTGTTATCACTATTGCACATGGTCATCTAGGCTGCCAGTTTATCAAGGTGCACACTGCTTTCAGCATCATGTGTGGGGGTGGTCTGCCTGTGCCCTGTCCTGTTCAGTCATTTGGGGGTGCATAATTGTTGGCACTGATGCTGAGTCTCAACATAGGAGTGTGAGGGTTCAAATGAACAGACTTGCAGCATGCATTACCAATGTTGTGGCCTCAGACATGATATGCATGAGTGGGATATATGCATAGTGCTGGGACGGTTGCTCCTGTAACAGTCAGCTCATTCCAGGACCATGGAGCAGTGTGCTCACTACAGTCCCCTGACACAGCCTGCCCTCCTACTCATGTGTGTCATCCAACACTGTGCACATTCACTGTGGGTTCAGCATGGCTCTGCCTCTGTGGCATTGTTCCCTGCCCTAGGTAGTAGTTTTTCACATGTGTGATACATTTGTCCACTGGACAGGGATACACCAGTTTGCTTGTGCATACTCACACTGGCCAGTGCCTGTGTGGTTATTCACAACAATCTGTTGATGTTTGTTTGTGAGCAATATGTTTTGGCAGCCCTACAAGGTGATGTTGTGTTAATGAGGATAGTTTTCAAGCACAGAGCGTGGGTACGGGCCATACCACCATTGTGGCGGTGACGTAGGGGTATGCGTGGTACGGCCCATACCCACGCTCTGGGGGGCGTGGGTACGGGCCGTACCACCATTGTGGCGGTGACGTAGGGGTACTCGTGGTACGGCCCGTACCCACGCCCCCCAGAGCATGGGTACGGGCCGTACCACCATTGTGGTGGTGACGTAGGGGTACGTGTGGTACAGCCCGTACCCACGCTCTGGGGGGCGTGGGTACGGGCCGTACCATCATTGTGGCGGTAACGTAGGGGTACGCGTGGTACGGCCCGTACCCACGCTCTGGGGGGCGTGGGTACGGTCCGTACCACCATTGTAGTGGTGATGTAGGGGTACGCGTGTACGGACCGTACCCACGCTCTGGGGGCGTGGTGACGGTCCGTACACGCGTACCCCTACATCACCACTGCAATGGTGGTACAGACCGTACCCACGCTCTGAGGGGCGTGGGTACGTCCAGTACCACCATTGTGGTGGTGACAGGTACGCGTCCACGTCCACTTCCGTTGTGGCGGGTCGTGGGATTGGTGGACACGCCCCCCGAAGTGACCAGACCATGGAGGTAATTAATGTGCAGGGTATATTTGTTCTTTGTGGGGTGAGGGTTATGTTTCCTGCCCCTTGCACCCCCCCCTTTGCCCCTGGGGGTTGTTCTGATCTTCTGCGGCATCTGCATCGGTTTCTGAACACGAGGTCGTAGGCTATGAGGGCCGGGATGACGCGTAGGTTGCGGTCGATCGCGTACCGGTGCTCCTTCTTCGCGTCGTCCTCAATTTCCCGGCAGTTTTTGGCTCCCGTAAGAAATGCTACGTGCGGAGCGACGTAGGCACGAATCGTACTTGCTGGTCCGTAAAACGCTGCCTGACTCCGTCCGGACATCGCGTATGCGTCGTCCAGATTCAGATTTGTATGTATTTTTTTGACGGTCGGTCTTTTGTACGACTCGTACGGAAATGGTATTTCTGTGCGAATCGTACTTGCGAGTTTGTAAGGTGTTTTTCCCGGGTACGAGTCGGACGGAGAAAACGCTCCTTACGACCATTTGTACCCGGGTTTTACAGGATCGGAATCGGCACCTAAGTGCAGTTTTGAGAAAATAAAAGAAAAATAGATTTATTACTTCTTGTATTGTAAGATATTTTTAAATACTATTTATTTTTGATAATATTATTTAATTAATATTTTTTCAATATATTGTGATATTGAATATAAACATTAAATTTTAAGTAGCATCGAAAAATGGTAATACATTCATTTTTGCATGTAATTATACATTAAGGCCATTTCACAATGCCGGTCAGATGCTGTTTTTCAGTGAGAACTGACTGACCATAGTTCGATGGTTCTAATCTGCACACCTTATTACGATGCAACCGCACATGGGGGCTCATTACGATGTCGGGCGGAAAGCCTCCTCCTGACAGATGGAATCGCCTCGACCGCATCAGGGCCCTTCCAACTGGGTCAGTCGGTTTACATTCCAACCACCTGATTCTGATGTTCGTGGTTGGAATGTAAACTGTGCGGTCATTCCCAAACAGTTCCAAGCGACTCACGGAGTATCCGTATCAGTCAGAACCTCATCATACACTTCTATGGGCAGCGTTTCTGCCCTCTGGATAAGATTGTCAACTTCCAACAGCATTCCCGCGTCAGCCTGTCCGACACAGAAAGGCTGTCAGAAAGTGACTTTGGAGGCTCTTGGATTATAGATGGTTTCTCTCTATCCGACGGGCTCCCGAGTCGGATTGACCAGCCGGTTTACACTCTGAACGCTCAAATTGAAACTTGACAATCAGACTGTAAACCTACCATGTTGGTCGGTAAGCCTCCAACAAGTGGTCAGAGGCTTATCGACCAAGATCGTAATGAGGCCCTAAGTATCTATTTTGAACTGTTTTAATATATATAAAATATTTATGTAAATATTATTTTATGAATATTTATAAAAATTACAGTGCATTACTATATATTTATTTTCATATATAATTTCTTTAATAATAAATAATATATTTCAAAATAATATTATTTAATATATAAGTACTAAATAAAATAGTGTTCATAAAAAATACGTTTGAACTACATTTTTCATACATAATTATCTTTTTGCGATAGCTTTAATCATTATCATATTATTTTAATCAGTTGTGTATATGTTTATGATAACAAATTAACAAAATAATTTCTAATATATAGTACAGAATAATATGTATAATATAGAATCAGTTAATATGTAGGGCCAGATTTCGATGTCGGTCAGAGGCTTTCTGACCAACATCTTAGGTTTAAACTCCATGTTACAAAGACGGCGGTCGGAGTTTAAACCGGCTGGGTAATCTAAATTCATTCTGTCGGGCTCAAGGAAAGGACTCATAATCCCTAACTGATTATGATGGCATTTTTCGACATCAGTTCCATGTAATACTAGGAGCTACATCCGAGGTTCCCATTGCATTGAGCTGATTTGTCTGCATGGATTACTGCTTATCAAAAGGTGGTGGTGATGATCGGATAAGAGGATCCGTCCCAAAAACTAGACATCTATACAGAGGAATTTCATCTCAAATTAAGAATTAAAGACTTCTAGGGCTCTCTCCACTTTTACATACCGGTACAAGTATCAGCAACACATCTGTGGGTCACTACCACTTACGTTACTGTTCCGGTAGCACTGTCTCTATCTGTGCATGTATAACATTGTATTGGCGCTACTGAAATGTTCATATTTTCCCGCATGTATGCAAGACCTTTTATAATGTCCCTGTGTGCCATTATCGTCTACATTTCTACTTGCTGTCAGAAATAATGTTGTACTCCTTTAATCACTAAATGAAATCCATTAAATAAAAACACCAATGTGCTCTCTATCCCCTCCTAACCAATGATAAAGTGACTGTGCTCCTTCTTTCAACATGGTGAAATTGTCATATCCCTGACTAACCTGTAAGTTCTTAGTAAATGTTATAGATGAACCTCAGTGCCTAAAAATTAAATGTCACCAATAAACTTCAGGACCTGCCATCCACCACAGTGACAAAGCAGACATGACTGCTGTTGCAGTTATAAACTGCAAATTCAACTTGACAAAATAACCCCTTTTGACAGGTTCAAACATTCCTTCTAAATATTTTAGGACATCTCAAGTAGGCTTTATTGCCCCTGAGAAAGGGTGCATGGTATATTTAAGTAGGTCATGTATGAATGTGATGTTAAACATGTCCTACAATGAAAGTTCCCAAACTTCATGCAATCTGTAGGTTGGGTGTTCCATAGAAAAGTACTGGGTTACATTATTACATTTCATAATGCTAATCTTGGTTAGTTAACAGCTGAAAAATAATGAAACAACCATTTTTAATAGTCATTAAAATCCAACTGAATGGTGAAGTCAGATTTTGTTATAAATATTAATAAAAAGGTGCTTTTAAGAAAGTTTCATTTTCTGGAGGCCCTTTGCATTTGCTCTCCCAAGTCTGCCAACCAAAAATTTGCATTTGAATAGGTGTTAAATGACTCACAGGAACAACCAACAGGTTTACCTGAATGAGCAGAGATGACCCACCTGAACCATACCAAATATGCATATTGCCATTACAAAGTCAAATCCTACTGAATGATCAATCCTGTTTGACAGTTCTGCTGGGTTTATATATAACACTGGGGTCTTACTTGAATGGACAAAAGGATGGCAAAATAATCCTTTTGTAGCTACTGTCTGGTGGCAGGAAAACCCTTTTTTGTTCTACCAGACCGCTGGCTCTGGTTTTATTGTGGGTACAGTGACTGCCCAAAACTGAATTTCAGTGTTAGACGTGAGAGCACAGTGGGACTACAATAATAGTCTTCCTGCACACACACTCGCCCAGCCCTCAGAGTGCAGCCTAGGTTGGCAGAAGAATTTTGATGCTTTGAAATTGGCCAGTGAGTGAAGTAGGCCCTGGAATCTTTTACCTTCTTGGTTAGGGAGTGCTTAGGAGTCATTCCCACCCACTAGCTTGTTCCAGGCATAAATGTGACACCTTCAGGCATCTACTTCAGAACACTTTTAAGACATGAGAACAACCTGCTCTCTTTCTTGTACCCTGATAAAGAAGTGGACTCCATAGGTTATAAGACTGACCTTCTGTTAAAGACACAGGGACACAACACGCTATAAGAGGTCTTTCTTGCAACTGCCCTGCTGACAGTGGCGACTGGATCTGGCATGGACCCTGCTGCCTGACCTCTGCCTGACATACTGTGAGTCTCTAAGTGCATCCCCTGAGGTCCTGAGGGACTTTAGAAGTGTATTCATGTTGTGGATTGGAAAATAAAGGACCACGTCAGAAGGTAAAATCTTTGACCATGGCAAACCTAGTTGGTGAGTCCGACTCCATCTCCATTGTGGTGAGAGTCAAATTGTGCCTACATCCCTGTTTACCATGGCCACAACCATTAGCACTTTATTCTTCTTGCCGCTATTTATAAAAACAACGGATGTTTCCCAATCTCTTTATTGTTTTTTTTCTCATTTTCCTTCATTGTGTATATAACATTTTACTCTATTTTCCGAATTTTGTTTGGGATTATTTTCATGTTTCATTTCTCATTAATTATTGATGTTGTACTGCATAAATAATGCACGCATTGCCATTAGTGAAGTCTGGCTTTTCTGTCTCATAGTTACCAGACGGTTCAACTCAGGTCGGGTTAATTTTGTGACTTTAGGGTTCATCTTGGCAAGAAAAGTATACACACCTAGCAATCCAACTTAATGCCCTCACCATGGAGTTCGGCTTAAGGGCAGCCAACAGTAGAACTCCTTCTGACATCCAGGGTGCAAACACTTTTAACAGAGTCAGCTGCCCTTCACGCATTGACTACATCTTAACTGATGTAAAACTTTGGGATAAAATGACTGACATGTTTGTGGGTACCACGACCGACAGCGACCACAACACCGTCTGTATGACTATGAAGATCCTGTGGGATGTACCATGTCACTCTCAGACAATTTCGTTCCCAAACTCTACCATTGATATCGTCCCCTCAAATAGCAAAAAGGTACTTGAAGCAGCACAAGGTTTTCTTGCAAGACACTAAAATAGCAGGCATTCAGGAAGTCCTGTCCACAAACACATTAGAGCTCCAGGCCACAGTCGCGGATACAGGCGATGGGGCAGCAGTCTCTACCATCCACTCACGCACAATGGAACAGCTGATCTCTTATTTTCAAGCACCTAGCAAGCATAGCAAACTGTGCGCGCCTCAAAAAAGCCAGCACCCATGGTACACCAAGGATTGCAGGCTCAAAAGACAGGTCTTAGCCCTAGCAATCAGAAGTAAGAACTGTCCCTTGGTCAAGACAGCTAGAAAGGAATATAGTGCTGCCCTGTGCCAAGCAAAGATCGAGTGGGACGAATCTCACTGGCAGGAATTGAAGAATGCCAGCCTTGCAGAAAACACAAATCAATTTTGGACACTAGTGAGCCGGGACAACAGCAGGGAATTAGGCACTTCTCCCAATCACATCACAAGCCAAGACTGGCATGACCATTTTGAGCAACTGTATTCCACTACGGAGGACGGATGTCTGGAGGAGCCATGCGACCCCATAGACATTCCTACAGCAGTGAATGCTAGCGAACCATTCTCTTTAGTTGAAGTAGAAGCAGCAATAAAGAAGATAGTCCCTACCAAAGCTCCTGGACCAGACGGCCTTCCAGGAGATTTATTTCTTACTGACCCCAGAAGTTGGTCACGGTACATCCAGCTACTGATCAATTCAATAGTCAGTGGTTGCCCAGTGCCAGAATCCTGGAAAGGCGCAGAGGTGGTCCCGATCTACAAAAAGGGTGCCAGAGAAGAGCCCTCAAAGTACAGGCCAATAAGCCCGATTGACGCAATGCAAAAGGTGCTAGGCAGGGTGCTCTTACAGAGAATCCAAACGTGGTCTGAAGAGGAAGATGTCCTCTCCCAATACCAGGCTGGCTTTAGGGCCAGTACTGGAATGATCAACCAAGTATTTAGGCTACTCCTTATATACTGGAAAGTCGTGGTAATTGGCAAGGGCAGCCTTTACCTAGCATTCATTGACTTAAAGAACGCCTTTGATCTGGTACCTAGGATCAGGCTGTGGCATACCCTTAAAGATATGGGCATCCCTCCCCTAATCTTTAATCTACTGATCCATCTTCATGAGGGTATCTATGCTCAGGTGAGATGGGGGACCCAAGGCCAGCTGACGGAACAGATCCCTGTTGGCAGGGGAGTCCACCAGGGTTGTATCATGGCCCCCACCGTGTTCTCCTTAAATGTGAATGAGGTCGTGAGTTTCCTTCAAGAAGATCCTGCTGATGCCCCCATCCTGGCGGTTGACAGAGTGCAGACCATCCTTTTTGCTGACAACACCTTGCTGGTGTCGAAGACCTCAGCCGGGCTACAAAAACTAATGAACAGATATCAATCTTTTTGTGACTCTCGGGGTTTAGTCATCAACACCTCTAAAACTAAGCTCATGGTATTCAACCCCCACAAATCCTTTGGGAACAACCTTACGCTGAATGGCACCCTCTTGGAGAGAGTCAGTACCTTCAATTATCTTGGCATCCGACTCTCAGATAAAATGCTCTGAAGGCCCCATTTAGCCAAAATACTTATGAACTACAAACGTGTGGTCGGGGCACTAAGCGAAGAACATCGCTCCTCATATAGCAGGCCAGTTGCCCCGGCCCTCGTAGTCTATGATGCTAAGGCAGTTAGCTCAGCTCTGTATGGAGCCGAGCTATGGGGGTTTGACAATGCAGATGAAATCAGCAGATCTGAGCACCAGTTTTTGAGGGATCTGGTGATGCTCCCCCGTGATACTCCACTAACACCCCTTATGTAAGACATGGGCAGGCGGCCGTTTAGAGATATTGCTAAGCTTTGCCCATTGCTCTTTTGGGCACTGCTAAGGCGTACCCCAGAACTCACCAAATATCCGGCAGTACTAACGGAGGTGATGAACCTAAATGTGGATCATAGGGTCAGATGGATATCAAACGTAAGGAAAATGATGACACTACTGGGTCTTAAAGAATCATGGGTTACACAAACCCCCCCAAGCAAGGTAGAGCTGAAGCGCATATACTGGGATTGGACGGATAGCCAGGAACTCAGCAAACCCAACGCGGGGAGGCTAACGGAAGAATTCCTTAATTACAAGCAGACCAGAAGCCTCGAGCCTTACCTGGATATAATCCAGGTCCCACGAGATAGAGCCTTGTATATTCAATTTAGGCTCGGCACACTCCCAGTCTATGCACTAACATCAAAGTGGCGTTCACCCAAGAATATAACAGAAGGTTGCCCCTGCTACGGAGCCTTGTTGGAGTGCGTTGCCCATGTTATGTATGCCTGCCCAGCTTATAACATCACAAGGTCTAAATGGCTAAAACCAATCTGCAGACACATGGGCACCCGCGACCATCTGGCTGCTTTGCGCATCCTGAAATCCGACCCAAGTGTACTTTTTACCTGCATGGTGGCTAAGTTTCTAAGCTATGCCTGGATAGTCAGGTGGCCCCCGGGTTGCTCCGTACAAACCGAAATCTGAATAAAGAGCTTTCTACTTGTGGGGTAACTAAATCCTAAGCTACGCACGAACAGTCAGGCAAAAAGCCTTGTGAGGGATGCCTTCATTTTCATTCTCTAGGCCACACCGGGATGTCACCTTAACCCAAGAAAGCCTTTTTAGAATGTAAAAGCACTGGCCCTTTATGTAAGTTCGCTGGGTTGCACCGTCATGTTTTTATCCCTTTATTTTTAAATATCTGTTTTAATTCATGCATGATTTTAGGTTTGAACTTGTAGAAACTCATATGTACAGCTTTTTAGATAACTGTTTTACGCTTTGTGGTACAATACCAAGTCTAAAAATACTGTGTAAGCACAATCTTCAGTTCAATTATGTTTCAACAAATTATTTGCATCAATTTATTCCTTTTTATTCACTGTACAAACGTTGCACAATGCTTTTATGATACAAGTTATCGAAATAAAGCAATTGATGATGATGATGAATTGTATTTACTCCTCGAGGTCGGTAGAAACCACAGACATGCGAAAAAAGGACTACCACTTAAAAAGTTGCAAAAAACGGTGGTAAAAAATGATATTTTTTACGAATCTGACTCTTCCTGAAAGGTGTGAAGAGGGTGATATTAGCGTAGCAAACTCATTATTTGAATGTATTCTTGGAACAACTACACATATTTACTTGCACAGCACATTTCCACATTTAAAAAAAAATCTATAATTTACTAAATTGTGGTTATTTCCCTCCAGGGGAATCCATAAACCCTAGGGGGCAGATTTATGTTTCCTGGCGCATCCCTGCAAATCAGCAGGGATGCGCCAGGAAAGATGCGTCACGCAAGTTTACCCTTGCGCCACCACAGATGCGCCGCATTTACAATTCAGCGCATCATGGCGCAAGGATAAACAGATGCGTGACGCATCTGATGGCATAAGGGCGGCGCATTGCTGGAGTCGTGTCGCAAGCACGACGCAACTCCAGCAATGCTCTGGGGCTGACCAAACCGAACATGCTGCGTCATGCTTTACGCCTGCTTCAAGCAGGTGCAGGGTATTGACGCTGCAGCGTCGGAAAAGTGACTCAGTGAAATCTTGCAGATTTCACTGCGTCACTTTTCCGAGGCTTTTTCCGACGGAACGCCCACCCTGCATACATTAAACCTGACGCAGGTTTAATGTAGCACAGGGCTTTACAACGTGACACATCTCCCTAGATGCGTCACGTTGTAAATAAGGCGCAACATGGTGCATGGTTCACGCCGCTGCTGCGTCACAGAAGTGACGCAACGGTGGCGTAAATGTCTCGCAAGGGGCTTGTAAATCGGCCCCTAGGTACCTTTAGAATGCCTAACATGGGGGATGGAACCTCAGCCATCATGCGGATAAGGAGCTAGTTGAAAGTTATTTTAGGAAAAGATAGTTTGTGTCAGGTTAAGTCATAAATTCATGTTAACATTTTTAACATTCCACACCTCAGGGTCATTTGTATTAAAATAAGGAAAACAAATATTTCCTTTTTGGAACGTGACAACGTAGTCTCCTGAATGTGCATTGTCTTTTCGTAGCAGGTCATAACTAGAGACTCCTAAGATGTGATTGTACACACTCTGTGAACATCACTTTACCACAACGATATACCGCGACAAAGTAAAGTGCTCCGTCATTCAATAACTCCTTTGTTTACTGCAGGGAACTGCATTTTCTAATTGTCACCTCTTCCTGGCTGGCACTTATTTGTCCTTTACTCACCAGGGGAAAAATAATAAACAGAACATTAATAAAAATCGTACTTGCATCTGCTTCTTTCATTTTATGTAGTGGTGTCAAATCTTTATTTTTCAGTTTCATCAGGCATCTGATAAAAGTCTCCGGTGGCATTGTCGCAGATTGTGTGTGCGACTCTTTTGTGCATGAACTTGCAATATTTAACAATTGGATTTAGCTCGTTAGCGCCCACACCTTAAAAGTTTTCTGTCTTGTGTGAAAGATGGTGTGCTCTTTCTACATATCGGTGGTACTGCATTTGTGGAGCTCGGGTGGATGAAACTTTGACCTTCGCACTTAGACCAATGACCTTTGCTATTCTATTAATCAATGTGTTTTTGAGGCTCTCGTTTCCTGTGCCTCTACAGTAGAGTCTTATTTTTTCCCTTTATGATCTGTTATCATAACAGTGACGTCTGAAGATGCTTTGAAGGCCTTCATTCCCAGGAGCGCAAGTAATAACAACTTCCACATAAATCGGTTTTTGCAATGGTATCCAAAGATGTGTAGGCATTTTTTCACTAACCTATCATTTTTCGAGGCCAATATTTTATCGGGTGAAACATTGCGAAAAATGTGTGTCCGGAAAATGCAAGATGCCAAGGGGAATATTATCAACAAACTGCGATAAATATCACAGAGCGCGCTTAGCGATGCAGCGCGCGCAAGGAAATTCGTTTTATTTTATTTTTTCGTAACTTACCTGAAATCGGCCAAATGCCGCATTTTGCAACCCCCCACCCTGCCCCTCCTCCGCCCCACGTCACCGCCCCGCTAACACGCCCTATACGGGCCGTGGCTGATTGAACTGTTATCGTCTCTGGCAGCACTGACTGCAAGTATTACCTTGAAAGTGTGTCTTTGTACCATTAAAGGTGAATAATCAGTATTGAAAAAATAAGGAAAATTAGGTTCACCACACCCTTAATTTATTATCATATAAAATCCATAGTAAATGTAGATTTGATGCATTATCTAAGACAAAATGTATCACTATTTCATTTTTTTTTCATTATTGTTATGTAAAATTACATTATGAAATCAGTGAAAATATACACAATCCCAAACCCTAATATTATTTTCACGGATACTTAAACACAGGCATAACGAAACTTGAGGGGGCCTCCCGTCAAGGACTGTGGAGGGGCCCCCTCCGGGAACAATCATGAGCTCTCCTGCCAGAGTAATGTGCTGAGGGGGCCCCCTGGAGCTTCCCCCCTTCCGCCCCCTGCCCCAGCTCGGCGGGGTCTGAGGGGCCAGTGTTACGCCTTCAAAGGGAGCCAAAGATTACCAGATTACACATGGAATATGACTAGGTTTTTATTTACATTTATTTACATTTACTGCTCAAAGAGGTCCAGGCTTTGACAGCCTTTGATTGCTGTTGATAAATGCGCCCCTTCAAAACGAGTTACACAGGGGCGTGGCTTCTGCGCCTACGAAGATGGCCGCCGTTCCCAGAGGCTCCGTGGCGCTGCGGTGTGAGGAGGCGATTTTCGGGCATCGCCACTACTTCTTTTGCTGCTAGAATGTCAGCGAGTTGACAAGAAGCTGTTGTGTCTCCAGTGAGACGCTTCTTTTTACCGGGGGTGAGCATTTAACATACTTTTGTACGCTAACTTAATTTCAGTCAGCTAGAGCTCGCGGCCTTGCAGAATGGACGCTCCCCCTACCTAATAGCTGGCTAATGCTTCTCCTAGCCGTTTCATTATTTGTGACCCGTTTTATTGCTATTTGTGTCACTTTGGCAACATTATACCTGTTTCTGGAGTCCTGGATTTTCTTCATATATATTGTGTATCCTCATGTATTTTACCATAAAGGTAATGAGTCCTATTACAAATATTGGAGTTTCTGAGACTTTTCATGAGGAAGAGTACCCTTATTTCTCATTCTGATATGCCAATTCATGGTAAATTGGGAATATGGTACGTCAGAAATTGCCTCAACTTTTTGAAAGATACTCCTTTCTTTGAACATTGTGCTATCCTCAACGCTGGTGTAATGTGTGACTCTTAACCACCTAGTTTGTCATCTTGGGATTTTAGCTATTATGTTCATCTTTAGCCAAAGTTTCTGTTCCCATCTAGCATTACCCAGCAATTTTTCAAACACCTCAAAGTTATTATTCAAAATTTTAAAGAGGTCATTAGCATCATTGGAGTATTGCTTTTATGGGGAAGGCACACACTACCAGTGGTGCACCCTCTTCATTTGAACCAACTTCTTTGGTTGATTATAATCCTTTCAATTTTCTACAGGATAACATGGAAGAATCTGATTCCAATTCCATTTCTTCAGCTGTAAGTGGAGCTTTTCTTGCTGCTGCACGAGTCGCACCCAAGCAAATCTCTAAAATACCTTCTGCTTCATCAATGGCAACAGGGAAATGGGTCAAGAAAGATCCTCCTTCCCCATCCAGCTCTCAATCATCTGTATCAATGGAACTACTTTTGGATGAAATTCGTGCTCTGAAACCTTATATGACAGAAACAAATGCTCGTCTCCAAAGTATTGAAGAAAATTGGTCCCATACCAATCAAAAAGTTATTCATTTGGAAAATAGAATGGAGTCTGTTCAAAATGTTGTCAACCAAGTACCTTCCATCCACCAGGAAATCTAACATCTACAACAACAAGTAGAAAACTTGGAAAATAGAATTAGGTGTAATAATCTACACATTTATGGCCTTGTGGAAGGTCTTGAAAGCTCTTATCCTCTTGTTTTCTTTCAATCTTTTCTCCCAAAGCTCCTAAATATCACAGACTCTCCACCTTTGAATATCCAAAGAGCTCATCGTCTGGGTCGTGTTCCACAGAGTCCTTCAGCATCATCTAAACCAAGAGGCGTTATCTGGTACTTTTTGGAAGATACTGAGTTATTTAGGGTGTTACAAGCAGCTAAACTTAAAGGTAATTTATTGGCAAGGTTCTAATCTGTTTTTTGCTCAGGACTATGCAAAAGCAACAGCAGACCGTCGGAAACAGTTTTTAGATATGAGACCTACGCTTTGTAACCTGAATGCCAGATATGGTTTATTTCACCCCTACCTCTTTAAAGTGACTTACAAAAACAATACTACTACCTATGAAGATCCTGCTCTCCTACAACGCTTTTTGGACATTCCTCGCTCTTAGTCTTTGTTGAATTGATTGTTGTTGTTTTTACTTGTTGTTTTTCTATCTTTTTTCTCCCCTATTTGCATATCTTTTTATTTTACTCGCTGGTTGATGCTGTGACATGTTGTTTTATTGGTTCTGATTCCTTGGATCGCTGTTTTGTTTTAATTGGTTGTTGCCCATTCCCCTCTAATTGTTAAATGTTAAATGTTAACTGTTAGTTGTTTCGGTTCGTATGATTATATAATGTGTTCTCTTTCTTTTTATCACTAGGTAGTATTTCCATGGCCCCTGGATTTTATGGCCGTTCCCTAATCTGGTTGTTCGCCTCCTTTTACCGTATTAGTTCTGGAGTTTTTCAAGTGACTGTTCCATCTTCCTTATGTGGCTCCACCACCCCCATCTCTCATGTTCGTGGTATGTCTTTTTCTTTTTTCTTTACTTTTTAATCTTCCTACCCATTTCTGATCTTTTCTCTTGATTATATTCTCAATTTCTGGTTCTTTTCATACTGTTTTGTTCTTCCTTTCTCCTTCCTTTTCAACCTTTTGTTTTTATCTTTTTCCTTTCATACAATTGCTATATTCTCCTTCTCATCCATTTTTCTCTCAATACTTATTGTTGGTCTTCTCCTTCTTTTCTTACTATTACTATTCTCGGCTTCTCTATGATGTGCCTACCTTCTTTGTATCCTCCTTATACATAGTATTTTTCTTCTTGGTTTCTTTTTCTAGGTACATATCTATGATATGTTTTGATATATGAATTTTTGCATTTCATATTAAGTTTTATTCAAAGTTTTTGCTTATGTAAATGTCGTTAAAAGTTATATCCTGGAATGTTAAAGGTTTGGGATTCCCCCATCAAACACCAACAAGTTTTATCACACAATTTGCTGGATTAAAAGGTGATATAGTTTTAATTCACGAAATTCATGTAACGGACAAAGAAATTTCCAATCTTCAACATCAATGGGTGGGTCATGTTTATGCATCCTCAGGTTCAGGCAAACAAAATGGTGTAGCTATCCTTAGTCACAAACGTTTAGATATCCAACTTTTGCATCAAGATGCGGATTCTGACTGCAGATGGGTTTCAGTTTCGTTACTTGTTAATAAAATTCCTCTAACTATTTTTAATGCATATGCACCCACCACCCCCGATAAACTCTTCTGGCCTCACATTTTATCTTAATTGATGTTATGTACTGATGAGTATTTACTATTGGGAGGAGATTGTAATATGGTTATAGACCCTTTTTTAGATAGATGTTCCAAATCTAAATGTATTCCCTCTACCATGTATACTCAATTTACATCTGCCATATCTCAAAGGTCCCTAGTTGATTCTTGGAGACTATGTCAACCCACTCTCCAAGAATATTCATTATTTTCCCCCGTATATTCCTCACAATCTCATATAGATTACATATTTATCTCAAAAGCCCTTACTCAGCATTTTACACACTCTGACATAGGATCTATACTAATTTCAGATCATGCCCCTATAACCTTAGTTTTAGACTTACTCCCTCCCATTAAAGGAACTAGACGATGGAGATTTAATAATGCCCTGCCCTTGATCCTAAATTTACTCCTGCTGTTCAGACATTCGCAGACACCTTCTTTTTAGAAAATTAATCTCCTCTTACCCTCCCCCTCTCATTTGGGACACATTCAAAGCTGCTTCTAGAGACTTCATTATTTCATATGTAGCTCAAAAGAGGAAAGCTTCTGCCCAAGTCAGAAATTCACTTACTTCACGTATTAAACAACTAGAACATTCTTACTGTTCTACAAAAGCCCCCACGGACTTAACTGAACTTATCAAAGCTAAGTTCATTTGTAATAAGTTTTCTACTGAATCTGCCAATTTATATTTACTTAAGTCTAGTGCTAAATATTATAGTGCGCATAATAAAGCAGGAAATCTTCTTGCCAATTATCTCAAAATCAAAATAAAACACACCAAGATTTAATCTATTTCAACTTCACTTAATACTATAGTTCATAAAAATGAAGATATTCTTTTAGCATTTTCCAATTTTTATCAACAGCAGTATACCCCTGAATCTCCTTCTCAACAGGCTGATATTGACCTTTATTTATCTCCTATTCCTCCACCTTCATCCCTTAATGTAGATTTTTCCCTTTTGGAAAAGATATTCAATGTACTGATATTCTTACTGCTATTCAAGATATTAAAAAAGGCAAAGCCCCCGGCCCAGATGGATTCACCATTGAATTTTATTCACATTTTTCCGCTTTTCTTCTCCCAAAATGACATCAGTTATTTACACATTCTATTTCTGCTCAAAAATCGGAAGGATCTTTTCAAGAAGCCTTGATTTGCTTGCACCCAAAAGAAAACAAACATCACACATTCTGTAAGAACTACAGACCTATTTCTTTAATTAATTTGGATGATAAAATATTTGTGAAAATTCTTGCATTTAGATACTTTTTTACCTCAATTGATTGGAAAAGAACAATGTGGTTTCATAAAAGGTCGTCATTTATCAGACAATACTAGATTGTTTTTCAACGTCCTAAGTAAATCTAAATCTTATAAACACTCATTAGCAGCAATCTCATTAGATGCTGGAAAAGCTTTTGATATGCTTAGTTTGTCCTTTATTTTTTCTACCCTTACTTGGTTTGGTGTCGGCCCCAAATTCATTAACTATGTCTCTTTACTTTATTCTTCTCCCAGATCCTTTATTTTAGCTAATGGCCTTGTTTCCCCCTCCTTCGAGGAGTTCGAAAAGGATGCCCTTTATCTCCACTTTTATTTATTCTATCTGTAGAAACTTTTTTAACAAAAATTAGATTGAATGTAAACATTACTGGTTTTTTTTTTACGGAACCAATCAGTTAAAAATCTCTGCATACGCAGATGATATTTTATTATTTATATAAAATCCACAATCCTCTTTGCCAGCTTTCTTATCAGAAGTAACTGATTTTGCCAGTGTTTCAGGCAACAAGCTCAATGCTGACAAATGTGAGATCCTCCCTCTAAACAAACTATGCTTCCACACTGATTTCTTATCTTCTTCTTTTCATTGGAATCCAGTTAAAATAAAATATCTTGGAATTTGGTTTACCCCCACTATTAAAGATACTGTTGCTATAAACCTGAAAGAGTTACAAACAACTTTGCGTTCTTCTACTTCTTGCTGGTATCCCTTATTTTTATCCTGGTGGGTTAGATTAGATTCTATAAAAATGATGCTTGTTCCAGTAATACTGTTCTACCTATCAAATATACCTATTAGTATTCCTAAGTATTTCTACAAAACTATATATAGCATCCTTTGCAAAAAATGTATGGCATAGTAAACCTCCTAGAATATTTCTTAGTAAACTTATCACTCCTCATTTTTTCTTAGAAATTCCTCCTTCTTATTGTCTGAATGTGAAACAGATTCTCAACTTTTCCCTTTGTGGGTAGATATTGAAAGAGCCTTTTTTCACCCTTTCTCTTTCAAATAATTTATTTCCCTTCTCATGTACCTGTGTTGTTTTCTCTACCTATTCTTAAAAAATGCTCGGAACCTGTTCCAACTGTTTTTTTCATCTGCTTTAGACGAACATGCACAATTTCTGAACTCATCCATCTGGTACAATAAGCATATTAAACTCAATAATAAATATATTTTTTGGATAGACTGGTTATCATATGGTCTCAAATGGACTTTTCAAGATAGTGATTATGTACCATTTTCGGTATTGCAATCTTGCTTTTCCCTTCCCTCCTCATTTCATTTCAGATATTTTTCAACAGCAGTTGCTCAATCCTTTTATAATTCTCTCTCAACTTCTCCTACTCCTTTATCCCCTATTACTACATCGTTTCTAAGTAATTCTCCTTCGGCTTCCCAAATATATCAAACATTAATGGATATCCTAGTTTCTTGCAATTAATCTGAGGCTGAGTGTAGCTGGGAATCTGATTTGTGTACATCTTTCCCTATTCCACTGTGGAATAAAATCTGAACTAAGGTGAGGAGGTCTTCAAGAGCAGCTAATACTACTCAAACTTTATTTTTTATTTATAATAGATTACTCATTACTCCAGCTAAACTACATAAGATTGACCCTATCATACCTTCTTCCTGTTGGTCCTGTTCTGCTGCGTCAGTGGATCCTAAACATATGCTTTTTGATTGTCCCAAAATTCACAGTTTTTGGATTCAAGTATGACATCAGATTAACATTAGTTGTCATTCCCAAATTCCTTTTTCTTTTTCACACATTTTCTTAGGTAGTGTCTCTGAAGTTTGGCCTCCTTCTTTTCATATTGTTGATCTGCTTATAGCTGTTGCATTTCAGCAGATCACTAAATCATGGAAAGACACCTCAACAGTATCTTTTCAAGCATGGTGGTATGGTGTTTGCTATAATCATAGACTTGACTTATGTATATCCAGTCTCGCTGGATGCCTGTTACTGAATTCTTAAATAAGTCTGCTAAAAACTACCATTGCATAACCCTTGCATTGAAGGGGTTCCTAAACCTCCTTGAGTATATACTTATTGCTGTTTTAGTTACAAATTATCTTATGGTCATAGATTATTTCAATGTTTGTAGGAATTTTTTATGCATAACTGTTGCTTTTTTCTCATATTCCACATGAAATGAATGTTTCTCCCATCCCCTCTAATTTTTTCTCTCTTTTTCTCCCTCCATTTTTTTTTCTCATCCCTCCCTCTTTTTACTTCCCATCTTTTTTACAATGATGAATTATACATATATGTCATTTTTTGTTTACTGTGTTTCATCTCATGTTTGTATCAAATAAATTTCCTTTTAAACTAAAAACGAGTTACATATAATTTGAATTGGTCCTAGTTACCAAGGGACATTAGAGGGTTAATAGATCCTCTGTAAATGGTGGTGTTGTATTATGGATGAATCTGACCATGGCCTAATAGATGTGCTGATCAGAGATGTTCAGTGTACGAGAATGTGTATGTAGGGCTAGAAATCATCAATTCAAGGGAACTTTTTAAGGATAGGCTGTTTGTGAGAATGTGGATTATTACTTAGGGTGAATGGTTATACACCAAAAGTAGTAATGCCACTATTCTTGTGAGGTTTGTTAATAGTCTCAGTAATTTAAACCAGAGCTCATCTCCTGGTAGTTATGGCACAGAGCAGCCAGGCTTAACAGAGGAAAATGTGTAAAGCATATACAAGTAGCAAAATAGTTAAAAGGTCAAACACACAACCCAAACCTCCAATTTATAATCAAAGAGAATAATTTAGAGAACACAATGACGCCAACATGACAAATATCCAAGATGGGGAAATTGAGATATAGATTTTCAAAGTTTTAAATAAAAATAGCACCACAAAGCTTAAAGTGCCAACTGCAGTCATCTGATTGTGCTTAACCAGTGTGATTTAAAGCTGAGAGTTGGATGCAGAAACCGGGTTTGGCCCAGTTGGACGATTTACCTTCTGACTTAGCCTCTGGAGTGGAAGTCCAAAAATGCTCAGTGGAGCAAGGCAGCAGGCTGTGGTCGAGAAGGACCGGGTATCTGGCATACAAGGTCCTGGTGAAGCTATTAATTTTTGGTGGGAAAGTTCGGAACGGGAGAAATCCAAAATTCGCACCCAAGGAAGGTCCCTCACCAGCTAGATACTTTTGGTGCCTTTGTCTGGTGAAGATTTTCATGTTCTAACTTAGCCACTTTTTTAGAGCTCATGTTTCTCCAATGGGCAAGGCTGCAAGCTGTAGCTGAAAATGTTTCTACAATGTCACATACCCTCTGTGCAACATCCTGCTCAAATGGATTTGTTGCTGTGGAAAAGCTTCAAATGGGAGCAACCTGAATCTTTGGACCAGTGACCATGCATCTTCATTGGAATGACCTGGTGGGCTTTTCCAGGTACTCTGGCTGTCTTTGGTGCCAAAAAGGTTCTAAGTCCTGGTTTTTCAGGATGATAGGGGTACGCTTTGACACTGCCAAGGGTCCAGGAACCCTAGGAACTGTACTTGGTGCACAAGCCTCCCTCCAGCAGAAGCCACCAGAAGGGCCCAGGGCAGATTCAGTTAAAACCGGTTAGCTTGGCTCTTAAGGAAAAGGGGTAGTGTAGCTTGTGGTGTCCCTGTAGCTTAACAGGATGTAAGCCAGCTGACCCTTGGAGTCCACTCATTTTTCCTGGGTTCCGGTACAAGTAGGTCCAGCTTTTTGTGTCTCCTCCTAGGCCTCAGTAATAGGTGCAGTCCTTTTTCTGTCTTTGATAGCTCAAGTAGTGTTCTGAAGAGGCTGCCCAGAAGTGCCACATTTATGTCTGTCACTAGCTTGTGTGTGCGGGTGACATCTGCCCCCTCCCTAACCAGTAGGGAAAAAGTTCCCTGAGGTAACATTACCCACTTTTGAAGCATGTATTGTGTGCCCCACTGCAAGCAATCCCGTAGGACCTGCACATTGTTTGAACACCTTAAACCAAGGGTTTGGTGTCAAGACTGATTTCGTACACCCTGGCAGGATATGTTGGCCTACAGACCAGCTAGCTCAAAGTGCCACCGTAAGCCCCCCTAACCTACCAGGGAGAGAATGATTTCTGGCGACCACTGAACATGACAACCCTGACCCTTCACGGATTGTGGAAACAGTACATTATAAAATATGTGTGCTGCAATGATTAGAAGACAGCAGCAGATAAAAGTGATTACAAGCGATTACAAGCATCAAGAGCGCAAAGAGTAGATATAGTTCTACCATGGGGCTGAGCAATTGTATATATGCAGGCATATAAACAAGGCAGTAATCGAGCGCACTCCTACTATACAAACCTTACTCCACGTGTACCTAAAATGTGTGTAGGTGTAGAGCAAAGAATCCCCGAAGGGACGATTCAACCCCATTACTTGATGGGATATATTGAAGGACCCCGCCTTGGGCACAAACTGGACACCCCTCTCGAAATGTCGGGTTGCAGTGTGGTGAATTCTCAGCATGCAAGTACCTCCTCCACTAATCTATCTGGATGCTCAGCATTTATATTAGAAAGCAGTCTTGTGATGTATGCATAGATTGGTGATGCTATGAATATACTGATAGCCCTGTCACCCCCGGGATGAAAATAGTGATGACATGTGTAGATAGTTCAAAACGAGATCTTGTACATGATGTTCAGGGTGTTTTGATAATGCTGTGCGAAGCTGGATGTAATAACAAGTTTAGTTTCAGAGAAAGTAATCCACTATTGCCGTGCATTCAAATGTATGCAAAGGGTCACAGGTGAAAATGTTATTTGTGAGGACATTGTAAGAAATAGGCTGCTTCGCTACGTGGGCCCAACTCGGGAATATAACAGCCCCTTTCTGCCTAAAACAATGATGGCAGAACCTTTCTTACCCTGGGCAGAGCTCCGATGCCCACTGCAGAGGCGTGGCCAGAAAAATGAGTAACCTCTCACATGTTGTCACTTTAAACTAGTTCTGGGAGCAGCTCCTCACACTAGGTGAATAAAAGAGGGCCCTGCCGTGGTGTGAGCTGACATTTGCCTGTGATAGTGTAGGCCTAGGGTTATTTTGACAGGTCAGCTTTGCAGTTTTACAAGGGAACAGATAGGCTGCACAGGTAAGCCTGCAGTCGTGTTTGCACTATCACTGTAGTGAGTGACTTAATAAGTACCACACTCTACCAGTGACATTTAACTCACAGATGCTGTGTCCACTTTGCACTACATACTGGGGGTTTATAAATGAGTTTAATGGGCCAGTTGGGAACAGAGATGATTGTCACGCTTTAGGGGTCAGAGTCCCAGTGCACAGAGTAGAAAAAATCAACAGCATCACTTAAGAAAAATGGGTTGATCGTGCAAAAGAGGCATTTTCCTATAGTTTTGCTAGTCAAATCACTTCCTTGAAAAACAACTAGGCCCTTATTATGATGTCAGGTCAAAAGCCATCCAACAGCTCGTCGGAGGCTTTCCACCCGACATTATAGGTTTCCATCGAACCGCTGTATTATATTATGATACTGGCGGTTGAAGGGAGTCCTTCAGGAGAATTCCACTCCGCTTCCGACAGGCTCACTGAGAGCGTCAGGGTGGCGGGTGGAATAGTAATCCCAAAATGATAGTGGAGCCAGTCGCGGCTACGCCGTCGGGATTATGATGCCGCTTTTCATCTGCCTTTTCATGGCAGTCTGCCCTCCATGAAAAGACAGGCAGAAAATGACTTTGGGGGCCCCCTTCCTCACTGGACCTCCATAACGGGGCCTGGGGGCATCTAGGGTGACCCTCTAAACATCTCTGCACTATGCGGCAAGCATACCATGGTGCCTGCCATACCGTGCAGGGATGTTTGTGAACATCCACTTTTCAATTGCAGCTTGTGCTGTGGCCCTTTTCTGGCTGCTGCACAAGCTGCAATTGAAAACTGGATGTTTCCGTCTGGCCATAGTGCGGTTGCATCCTAATACTGCAGATGGAACCGCTGACTAATAGTTGGACAGTTCCATTCCGCTACGGTGTCAATAGGACACTCGCCCGACCAACATAGTAATCAGGCCATTAATGTCTATGAGAAATGCACACACATTCACTAAAGAAGTGTCAATGAAATCTAATATTCCCATCACTATTATAAATCTTCCTACTGGATGAGGATCTTCTTCCTGCAGAAAAAATTTGACCTCTACCACCACCCATTTCAACGCAACCTTAGAATAATTTGTAATTGAGTATGTGGCTGTAAATTTTTTCCCTTGCCATTTCTATGTAGTTTCTAAAGTTTGGGTTACAGTAAATAGGTCTTGTTAGAAATTGGGTTATTAATGGGGGTAGGATATTGGTCCTACCCAAGGAATAAGTGCTAAAATCTGGTCAGGTTGATCAAGCGGAAGCGTGTGTGATATTTGTGGGCTCAGGCATGAGCTATCCTACCACACAATAAACACAATTCACAGTATCACTCTTCACAAAACCATAAAGTTGGGCCCGAAGAAACTCTACAATAAATCACAATGATACTGTCCACCGATAGATCTTTGTAAGAGCTAACAGGGACTCAAATAACAAGAGACAGAAAGTTACTCCTTCATGAGGACCTGTAATAAAGAAGTGCCTATCCAATAACAACTTTCACACTATATCAATAATATCATCAATAAGTAAGGACAAACACTTTGATTAGTTTTCAAAAAACCTTTATATAAAATTCAAGATGAAATGGTCAGAGCACAATAATACAATAGAATAATTTAATATCAGCAATTCATTTAAGTACAGGTAAAGTCCAATATATCACAGCTTAGCGCAAAATACATCATCAAATAACATCGTGTGTGAGGAAAGAGAGAGAGAGAAAAACACATTGCAAACACAATATGCAATTCAGAATCATACAGATCAAGAATCGGTTGCAGATTATTCAGAACGAGGTCACAAGATGAACCCAAAAGATTGCTAGAGTACTGCGTACAATAGCTGGAGTCATTTAGTTCTTCAATTAAAAGATTCGACCTGATCAACTTCACCAGCCGGTAAAGTACGGAGGTAATCAGGAGAGTTCAGTTCAGGGAAATCAGAGTTCATATTGACAGCATGTCAAGCTCAGGATTTGCAAGGACACATAGCCGCTCACACCCTTTTCCTAAGGGGTAATTATACCTTCCAACATTAACAGTTCCTATCCACAACATAACTTTTTCACAGCTTGCAGGATTTCCATTGGTCAAAACCCATGGTGCTACCATGGTGGGATTGCTTTCTACCCCAAATCATCTGAAACCCATACGTAATACCTTTGCTCACTATTCTCTGAGAATGTTCAATATCACTTCCCTCCGGAAATAGGAAAATACATTTGCAACCTAGCAAGTCCTCTCCGCACATTATCCTCTAAACTTCTAACAAGGTTGTTACAATTTTCTAGTCACAGAGAAAATGTCCATTATTCTAACTGCAGAAAAGAAACTTCAGTGAAAATACTCATGACTATTATGCATTCAGGTCAGCTTTTCTAGTTTATCCGAAGGAAATAATAAAAACTGAATATATTTTCAAGTTTCGAGGCCAACACTACTAAATCATACTTATTCTAATAAATAAACACGCTTTTAATGTAAACATTTAGTAAAATAAAGAATGCATAAGAAATAATATATGAATCGTCCTTTTCATTAAACTTATAAGCATAGTCTAATTCCAATTCATTAAAATGCAAGCAAACATTTTACTTTTAAAACTTCATGTCAGAGAAAAAATGAGCAAGAACCATTTTACATAAAGTTTTCATAATCATTAATTACTAAACTACAAATTGAATTGTTACTTTTCACATCATTATCATAGCACATTAGAAAGTTTCTCTTTCATTTCGTGATTGACTTAATTTCAAATCAGTCTGTGACACTTCTGCATGCTTCTATGGTGCAGTTTTAAACTTTCACGTGTTGTGACACTTCTGCATGGCTTTCCGATGCAGTTTTAAACTTTCACATGTTTTCACAAGATCACACAGTTAATCATATTAATTAAGTAAATATCAGCATCACACTCAATGAGCAGATTTGATCGAGCAAGATCATTTTAAATATTCACGCTCCATCAAGGTCAAGCACATAATTTCAGTAATTATGCCTTAATGCCTGATAGCTATTTTACAGAGTAGACAGCCTTAACTAAGGAAAATGTGAAAGTATTTAGCAACAGTAAAACAGCCAGAAAGTTAGACCAAAGTACAATAAAAATCTCACAACCAATTTCTAAAAGGGGGAACAGAGATATAATTTGTTTAAGTTTTAAGGCAAAAAGTGACAAGTTAAAGTAAAGCACCAATCAGAAACAACTGTTAGCAGTTGGAGTTACTTATGAACCTATGTGCAATTTCAGGCTGACCCTGATGAAATACCTAGTGAGTCGTCCTGGTCAAAGATGTTACCCTCTGACTACTTGTTTATGAAGTTAGAGTCCTCAACAGGGCAAGGTTGAAGATTGTATCCGATTAAGTACTTTTAATCCATATAGCCACTTGAAGAGGTCTAGCTGAAGACATTGGTTCTAGTGGGTAAAGCTCAGAGCGGGTAATTTCTATTTTTCAAATCGCTGAAGATATCTTTGGTTAGCTGCTTTTCTGATCAAGTTGTCACATTTAGTCTTAGACTTATTTAGTGAGACTCTCTCACAGCAGAGATCCAGAATCTGGTGGTCCGCAATCAAAAACTTTATTTTAAACAGAAAAGAAGCCCCTTCTCCACACCAATTTTGCTTGAATCTTTGTGAATACCTTAGATATATATATATAATTGTTTATATATAAAGCATATATATATACAGTACTATATATATTTATATATATATAGCATATATATACAGTACTATATATAATGAATTTCAGGTGCAGGTAAAAATGCTCTAAGTGATTCCTCACAGAATGTCAAGGATATACTCAAACCTACTCTCCTGCATAAAAAGTAACTCTTCAAAGCAGTTTTTGATTCAAGTAACATAAAGGTATAACATGCTCCCAAAGAGCAATGAAATGTTGCATAATTTAGGAAAGACCAGTAAAGTAATTGGTAAACAACTCCAGATAGAAGCAGTCTTTTGTCACACTTTTGTGGCCTTGCAGAAGCCTGCCCTCCCATAAAGTTTTGATGATAAATCTTGATATGTAGCAGGAAGAAATATAGTGAAAAAGCAGTATCTGAATAAATTCTTTGACACTATTTGGGAGGTCCAAATATCCAGTCCCGGCTGGCATGGCTAGCAGGTGGGTGGGGCGGTTGCGGGGAGGGGTCGTGCCGGGGGAGAGGAATTCGCAATCGCAGAAGGGAGCTGAACAAAAATATATTTTTTAATAACTTACCTTTCCGTGTCTTCTCTGCTCTCCTGCTTCTAACTTCAGCAACAGGAAGCAGGCAGCCAGGCTTCCTCCCCTCAGCCAATCACAACGCTGCAGTGCAGCATTTTGATTGGTCTGAGCACCGTGACACAGCACTCAGCCAGGGGCTGTAGGAGTGGCCCTGTTCTTCATGAAGACTGTAATGCAGTCTGCATGGAGAGGTGGGTAAGCGTGCATGATTGATTTGGGAGGCCCGAGAGGGCAGACCAAACAGTCACTGCACACTTAGGAGAGGGTAAACCACTCCTGCCCTGCTCCCTGTGCAGAACAGAGCCACCCCGCCCACCTGCCCACCAAGTGCACTATCAGCGCTATAATGCGCATCATCGTTCCCTGCAGCGCGGGAGGTTCAGCTACCATTAGTTGAGGGTAAGACTCAAGGAGCAACATGCCCAGGAGGGGGTCCCAGGATAGGGCTTTTATCTGTGCACTAAAGTCCTTCATCATTCCCCGCAGTGTGGGACGTATGTGGGCCATGCCCGGTCAAAGCCAGGGCCATGGGCAGGCTCATCGGCACCCGTCAGAGCCCGGAGTAGGCTGGGCTGGGCCACCCCTCTTGACCCCGTTATTCAGGGGTTGTAATACTTCTGTCAACAACAAGCAAGATGTTTAAAAAGAAAGCTGGTTTACAAAAGGTGTGCTTTCAAATCACCTCCAAGTGACACCATTTATCACTACATAACTAACTATGGTAACGGGGGCATAAAAACTCACCATTAGATCTGGTTGTAGAATGCATAGCCCAAGTACAATGTCAGTTGTCCGTTCCACCCATGGCATGAGTGGTAAATACAGTTGACAAAAATAACATCCAGGGGGCAGCTCTCAATAAAGTTACCAGGGTTTTGTCAGGCTTAAATGGCAAGGATTGTGTAGATCAAAATCTGTACATTAGACTTAGCACAAATCTGCAGCTGGAAGTCATTAGACATTTGAACACTACCAGGGTTCCTTTTTCACAGAACTGTGAATCAAGAAATATATCATATGACTTTAACCCTGATACGCTTTTGCGTTAGACTCTGGCTTGCACTCTGTTTGTGGTAATCTGAAGGAATGTCCCGCCTCTGGCCTATGGGAAGCTTGAAAATATGTTTTATCTAAAGTCTAAAGTGGTGCATTGGCTTATACAAAACTCAGGGTAGCGGGATGACTTACACGATGAGATTGTTTTTGTAAGAAGAGTTAAGAAAATTGGGTATGCACCAACTAATCCCCGGACAGATTGTGTAGTGATAAATTTCAAGGCTCCAAAGCTTATGGCAATATTCTTGAATCACCTCACTCATATACACACATGTACACACATGTAACAAAGGTATCTAGGCCCTCCCTTTGAGGTTCTTCTATAAATCACTGAGAACAGTTCCCAGAACCTTAATTCATAACTGGGTGAGGCCTGGGGAACATTCAGGCCCTACAAACTTTGATACAAAAAACTGCTTTGCACCACTCACTGATCTGTAGGATTTGGATTGACACAATGATATGCGAGGACATCTCAGAATAGAGAAGAGGATCACCCAGGGGTCATCAGTAAATGGTCAGACAAATGAGATGGGCAACCCGTATTCTGCTAAAAGTACAGGTTTGAGCAATAAATTACCTGGTAGGGGTCCCATCAGTGTGTTTTCATCTGTTAGGGGCTGATTATAATACCCTTCAGGGCCCCTTCGTAATGGGCTGGTCAGTTTACTTTTCAACCACCTCATTATGTCGGAGGCAGTCTGAAGAACCAGAACCTTTTGAACCTGGCGGCGCAGGGTACGCCCTCCGTCTTCTGGGTTCACCTGCTTCGTTACACAGAGACACGGGACACTCTGTCGGCGTTAGAAGATTGGATTTATTTCGCTGCAGCTAGTACAGTTATCCTAGAAGTACACAAAGTAGGTTCTCAGGAGACTGCCACTTCACTCTGTGGAGCATCAGATTAAATACCATACAATACAGAATTATTAACAAAACACACGCCCCAAGAAAAGAAGAAAAGAGCCAATAGGGTAAGTGGAAAACAAAGCGGAACCAGTAAGAAGGGTTCGAAAACAGAAAGATCAGAGGACTCGAAGAGACCTCTCCTTCAACTGTGTTTGTCATCCCACCCCCGAACTAATTTATTAACAGATTACAACTGACTTGCAGGTGGTGAGATACATTTGTGTGTATTGGAGGACAGGCATGACACAAGAGAATGCTAGCAGGAGACAGTGAAGGCCAGTCGATAAGATATGATCGGGAAAGAATAGTGTGAGCCTACAGATAGTTGAAACAGGGATTAGGAAAGCCAGACACGGATTAGTGTACTCGGCTAGTCCAAACATCAGCTTCACAAACAAGGCCGAGGACGTATTTCGACACCAAACTATGGGAAAAGCAGAATAGACTTTGTTCGCCGTACTGCCTGAGTGATGGCAACACAAAATGGCGGCGGGTTACAAAATGGCGGGTCGATTCGATTGTGATCGAAAATCGAAGTTCCTCAAGTCGGAAAGTAAACCTGCTGGTCATTCCGGCTTGCTTCTGACGGGCTCAAAGAGCCCGTCCGCCAATCGAAATCCAGCAAGTAATCTCAAGGGCAGGTCTTTCCGCCCTTGAGATTACAATCATGGTTCGATCATGGTTTCCATGCCGGTCCATGTCAGAAAGGGTGTTGGGGGCCCCCAGCAGGGCCCTCTTTGGTGCATGGCCTCCAGTTGGAGGCCGAGGGGGCACCTACGGTGTCTCCCCGTTGATCCCTGCACCTTGTGGCAGGTACCTTAAAGTGCCTGTCACGGGGGGCAGGGATGAACTGCACATCCCATTTCATTATGGAAGCATGTTTTAAGGCTGGTTTACAGCTGTAATGCATGCTACCATAGTGAAATATAGGAATGCGTCTGAACAGTGTTTGGTCTCATCCTAATGAGGCGGTTGGGACCACTGACCTGGTGTCAGTCGGTCCCATGACCAAGTCGGTGTCGGACGGATGTGATTCTGCCCGACATCATATTAACCCCTGTGTGTACTTTCTTGGAATACAGCAGGAGCAGGGTAAACTAGAAAACCTAGACTGGTTAGCTTTAACTGGGACATTTAATTTAGTCTTCCCACAGGAAACATGAATGGTTTCCACCTTTCATTTAGTTGGCTTTCACACGTTCTACTCTCCTGTGGTTTCTTCACCTGCTGGCTGAGCAAAAGGGAAGCTAGCGGTTTTGGTCTCAGTAAAATTTCCCTCAGTTAAGATACTGGAAATACATAAATCAGTGTGGTTCCAGATTTTACAGTTCTCATTTGGGGGTCATAGAAATCTGCTGTAAATAAACAGCTATTATAATATTGTCAACAACAGGCTCACGGAGGAGGGTGAAGTTTTGGACAGGTATCTTTTCAAAATACTCTTGAAAGCAACATATCAGACTTCAGACTTCTGTGCTGGTGATTTTAACTTAAAGTTCTGTAATTTCAGCAATACCCCAGTCTGTGACTTGGCTGTTCAAATGGTGACAAGATAACTCACTACTTGAACACCTCCTATGGAGAGGTCTTAGATAAGATTATTTCCAAAAATCATTTACTCTTCATCTTGGACCTCTCTTAAAACTGTGCTCACTTCCGCCCACTTTCCATTGAAATGGCAAGACTAGCTTAATTGACTTTATAATAGTCACAAATTACACTGCATTCTTGATTGGTGATTTTTACATCAGGAATAATTGTGCAAGTGATTATAGTTTACTGTTTTTAAATTTAATTTGGTTCTGGAGAGGGCACGTGGTAAAAATGTGAGAGAACTGACTTTCTCGCCTAACTTTGGTATGAGATTAAAATGGGACAAAGTAAAAGTCAAAAGTTCACACAGGGCCTAATGCAGGGAGAGAGGCTGACATTAGCTACTTGCCTATCCCCAGATGCTGACACAAGAGTGATCATGTTGGGATTTGTATCACTTTGTTTAAGGGTCTCTTCTTTATTAATGGTCAATAAGTTTAGCCAAACCACTGAGGAATATGGTTGGTTCAAAAAGGCATGTAGTGTTGCCCACTGTAACTGATAAAGAGCACATAAAGCCCGCCCTAGGGACAAGGTCAAAATCCTGTCCTCCAGGAAACTATATAAAGATACCCTAGCTATGAGAAGGGAGGAAATACAAAAAAAAACCTTAGGACGAACTAGAAGCAGCAATACAGACCAAAGGCCATTCTAGTTTTCGGGAAATCGTAAATCACCCTTTTTTCTCAGAGTGTAAGTTGGGTAATATTGATTGTGTAATATCTTCTGATTCCAGGGTTTCTCATTATTCAAATGTGTTCATTCAATCACATTATTTGATAACTAGGGGGTAAGCCCTTGAGTTCCCCACTGATTTGAGTACTCTAACTGCTTTAAGCCACTCCATAGCTTATAAGAAGGGGGAATTGGCCATAAAAAAAGTCAGTCTCGTAATGCTCCAGGTCCAGATGGAGATCCTATAGACCTTTTTAATTCTAACATAGAACTATAGGCGCCTCTCATCACTAATTTTTTGCATGCAGTGATGAGTGGCCAAATACCACGGCCTTGGAAAGAGGCAGGTTTTGCACTATTTTCAAAAAGGGGGACAAATCTGACCCAGGTTGTTATAGACCAATTTCTTTATTGGATACCACCTCTAAGATTCTGAGGCAGGTTCTTCTCAAGGGCCAAGAGAAGTGGACTGAAGCTAATATTATTCTTTCAGTCCAGTTTTGTTTCCGTCCAGGGGTGGGCACAGTGAAACAATGTTCCAATTTGTCACTTTTAGCAGGGAGGGAAGTATGTCAAAGCCATGGGAAGTGCCTTACATTTAGCATTTATGGACTTCTACTGTGCTTTTGATACTGTAAACTGGGCCAAGTTACATTATCAACAGATGGCTCTTCCTGACCCAGTGGAGGCGTAATTACCTCTGCCCAGGAAAGGCATTTTTCTGGGCCCAGGGACCGAAGCTCCCACCCCAGGGGTCCAGAAGCTTGTCTTGTGGTGGCAGGCTGGTGTTTACCAGTCAGGGACCCCACCAGAGGCTGGTTGTTTTTCAGGTGGCATCTCTCAGATGCCCTCTGAGTGCATTGTATAATAAATCCCACACTGGCATCAGTGTGGGTTCATTATGCCGAGAGGTTTGCTACCAAACCTCCCAGAAATCAGTTAAGCCATTATGGTGCTGTGGAGTTCGCAATGACAAACTCCCAGACCATATCCTCTTTATTGTTTGCTGCACTTTAAATGTCTAAAAATGGTCTTACACACTGTAGGGGTACAGTGCTCATGCAACTGTGCCCTCACCAGTGGTATACTGCACCCAGCTAAAGGGGTGACTTACCTATACCATAGGCAGTGGGTTGCAGACATGGCACACAAGAATGTGCCATGATGAATCTTAATTTTTCTCTGCACCAAAACACGCTGCCTGAAATGGCAGTGTATGTGTGTTAAGGTACAGGACCTATCAGGGTTAGCACAATATGTGCTGCTGCCCTTAGAGACCTTCCCTGGTCACAGTGCCCTTCGTACCCATGGTACCTGTTACAATGGACTTGCATGTGGCCAGAGAGGTGCCAATTGTGGGTACAAATGTACAGTTTTGGGAAAGAACACAGGCCCTAGGAACCTGATTGGCAGGGACCCAGGGCACATCAAGTCCTACAACCTTGCCAGCCTTGATATATGTTCCCCCACGAAAACTGACCAGAGAGGCTTGTGATCAGTCTTAAGAGTAAACATCCTACCTCAAATAAAACCTTTGAGGCATTCCACTGCCTAGCAGCAGGCCAACATCTATTTTTCTATGACTGAGAGCACCTCATTTTCTCTTAATGACCTGGATGCAAACCCCACGGTCATTTCATGACTTCCTTTCAGTTGAGCAATGGTGGCAACCAACCCCTCGTTACTAGCATCCACAGTGATTATACATTACCCGGAAGCATCAAATAGTGGCAATACACCAACAGATACACTGTCATTTTTGAGTTCTGACCGGCGCCCCCCGCGCCTAGAGGAGGGGCGCCCTTAGTAGCGCCACGGGACTGGACCTTCCCCAGGGGCGAAAAGGGGGCTGAATGAAGTGACGTCATCGGGGCGCGCTGGAAGGCTATTTAAATCCGCGCCACGCCATCTTCAGCCTCTTTGTCCCATTGAACCTCCGGCAAGCTGCAGGGGCACATCGTCGACGTGGAGGGAGTTCGAGTCGGCGGAGTGTTATGTGTGGCACAGGAGGTTTGAGGGGGCCTAGGCATAGCTCGCCCACATGGGGTCTGTCGCGATCGTGTATTTAATTAATTATTTCCTTTTGGAGCGCGAGGCGTCCCACTGCCATATGCGGGGGACGCGCCGTTGTTTTGCGTGTATTTCCTATAAAGGTCGCGTGGTGATATGAACCATACTGTTCGTACTGCGAGGCGTCTCGCTGCGATATGCGAGGGGACGCCCCCCCACCCCCTTTTGTTGTCGAGGGTATTCGCGCTAAAGTTTTTCGAATAATAATGCGTTTTGCACATACTGGAGTGTCAGATGCGGGGGACGCGCCGATGTTTCGCGTGTATTTCCTATAAAAGGCAGCATTTTGATAGGAACCATACTATTAGTAGTGCGAGGCGTCTCGCTGCGATAGGCGAGGGGACGCCCCCCCCCCTTTTTGTTGACGAGTGTATTCGTGCTAAAAGTTTTTGGAACAATATTGCATTTTGCACATAATGGAGTGTCCGGTCGGTTGCCGTGATGCGGCCTGTGGAGCGAGGCGTCCCGCCACCAAGCGCCCCCCTTTGGTTTTCGGGTGGTTTCTCACAGTGGGTTCGAACAATTTGGCCGTTCGCACCCATAGTTGTGGGTGCAATTGTTTGGTGAAGCAGCGTCTATACCGCTTTACATCTAGGCATACGGTGCTTGCCATATTATTTCACCAATTGATCACTGTCTCGCATACCCCCGCCAGGCATCGGGAGCGGCTCGCGGTTGGATTTTTCCTTAAAGCTGGATGAGGCGAGGTAAAAACACCCTTGAGTTAAGTCTATGGTCCTCCCACTTCTACACAGTGGGGTCAAGCCCGTATGGAGGCGGTGGAGCAATACTATCCACGCAGCTCAGGAGGCGCGGTTCGCCTAAAACAGCCAGAAGTTAGCTCACAAGTACAGCGGGGGGCCGCCCCGTAGCGGGTAAGATGCGGCTAAGATGCGGCTTGCGGTGAGAGGCGGCCCTCGACTTTCGCATCGCTTGCGCTTCATGTCAAAGTCATTAGCCAGGATCTTGGTATATATTCTACTTACGATCGGGAATTTTGCTCTCTTAATGCGCTGCATGCCAAAGAACTTTTTCAAGGCACCATTAGATCTGCCAGTGCGCTTCATGCAAAGAACTTTTCAAGGCATCATAGTCCGGTGATTTGTTCTTCTGTATCCTTGCTGTCAACGCGTATGTATAACAACATATATAGCGGAGGTAGTTGTATTACATAGTAGTAGAAGTCTTTGCGCATCATGCCGCCGGCTTCCTGTATTTGCTGTATTTATTGTCCTGGAACTGTAAGTTGTGTACCGATGGGTGATTTACAGTGACTTTCTTATATCATAATAATTAGCATAAGATGTAAAACAATATGTATAATGATTGTAGTTGTTTCTCAGGGTATCAGAAGTGTTGCTGGGCATCATGTCGTCGGCTCCCTGGACTTGCTGTACATCCATGCGTCATGCTTTGGTGAAACGGGAGAGTCGGACGAGGCAGAGGTATTAAATATATACAGTCAGGTTAGGGGGGTTGAATTGGTAGAAGTGCCTAATGTACTATCATTTTGCGCAGTCCAAGTTCATGAATTAACTGTTTCGCCTGTAATTAGGCGCGCTAAACCAGTCTTAGATGATTGGGTATTCTAAGGGTGCCATTCGTAATAACACTGGTCATTCATTCGCTTTTAGTTGGCATGCGCTGCACTTTGAAGTTCATCCCATTCCTGCAACGGGGGTTTCAGCACACTTGTACACCGTCGGGAATTAACTACTTCATCGATCATTAGGAAAGCCCTTTAATTGTGCTGTGCGGTTATTATTGGCCAGCAAAACCCGTCTGGCCTGACGGGGTAGTCCATAGGGGTCACTCAGGCACACCCAGTTGACATGCACTGCATGTTGAAGTACATCTCATGGCTGCAAAGTGTGTTTAAACACACTGGGTCTGTGTCTCCAGTCAGTTCCCACGGTTAAGGAGTCATGCTGTTCTTATTTACATTTCAAATTGAGACAGGGAGTTACTGGTTCATTTTATCTGCACCTGAATTATTGGCCTGCCATGGAAGCTGTACACTTGCATTGTTTAAGGTCCCAGGTGCCATTCCCGGCGGGCACACCGATGCATACAGAGGCCGCATGCTAATAGCGGGTATTCTTACTGTGTGGGTGTACAATTCATGCCAAATGGCGCGGAAGCACACCGCTGCGCACAGCAACTGCACGCTAGTAGTGGGCATTGCTTCCGGGTGGGCGTACGCTTATTACCACTCTCGGTACATTGCAATGAGACAGTGGGATAGGGGCTGCACGTGGAAATACTGGGAGCTGATCTAGCCCAGTTTCAATAGGCGCTGGATGTGTACCTGAATCCACACGCTATAGGTCACCTGGTCATGCATATACAAGTTCTCTAAACAGCGGGTTTGCGGACTGGCTTTCCTTCATTATAAGGTACACGTTGGAATAGGCTTGTTAGAACCGGCGGTCTCTAGTTGGCAGAGGTATACACTTCTGACAAATAGGGACCAACCAACTCTAGTCAGGGAAAGGGGATTACACACTCAGATAACCCCTGCTACCCCCTTGATAGCTTGGCAGAGCAGACAGGCTTATCTCAGAGGCAGTGTGTTAAGCATTTATGACCACATACAGTAATAAAGTGAATACACTACAGATGGACACGACACAGAAGTTATTTTAAAAATAGTATTTTTATATAAGGCTTAGCACAAGACCAAATAACGACAAAAATATACCACAGTCTTAATAAATACTCTTTGGAAGTAAAAATGATAGTTCAAGTAAGGTTTCTTCTTGGCAAATAGTTCTTTAGCAACAAAATTAAGTAGTCTCCTGAAACACAGTTCTTTGGCAACAATGTGACCCCCACAGGAGTCACACGACATCGAGTCTACAGGATTCCCAAGGTTCGGCGTCGACCGCGAGGAGCGCTACGTCGAGCCTGGAGTTGCAACAGACCCCACAAGTACAGTACCTTGAGAAATGAAGAAAACGATGATCCATGGCGTCGAGATGTCGGCGTCGAGGTCGGCGTCGATTGTGCCTCGGAGTCGGGTCGATCTGCAGCGGCGTCGAGGGCCGGAGCAGCGCTCACGGCGTCGAGATCGGCGTTGATCGTACCTCGGAGTCGGGTCAATCCGCAGCGGCATCGAGGGATGTCGGGCCGGAGCAGTGCTCACGGCGTCGAGAAGGGCGTTGAGTCGATGCGATCAGCAGCGGCATCGGGACGGGGTCGCTTGGAGGTGGAGCCGATACTCACTCCTCACTGGCGTCGATACCGGCGTCGAGACGGGGTCACTTGGAACCGGGGCCGATACCCACTGCTCACTGGCGTTGCTGCTGGCGTCGATCGGGCCCGGCGGCCGGCGGCGAAGGCTCGGGACACTGGAGCCGTTACTCACGATGTCGAGCTGGATTCGGTGGCGTCGGCGGCGTCGAGACTGCAGATTTTCCCTTTTGTACTGGAAACAACACTTTCCAGCAATTCAGCAATTCAGTAGATGGTGAAGTCCTTTGGCCCTATGACTTCAACAGGAGACTGGCACTCTTCCAGCCCTTGGAGATTTCCTAGCAAGCGTTTAGAGAGTACACACCAAGTTCCTCTCTCCTTGTTCCTTGGCAAAAATAAAGAAGCAGATTTCAGGTTCCTCCACAGCAAAACAGCACTCTGGCAGAAAGGGGAGGCAAGTCCTTAGATCAGCAGGCTTCTTGTCCTTGGTACAGGTTTCCTTGTCAGAAGTGATCTGAGTCTTTGGTTCACGGGTCCTTCTCTTATACCCCTTTTCTCCTTTGTTCCCTTTCTCCAAGCAGGGAAATTCCCCCCATCTCAGGTTCGTTGTGGGTGTTGCCAGGCAGAGGCACCTGGCCTATTCACTGAGCAGGGCAGAGTCCTCAGCCGCCCAGCAGGAGGCGGAGCCAGTTTTGTCACTGGCAGGAGCAGGGCTATCAGTCGCCCAGCAGGAGGTGGAGCCAGTATTGTGTCAGGCAGGGCAGGCTACTCTTCCCTCACTCTAGGTGTAAATGCCTCATTCACCCCACACTGACTCATTCAGACCTCTGGAGCAACCCAGCCCCTGACACACACACAAAACCAGCAGAGACCGGTGGATAGTTGGACAAGAAAATAGCCACTTTCAAAAAAGGGCTATTTTCAAACACAGAATCTAACAACCATCCATCCTAAAGGGTGTGTTATTAAATTCTGAGTTCAGGGATACTGAACCCGACCTGCTACCATGCTCCCTGAGTCAGGTAGATTATAATGGAGTTAATAATCAGTCTGCCCAGTCTGGCCTATTGGAGGCAGGTAGCCCTTCAATAGTGAAAAACGAAAATGGCTGTAATTCACTATTAGGTCAAGCCACACACATCAGGGCATGACCTACCTTTTACCAACAATGCACCCTGCCCTAGGGCCTACCATAGAGGTGTCTGAAATGTGGCAAAGTGAAGGTTTAGAGACTGGCAAGTAGGTTTCCTTGCCAAGTCGACATGGCAGTCAGGGACTGCACGCAGGCGCTGCGGTGGCAGGCCTGAGACACATTTTACAAGCTGCTTCTATGGGTGGCACAACCAGTGCTGCAAGCCCACCAGCAGCAGTCAACCTACATGCCCTTGGCACACGCAGTGCACTAGACTAGGGTCTGAACAGTAAGTCAACCAAGCCAATCATGGTAACACCAATCAATGTAACAATTTAACATAGGGAGCACTTGCACTGTGGCACTGATCAGCAGTGGCACAGTGCCCAAAGCAATAAACCAGCAAAATACATCGTAAACAGAGGAGGCAAACAGAAAAAAATGGAGGAGAGACTCATGCCAATGATGCCAGGTCTAACAAGGCTCTTGCAGGTACAGCTGAGCAGAACTTTGCGTACTCGGGTAGCTCCCATTACACCAACTCCAGTAAGGTTAAGTAGTCCAGTAGGAACTCTGTAGATCTAAAACCGGACAATGCTGTTATTGTAAAGGCAGCACATACTCATTTCCGTTTTATGTTACCAGCAATAAGGAAATCAGCCATTGGTCTCAGTCACTTTTAGTACGTTTGGTCCCAATACTTCCGTCAGTGGCAATAACCAAGTTTCCTGGGGGTAACACGGTACGGTTAAAATTGCCAGCCATAATGGTCCTGGTGGCTAAGTCTCTGAGGAATGTAAAGCAGCTTGTTTTACCTTATAATCTCTTGGATAACCAAATGAAAAGACACCACACAGGTATTTATGTCAAATATAGATGTATTTATTGCTAAATACACTCTACTAATCTCTTTATGAGATTAGAGCCAGGTAAACATTCAAAGATCAACAATTCTCAATAAATGAAGGACAAATATGGCTGTAGCCCTAGGGGCGTACCAGACCATATATTAATATAAAAAAAAAAAAATGGCTTAACAGTTCAAAACTTTTACCTGCTTCCAGTTATCTGTGAAACGTTAGGGTCAGTTCAGCACAAGGGACATAAGCTCTGTCTTGCCAACATAATCACATGGCTGGTGTGATAGTATAGGGGGAATCAGACTTGGCCTGAATGGAGAACGTCTCATCAAGTGCTCATGGTGCTGCTAAGAAGTCAGGAAACAGATGAAATTTTGTCTGCTTACAACTACCCTTGAGCCGCTAGTGCGGGGGAACCAATTCTGGCATGGATGTAGTTTCTGGTTATGTTTTCACGGTGATGCCACTAAGTGTGAGAAGACAGCGCAAAAACATTCTCAAGGCTTTGTTGCAGGAGGACCCCTTCCAAAACCCAAGTTTACAATCACCAGTTTGTGCCGATATGGAACAGTATTTATTCCTTTCACGTAGGGGGTCTTTTGCGAGGGACATAATAACCGTTAGGGTAGTAGTCAGTTTGGGGCTGAACGGTGAGTATTGTTGCGTGGGCTACCGGGTCTGGCTAGTTACCAGGCAATAAATTAAATCATCCAGCCGCTGCTTCCCTCGACCAAGGGCAACGCCATCTTCACATAGTGTTGGCCATGCGGGGGTGGGAAGATTTATAATAAAGAGGCACATAGTAGAGGATATGGTAACCGGAGGCTCCCTGGTAAAGGTGGTTATGGAGTACAATTTACAAACTTCACCTCGGGCACAGGGTAATTACCCGGCAGGTGCTACATTATCATGGTAACCCAGCCATTTATACCCCTGTGGCAGCCTGTAACCACAGGTCTTAACAGTAAGGGGCGAAGCAAAACCAGCCTTTTACACCCCTGTGGCGGCCTATAACCACAGATCCTAACCAGTAAGGGGCAAAGCAACACCTCTCACAAAGGGAGCAGCCTTGTCAGTGGGTGGAGAAATAGCTCAGAGGGTGGCAGTGCAGGAGTCCAGCCCAGTGCAAGTCCGGCTCAAGAGGGCCTGTTGATGAACACAAAATATGTAGCATAGCTGAGTGGTTTCTAGGCACAAGGAGGTGCCTGGTTGGTAAGTTAACTATGACTGATGTCAGCAGGTAACGGTATGGGGCAGTAGTTCTTCTTCGTCTGGCTGGCGACAAACGTGACTGACCTGCCGGTGGTCCCGGACGTCACCTGGCTGGTGACAGAGTTCGGACCTGCTGGGGGTCCTAGACTTCATTGGCATACCGGAGAGGCTCGGGAGAGTACACTTAGGTTTACACTAAGGTTGCAGGCATCCCGGTGGGCAGAATTGCTATTGGAGGCCCCAAGGGACTAGTTTCCTTGGGGAGGGAGGTGGATGTCATAAAGTAAAAACGGGAGATAGTGTTGGGCCTTCCCAACTCGGTGGGCATTAAGAGAGGCTTCTGGACAATGTGCCAGCTACTGAGGTTAGTTGCCAAGATATTTTATCTAACGCATTCTTGGGCCTGGTAAATTATCACAAGGCTGTAAGAGGGTGCGTTATTACACCACCGCTCAATGACCGATGGTCTGAAGGGAAGTTTCTATATGTGGTCGGTAGGATAACGCAGGCAGTATAAGTTAAGGGGGTTCTGGTTAAGGCCAAGGACAAGCTTGGGAAGAAAGTGATACGGGCAACCAGTAAGAGGAAGGCAGCGGGTCCAACACTTCCTCCGCTGTCCCAGGAGACCAGGGGAGTCCAATTGGGTTGCGCTAGCATCTAGGCACCCGTACGGGTGAAAATTTTATGGAGGGCCTGGGGTAGTAGTTCCCTTTAAGATAACGGTGGTGGAAATACAGCTGGTGACAGGTTCCTGGCAGGGGGGCATGGATTGATTCAGGGGAAACAGGAGATGGTGTAAACTAGGCTCTTCACAACTCGATGGTCACTGAAAGGGGGCAGGTAATGTATCACAGGACAGCCCAGATAACAAAAGGGAGAGGTGGAATCAGGATGGAGGTCATAATTTTGGTAGACGGGCAGTGGCTCATACAAACAATGCTAGGGGCCATTTGGGAGCACAGTTAGCGCGGGGGGATGGCGAGCGCGCCAGGGAGCTTCTCGCCCTGTGGTGGTTAAACAACTGGATGGCCCCCAGAAAGGGGTAGGAGCCACGTGTGCAGAGGGTAGGCGGAAGGGGGGATTGGCCTGCTGGTGGTCCGTGACTCTTCTGCCCTAACCCACAACCTATGGACTGAGGTGAACCCTGGGGAGGCTGCCTGAGTGCAGGTACCCCGGTGGGCATGCCAGTGTGCCATGCGGGGCCCTGGTTTACAAGTAGTGCAACTGTTCGCTGTAGCGCGTTGGGGCCTGCTGGCACAATGTGCACAGCAGAGTGGGGGCTTGGTGGGCCGAGACGGCCAAGTTCAAGTGTATGGCCAAGTTCAAGAGTTCAAATGTAATCTGGTGCATATCTTCTTTACTGCCTTTGACAGGCCAAGGCCACTAAAGTGTACGGCCAAGCTCAAGTTCAACTGTAATGTTGTGCCTAATTGCCCGGCAGCCTTCATCAAGTTAATACCGCTAAAGAGTGAGGCTTTGATAATTTTATATCCAAAAGGGATACTGTTACTCTCGTGTTGGTCACTGGTGAATTACCTGTTTCGTGAATAAAAAGGCTACGCCATGAACAACACGCTCTGTTTCTGAGAGTTCTTGGGCAAATGGGAAGAGTGAATGTCACGTGTGCGCCTACTATGACCGGCGCCCCCCGCGCCTAGAGCAGGGGCGCCCTTAGTAGCGTTACGGGACTGGACCTTCCCCAGGGGCGAAAAGGGGGCTGAAGGAAGTGACGTCATCGGGGCGCGCTGGAAGGCTATTTAAATCCGCGCCACGCGATCTTCAGCCTCTTTGTCCCTTTGAACCTCCGGCAAGCTGCAGGGGCACATCGTCAACCACCCACCCACCCGGCAAGAGAGCGAGGGCGGAACGGTGACAGTTAACAACAAGCAAGCACAGCAATAGCGGTTAAACAACTGGATGGCCCCCAGAAAGGGGTAGGAGCCACGTGTGCAGAGGGTAGGCGGAGGGGGGGATTGGCCTGCTGGTGGTCCCTGACTCTTCTGCCCTAACCCACAACCTATGGACTGAGGTGAACCCTGGGGAGGCTGCCTGAGTGCAGGTACCCCGGTGGGCATGCCAGTGTGCCATGCGGGGCCCTGGTTTCCAAGTAGTGCAACTGTTCGCTGTAGCGCATTGGGGCCTGCTGGCACAATGTGCACAGCAGAGTGGGGGCTTGGTGGGCCGAGACGGCCAAGTTCAAGTGTATGGCCAAGTTCAAGAGTTCAAATGTAATGTGGTGCATATCTTCTCTACTGCCTTTGACAGGCCAAGGCCACTAAAGTGTACGGCCAAGCTCAAGTTCAACTGTAATGTTGTGCCTAATTGCCCGGCAGCCTTCATCAAGTTAATACCGCTAAAGAGTGAGGCTTTGATAATTTTATATCCAAAAGGGATACTGTTACTCTCGTGTTGGTCACTGGTGAATTACCTGTTTCGTGAATAAAAAGGCTATGCCATGAACAACACGCTCTGTTTCTGAGAGTTCTTGGGCAAATGGGAAGAGTGAATGTCACGTGTTCGCCTACTATTGAAATTCATCCTGAGACAAGTGTCTCCAATCAAAGAGAAAGATAAGCACATTAAATTCAGATGTATAGGGTGATCTGTTTTTAAATTTCCTGGTAAGCTGTATGTAATCCTGTTAGGAGCTTTGAAATGTCTGCTGATTTTGCACATTTTGTAAAGTTTACACTGCTTCTCTAAATGATCATTGTATTTATTTGTTTTCACTGGAATGTTTCTGATGTTTTTTTTATGGTCCTATCCTGACTGAAATAAGAGAATATGGATTGATTGATTGATTGATTGATTGATTGATTGATGGATTGACCTGTTGAGACCAAGCTCCTGCAGGTTAAGGTCATGCAAAATTCTTTTCACTTGAATTTACACACACTTTTGTGATAATTGTTTAATGCAAAATTCCAGCATTTGACAAGATGTCAGCAGCTTTAAAAAAGTTTTGCCAAGGCCTAGTGACCTTCCTCCAAAGAAGTGTGCAATGTTTGGTCAATGCTGATGTGGCCTATTTAGTGCTTGATAAGCAGTGTTCTCTCACACTAAACTTTAAATTAAATGTTGGTAAAATAAAGCATTCTTTTGAAATAATTATACTTTTATTCAGCAAAAAAACATTAAAAAGTAAATTATTTCTAGTTTTTCATTAAGTCCATTCTCTCTTCTTGGTATCAGCAGTATGACAACAGATAACGGTCTGCTCCAGATCCTTCTCTCATTTTTTGGGGGAGTTTTATATAGCGACAACTTCACCCGAAGGTATCAGGTGTCAGAGCGCTTTACCTAGCACCAGTTGCGTTACATGGGGACACATTCATTTTTTTGTTAGGCGCGGGGAGATTAAGTGATTTGCCCAGAATCACAGGATGGTCAGCATCATTGCCAAGACTCAAAGCCAGTTCTCCAGATTCGAGGTCGACCGCCCTAGCCGTTAGGCCAACTCCTCTCCCCTAGACTGCAAGGATGCTGCAGGAACTATGGCACTTTAAAAGCTTAATTTTGCACAAAATGCATTGAGGACACTCTCAAAAATAGCTTGGTGAACACTGAACTGCGGGAACACTCATTCCTTCTGGTGTCCGCCGAAGGTCAGCCAGGCTCATTATTATCTACTCTATGCTCTGGTAATGTAAATTCCCTGCTGACCCCAGGATGCAGTGCTTGTTGAATGATGCGATAGATGTGTGCTAAAGTGGGCCTTTGCCTAGATTGTGAAGTTTCTGCAGATATTAAAACAAGTCCTTCTTTCCATTATTCATTATGTGCTGGGTGTGTGTCTCTGGACTGTATGATTAATGTATTAAATTATGTGATTTGTATTATGCACATTACATGCATAAATAAACATCTAAACGTACGGGTTTTTCTAACTCTAAGAATCCAGAGTTTCTATTGTCATATTTGCACTTGTCTCTCACCTCTGCAGGTGTTTATTGACTGAAATCCCTGAAAAATAAAATGGTATGACTGACCTGAGTTTGTGACCTCAAATTTCAGACTGTTTTTAAGGACACCTTTTGTTTCAAACTCTCATGAAATCATCCTTTTTTCTTCTAAGTACGTCCTGTGTGCTTGCCTCTTATTCTTTGACTTGCTCATTTCTACCACCTGCAGCTGTATTACACAGGGATTTGGGACTGCTTTTTGCAGCCACTGGCCACCATTATATACACTTGTTTCAGATGCATAAGTGCACAAGTGCACCGTCATGAATGAAGGTGCGCCTTTTTACCTTGTGTGCCTGCATCATATGGCAGAGGTGGTCGCATGGGCAAAGAAGCTCTCAGGAGGTGGGCTGACTGTGGTCCGCTTAAGATGTGGTGGACAGTCACTATGACCTGAGGGTCCCCATTCATAAAGGATAAAAATGCATCTGCCCAGCAGGGGGTCACCTGCCTCTCCTCGAAATGGAGGCTGGGTCCGCATCCTGCAGCAGTCCAGCAGGGGGTTACCTGGCTCTCCTCGAAATGGAGGCTGGGTCCGCATCCTGCAGCAGTCCAGCAGGGGGTCACCTGCCTCTCCTCGAAATGGAGGCCGGGTCCGCATCCTGTAGGCAGCCCAGCAGTTCAACAGCCGCCTGCCTTTCCCTAATGCGCTTTTCCTGGTCAGGAACGAGCTTGTACCTGCACGTGGACCAGAACGCTTTCTGCAGATGGGCTCACTGTCCGGGTCTGCTGCACGCGCACTCACCTCGGAGACTGGGAGAGTGCATATGATATGCGGAATGGTCCCAATGATCCACTTCTGCTTCGCTCCTCGAATTAAGCGCTGTAATGGAGTATTCTGAATATCAAAATACATATTCAGAATATGATGTTTTGTTTCCAATTGATGTATTCTACAATTTATAGATTGCGATTTATAATGCTATGATTTACTTAGCAGATGAAATACTTGTATGCTTACCGTTTGCATGTAGCATCATTACTGAGCATATGCTTGTACCTTATGCTCATTATGCTAATTATGCTAATAAGAATTCCACTGTCTTTTTTTCAGAAACCAGCTATGCTAATTCCAAAGGCTTTCAATGGACAATTTCCAAAAAGTTGTCCATCTGTTAACAGTCAGGGAGGCAGGAAGAAACCAGCATTGCTGAACACCGCCGTGTAATATCATGTAAATTAATTATTGCAATTATTGAAATGAGAATAAATTAGCAGTGTTAACACAACTGACCCAAGGCACAATTACTTTCCATGTTCGTCAGTTGACTCATTGCAATCAATCAAGAATATTTTCCTTTTAGAAAACATTAAGTAATGACATTGCTAGTCCTTACATTTCAAGAAATGGAAAGTGAAGGTTGCTGGGCCCCAATATTCAGGGGGTACTGATTGGTGCATTACAAGACTGAACATCACGACAGGTTTCTTGTCTTCTTTCTTGGCATGTGGGTTCACCAATACATGGTAAATCAACGGGACAATACCAGAATATTAAACTAAGGTTAATTGCTTAAATTTAGTGGTCAGTGTTATTAGCCTGTAAGGCAGGCAAATGTTCGTCTCACATGAATATTCACAGGAGTCCACAAGCCTGCACGAAAATGGGATTGGAACTTGCAAACTTTGTATTCTAAGGTAAATGTATCTCAATGAAACCAAGCAATATATAATGAGGTAGTCACACTCAGAAGGCAGAAAAGAAATATGTATTTCCATGTTTTTTTTACAGGAAATATGAAGAGTCACACAGATGTTCTTTGTTGTTTTCACAAATTATTTAAGAACATTTCTGGCAAAAAAAATGACATCTTTGTTCACAAAACATAAAGTCAATGTATTTTTTAAATAACATTTCATATTTTACCAAGGATATTGCACAAGTAGTATAATGCTTTATTTCGGTCACAGACCATCAAACAATAACACAAATGAATACATACATAGAGTTATAAAACCCTTTAAAAATAAAAATAGAATCAGAGAACATGGCAGCCGCAATACCCGCAGAGTGCTAGAGCGCTGTCATTGCCGGCGCCCCCCACCAGTTAAGTTGTTAATTTCCAGGCCCAAATTAAGATAGGTGGAATGTCGCTTACCACTCTAGTGGATGGCATGGAGGTGCTGGTGATTTGCCGCACCAGAGCGAGCACACGCTGGCCACGATGGTCCAAAGCTGCCCTGGAGCACAGGAAGAGCCGCAGGGCAGCAGCGCGAGATCTCCTCCGGGGGAACGAGAGCAGCATTGGCACAAGCGTGGCCCTTGAAGTCCTTGGGGCAGATTCATATCGGACTTGCGCCACTTTTACGCCGTCGTCGCGTCACTTTTGTGACGCTGCGGCGGCGTAAACCCTGCGCCATGTTGCGCCCCATTTACATCGTGACGCATCTATGGAGATGCGTCACGGTCTAAACCCCTGCGCCACATGAAACCTGCGTCAGGTTTCATGTGGGCGTTTCAACTCAGGGGGGGCGTTCCGTCGCAGGAACGCCCCTGTAAAGTGACTCAGTGAAATCTATAAGATTTCACTGAGTCACTTTCCCAATGCTGATGCGTCAAAACCCTGCGCCTGCATGAAGCAGGCGTAAGGCTTGACGCACCATGGGGCAGATTTATAACGGACTTGCGCCACTTTTATGCCGCCGTTGCATCACTTTTGTGACGTAGCGGCGGCGTAAACCCTGCGCCATGTTGCGCCCATTTACAACGTGACGCATCTAGGGAGATGCGTCACGTTGTAAAGCTTGCGCCACATGTGGGCGTACCTGCACAGGGGGGGGCTTTCCGGCGCAGGAACGCCTCCGAAAAGTGGCTGAGTGAAATCTACAAGATTTCACTCAGTCACTTTTCCGACCATGCTGCGTCAAAACCCTGCGCCTGCTTGAAGCAGGCGTAAGGATTGACGCAGCATTGTAACGATAGGGCACCCCCGACCCTTGCTGGAGCTGCGTCGCACTTGCGACGCAACTCCAGCAATGCGCCAACCTTCCGCCATCAGATGCGTCACTCATCTGTTTATCCTTGCGCCACGATGCATTGTAAATGCAGCGCATCTATTGTGGCGCAAGGGTAAACTTTTGAGACGCATCTTCCCTGGCGCATCCATGCTGATTTGCAGGGAGGCGCCAGGGAACCTAAATCTGCCCCCATGTTAGGGATAGGAAAGGTTGGAACAGTGCTGGAGTTGCGTCGTGCTTGCGACTCAACTTCAGCACTGCGCCAACCTTACGCCGGCAGATGCGTCACGTATCTGCTTGTCCTTGCGCCACAATGCACCGCATTGTAAATGCGGCGCATCTGCGGTGGCGCAAGGGCAAACTTGCGTGACGCATCTTCCCTGGCGCATCCATGCTGATTTGCAGGGATGCACCAGGGAACATAAATCTGCCCCCTTGTGATTAACAGCCAGGAAACACAGTGCTCACAGAGGACAGAAGAGAGGAAAAGACTGGCAGCAGGTACGCTGAGGCAGCAGTACCTGCAACATAGATACCTTCAGGAGCAACCAAACAAGTAGGAAGTAGGGAGGCTAGTCAGGGTAGGGAGCAACAGGATTTGGGCAAGGTTTCTGCGAAAGGAAGACACATTAAATCACCAGGAAGCAGGAAAAAGCCCTTTCGCAAACTTTCTCAGGGCATTCCCTCCCTATTTGATGGACCTGAAAATATTGTGGGTAACGAGTTACCCCGGCCCCAGGTGGGCATACCTAAGGACAAGATTCTAAGAGATTTGTAGATGAATTGGAAACTCAAGAAGAAGCCTGATGCCTGAGAGCGAAGATTAAAAATTACTCCCATTACTCCTCACTAAGGTCTTTTTTAAGGTGCTACTATTATAGTTTCTTACAGAAGAAAGAGTCAGATCCCCAGGTGATGATTCCATTCAAGACGGCGCTCCGTTAAATATGGACCCAAAGGCAGTATGGAAAAATGACACCAATCCAGATGCTCCTGTTTGTTCTTCATGTTTTCTCACTCACTGTCGATATCACGAAAAGTGAAAAGGAGTGAAATACGGAGCTTCTGTGATGCTCTTGGGAAACAATTAGACAATGCTTAATTTGTAAAATATGAAGTGCAGGTGCTCAAATGTTTGGCGGCGGCCACATCTACTTTCCCGGGGCTCCACCTACTTCCTCCACTGGCTCCACCCACTTACTCTATTGGTTCCACCCAAATCCTCAACTAGCACATAAATCAGTTGTAATCCCAGAAAGCATGGAAATGTCACACACAACTACTCAGACCAGGAAGCATGAAAATGTCACTCATATATTGGTAGCTAAGATTTATAAATTAAGATGCTGCCTTCAACAAACAGCGTTTTCTACCAACCCACTGCAAGTCAGCCTTGTCTGCTCAAAAGTATACATTTTTTGTGCAAGTTAAGTGCTCTTTGTACCAACGTTTGTATTTAATTCTATTGAAATATTAAAATCTTCTCTTTTCTTCCACCATATGTAAAATGTAGACAGGGTTTCTTGGTCTGGTCATCATAACACTGAAGTAAATAGTAAATTACATCCATGAAACAATATTTGTGTCCATTAAAGAGGCTCTTTTTAACTTCTAAAGGCCACGCGAGGGATGTGTGCCAGATTCAGATTGTTTAGGGGCTGGGGGAGAGGGAAGAAACTCTTAGGGGGCTCTCGTGGTGATTAAAAGTCTTTGAGCAGCAGAAAGGGGAGAGTACGTTTGAGCTTACATTAAGCTTGAACTTGGAGCGTTTTCCAATCTTGATTAAGACCATAGTAGACACATACATACTGCAGCTCTGCCAGCCTCCACCATAAATAAAAGAAAATATTTAGTTGGAAAAATAAGTCCGCACGAGTCAGCCGCTATGCCACGCTGTATAGATTGCTTTAAATCAAATTAATGGAGGACATTATTGCGAGGCATACCTACCCATGTCAGTTGGTTTTGTACATCACTTTAATACATATTAAGGCACGATTACAAGCACAAACCATGGCACGCTTAAAGAGCCTTCAAGAGTATGGGCACATTCATTAGGTGTGCAACTATACGTAAAAAAGAAGGCAACAAGTTTAATTAACATGGCATTTAACTACTCGAGTCTAAAGCAGTAAATTGTTTAGGGGAGGATAATTCAAGGGAGGGCCTTTAACTTAACCCGGCGGTCCTATCAGGCGCGCAACACCCATTGGACTCACAGGGCTTCAGCCCCCCAGCCCCCCCCCGTCGTGTGTGGCAGCCCAGATGAAACAGCTTCCCGGGCACCGCACAGCCGCACCCGAGCACTTCACAGGTCTTTAAAAGACCATTTGCATGTTAATGAGGCCTCACTGGTGTTTCACCCCTTCTAAGAGCGCCTGCAGCTCCACTCTGCCTATGGCTTAAAAGATTCAGCCCCCCCCCCCGAAAATTAGCCCCCCCCCCACGAAAATTGGCTCTAGTTGCGCCTCTGAGTCCTATCGTGATGTAATGTGTACAGCTAGGCCAGGGCCCTGGGCATCATTGAATCTTCAGATTGTGGCACTACCACGGTAACCGTCACGACAACACCACGCTCGGCTCAACAAAAAACATGAGCATAACATGACTTTTTATTACTTACAGTTACTGGTGGTTGGTGGCCGGGACACTGCCTTTTTTAACTGCTAGGCCTGGTCTGCAGGTGCTGGTGCTGCTGCCTGCCCTCAACGTCGTCCGCTGTTGACTCGTGGAGTGCGGGTGTGCCGGGGCGTGGCATTCTGAAAAGAAATCTGCGCACGCTGCCTGCGCACTCTGCAGCCTGCCCCTGTCAAACCAAATCTAGGCCAATTAGTGTCCCATCCTGCCACCAGCCACACTGAAGTAAGGGCCGGCGTCGCGGCGGCGCCTAAGGCAAATGCGCATGCGATATGGATATTGGCAGCAAATAATTATGGTTAGACCAGTCTGGGTTGGTTGGACCAGTAATGAATCATGATTAATATCATATGAATCTTGGCTCCGACAGCCGCAACACTCTTTACCGAGATTCATAACTCGGGAGACAAAATGAACACTGTCTGCGCTGAGTCAGTAACTGAGTGAGGTTTTTATATGATTAATGCTATATGACGGGTAGACACATGTAGACCCGGCCCTGATAAATAAGTGCCGGTGCTAAGCACAGGAAAGCACCGGCACAAATTAAGCACTGCAATTAGACCTTCTTTACATAAGAACGCAGACCCTTGAGAATACTGTCGGCGATCTGGAAGAAGACTTAAGTAACAGCAAGGAGGAAATACAGTCCCCGAGACGTGATGAGCAATGGACACAGGAGAAGTTGGAGCAGTTAGTAAATAACTCAAGGAGAAATAACCTAAGGATTTTGAATTTTCCGGAGGGGACGGAAGGTGATGACCTAAAGGCATTTATTGTTTCTCTGATAAAAGAAGGGGTCCAGATTGAGGATAGTGAGGAGGATATAGCAAAAGATATCCAAAGAGTGCATAGAGTTGCAGTCAGAAAAAATCCCAAAAGGGTTAAACCCCAGACGATTCTCCTTAACTTTCAGACTTATGCTTTAAAGGAAAAAATCCTCTCAACTGCTCTGAAAATCAAGACATTAAAGGGAAAGACTTCTCCTTTGAGATCAGATCCGTCTTACCTCCAGCTACCCTAGACAGTCAATGGGAGTCGGGGAAGCACCTACAAGAATTAAAAAAGGTAGGGACCACTGCACAGCTTAGCTTTCCTGCATCTCTAAGAGTCATGCACAATAACAAAATGCACAATTTAAGAAGTGATAGAGAGGCAGATGAGCTGTTAGAGGCTATAAAGAATGGAAGAACTGGAAACTAATCTAACCTGATGAGTGTGGGCAAGATAATATTAAGGATGAGATTGTTATGGAAGTTATTGCTCGCCCTTTTCTAGGGGGAGAAGAGTGGTCTCATGAACATACTTATTATTTTATATTGTTTGGTGGTGGGCGCTCAGTGACACACTAAAACGGACTAACATCAAGTCCAGGAAGAGGCAAGGGTGGCTTCTCCATGGTGATGAGGTGAGTGGGTGGGGCGCCCAGGGTGGGGCGCATAAGGGAAAAAATTATTAAAATTTCCTTAAAAACCTCAGTGATCCATGATTTGCCTAGAAGAGTCATAAGTTTCCAGGTAGAGAGCAGGGAGGCAGAAACAGGGTTATGTCAACTCAGGAATTAGCATAGAATGTTAATGGATTACACACAAAAGGGAGGAGGGATAGGATCTTGCAATATATAAGGATTTCATTGGTACAGATAATAATATTACAAGAGACCCATCTGGTGAAAAGCAAGTGTATCGAGCTATTTAGGAAACAGAGGTGGGTACAGCAAGTGGCATGTACTGATGCATATAAGAGGGGTAGCAATACTGGTGGAAAAACAGGTGAAGGCACAAATACTAGACACAGTTGTGGATAAAGGGGGTAGGTGGATCATAGCAAAAACTAAATTATATGATATATTATTCACTTTGGTGGGGTACTATCGTCCAAATTGCGACAACACAGAAGCACTAAAAGCAGTTGTTACCAATCTGCTGGATTTCCCATGCCCTATAACTATGCAGGAGATTTCAACGTGATAATGGACTTGAAATTAGATAAATCAAACAAAATCAGAGCAATAGCTACCCCCAAATCACAAGCGTACCTAAAGAGCCTGATTAAACAATGTGCCCTTTGTGATCTATGGAGGGAAAGGGTCAGAGGAGTACAGGGTGTCTCCTTTCACAACAAGAAATATGGGCATAGAGCAAGAATAGATAATTTTTTGGTTGAGTTGGCTCTGAGAGAGTATATTCAGGATGTCACGTATCAGACGGCCCATCTGTCAGATCACTCTGCAATAGTTTTAACAATCAAACATACCATCAGGTTCACGTAAAGGAAATAGACTCTAGATCCTAGTTTGCTTACAGATAACGAGTTAAAGGACTCTAAAAATAGAGATCAAAACATTTCTTAAGATTAATATTGGATCGGCTCCTACAGCGGTGGTTTGGGATGCACTCAAATATTACGTAAGACGTAAGATTACTACTGTTGCCTGTTTAAGAAACAGGAGTTACAGAAATAAGGTGAGCCAGCTAGAAGAGGAAATTAGAACTATTGAGCACAACCTGACTAAAAACATAGAGGAGGATAGTAGGTTCTTGTTGGAAAATACGCTGTGTACATTGAAAGGCCAATTGGAAGATATTCCTATTATTTGGGTCAAGAAATAATGGTAAGCTGACCTATTTTGAATATCGGGAGCAAACAGGGAAGCTTTTAACCTGGAACATTAAAGCTGACCAAATTCGACACCTGATTAAGGAAATCAAGGATGTACAGTCAGGGGTCAGATTGACCAGTGGGGCAGAAAAAGAGGAGGCCTTAAAGGGATACTTCCAGAATTTATATTTGAGAAAAGGGGCTGTCACACTGGTTGGGAGCGGTAAGCCTAAAAACCCTTGATATAAACCAGCCGAACCTCCTAAATCAGGCTTTCACTTAAAATTAGGTCAGGAAGACTTCACAAACAATTAAAGGGGGAAAGCTGCAGGGCCAGATGGTATACCAGTTGAGCCATATAAAATAATGGGAGACGTATTAATCCCTTACATGACATTGATGTTTGGGGAGATTTTAGAGCAAGGAATGCAGGTGCCAAGATCCTGGAGTGGGGAAATAGTTAACACTTATTTTAAAACCAGGTAAAAACCCTGATTGTTGTCAATCATACAGGATGATATCACTTTTTAATACTGATTACAAAATCTTTGCAAACGTTTTGGCAGAGAGATTGAGTAAAGTAGCTGGAGGGTTAATACACAATGACCAGTAAGGGTTTATTAAGGGAAGATACTTAATTGAGTTAATATATGGCCTTATGGGGTCTATTGACTTTGCAACCGCTCATTGGATCCCTTTAGCAGTGGTAACATTAGAAGCCACCAAAGCTTTCGACGGGTTAAATTGGTCATACTTGGCTACCATCTTAAAACAACACAAGCTCAATTTCTGCTGAGTAATACAGCTAATATATCAGGATCCCTCAGCGAGAATACTAGTGAATGGGAAACTGACCTCAAATTGTAAAATATCGGGTGGTACAAGAGAATGCTGACCCTTATGGTCCCTGTTGTTTAACCTCTATATAGAGCCCTTAGCACAAAAACATAGAATGGAAGCTAATCTCCTGCCTTTCTGTTATGAGGGTTAGATAAAGAAGGTAGCATTATATGCAGATGGCCTTATGGTTGTTACTTCAGATCGTGCGGTGGCCCTGCCAGTTCATGCAGGAAGAACAGAGATCATGGTATGGAATCAGGAAAATAATAACTCTCTGATTAAAAAGGAGATGAGATACTTGGGTTTAAAATCGTGCAGGATCTCAAGGAAATCCCAGGAGTTAACCTAGGGAAAGTATTAAGAGAAAGCATATGCTTAAAGATGGGCTGGGCACATCTTCCCTTAACTATCTTTTGGAGGGTTAACTTGGTGCAGATAGTGTTACAGACAAAAATCACTTTTTTATTTAAACAACTCCTTGTACTTCAAGATGACAGTGATTGATAAAGTGCAACAGGCTGTAAATGCTTTTAGTCTGGGCAAATAAAGGGATCAGCATATTATGGGAAAAAAAGCTGAGAAGTGAGAAAGGGGGACTATCCCTGCCAGATATCCAATACCATGCCTAGGTCATCCAATTGACAAACATCAGAATGCTCTTAAATGCACCAGATGGCTCAGTATTAGGGACTGTGTTTACTGTTATGATATAAAGAGCCAATGTGGGTGCAGATCATTCATTATTCAACAGATCATTTTAAAAGCTCTGCTATTTTTATACCGCAATCCAATGAAGAAATAATGCAATGGAATATACAAATTTCAGATACAAATAAGTAGAAATGGGTTGCCTCAAGGACTTTTTAAATCAAATGTACCATTTGGCAAAGAAGCTATTACAGGTATATAGTTACGCATTGCAGCAAGAGATGGATCCTGACTCATGGGGGGAGCGATAATAAACACTGGGTCAGATTTACAAGCACCTTGCGCCACTTTTGCGTCACTTCTCCCATGTTAAATATTACGCAAAAGTGGTGCAAGGGCCTTGTAAATAAGCCCCCCAATTTATAAGGTGGGTAATAGGCAACAGCCGGAGAATTATCGCCTAATTACCCTGCAAGATGTCGAGGCTAAATAGTTTGCCAATTTGCTTCTTACTGAATTACTAGAATGGTCAAATGATAATAACATTGTCCCTCCTAACCAAACAGGGTTTTCCAAATCTCAAGGTATGGAAACCAATTTACTGGCAGTATCAGTAATAATGGATAGAAGGAAAAACAAGAATCAACCACTGTATCTGTGCTATGTGGATTACAAGGCTGCTTTTGACTTAGTGAATCGAAATCTCCTATGGCACAAGCAATTCCTTTGAGGAATACCGCCATCTCTTTTAAATGCAATACAGTTACTATACACAGATACCTGGGTGAGGGTAAGAATAGGAGATGGAACAAGCCAATCAAAGAAAATAGAGACATAGCAGGGACTAAAGCAGGGCTGTGCCCTTGCGTAATACCTATTCAATCTATTTCTAGCGGATCTCTCAACAGATCTAGATAAAGTAAAGTCCCATCACCCAAATTTGGGATCTATACCCATATCTAATATTTTGTATGCAGATGACGTCATACTATTAAGTCAGACAAAAATTGGCTTACAGAGAATTATAAACCAACTTTTATCTATAACCACAAGAAATGGCTTGACAGTCAACTTAAAAAACCCAAACATTAGGGAAGTTAGCAGGAAAATAAAGAAGAAGTATAAATGGTATTTAGGAAACAACTATGTAGAGTAGAAAACGACATATAAATATCTGGGGTTCTTTTTCGTCAACGGGCGTCCTTTAAACCACATAAAATGGATCTCAAAAGAAAGGCTCAGACTTTTCACATTTACAAAGAACTCTAGAAGATCCCAGTTATGCACCATTGCTGAAAGATATTTCAGCAAGGCTGTTACCAGTGATTTCATAGGGTAGTGAAGTCCACTGTGGCAGGAATACAGCTCTCCTAAACTTGATCCTCTCCAAAATATTTAGATCATTTTTCCATATACCTCTGAAAGCATTGCCAGCCCAAAAAAGACTGGAATTTGGTCCCACTAATCAAACAATAGCAAAGATGGGGACATACTTGAAAACATGGAATAGAAGAAGAACTGCCTTCAAATATCATCTGTGTAAAGCCTTGTGGCACGAGTTGCAATGGAAGGAGAAAACTCCAGCCAATATTTTCTTACACACAGCAATAAATGAATTAGGTATCCAATCAGTATGGGCAAACTCTCTTCCACATAACGCTTTAAAAAAAATTATTAATTAATAAGATAACAAAAAAAGTTTTAAAGGATAAGGAGAAATTAGCGATTAGAGCCCATGCCTGGTCAGTAATTAATGAATACAAAAACCTTAAAATCCAACCATATTTAGAATCTGGATGGTCCAGAAAATTGAAAATGGACTTTCTGCAATACAGTTTCGGCAAAACTCCAGGTGAAAAGAATGAATGTACTAAAGCATCTACAAGAACATCCTGCAGACTTTGTAAAAATTGGGTTGAGAATATTGTACACTTTGTGTGTATATGTCCAGGATTAATAAAAGAAAGAAGGACATTTTTGAAAACTTTTTTTAATGACCAGGGAATTTGCACCTGCAGACAAACTGTCATTGCATGCTTGCGATCCACAGACCCATAGCTCAGCTTTCAATATACGAAATTTTTAAATCTGGCTCGGAAAAAGTTACTATTATGCTCAACGGACAACTCGTTGGTACCTGTGACTGTATAGTATATCTGAAGATTAGGCTGCTTCGAATTGAGTATAGTGCATATGACTGTATGAACACAAAATACCTTTTAACACTTGTATTGATCAGAAGAGATCCCTATACAACAGTATTCACTGCCAGTGGCATGCAAGATTGTGGCAGTGTGTGCTATACTGCACCTTAGAGCAACACATAATGGACTTCCAGTACGGCAAGTGGAGAACAGCCCTGATGAAGAAGATTTACATCCATCACCAAACACATGGCAAGATGCCTGCAGAACAACACATGGAAGGGAGGGATGCAGTTAAATTACAAACTTTTCTTCTAAGGGAAATCCATCTCAGTGAAACCATGTAATATACAATGAGGTGGTCACACACAGAATGCAGAAACTAATATTTATTTCCATGTTTTTTCACAGGAAATAGGAAGTGTCACAATACAATTGATTGTTGTTTTCACAAATTATTTGGACATTTCTGTTAGAAAAGAACGTCTTTCTTCACAAAACATGAAGTTGATGTCTTTCTTTTTTTGCTGACAGTGGTCATGGTCACTTGCCAACATACACATAAACCACAAAAGAGAGTACTCACTAAAATCAATTTCATTTTATGCAACATATACCCCAGAGAGTTTCACTTTTTGTTAAAAATGTCTCTCACACACTGGAAACCAGTGATATGCTTCATCCTCGAGTCCTCATGCAGATAATTACAGTGTCTGGGTGGGCTCAAACTTGAACCACACAGGAGCTATTTTGTGAAGGGAACAGTAGAGTGTAAAATATAATTACCTAAAAGTACGCCTGACAGAGCTATTAGTTATCGTATCTTTTGTGGTTCATCTAGCTCCCCTTGTTTTTGTTTTGATACACTTGCCAACATATCCACTTCTAAATCTGCAGCTTGACTGTGTTTATGTCTTGGTCTTATGGCAGTGTATACGAAATTGGGTTACTGGTTGAGGGGGTGAAACACTTCTAAAGTAGCCACCGCAATTCTTATTCATGTGAAACACGAGCAGAACCCCAAATTAACCTGTGCTCAACCCTCTGGTAGCTTGCCACAAAAGCAGTCCGGCTTAACTTAGAGGCAATGTGTAAAGTATTTATGCAGCACCTCAAAAAGTAATGAAGAAAAAACACAACTCAAGAAAAATCCAACACCACTTTAGAAAAATAGATTATAATTAAAAAAAATATTTGACTTCAAAACAACAGAAAACCAATCAGTAGAATAGGAGTTATAAATAAAAAATATTTTACCTACCACCTAAAAGATCAAAGTGCCAACTGCGGCCATCTGGTCATGCGAATCCAGGTCAAAGTTGAAAATATGACTGACCACAATGGAACGCAAGTTGGAGACAAACAGTGGATTGGTCCCAGTATGCGCTTATTTTCAGACTTATAAGAAATGTGAAGCAAAATGTTTTGAGAAGGTAGAAGTTCAGCATGGCAAGGCTGTAGGTTGTGTCCCAGAAGGAGGCATTGTCATCCGGAAGCCACTGGACGAAGAAGTTTCATTGAAGATTCCGAATTTTGAACATAGTCTCTTTATTGGAAGTGGAATATCTCCCTGGGGTGAGGGCTGGGTGCTGTTACCAATGAGGGATCTACAAGGCTGGAAACCCATTCTGCGAAGGACTTCTGAACAGGATTTGCTGCTATGGAGAAGAATGCAATGGAAGCTGCTCCAAAGTCAGGCCGACTGGTGATGCACCTTGGGCGGATAGACAAGCAGGTTTGTTTTGGTCAATCAATCAATCAGGTGTTTGTTAAGATTGACTACTCACCCGTAAGGGTCTCAAGGCAGTGGGGGGTGGGTGGGTTGCAGGTTTTAGCCTATCAAGGAGGGGGTCTGTCAAAAAAAGGCAGACTTTGCTTGAATATGGGGAGTTCTAAGAGCAGTTTTTATTAAAAGAAAATTTCAAGTCCTACATTTTGGATTTTGCCTATATCTGCACCTTTAGCACCAATCACAAGGGTCTGGGCTGGGGAGGCACCACTTGGATAGTTGGGACTCACTCAGTCGGGGTCCAGGTGTGGGTTCAAGATGGTTGGAGCCTTTTCTTCCCCTGAGGCTTTGAACAGCAAGGCAGCCAACTAGCCCTTGGAGTCACTCTAGTAGTCCTGGGTTCAAACTTTTGAACAGGGATCAGGCAGCAGGGCAGGTTTCTGAGGGTTCAAGGCAGGTATCAGGAAGCAGAGCAGCTGTGGTATTAACAGTTGTAAATAGCACCTTCCACTGTGTGCGTAACTTTAGAATGTAATGAGGTCATATGGAATGTAGTGGGAGCAAAGAGAGAGAGTGATGGAGCTAGTTGAAGTGATTGGTTGGGATCCCCTTTCCTGATATTAACCCTTCTTAATTTCAACCTGCTGACTGATGGTGGTCTTTACAAGATATTAACCTTTACACTGGCGATGAGAAAGGAATACAGCAGATCCTAACCCTGTGATACTACTTAAGAGATATTTGGTGGTGCCCTGCAGTGATTAAGATGCAACACCTATATGCTGAGAATTTCAAGAAGTGTAGTACGTGATTTGACTTCGTAATTTTGCTACAACCTTTGAGCCAGTAAAGCATGGCACATGTACCTCACAGAGGCTTTAATGTTTGGTAGTTCCCGATTGTGTTTATTGGAGTCAAGGGGATGTGATAATGGTTTAGCGTGTGGGAGAATCTGTATCAGGTGCACAGCAGGAGATCAGTTTTAACAAAGGCATGGGAGGAGGCCACATCAGGCTCATGGCAGGAGGCTATGTTAAGAGTGTCGCAGGAGGTTGTGGCATATGCTTTGTACCAGGTGCATCTGTACTGGTAACTGAGGAGTCCACATATGGAGACATCCACTAATTCAGCACCACGTGCCGTTCTATAGAAACATTTCTCATGCAAATTCTCACCATTTCCATTAGAGGAAAGGACCTTAATTATTCATCGCATCTACTAATGGAAGGGTTCCATCACTTGTTTAGAGGAAAGCCCATGGCAAATTATTTTTTGTCTCCTTGTTTTTCTTGCATTTCAATAGTGAATCCAGTCCTTGCATTTTTTTTTTTTACTATTTTTTTTGGGTCCTCTTGTTCTCCTTTTGGCAGCTGAACATTATCCTATAGTATGTTAAAAAATAATGTATTTGTAATGTTAGAAACTCTTTACCATTTCATTTACAGCGTAGGATCTCGGGTATATCATTGTGTGTCAGTAATAGCGTACATATCTGTCTATGATATTGAATATAATGTTAAGTATATATGGTGTATATATACATATATATTGCTCAAGTTGTATACATTTATTATATTGCTGAATATTACAGTCCCACCCTTCTTCTTAACAAGTCTTGGATTGCTACCCATAAAGTGGCAAAACTGGAAAAAACTATACAAGAGATATGCTAGGGTTTGTGGCACATCTCTTATTGCAGAAAGGAAATTCCCCTTCTACTGCATTGTTTGGGTTCTGAAGGGCAAACATTTTGACCATCTTCCATAGATTTCTGATAGTGATGCTTTGGTTTTAAATGAGTATGAAACTTGAATAAAAAGAAACTTGATAACCATTACTTACCAAATGTAAGTATTTATTTTTTATTTGAAAGGTTTTATATAGCACTGGCTAGACTCGGGGGTATCAGAGCGCTTTAAAACTCTTAAAATGTATCATTTCGGGAGAAGGATTCAGAATGAAGGGGAGTCTGTTGAAAATGATATAACCAATCTCAGACAGTTAACTTGTTCTTGTAAATGTTCTGCTTTGCTGGTCAAGAGAATTCATGACCAGTTTATCTTGGGCTGCAACATTGAAAAAGTACGGGGAGCGTTATGGCAGAAGGATGATCTGACCTTGGACTGTTGTTTGTTTCTTGCATGGCCCATTGTAGTTTTCCCTATGTTAGCTGAACTGTGCACATTGTAGGCCTTGATTTCTTTTGCACACATTACTATATAAACAGGTTTTTGCTTTTGTGCCACACTGTATTTTCACACGGAACCTGCATATGTTTTTGCGCTCTGTTCTTTTCCTAGGATTGAGTCTGAACAGCACAGACAACGCCAGGCACTAGCACCTAGATGTAACACAAGATTGCATCTTTTGTTTATGTGCACACATGTCCTCTCATTTAGATGAGCACTTGAGCAAAAGACTGAAACATGGAATGAAAGCTCTGAGACAAGAGCACTACGCCTGTAGAACATCCATATGTGACTGCTCAGGTACGGGGTCTGCCAGTAATCCCAAAGATCTTTGATATATAATTATTTAACTTCATTAGCAAGAGAGGGAGGGTTAGGTTACTCTGTCCCATAAAATGACATTGTTTTTCATGATAGATGGATTATCAACCATGCTAGCAGTATTTTAGTATTCAGTTTTCTGCTTGTGGTACGTGTACTGCATTTCAGAGCATGATAGTTTAAATAAATATTCTAAACTGCCTTCGTGTCTCCTGGTTATCTTATCATGGACGAGTATGAGAGAGAGAGTGAAAGGGTGTGTCCTGTTACCGTGATCCCTGAGGGGGTCCAGAGTGTTGTGTTCTGGGGTGCCAATTCACTTGTTTCTCTAGTAAGGTTAGGAGGACAAGTGAGGTACTATAGCAAGTCGGACTCAGACTCACGGACACTGAGGTGCTATGGTGACTCAGTCCCTACATGCTGATGTTCTATGGTTCTAAGCATAGTTCTGTTCTAAGAGCAGAATCCCTGTAACAGGACGAGGTATTACTAGTGGCAAAAAAGATGGAGCATTCTATTAAATGTGTTGAAGTGATGAAAGATGCTGCTAAAAAGCAAAGTGTACATACGGTCAAAGATGGTTTCAAGGAAACAAGATTTGAGAATTTACCATAGAACTGAGAAGACAAATGGTCTGGCCTAAAGTTGTTACAGGTATGATAGAACTGGACATTTTGCCAAAAGATAAGATTCGTCCCGCTCTTAAAGCTGCATGCATGTGTTTTGCAACTGTGCGCAGGAAACCCAAACAGAAAGTCAGAGAGGTGGATGTAAGCAATGGGATTGAAAATGTTGATTTTGAGTGTGGGCACAATGTGTTACAAATTAGGGATAAAGGGAGGGAAAGCCCTTTTGGCATCATATTGGTAGAGAAACGAGAAACCAAAGCCCTTTTTATTCTGGAGCAAAGACCACAATTATCTCTAACACATTATTTGAAGAAAATCTTAAAGAGAAAGTAACATTACTTAAAACTGACATCAGGTTGTATGCATATGGTGGTAAACCAATTAATCTACATGGATATTTCCTTGATTTGATTGAGTATAAACAGTGTTTTGTATCTGGAAAGTGTATGTTTCCAAGAAGGGTGATATTAGAAATTGGGGCTCTGGTTGGCAGAAGTATGCACCCAGTTCAAGCATTAACCACAATCCTAGTCGGGGTAAGTCACACACACTCTTAATTATCCTGTGCTCACCCTGTGGTAGCTTGGCACAGAGCATTCAGGTTTAACTAAAGAGGCAATGCGTAAAGTATTTGTGCAACACTTAAACAGTAAATTAGTAAAAATACCACAAAAAGACTCCACACCAGCTTAGAAAAGTGAAGATTAATTTTATAAATAAAACAATACCAAAACGACAAAACACCAATAAGTAGAAGTTAAGATATGAATTGTTAAAGATTAAATGCAAAAATAGTGGTTGGAAGCAAGGACCCCGAACTGGGACAAAGTCAAGAATTCAGGCCGACCACAGTAGAGTGTGAGCAGGATACAGGGACACACTTAGGCCCGCTGAACAAAAGTACCTTGATTCCAGGGTTGTGTCAACAAAGATGAGTGGTGCAGCCAAGCGATGCTTCGGTGATCCCCATGCAGTTGGGGTGATGAGCCAGATTTCTCCACACAGAAGCGATGTTGCGACGGTTCCGTGAGCAATGCACAGGTTTTCGAGGTGCGTCAGTTCAAAATATGATGTACAGGGTCTCTCCATGCTGTAGAGGTGATGTCTTGGTTTTACCCATGCAGTGGCGGCGATACATTGGTTCCAAAGTGTATGTTCTGAGAATGATGCTGGGGTTCAGAGTGCGATGCGATGATCCAGTCCCTGCAACAGCGGCGATGCAGTGATTCTACCCTTACAACAGGCAATGTGTCCATTCTGCTGGAGCGAACCCCTAGCTCCACCTCCAAGAGTTCAGGACTGGGGGTAGCATCACTTGGCAGGATAGACTCGCAAGCAATAGAGCCTAAGGGTTGGAATAGGAGTGTTGTAAGTCTTTTGTGTACCTGAGAGTTAGGGGCTAATTATGACTGATGGGCGATGGACCATCATTGGACTACCATAGCCATGGGAGCGGTGCAGGCATCGCCGATCTGACCATCCTATTATGAATCCCGAGTTTGATTTGACTGCCAAACGGTCACTTTAGTCCCCGGGGAACCTAGGTTTCCGGCTGTGGCACAGCGGTCCGCGGCCTGCAGTATACTTGGTGGTGCTGCTGAGGTATGGCCAAGCATATTACGAGTTTTCTCACCCCCACAGTTTTATTGCAGTTTGCCCGCAATGAAAAGTGTGGTGGTGAGGAAACAAAGGAGGCCTTACCTGGTATCCTGGTGCCTCAGGGCCAGGGGATGCACGTGGGGGGGCACGTGATGTGTCCCCCTGTATGCATGCACCCCCAGTTCCAAGAAGGCATGAACTTCACAGTCCATGCCATGCTGAAATTAGTTGTGAGGGTCCCATGGTGCTGCCTTTCCAAGGTTCACATACAAGCCTTGGAAAGGTACCGCCATGGGACCACAACTGCTGGAGTGCCTGACCTCCAATCTGGCGGGCTTCAAAGCGCTTTGGTGGTCTTGAAATGGAGTGCAGGTGTTGCAGCCCAATGCAAGACAACCAAAGTCGTACTCGGGCCCATAGAAAACAGGAGGCAAGCCAGAAAGCCCTTGGAGTCACTCTGGGTTCAAGTGATGCAGGTCCAGTCCTTCTAACCCAGGCAGCTGGGCACCTCAGCAAGGCAAGAGCACAGAAAGGCAAACGTTCATCACATCAAAGCAGCAGTGCAGCAGAGTGTCAGTCCTTTCAGCAGCATAGCAGCTCTTCTTCCTGGCAGACTACTCACAGGTTTGGAAGTGTACTGAAGTTGCGGTGTCGGGGTTTGATACTTATACCCATGTTGAACCCTTGAAGTAGGGGGGACTTCAAAGAAAAGTTTGAAGTGTACAGAGGTCCACCCTTCCTGCCCTGACTTCAGACTAAGTACAGGGGAGTATGCAGTCCTTAGTGTGTGGACAGGGCATAGTCTATTCAGGTGTAAGTGTTCCCATGTGGTCAATGTAGCAGATGTCATCTAACTGAACCAACTAAAGAAATCCATCTTGGCATGCGTACCCCATGGCAACTTAGAAAATACACACATTGCAACACCAAACAAGTAAATTCATATGATCAGTTACTCGTGTACCCTGAAGAACATAGGACTGGCAGCTTGGAAAGGAAGCACAAGAATCAGTGAACACAGGAGTAATATACGCTGTAGGCATTGTAGCACCAAAATGAAAGAACATTTAATCACTACAAAATACACAGTGAATGGCCTTAGATGGCTCATCCTGGAACAAGTAATAGAATAATCAAGGAACCTAGAAAGGATTTTCTTTAAAAAATTACAGCGGTGGACTTGTAAATCACCCACCCCTATCAGGGGTCTTAATGATGAAATTCCATGGTGGAATATTTTATAATACACACATGGACTTGTGCCGCCTTAACAAATACAGAATGCAGCAAAATCCCAATGCAATTGGGTTCACAATTAGGTATTACGCACTATGATAACAAATCTGTGATGTAAAATAACATATGAGTCAGATAAATGTGATACACATATAGGTCACTGAGGTTCCAAGGAGTACAGGCAGAACTCCACATTGGACACTTAGTTGAAATACTACCCTATCCCCGACTGACGGAAGTACACACCAGAATCACTAGTGTATCTAATCTCCAAACAACCTTACATAAAACAAGTGTAATGGCTTGTGACTTACATGGTATGTATAGTAATGTTTCTCAATATACAATATTGAGCCAGAAAAACAATCTACTTAAAAGGGCAATCTACGAAAATTGTTGACTCCCTTTCTTGGCAGTCATAGCTCATGTGGTCATACAAACTCACTCAGGCAATCCTATCATCATCAAGTGAATCCTGACCTCTACCTCCCTCCAGGTAGTGTGCTCTAGGTTGCTGACTAGCAATTAACCAACAGGCATGGCAGGGCTCACAGAACTTTCAGAGAGTCTGAGACTCGCCCACTTAAATTGAAGCAGGGCCACTGGTAGATGGCTCGTGCGACTGTCGCCGACTACAACTTGGTGGAATGTGTTCGGGAGGACCTGCTCTGTAGACACCAGCTGACACTTGCCAGTTGCCATGCTGGGTCCTGTGTCTCACAGAGCCTCCGGCTGTTGTCCATTAATGGTGACCCATTGCCTATACTTGGAAGTATTTGCAGGCATGTGGGCTTTTGGCACCATTTCTCTTTCCCCACGTATACTAGGGTTACCTCTATCTGTTCCCCAAAACTATTTAGGTCAGACTGGAACTGGTTAGCACTATTCCCTTGGGAATAATGCTCGGGCCTTTTGAGAACTCCTTCTTTTAAAATGTTCTCCTCCATTTCTTCTGTGTGGAACCCTGACCTCCTTTATGGGTGTTCCCCCGATGCCTTTTTGGACACTGTGGTGCTAGCCTACAGATCAGCCCCCCTCAGTAAGCTTCCTGGAGTCAGTCAGCTTACTGTCAACTAGGTGCTGGTGAAAGTCTGCAAAGCAAAAACTGAGCATGTGCTCTCTAATCGTCAACCTGTACCACCAATTAAAATCAATACATTTGATGCCTCTCACCCAGCCATTCAGTGCCTTACTAGAGTAATCAACAAAATCGACACAGGATTGGTTGGGGAGATTTTGACTATCCCTGAATCTTTGGCAATACTTCTCAGGGGTAAGTACACATTTGGCAATCAAAATGCTTTTCATGTTGAGTGTACTTGGTCAGGTCCCCAATCTCTAATGTCAGAAGTGTTTCCTTCACAAGTGTTGCCATTTGGTTCCACAGACCCCCCTACTAGTGCTCCTCAAGAACCCTGTGTAGAGTCAGAGCAATCGCATAAGCAGACACGTTTGCCTCCATCAGATGCTGCATGTATGCTGCCACCATTGCTGCCAGATTCCATCTGCCTGGCCTTGATCTCAGCCATTTTCTCCTCTGCCTCCTTCTTTAATTTTTTGTAGCTGCAGTTTGAATTCCCTCTTCTTCCTCCTCTCAGTCAGTTCCTAAGGGGTTATGCCACGGGAGGATACAATGCTTCCTCCTCTCACAGGGAACTCAAACTCAGGGAGGTCTCCCTCCGAATAGCCATTCCAAGACTCTCCTAGTCCACCACTCACTTTCGGGCGGGCTGTTGCCCGGGCCCTCAGTACCTTTTGAAATTCCACCTTTTTTGTGGCACCCTTGGCAGGAAATTCCATCTCCTCGCAAAAGTCTTTAAGCTGGACCGATGTGTATGTTTCCAGAACCAGCCAGAGACATGATTTCAAGGAAACATAAAAAAATGCCAAACAGAGAAAACTTGAAAACAATCAAAATGGTCTTAGATGCGGATGAGTAGTGTACACCAAGGCCCTCATTTATGGGTATTTGTTGCAGGGCAGAGCAGCAAGTCAACTTGCTGCACTGCCCTGCATCAAAACCCATGGGTTTTGTGTGCTAACACCGATTGCATGGCCATGGAAGGCATTCCTTGTGCAGAGTACGGCAACGTAACGATTTGCGCTGTGTTGTCGTACTCAATGTTCATGAGGCCACTCAAAGCCACTCAATGTGGTTTTGCATGGCTTCATAAATCTGACTCAGAGCCTTGCATCACACATGTACCACTTTCCGTGATGCAAACGTGATGCAAGACTCATAAATATGCTCCCAAGTATAGTATGATACTGAACAATCTCAAGTCCTATCCTCACCGCTTAGCTGGAGAGATGAAGTAAATAAAAGAATTGAGGTATACAGGGTTACCCCATATACCATCAAAATTCATTTTAAGTCATTTTGGGGTAGGTACCCCAACACAGTTGTGGAACAAACATGGTAAATGAATATAAATTCAAGTTGGGTGAAAATTTCACCCAGAGGGGGATTGGAGATTGAGTGAAGACATGAAGATGAGGGATAGGAAAGAATATTTGGATAGAAGCAAATCAGCAAAAGTAAACAAAAATAACTGAGGATGATTGGTTGTTATTAAAGAGACCAGTGAGCAAGGAAGGGAGTGGGAACTTCTCAGAACTTTTGAAAGTAATAAAACCTTCACCAATAAGGTCAAAACAGAGGATCATCACATATGGCTCCTTAATAGAGTAGTTGTAGGAACAAGAGATAAGAAAACAACACTATCAAGTGAGTCACACAAAATAGTGTGAACCACTGAGAACTTAGATGATTACATGATGCGATTTGAATTGTTTTCAATTCAGCTATGACTAGCTCACTGAGAAGTGTACAATGTATTATAGTGTATGACATAAAAGAAATGTTGTATATAAGTATTAGATACAGCAGTTTCCGGCTAGCTGAGAAGCATCAAAGCCAGTTAGAATCAGCTGTTCTAGATAGGATGAGTACAATACACATGTCCGATTACCTGTGGTCAACCTTGGGTAGCTTGGCACTGATCAGTCAGGCTAATTCTCAGGGCCCATGTGTAAAGTATTGGCACAACACCAACCTAGCAACACACTGCGTACAACGGTCAAGCAATCACAAGTCTTTTTCTATGCCTCTTGACCCAGCCCCTTGGTCACTCAATTACACCAGCCAGCGATAAAAGTTGCCTCTGCTGGCGCCACATTCATGAGATTTCCTGAACCACCTAACACGGAAAGAGACGGTTACTTCGTTTTGTCCATCTGGAGTAGACCTCCAGGCACCCAGCGGTACCTGCATAAGTGTCATTCCCCCGTAGACAAAAGGTAGTTACCCAGGAAGCTGCTGAGCTTCAAAGTCTGGCGAAATGTTTCCCCTCCAGCAGAGGTGCGAGCTGCCATAGCTACAGACAGCCAGCCGTTGGTGCCCACAAGGCGCAACAAGACCCCTTGGGCCCCATCACAATGTTCTCCACAACAAAGTACCTTGTGGCATGGGTCCAGGAAGATAAAGCCAGCAACCTCGCCTGGACCTCGAATGGATGCCGCAATGTCAGTAACTGTCATTCTCCTCATCTGGAGATTGAAAACAGTCTCAGCTCCCAGCTTCCAGCTCAGGTCCCCCAGGACCCTTCAGACACCACATGCTTCGGAGTGCAAGCTAGCACCGGTCACCTGGTTGCAGGCATGGGTCCCTCTGACTCTGTAAACTTCCCCCCACTCTTTTATATTCTTGTATCCTGGTACCTCAGTGAGCTGCTGATCATTACAAGCACACTCCTCTGCACAGTGTGATGATGGTGCCACACTCTGCACGGCCCATGGTGAGTACTTAGGGACCCACAGAATGGCAGTTGGCACTTATCTGCATGCCAGCAACTTCATGGCAAAATTCACCAAGTAATAGTTCCCTTCCTGGACCACAACAAGCTCCAGGCCAGCATAAGTCTGCAGGTAATTCAGTTGCAGTCCCTCCTGCCCTCAAGATTTCTCATGTCGATGTCCCTGCATCGAACCAGTGTAGTATCGTTCCAAATCCAAAAGTGTCTCTAACTTCCGAGGCCAGAGCCCCAGTAGTTATGCCCATGATGGCCTTGAAAGATGCAATCAGTTAAAAAGCCCACCTTTGAAATGCACAGACCTTCTCTAAATGCTGTCCTGTCTGCCACCATACCCTGGGAGGTTTGATCACTATTTTTATTGGGTCCAAGACCCTGCCCCTTGGAATACAGGTTTCAATTCCACCCCCACATAAAAGTACCAGAAAGGCCTCTCAGAGTCAGAGTTCTGCAGTTGTCCCTGAGCCCCTAGTTTTATGGCCTTCTACCAAGAATGCATAGATGTTGCTGGCCCCAGCACCCAGATGTGTTCCAGAGACAGGCACTCAGAGCCATGGGCATCAAAATGCCTACTTTCCCAAAGTGAAATTTCCACATACGCAATGTCAGATCCACTCACACTACAGGAGAGGATTCACCATTACGAACTCATCAATATCAATCACTAGACTGCTACTATTCAGCATGTAGCCTGTCCCTACCTGACCCCATGCTAATCCATTGTGAGAAGCAGGCCCCGTGGTACTGAACACACCACCCGGTGCCATTCTCAACCCTGGCATGTAATGCACATGTGCACATGCCCTACCTCTTCCCTACACCCATTCCTGTCACCGGGGAGTATTACGATATAGGAAGAGACATGGACAACTGTGTCACATAGCTTTTTACATTCCACACCAAGTAACAGTAATCTACACACACAGGACCCATGAGGACAAAGCTGAGGCATGATCGATGAGCTACCTCTGTGGATGGCACAACCAGTGCTGCAGGCCCACGGAGGAGCATTTGAGGTACATGCCCTGGGTATATGTCTTACCCCTAGACAAGGGACTTACAGCTAACTCGAATCAGCCAATCATGTATACACCAATCACCAGTATGTATATGGCAAGCACAGCACTTTCGCACTGAATGGCATTGTCAAACTCACTCAAAGTCCTAAGCCTAGCATCTAGATCAGCAGAAAACCAGGCAGGAAAAAATACAAAAAGTCGAGGATAAGTACCCTAGAAAGGGCCATTTCCAACGATATGTAAATATTTATTACATGCTTTGCCATTTGTATGTGTTTATTTTTTCCTGTTATTTTAGCGGATAGATGTGTTGTTACCAGTTGTAAACAGCACCTTGCTCCGTGTGTGTAATATTAGAATGCAATGGGGTCAGATAGAATGGGGAGCAGAGAGAGCTGGAGTCAGTTGGAGTGGTTACCTTTCCAGGTAATAAACCTTCTTAATTTCAACCTGCTGGCTGATGGTGGTCTTTTCAAGATGATATCTCTACACATTCTAAGTCCTAAGGCTGGCATCAAGATCATCAGAAATTTAGGTGGGAGAAATGGATGAGTTGAGGATTAGAACCCTAGAAAGGGCCATTTCCAACACTATGTCAATGTTTGTTTATTACATGCTTTGCCATTTGTATGTGTTAATTTTTTCCTATGTTTAAAGAGGGTAGGTGTGTATTAATAACAGTTGTAAACAGCCTCTTACTCTCTGTGTGTAATTTTAGAATGTAATGAGGTCAGATAGAATGGGGAATAGAATGGAGTGGAAACAGAGAGAGCTGGGGTCAGTTGGAGGGGCTGGATGGAATAACCTTTCCTGATAATAAACCTTCTTAATTTTAACCTGCTGGCAGATGGTGGTCTTTTCAAGATAATAACCTCTACAGCAGCCTTTCTAGGTGCAGTAAAGCAGTCCTCTGAAGTACACAGCTGGACACAGCAGCAGGCAGTCCTCTGAGAGTCCTTCCCAAGCCCAGAAATTGAACTAAAGAATGGGTCTGAGGGTCCTAATTTTTTTACCCAGTGCCATCTTTGAAGTAGGAGAAGTTTCCAAACAATTCCTTTTGATGGGCTTGAATTTTCCTGCCTCCCTTGCCCTGGCTCCAGGCTGGCTTCATGAACAATGCAGGGGTGAAAAATCCTTTTATGGAAAATGGGGCACAGCCTATTAATTGCCAAATGAATCTGTGCCCAGTCCTGCACCCTCACCCCTTCCACTGATGCCCCATCCATACACAAATAATTCCTTTATTTTGTGAATGTCTGGGAGGAAAAAAACAAAGTCCATCTGTCAACTACACTGAATCATGTGACTCAGGACAGGCTGCAGGCACGAAATAAGGCATGAAAATGCCAACTTCCTAAAAGAGACATTTTGAAATTGAACTTAAAATCTGACTTTTCCATTAAATAGGATTTTAAATTGAAATTTCTCAAACATCCAAAATTAAATGTTTACCTGTTCATGAGACCACCCTGATTGCAGCCACTGATAACATCCACACCCTCCTCGACAGAGGAGAATTGACGGCCCTGATCCTCCTTGACATCTCCCCAGCGTTTGACACCATATCCTACCACAAACTCATCAAGAGACTGCCCCACATCGGGATCCAAGAAGATGCCCTCAGATAGATTGCATCATTCAGCATGGAATGAACTCAGAGAATCAGCCTACCACCTTTCACCTCAGAACCCAAGAGCACAATCTGCAGTGTCCCTCAAGGTTCATCCCTTAGCCCAAATCTCTTCAACACCTACATGACACCTCTAGGGGAAATGGCCAGAACTAGGCCTTGGCGTAGAATTACTAGACCCCGCAGCTTGCAGAACTCCGCAGAGCACGGCAGATTCTTTCTACACTTAGCTGAGTTCTGCAAAGCAGAAATCTGTGAACTCCAACCAGGCCTAGTATATTCCATTGGATTTAAGGACTTTGTTTTTGTGATATCACAAGAAAGTTCAACAACGGTTGTCTAAGGGTGTTGTTTGTTTGATAGAGGACATGCACCTATATTTATTTGTACTTTTATTAGATTATTACAATTTATTGTTGTGGGTGTCCTGCAGTTTCATTGGAGGCATAGTTGTTCTTGGCAGTTATTTTTTCTTCTTTTGTAAAGGAAAATGTTGCACAGTTCAGTATTTATTTTACTATGTGGCCTAGTCCACCAATGGGCCACCCAGCCATTAGACTGAGAAATAGTCAAGGGTGCATGAAACAGCTGCTTATGTGGTTTCGTTGAATTGAAACATCATTTAGGCCAGGGATGGCACTGGATCACATACAAAAATTGGAGGCTTTTGGGGTATTTCAATTTTTTGGGCAAAACGTGTATAGATGGGGTAATATATATTTGATGCCATTGATGTGTTGTTGTTGTAAAATGCAGCTCAGTTAATTTTTGTTTTTGGTAATGCTTAATTAATGCTGTTTTCCCTAGTGTTAGCATGCCTCCTTTATCTTGCCAGTGTGTGAGTGTGTTTGCCGTAGGCCATAATTTGTCATTGTTCCTCATTCCATATGTACAGTGGCCATATTGTATAGTCAGTGTCCATATGCCTGCATGTGTTCTTTTTTTCCATGTCTCCTTGCTTGTTGTTTAACCATGCGGCTGGTGGCCATTTTGTGTAGCCAGTCAGTGTGCTTTTGCCATAGGCCTGTATGTGTTCTTTGTTGTGGCCATGTCTCCTTGCATGAAGTTGTTGTTTAACCCTGTGGTCAGTGGCCATTTTGTGTAGCCAGCCAGTGTGCTTTTGCCATAGGCCTGCATGTGTTCTGTATTTTAGCCATGCCTCCTTGCTTGTTGTTTTTTTCTTTTCCATGTGGCCAGCAGTCATTTTGTGTAGCTAGCCAGTGTGTTTTGCCATAGGCCTGCATGTGTTCTTTGTTGTGGCCATACTTTCTTGCTTGCTGTTGTTGCTTGACCTTGTGGCCAGCTACCATTTTGTGTAGCCTGACCGTGTGCTTTTGCCTTAGGCCTCCAGGTGTTCTTTGTAGTGGCCATGTTTCCTTGCTTGCTGTTCTTGTTTGACCATGTGGTTGGTGGCCATCTTGTGTAGCCAGTCAGTGTGCTTTTGCCATGGGCCTGAATGTGTTCCTTGTTGTGGCCATGCCTCCTTGCTTGCTGTTGTTGGTTGACTATGTGGCCGGCGGCCATTTTGTGAGGCCACCCTTTTTTCAGTTTTCAAAGAGAAATTGATTAGAGAGAGTTATGCCTTTTTGTATTTGTCCATTTTTTTGTACTTTTCCCTGATATCAGTTTACTATTATGCTTGAGGATCATTGTAGTTTATTTATCAACAAGTTTTATATTATATGATTTTTGCCTTTTTACACCTGTGCCAACCTGCCTCCTAATAGGTTTATCATAGTCCCTTAGTAAAACAGCAATTCATTATTGTTATTTTTAATTTTAGTTTTTTGTTTCAATTATTATTTTTATTTTTTATACTGATTATCCACTTTTATTTATTTGCATTCTGTTTTTTTTAATGTTCTTTCACCATCTATCCACCACCTACCCACCATATCCGCACATTCGCAAAACAGAATTCAGTTTTTAGGGATCATTCCATTTACCTCTGGAACCACTGCCTGCCAGAGGATTACAACACACACCAGCATTCATTTTTTGAGGATAATTCAAATTTTCCCTAGAACCTTTGCCTGCCATAGAATAAACATACACCAGCATTAATTTTTTAAGCATTATACATTTTTCCCCTGCAACTCCTTGACTGCCACAGTTTTCTCCCTTAGATGCACAAAACGCAAACAGTTACACCTGATTGGAAATTAAATATTATGTTCTGGTGGTGTGGTTTGACCTTGAAATGCACTGTTGTTTTTAATTATTTAGGATAATAATGATAACTTAAGTAACAACACTAAATTATATTGTCTGTACTAACGCAGACTGCAACAACCCACTAAATAATTTTCTTGCTTGTTTTCTTTTACGTGCACAAGAAACATCACCCACAGTATTGCCAGTCACATGAGTCCTCCAATCTCTTCCACGTGTGCAGCTTAGTGCCACTGCCAACTTCAAGATGGCCCAAAAGAAAGGTGCTGCCAAACAAAGTGGCCAGTGGGGAGGAGAAGAAGCAGATTTCCATCACTGGTGCGTTGGCCACACCATTTTTCAGTAAGCTTGTGCCTGCCACATCCCCTCCAGGGAGCAAGCTGGGAGCAGCACGTCCACATCAACGGCACCCACTACAATCATGCGTACTCCTGTGAGCAGTGACATTGAATTGGATTTGTCTCTTGTAAAGTTGTAACAAATAATTGCAGAAAAGTAGACAATCGCAGGCAGCCAGCAATTGATCTTACTGAAGCAAGAGCATAACAAGAGGTCGAGCTTCCTGCTGGAAATAACCTTGTTGTGTACAACCACATCTCCAGGAAGAAAAAGTCAGGGTACTCCAACATCTTCTCCAAGAATCCCTTCTGATGATCTGGACAGGGACTGGACCCCTGCCGAGTCTGAGATATGCCAGGAAAGGCTCAAGAAAAGGAACGTTCTTGAAAGCCTAAGAATTATGGAAGGGAATGAGGATGACAACAAACCAGTCATGGCGGAAGCTGGCACAGAGGAGACTTGCATTACCCCTCCTATTCAACCTGCTCCAAAGGATGTGGCACCCACCACCACTGCCTACACCAGCTCCCACACTTGTAAGGCCCACGCTGAGACCTGCATCCAACACTAGCTCTGTAAAAGTATGCTCTGCATCATCAAAACACCCGCCTACCTCCAGTTCTTTGGGAATTCGCAGTGGCACCAGTGCCCCAATGAAAAGGCAGACTCCCCCCACCATTTTGGGACTTTTTTGCGGTTACAAAGCAGGAGGACAACTGCCTGAAATGGAAAATTCCCAGCAGGACCAACTCTTCCAGAGTGGCTGATCTAGAGCTCCATCATGATTTGCTGAAATTGGTTGGAAAAGCTTTGCAGTAGAGTTCTGTTCAAACTATCCACCTGATGACAGACAGGTGGACCAGTTGTCAAGCCACTGATTACATGTAATAATAATAATAATAATCCACAATTGTAAAGCACGAACAATCACCCGTAAGGGTCTCTAGGCACTGGGGGCTGGCGGGAAGATTAAGCAAGCTATTGCCCAGAATCACATGGTGCTGAGCTAATCTGCCGGCAGCACCGGGAATCGAACCGTGATCCCCAGATTCCTGTGTCAGTCGCCCTGGCCACAGCACCACACCTCTTCCTTGTGTATCACTGCGCACTAGATCTCTTTTGTGGGGGTTAGGCAACGCTATCTACAGGTCTCAGCACTGAAGAAAGTTGTAATGGTGTTAGGCGGCATGCAACACTGCCCATGTTCGCAATGGCAAAATCCCATATTGCTGCAAACATCTTGGGCATCTTTAACTGCAAGGCGTTTGAATGGCTGCAACCCAGAGGTCTCAGTATTTGTTGACACGGACAATGGCAGTAATATAGTTAATTCTATGGCAGATGGTGGCTATTTAAAGACCCTGTGTTTGGCACATTGCATCAACATCATTATGCAGGACTTTCTCAAAAAAGAAGATCTAGTCAGCAACTTACTGCCCATCTGAAGAAGAATCTGCACTCATTTCAGCCATTCTTTTAAAGCCCAGAAGAAGTTGAGAATCATTCAGCGTGCTAAAACAGTACTAGTTAAAGCTCTCGTGCAGGAGGTCCCAACACATTGGAACTCAACCTATTACATGTTACAATGTCTGTTTGAGCAGTACAAATGATCAATGAGCATGTCATGCAAAGAGGAGGGGAGGTAACTAAAAGCATGACCATTGGGATGTATAAATGGAAATTAGTCAAATCTCTGACAGAGATGCTACTTCGTTTTGAGGTTTTCACACGGGAAGTCAGCAAGGAGGTCAGTACGATGGGCCAAGCTATCCCATTGTATCTGCTTGAAGAATATTTAAAGAAAACGTGTCTGACAAGTTCACAGCTGTGGGCGATGAATACAAAGATGCGTATATCTTGTTTCAGAGCTTACTCCTTCGCTTGAGTGAGAATGCAAGTTATGCATCCTTTCACCTTCACTCTCCCATGAATCCTTTCACTCGTATAACATTTCACCCATCCTTCTCCTTCCATCTTTTTTACCTTTTTCCATCAACCCATCATTTTTAGCATTCATTATACGATTTTGTCTGCTGATTTGCAGATAGAAGAGGTTATTAGCGCTACCCCCACTATAGCTGATAAAGCGGGAGGGTTCACAACTCCCATGCAGTGAGTATACTAGTAATTGTCAATACGCAAGCAAAGTGACATTTCACCTCCCATCCTTGTCATGGTTGGAACTCCCCCTTTGACCACCGCTGGGTCTGCTCCACTGGCACTGTTGCTGGCCAAGGCGGGCTGTGCAGCTAGAAAAAACTTCACATATTTTAGATGCCAGATATGCCTCCCTTTTTTTGACAAAATTCACCCACAATACATCACTACAGTTCGGTTGCAATATCTTCTATGAAAAATATCATGTTGGACATTTTGTTAGTTGGCAATGTTTAAAATGCCAGGTAGTCATTTTTGTAATGGATGGGCAGAGCTATGATGACTTTGAGTCATTGGGGCGCAATGAAGGCGAGGTATTATTGGTCAATGAAGGACAGATGGTCTTAGTTAGCAAATGCAATGGGGCTGTCCTCATACTAGTTTACAGCCATGCTGCACTGTCATTGCAACTAATGGTATACTATGACTGTATAAACAAATGATAATACATACCCAACATTTGTGGGGGGTCCACCCATGACCATGGCCATTCTCTAGTTTTACTGTTGAAGCATGAGCAAGAAAAAGAAAACCTTCCTAACAAACATGTAGAAAAGGATAGCTTACTTGGGCATGCAATCTTCACAGTAGAGTGCCTGTCATAAAATCAATTCGTAGTCTTACAGTACCAGTCCACAACAAATTTAAGGGGAAAGCAAAACCTTACTGACAAAGCAGAAGAAATGAGACTACGGACAGACTAGTACAGACAGGAGTAAGTCAAGTACAGAAACTTGAAATATAGAAAATAACTAAAATAATGCAAGGATAACAAGAACTTAACCAACATTATGCAGAACGAAGAGGAGTTGGAAATAACAAATTAGGAGACAGGCACAGTAAAAAAATAATAAAAAGGAAATATTTTTCTAAATGTGGAGCGATACAAATTAGTTAAATATTAATAATATTAACAGGAGGAGTTACAGGGACCAGCAGATCCTTTAGCATCAGCAGCGGCACTGGTGGTGGTGGAACTTCCACCCCACAGCAGCACTGGTGGTGTGCCTCTAACACTCTTCTTGCCCCTGAATGCTGATGTAAGAAATCAAGAAGATGAAATAAGAAAGATTAATGGTACAGTTAATAATCTCCCACAAAATATTTTACAGGGAAATTTTCTATCAGATCACCTATACTACTATTAATATCGAGTTAACCCAATACTAATTTCCTAAACCTAAGCCCTATTCCCAATTTCCTAAACCTGAACTACATTTTGGAACTACAAATGCATTGCAATGAATGATCTTTGCTTCTCATCTCATTCTCAATCTCAACCCGTTTTGGCAAAAAACTGCCTGAAGCTCAACTCTAATAAAACGGAGGTGATCATTTTTGGGAATGCTCCTAATTTCTGGAATCCAAATTTGTTGCCAGCTACCATGGGAACACTCCCCGCCCCGGTAAAGAAAGTAAAAAACTTGGGAATAATTGTCGATCACAAACTGAACCTGGGCGACCAAATCAACTCGGTCTCTTCATCAACGGCCTTCGTTTTAAAAATAGTGAAAAAGATTCTGCCTTTCCTGCCAGCAGGGAGTCAGAAAACAGTGGTCACTGCCCTTGTGTTGTCAAGGCTTGACTATTGTAATGGCCTCTATCTAAACATTCAGGAACGTTTCTTGAATAAATTGCAAAGGCTACAAAACGCAGCTGCCACATTACTCCCTGTGGTGCCTACATTTGCGGCCATTTTCAATGAAATCAAAAAGTTACATTGGCTCCCGGTTAAAAAGAGTGTGCTCTTTAAATCTCTGAGTACTGTTTTTAAGGCACTTCATGGTGTTGGACCTGAATATCTACAGAAACAATTTAAATGGTACGTACCCACAAGAAACTTACGTTCATCAGGAGCAAAAATGGTGACCGTTCCGGTCACAAAAAAGGTTTCTTGGGGAGGACGAAGATTTGTCTTCAGAGCCGCAAGGCTTGGAATGATCTTCCAGCCCAGCTCAGAAACACACCTGATCTATTGTCCTTCAGAAGGGCTCTGAAGACTTGGTTGTTTAATAACTAGAACTCCTTATCGGATGTTTAATAACCAGAACTCCTTTTTGCGATGGCCGAAAAGATAGGTAACTAGCGCCAGGACACCCCAGGGTAACCGTTTCGCTTTACAAATCAATTAACATAACATAACATAACATAAATCTGAAACAAGATACTAAAGACTTAATGACCTATATTTCCAGTTTTAATAAATTAGTGGGGGAGTCCGTTTAGCTTGAAGCAAAGCGTAGTGCCCTCTTTGATAAAAGACTTTAAGATGAGCTGAAAGATTTATTGTCCCATGTATTGGATCCCCCAGAATCATGTAGTGCACTTATTGATTTAGTAGTCAATTAGACCACCAACTAGACGAGAGACGTCGAGAAAAAGGACATCTTGACACGAAAATTGTGATGTAAAAAGAAAAGAACGTAAAGCCTGAAAGACCTGTATATGCACCCAAGCCTATGCAAATATGAAGTATTACGTGTCCTCTTAGTGATGAAATGAGAGACAATGTCGCATGGATAAGAAATTACACCTCCATCGTGGGAAACAAGGGCAATTTTTATTGGAATGTCCTGTTAAACCTAAGAGACTTAGTGAGTCAGGAAACTACTGTGCCTGAGGTCTAAAGAGACAAGTACTTCGGGTTGATCAGGATTAATTGTCTCCCAACTCTTAGCTCAAAACAACTCTTTAGCTATTCACCATCATTTCTTTGTAAAAGCCCAACTCCGATGAAGAGATCAGTCCATTGAAGTTCAAATAATGATTGATTCTGACCCGACTGGGAATTTCATGAACATACAATGGGCTAAAAAAATAGATCTCCTTTCAGTGACCAAGGCTGTGATAGACGAGGTCAAAACCATTGATGGGTGCGGTAAAACGTCTGGCCACAATACCCATGTAACGATGAGCTGAGTCTCCTTATACACGAGCAACATAAAGAAACTGTACAGTTTGATCTCATTCAATCACCCCAGTTCAAAGCTATTTTGGGCATTCCTTGGTTAATGTAACGCAATCCAGATTACAGACTCCGTTATACCTGAATTGCCCGCTTGTTACCATGATTTAGAGATGTGTTTAATATAAAAAAAAGGCTTCTACTCTCCCGCCACATCAACCTTACGACTGTCCTATTGTTTTAATTACAGGAGTCCAAATACTTTGTAGCAGAATCTACGCTTTAACTGAAAAGAAAACCTGTATCTCAGAGAATATTCCTCTCCTTTTTTCTTTATTCCAAAACAGGAGGGAGGTCTTAGATCCTGCATTGATTATAGATCTCTCAATGATATAACTATACAAAATTGTTAGCATTCACAATTCATCCAATCCTTGCTTGATCAGGTTAAGAACACTAGAGATTTTACCAAGTTGTACTTAAGAGGGGCATATCATTTAGTGAGGGTGCAAGAGGGCGATGAATGGAAAACTTAATTTCACACTAAATTTGGATTATATGAGTATCTGGTAATGCCATTCGGACTTTGTAATTCCCCTGCTGCATTTCATTTTTTCCTTGAGACATTTTAGACATATGTGATATAGCATATATAGATTACAATCTAGTGTACGCCTCGTCTACAACAGAACATCTCGAACATGTGAGGGCTGTTTTGGAAAGATTAGGAGACAACTAACTATATGACAAATTGAATAAATGTGAGTTCCATACATTTTTGTGGTTTGTGTTATTCCCAGATGGGGTAAGCATGGACCTATAAATGATAATTGTAATAACATGCTGGCAGTCACCTTATTCAGTAAAAGAAGGGCAGCCATTTCTGGGATTTGCCAATTTTTATAGGTGTTTCATTGATAACTTTAAAGCTTTGGCATCTCCCCTCACTAAACTGTTAAAAAAAGGGGGTTAATTCTGTTGGACTTCTCCGGCTGATGAAGCATTTGTAAAACTGAAAGAGGCTTTTGTCACTGCCCCCATATTGAAGCATCCTGACGCCTCCCTTCATAGTTGAGGCTGACATATCCCAGGTAGCTATCGGGTAGGGGGACTTTGTCACAAAGAGATGAGGAAACAGGTTATTGGAATCCTGTTGCCTTTTATTCACATAAATTGGACCGGCAGAACAAAACTACTCTGTAGGTTATAGAGAAGTCCTTGCAATAAAGCATGCCTATGAAGAATGGTGCAAATATCTGTTTGGAGCCCTACATATAGTTTCATCTTTACAGATTATAGGAACTTACAATTTTTTTAATTAGCTCAAGTTCTGTCCATGAGGCAATTGCGCTGGATCCAATATTTCAGTGATTTGATTTGATTTTATAAATCAATTCCAAGCATGCAAAAAACATGGGAAGGCAGATGCCTTGTCTCAACTTGGCTATGAAGAAATAGAAACTACTATTTAGCAACCTTCTATTATAGCTAGAGAACGTATTTTGGAAGCCTTATGTTCGGAAGAGAATTTTATTTACAAGGTTTTGCAAGTGCAAAATTGTAAAGACATTGATGATCTAGAACAGAAATTTAAGGGTGTGGGAGTGCAAATCCTTCTTTATATTCAGGGGTTTAGTCATTCCCACAACACCTCTAAAACACAAAGCTTTAGAATGGAATCACACACACATGTTATCTGGACATCCAGGCTACAAGAAATCCTTAGAAATACTTAAAAGATCCTTTTAGTTGCCCACAATGACTTCTGATATGAAACTATACATTCAAATATGTCATGTCTGTGCTCAAAGAACAGTTTTAAACTCAAGGTGCATAAGTTTTATTTTAACACTATGGGCCCGATTCAGATTTCGGATGGAAGGGCTCCGAACGATGGTTGGAGCCCTTCCTCCCGAATCAGAACTTGCCGGCCAGATTCCTTTCCAACGAGCCATTCCGATGGGCTCCGTCGGAAAGGAATCTGACTCGGTTTTCCGGATGGCTTACAATGGCCTGTCCGCCATCTGGAAATCCTTCAGTACTCCCCAGGCTCCCTCTTTATGACCGAGGAAGTACGATGGGAGTTTTCCACTGCCTTTTTTGCCAGTGTTTGTGGCACAAAAAGGCAGCCGGAAACTGTCTTTGGGGCCCCCAGTAGGGCCCCCTGGGTGCAATGCCACCAAATGGCAGCCTGGGTGCACCTATGGTGCCCCTCTGTTGATCCCTGCACCCAGGGCAGGCACCTTGGGGTGCCAGCCACAGGGTGCAGGGATGAACTGCACCCTTCAATTTCACAATGCGGGCATGCATTCCACTTGGAATGCATGCTCCCATTGTGAAACATATGAACGCAACTGAACAGGGTTCAGTTGCATCGTACTTGCAGGGCCGTAAATGACAATAGTAGGTCGTTTGGTCACTGTTACTGACCGATGTGGGACAGACTCAGGTCCTTCCGACATCGGAATCGGTCCCTCTGTGTTAGAACTGGGGGTCTCTAGTTGGCTGAGGTAGGTGCCTTAGTCTAAATAGGGACCCTTGCTTCTAGTCAGGGAAAGGAGAGACAAACTCTTAGATAACCCCTGCTCACCCTCCCGTAGCTTGGCACAAGCAGCCAGGCTTATCTCCAATGCAATGTGTAAAGTATTTGCAACCACACTCCCAGTAACACAGTGAAAACACCACAAATGGACACCACACTGATTTTATAAAAATAGCGGTATCTTTTCTCAAAAGAAATACGATGCGACCACACGATAGAAATCCAACATATGCGTATTTGTAATATTTCACTTTTCCGGTTATTAGTCCAACAATCACTTGTAGGTTCTTGCGGTATTAATGAGCAGTTCACGATGAACTAATGCAGTCCTAATGCAATGCTATGCAGTTTGTAATGCACTTCATAATGCAGAAATAAGACAGTCCTTAATGCAAGTACTAATGCAGTTCGTAACGCAGGAATAATGCAGTTTGTAATGCAAGAATAATGCAGTTCTTAATGCAAGAATAATGCAGTTCTTAATGCAAGAATAATGCAGTTCTTAATGCAAGAATAAGGCAGTTCGTAATGCCAGGAATAATGCAGTTAGTAACGCAAGGAATAATGCTATAAGCCAATCTGCGTGGGCAGCTCATGCACCACTAGGCCCCAACAACAGAGACAATGGTCGTAAGCTCAAAGGGGCGGCCCCGGTACTGCTGGGCAGGTACGGGCTGCTCGGGGACTCAGCATGTCTAACACTGTGCAGCGGGAGAGGGATCGGAGCACTCCTGTACTCCTCCTGCATGCCTCCCCAGGACACTCCCTCTTGCGGCTCCCGAATGGTTCCAAGTCTTACCTGGTGTGTGTGCTACCTCACTCTCTCTCTCTCTCCCCTCTCATCAGATGGCCTGCTGCGCGGCCCCGATTAAGTTTTTGCTCTGTTGTGAGGCGACGCTGTAGCTGGACGGGTTACGGCGCTGCCTTCTTCTTCGTTAGTGATTTTGGGCAGATTCCTCTTGGCGAACAACGCTCACGATCCCTTTCACCTTGCAGCTTTCTTAGCTTCAAGAAATCCTTTAGCACGATGCGGCTCGGGCCGGCGGCAGCAGCGATCCGGCGGTTCATCGTCAGACCCCTGCCCACACCACATATTCAGCAAAGCAGACACAGCCATCGCACCCCAACTACGGAAAGTAATCAACATCTCCCTCAAGACAGCCACATTCCCGGAAAGCTGGAAGCACGCCGAGATCAACGCCCTTCTCAAGAAACCCAAGGACCTCAAGAACTTCTGGCCCACCTCCCTGCTCCCATTCCCAGTGAAGGTCATCGAGAAAGTCATCAACACGCACCTGACCCACTACCTCGAGGACAACAACATCCTAGACCCATCCCAGTCCGGATTCCGAAGAAACCACAGCACCGAGACAGCCCTCATCGCCGCCACAGACGACATCAGGATCCAACTTGACAAAGGCGAAACATCAGCCCTCCTCCTCCTGGACCTGTCAGCCGCCTTCGACACGGTCTGCCACCGCACACTAAAGACACGCCTCCAAGAACCTGGAATCCAAGAGAAAGCCCTGGACTGGACCACATCCTTCCTCTCTGGCAGAACCCAGAGCGTCCGCCTCCCCCCCTTCCGCTCCAAAGCCACCGACATCATCTGCGGCATACCCCAGGGATCATCCCTCAGCCCAACGCTGTTCAATGTCTACATGGCCCCCCTCGCACACGTCGCCCGCCAGCATGACCTGAACATCATCTCCTATGCCAACGACACCCAGCTGATCATCTCCCTCACCAAAGATCTGCACACCATCAAAACCAACCTCCACGAGGAAATGAAGGCCGTCGCCGAATGGATGAGGAACAGCCGACTGAAGCTGAACTCGGACAAGACGGAGGTCCTCATCCTCTGAACCACCCCCTCAGCCTGGGACGACTCCTGGTAGCCGACCACGCTGGGAACAGCACCGACACCCACCGACTATGCACACAACCTGGGATTCATCCTCAACTCCTCCCTCTCCATGTCGAAGCAGGTCAACGCCGTCTCCTCCTCCTGCTACAACACCCTCCGCACGCTTCACAGGATCTACAAGTGGATCCCCACCGAAACAAGAAGAATGGTGACCCAGGCCCTCGTCAGCCACGGACTGGACTATGGCAACGCACTCTACACAGGCATCCCGGCCAAGCACCTACGATGACTGCAACGCATCCAAAACGCCTCCGCCCGACTGATCCTCAACGTCCCTCACCACAGCCACATCACCCCTCACCTGAGGGACCTACACTGGCTCCCTGTCGAAAAGAGGATCACCTTCAAGCTACTCACCCACGCACACAAAGCCCTCCATAACACGGGACCAGCCTACCTCAACGGCCGACTTAGCCTCTACACCCCCACCCGCCAGCTCCGCTCCGCCAGCCTTGCCCTCGCCACGGTCTCCCGCATCCAACAAACTACCTCCGGTGGCATATCCTTCTCCTTCCTCGCGGCCAAGACCTGGAACACCCTCCCTACCCACCTACGGCTGACCCAAGACCAACTCACCTTCAGAAGACACCTTAAGAACTGGCTCTTCGACCAGTAGCGGCACACCTTTCCCCTCAGCGGCTTGAGACCCTCACCGGTAGGTAGTGCGCTTTATAAGTACATTGATTGATTGATTACTCACAGCCTCCGTTACGATGACGGCTCAGGCTACAAACAGCAATGCAGCAGCGTGGAATATGTTTCACGCTGTGTGGGCAATGCAGTCACTGGGAACCTTATAAACAGCACCACAGACCACATGGCAGTCTCAGGTGTGCAAAAGCATACGCACCAAGCATCGCTGAGACACGGTTGGAAACTACGATGTTCCTGAGTAACCACAACAGGGGACCATCTCTCCTTGGGCCCTTGGAGACAAGTTACTTCAGGACACAGCACACAGCAAAGTCCTTTCAAGCAGGGGGACACAGCACACAGCAAAGTCCCTTGTCCTCTCCTTAGTCAAATTAGAAAACTGCAGGCCAGCCCCAGAACACAAAGCAAGGGCAGTCCTTCTCTTCAGTCTCTTCAGCTGCTCTTCTTTGGCAGAGGTTCCTCCTGATCAAAAAGTAGTTTCAATCCTTTTTCAGTCTTGAATATAGTCTTGAGTTCAGGGGTTTCAGCTCTCACATTTATACCCCTTAATGGCTTTGAAGTCTTTCTGTTCAGGGGGCTCTGAGCCTGTTTCAAACCAGTTCTGGGTGTCTTCCTGCCTGTATATGAAATCCGTTAGAGCAAGGAGGCCGTGTAACTACGATCCGGTAAGCCCATTAGGTTTTAGTCGAACCTTTAGTGAATTTTTAGTGTATTACAGGATAGTGTTGGTGAAGTTAAATAATTATTTACGGGCAAAAATATATATAAAAGCTTAGGTGCAGTTTAATACGTCAGACGTAAGCACCGCTCGACACTGTTATTTTAAGAAAAATGATGAAGTTAAACAATTATTCACGGGCAATCTATATAATAGCTGAGGTGCAGCTTAATAAGTCAGACGTAAGCACCGCCCGACAATGTTATTTTACGAAGAATGATAACCCTTATCTACCGTGATTGACGCTTTACCGTAACACTGTGCCGAATGATAATGGATATTGGATTTCTGTAAAACCTATATTGTTTATAAAAACCAACCTCATATGTGTATTTGAAAACAATCACGTGAATGAGGACACTACTAATAGAGTAGAAGAATAAAAAAGACTGTATACTGGAGTAAAACCAAATAGGCATTAAGTCTCATATAGATAATTATGACAGACATAACAGTGAATAAACCGTAATAAACAAATATAGATATAGAGTTATTGTATATAACAGAGAGAACAGTGACATCAAATCTTTTCATTATGTTGGTTGATGTATAACTTTATAAAATGAATAAAGAAGCGAAGCATATGACATCCTCGGTTTAAACCCTACAGATTGGTCCCTTGTGGAATTTTTTGGATACAAGAAAATAAGGGCGCAAATTGAAAAAAGCGCATTATAACAAAACCATCGGTAAAGATTGAATGACCTCGACTCCATCTAAGGAAGGGGGTAAGCAGCACAATATTTTTAGAAACAAAACTAAAATGTGTTAGTGGCCGTATAACAGAGATAGAGACAGCTCTTAAAGAACGACATATTGATACATGATTTGTCTCTTTATAGAAAAATGTCTCATCAAAACTAATATCTATACCTGAAGACGAAATCTAGACGGTGGCTCTAACGAATATATAAGTAGATCGTGAAATGAAAGGTACACTTATTCACTGATAAGGATATCAGTGAATAGACAAAGATAGTGAATCAATGTTATTCTTTAGAAGATGTCTAATATTTGAATACAAAGCACAAGAGAATATGAGTAAAGTAGCAACTGTACTGTAAGAATGGCTAAAGTTTTTATGTATGGTCTTTTTACGTGAATTTTAATACCAAGTATAAATCTTTCCACACAGATTTTTAATGTGCATAGTTCATTGTTTGTCCTGAAGAAGGTGTAAAACATCAAGATATCACCGAAACGCTGCGTCGACTGAATTTTTAACAAATATATATTTTATTGTTTATGCAAACTGTACTGACTGCGTCAGTTTTAATAAATGTTTTCAATTATTTTACACAAACACAATTTAGATTGTAACCAATAATTGGAGGGCCAATTGGAATTGACCTAGAACGTTAATTATTATCACTTAATAAAAATTGCAAATTGATATAGTTTACTTAGTCTATGTCTTACTTTACAGTTAAATGTTAGGAAAATGACATCTCTATTATGATTTATCAGATATTCGGTCTATGTTAAGAGAATTTCTCCTTTTTAATGAAATAATAGGGACGTTTCTCTTGAGTTGTCTTCCTGCCTGTGCACACCCTCTTCCTTTGATAGTGAGGGTCTAGGCCTGAGACGCTCCACAGGAGGTGGAGCCATTCTTTTGTGACAGCAGCACAACCCTCTTCACATCCTGGGGGCTACTCCTCCCACCACACCAAATGCAGGCCAGTGTGTTGCTGTCTCACCTACTCTTCCCTGGTGCTAGGACACCTCCCCAGACCCTGTCACATCCAAACCCAGACAGTCAATACACAACCAGGCAGAGGTACGCAGGATGGTTAGGACAAAAAAACGTGGTTTCTAGACACATAATTTAAAAAACCATCTTCACAGAAAGATGTGTTAATAAATTCTGAGTTCAGGCACGCTAAACTCCATCTCTCCATCTTATGCCGATAGGAAGATAATCTGGAAACATGTTCACAGCATCCCCCATTTTGTCCTATGGGCAATGTGGCCTTGCAACAGTGAAAAACGAAATTGACAGTATTTCACTGTCAGGACATGGTACACACCTCAGTACATGTCCTACCTTTCACATAGACTAAACCCTGCCGGGGGGGCCTTGGGCCTACTATAGGGGTGTCTGATGTGCATGATAAAGGCAAGGGTTAGGCCTGGCAAGTGGGTGCACATCTCAGGACAACAAGGCAGTTAACAAACTGCACGCAGGCACTGCAGTGGCAGGCCTGATATCTCTTTTTAGGGCTACTTATGTGGGTGGCACAGTTAGTGCTGCAGGCACACTAGTAGCATTTGCATTACCAGCCCTAGCACACAGAGTGCACTTTACTAGGGACTTTACTAGTAAGACAAACATACCAATTATGGACAACCAATTAACATAACACTTTATACAGGGAGCACTTGCACCTTGACAATGGTCAGCTGTGGCAAAGCGCCCAAAGCATCTAAGCCAGCAAAACGCAATCCATCACAGCATCTAAAATAGAGGAGGTAGAGGCAAAAAGTCAGGGGTAACCACGCCAAGAAATGCCAGGTCTCACACTATGCAATGGTCCGCTTAACATCTACCAGGTACCCTTATGAGGTTTTTCCTATAGTAGGGTTAACAAGATGGTTAGACACTGAACCACACTTAGAATGCTGTTGCATGTTAAAAATATCTCCATCCAAGCTGAAAGAGAAATGGTTTTCTCCATGCTTGTTCAAGCTTTCTTTAAGCGTTATTTGGCTGTATAATACCAGACAGTTTGAAGTTTCTGCTGTTCTGACATGCCCCAGTCTTTGAAGATTTCATTTATAATTTAATATTGTATGCGCAAAGCTGCACGAAATGATAAAAAAATCTCTGTGAGCACGCAGAGTTCCGCGAACATGCAGATTTGCTTGTTCTGCCCGTTCGCGATACTTTTTTCCTGTTCGCGAATGCTGTTTGTGTGCTCAGGGGGAAATATCTCACGAACATGAATTTTGAAAGCGCAAAAAAGCAAAAATTCCGCGATTCGTGGAATTTTTGGCAACTTCACATTCTCCGCGGAACACGAAACTACCACAATTCTGCAAATTCTGCGAGCGGAATGGAATTTACCGGCCAGTCCTAATTGTATAGCACCACGAGAAGCATGGTCCACCAAGACCAGAATGAACCTGATGCCCATGGCTGTCTTGGGGTCCAGAGGCCCCACTATGTCAATGCCCACCATCTCAAAGGGGGTGCTGACTACAGGGAAAGGTTGGAGAGGAGCCTTGCTCTTCCTCCCACGCTTACCACTTGCCTGGCAAGCCTGACAGGTCCTGCAATGAGTTTCAGAACTCTTGCGCATTTGAGGCCAGTAGAAGTGGGTGATAATCCTCTTAAAGGTCTTGTCCTGCCCCAAATGTCCTGCTGAATGTACATCATGAGTCAACCCCAGTAGGAAGGTTCTGAAGCGTGGGGGTACCACCAGCACACAGGCTGACCCAGGCTCAGCAACCTTAGGCTCGCTATATAGGAGATCATTCTCCCAGTAAATCAAATGTGACCCGGACTGATCACCTGCTACCTGGTTTGCTGCCTGTTGCCGCAAACCCACAAGAGATTGGCACTTTTTCTGCTCCTCACAGAATTCCTCCCGGGAGGGCCCTCCTTCCTGCTGCCATTGGGTCAGCTCAGGTAGGTCTCCCAGTTCAGCTGCTTGCTCCCCCGTAGGCTCCAGGGCATCCCCCTCACGTTTTCCCACCTCCTGGACCGTGGGAACTTTGGGGGCCGGTTTCTTGCACCCCCTGCCTCCTCTCTTTAAGGCAGGCACCTGTTTCAGGCTCCAGGTCGTCTTGAACACCCTTACTGGCTGCCACAGACCAAGCGGCCACAAAATCCCACTCAGGCAGACCCAACATCTCCAAATGCGCCTGGCGCTCCACCTCCTTCCAGGGGGAACTCTCTAGGTCCTTCCCCAGCAGACAGTCTACAGACATGGACAGACTTACACCAACCTTCAAGGAACCTGAGAGCCCCCACTCAAAGGGAACTAGCGCCACCTTACAGAGGCACACAGAGTTGTCTGCTGCAACTACAGGGTGAAGTACATTGGGAATTACCTGTTCCTCAGACACCCACTGACACCTGACAGATGTCCCACTGTCTCCTGTGTCTCTAAGAGCCTTCACCCTCCTTCCATTGATGGTCACCCACTGTCTGTACTTCTTAGTGTTCTCAGCCAGAAAGGTTTCTTGGACCATCTCTCGATCTCTTAATGAGACCTGGGTCATTGCTCCTCCCAATTCCAAGGTCTCAATTCCTCTCCCAACGCTACCCTCACTAAACCCGTTTTTTAATAGAGACAGAGAAGAGTTGGAGGAGGGCAGATTGTTGCCTTAAACCCATCAGATAGATGCAGTGACGGACATTGACCAAAAGAAAACTGAAAAAAGCTGATCAGGATAATACTCTACTTTTCAATAATTGGACCCAATGGAATTTTCAATTTTTTGATTCAGAGGAAGACTTCTTGCCTTAGAAAAAAATTCTGGAGCTTCTATTCCGGTGCATATGAAAGACACCTGTTTGAGCCCTGAAGAAGTCCTATATAAGGACGAAACGCGTTGGCTACCCTGGGAAGATTAAAAGAATAAAGAATAAATAATTTTTTCAAAAAAGATTCCATCGTAACTGTTTTGAAAAACATTTTTTCTTGAGATTTTTTGACTTCATGAGTTAGTGTGTGTGGATCAAATCTTGTCAGAATTGTTCATGTGAATTATATTCACAGTTAAGAAACTATGAGGTCTTGTTTCTTTTGATCTTTTCACCATATAAAAACAATTTCCCACTACAATAATAGGTGTGGTATTGTATCCAAGACCTCTCCTGTAAATTGCTTGCTACCCTCACTAAACCCGGTGTTGGAGCACCAGTGGGGGCAGGTGGCTTCTTGGGGCATTTAGGGGCAATGTGACCCACCTCTTTATAAAAATACCAAGTAGGAGGACTTCCGTGGTCTTGCTTGTCCTTAGGGGACCAGGACCTCTTAGCCTTGGGACTCCTTCACCTGGGAACTACTTTGGGGACCTTTAGAGAACTACTTGTGTTTACCCTTGTACTCCCCACCTTCTGCTGGCGACTCTGTACACTTTTGGCAGTGGTATCTCCAATCCACTTGTGGACCCTGGTGCTGGTCCAGTGGTCCGACTCCTCAGCAAGCTTACCGGGATCAGTCAGCTTACTGTCTAAAAGATGCTGGCGCAGCTCTGGGACACACAGACTACTCAAGTGCTCCCAACTAATTAAATTGCATAAGCCCTCAAAATCAGTTACCTTGCTGGCCATCATCCAACCACCACATGTACGCATTCACACACTCCACCCAAGTACTGGATTCCAGTTTCTTGAAGTTCCTGAACTTCTGCCTGTATTGTTCAGGAAGGAGCCCATACCCGACGCATAAAGCCTCCTTCATGTTGGCGTAGGTAAGGGTTCCCACCCTCTCTAAAGGTGGTTAAACATCCCTCCAAAAAGCCTCAAAGTGTTTCCACAGGCCCGCCCCCAATGTTTCTCAGGCACGTCATTTAACCTCAGTGCGATCTCATATGCTGTGAACTACGCATAAATATCATCACCCCTTTTGTAATAACGCACTAAGTCTTCTGGGAATGTACACCTTTCCCGCTGCCACTGGCTGCGCGCTGCCACCATTTGAACTGGACTCCACCTGTTTAGCCTTAATGTCCACTTCCCTCATGCTTAACTCATGAGCTAAGAGAATCTCCTTCTCTTTCAAGGCTAGAGCGTTCTTGCTCTCCTCTGCTTGCTTTTCACTTTCAAAGAGCAGCTTTTTCTCATTTGCTTGAGCCTTAAGTTTTAAAACCTTTAATGCATGCTCTCTGACCCTTTGGTTTTCCTCCAGCCCCTCTGGGGAAAAGCTCCTCCCTGAATGGTTACTACCAGCCCTTGAGGCTGGACCTCCGGCCAGCAAATCCAGTGGACCAAATCCATTCCCTGGGTCATCCTTATCCACCTCAGCATCACCTGTCTTTAGAACATCTTCGGCTTCCCCCCAGGCCCTCAAGGCCATTTGCAGCTGCTCCTTTTTGGCGCTACTTTTCATGGGACATCCCAAAGCTCTGCAGAATTGCCTTAATTGATCAACTTTGTAGGTAAGCAATGCCTCAATGTCTAATCCAATCCAGCAACCTCACTGGCTACTTGACTCCTTTGAGACATGAGGTGTGGCTTAAAGGTCGCTCAAAAATAGAACCAAAAATCAAAAACACAATATGTGGTTGAATCGTGGTCTGCGCTAAAACTAGTGATGTACACCAATCACTGTCAATTGAAAATACAAGTTCAAATCCCAACCGCTGACCACGAATGTTAGAACTGGGGGTCTCTAGTTGGTTGAGGTAGGTGCATTAGTCTAAATAGGGACCCTTGCCTCTAGTCAGGAAAAGGAGGGCACACTCTTAGATAACCCCTGCTCACCCTCCGGTAGCTTGGCATTAGCAGACAGGCTTATCTCCAAGGCAATGTGTAAAGTATTTGCAACCACACCCCAGTAACACAGTGATAACACCACAAATGAAAACCACACTGATTTTATAAAAATAGCTGTATCTTTCATCAAAAGAAATACAATGCAACCAAACGATAGAAATCCAACCTATGCGTATTCGTAATATTTCACTTTTCCGGTTATTAGGCCAACGATCACTTGTAGGTTCTTGTGGTATTAATTAGCAGTTCACGATCATCTAATGCAGTCCTAATGCAATGCTATGCAGTTCGTAATTAACCCTGGGCGTAGGACTACGCTACGCTCGTGTAGTTTGCGTAGTTTGAGCAACGCGTAGCGGGCATTTTTTTGCTTGCTCGCGGCCCTCAACGTCAAGTTGGTGACCGAGCGAGCAAAATAACATACTGGCGAGACTTTTTCCTCGTTCGGGATCAGCAAAATCAAGTTGCCGATCGCGAGCGTGGAAAATAAACCTCCCGGCGAGATTCTTAATGTGGGGAGGACAGGTTTCTCATTGCGAGTGGTTGTGTATGCTCACGACCGCTCGCGATGAGAAACTACCAGTCCGCGTTGAGAAAGCTGCCGCTCGGGTACAAATCTACTCAAGCTGCAGAAAATGACCACTTGCACTGTGCTAGATGCCGTTTGCAATGATTGCACAGTGCGGATAAGCATCCGGCACTGTGCAATCAGTGCGAACAGCATTTCGTACAGTGCACTATGCAGTTTGCGTAGCTTGCGTAGTGCGAAGTGCACTTTGCGTAGCTACGTGTAGCACTACTACACAAACTACGCCCAGGGCTACGTAATGCAGTTCATAATGTAGAAATAATACAGTCCTTAATGCAAGTATTAATGCAGTTCGTAACGCAGGAATAATGCAGTTCATAATGCAAGAATAATGCGGTTCGTAAAGCAAGAATAATGCAGTTCTTATTGTAAGAATAATGCAGTTCTTAATGCAAGAATAAGGCATTTCTTAATGCAAGAATAAGCAGTTCTTAATGCAATGAATGATGCAGTTCGTAATGCAAGGAATAATGCTATAAGCCAATCTGTGCGGTCAGCTCGGACACCACTAGGCCCCAACAACAGAGACAATGGTTGTAAGCTTAAAGGGGCGTTATTAATAATTTAGAAATAGGGAAGAGCTGAGGCGCCGCGGCCAGTGTGACTGACGCTGGAATCTGGGGCTTCCGGTTCGATCCCCAGCACTGGCGGCAGGTCAGCCCAGCACCATGTGACTCTGGGCAATAGCTTGCTTAATCTTCCCGATGACCCCCAGTGCCAGGATTCCTTCGGGTAGCTGTTTGGGCTTTACAAATACTGGATTTACATTTATGTTGAATATAAGACTGCAAGGAAAGCCTAACTCCAAGAGGAGGGAACTACAATTTTAAAACAATTTTACGATTGAGATGTTCGCTGCAGAGATTCAAAATGATTTAGAACAGTTAAAATATTCAAAGAAACACATTTTTATATACACCTGTTATAATATTTTTGTGTGGTAGCAAGTGGATAAGAGGCTCGATGTCTAAGAACGATACACCTAGCACTTGAGTAAGGCTGCAAATTACGTCAATCACAGGATTTGTTCCACGTGGTAAAAAACAGCAAAAACCTCAGGAGCAAATTGCACAACATGTTTATTCGCAGAGATAGTAGTGAGAAGAACTGTTTTCAAATTGCAACTCATTCCCCGTTCTTGTCTGCCAAAAAATAGAATCAAACCCAATTTCTACTAATCTGAATATCTTTTGCACCAACACAAACTACCAGTGGCCGTTTAAAAAATGTGGTGCCCTTTCCTTGTTTGCACCAAGGCACAGCTTTTGAGAGGTGCACTGTGTGCAAACAAGGACAGTATGTTGTATGTGAATGCCCACAGTGTAGAGCACGCAAGTGAAATACAGAGTGGCTATGTTTCGCCCCCCTGCACTTTTAGGGGGGAATTAGAGATCCCCTTATAGGCAGGTGTAGTGAGTGACTGCAGGTGCAGGGGGATGTTTAAGGGGTCCATGGGAACCCTATTCGTCCCCCGCCCCCACAGGGCTGCCTTTAGGATGCATACTGAGATGTTTGCCTGGGCATGTTTGCCTCTGTTGCCACGTTGGGTAATATGGTTGAGGTGCAGAGGCAAATAAAATCCCTTATTTGCATGGGGCCACGCCCCCATGGAAACGAGAGAAAACCCTTTCATAATAGCACTGGTGCTACATGTGCCTCTGCATTACAGAAGGGAATGCACAAGCCAAAGAATACGGCCCCAGGTGCGCACTTTAAACCTGCATCCTGCGGGCTGTTCTGACCCTGAGTCCCTTGGCGTAAGTTCGCGAGCTCTCCCGAATCATTGGCTGTGGCGGCTACACAGGCAGTTTTTAGCTGTTCAGGAGGCCAGTTAGAAATCTGGAGGATGACAGACAGAAATACAAATGCACAAACATGTAAATTAAATTGCGCTCTTGATGCTCTAAATAGATTACACTTCGAAATGCAAATAGCCATGTTCGCATACATTATAAATACAATAGCAGATATGATTGCATGTGACAGGTTTCGTGACGCAGCCATAGAAGCTGTTAAACTTTAATAACGCGCGGCTGCAGCATCTCGTCTGAGGGATGTCATGTGAATTACTCATTTCTCGATGCCTTTGGGATTCAGTGATTGAAAATCTCAGCCATTTGCGCGCTTGTGCTTGTTTTCTAGCCAGTCAAAGCATTTAGACGTATTGCAATGTGGTTTCTCTTAGGCAGAATTAGCTAAAAAAAATCCACAAGAGGAAGAGAGAGAATGTGCGCGCGACCAAGCATGTGCGCGTGCGCAAGGTGTGGCAATGTTTTCCTACTTGATTTATTAACCTATAAAGTAGAAGCATTTACTTTTTTCTAATGTTACATCTTCTATTTTGGAATGAGAATCGTAATTTTACGTTTAATGGAAGTCAATAACACATCCCTGTGTGTGCTGTTGCCTACCTATGTCAAATATAAGGTCGAAAATGCAGCATACATAAAAAGCGTTCATATCAAATTTAGCAAAGCCATCAATAGTATAATGAAACATTATTATAAAACACAACTTTCATTTTACAGCCAGGTGAAGCCCACTAATATGCTAACCCCGAAGAGTAACCAGGAGTTTGTTTACCTAGAGAATATTGGTGAATCGAACCCATAACAAATTCATCTAGAAGAGGCATGCATGCAAAGCAAAAAAGTCAGATAAAAGAGGAACTATGAAGTCATAATGAGACCCGCTGCAACAACAGCATATAACGTGGATAGCCACAGAATGGCGCCTGAACACAGGAATTTCAACAGGACACAAGTGGGGGACTCCCACAAATTAAGCAAAACATTTCTTTTCATTCTTGTTACTGATACCTTCCATGCAATCCTTCAAAAAAACATGAACTGTCCTTTACAGAGACCTTCCATGCAATCCTTCAAAAAAACACAAACTGTCCTTTACAGAGACCTTCCATGCAATCCTTCAAAAAACATAAGCTGACTTTTTGTATAGGCGATCATTTTGCACGTCACGTTATGTGAGTCAAGTGATAGTGGACAGGTGTATGTAGATACCATCAAATGTGTTTCTTTTCTCGGTGCAGCACTACTTTCCAATTGGTTTGGGGGCGCAGCAAGCAGGAGGGAGGTGTGCCCCAGGAGTTATTGGGTGATTGGTTCAGCCCAGGCTACATATGGGCTATTTTTGGGCCATGAGTTCCAAAAGGGATAGTCCAATCTAAATCCGTCTATTTTAATTACACTGGCACCATTTTTTAGAAGGTGACATTGTGGCCGCAGTACTAGTCAAACTTATTTGCTAGGCAACGTTATTTCATTTAGTGTGTATCTCCTTGGCATGGACGATGAGCGGGTTCTGTGGGTGATACGTCTGCTCAAAGAGGCAGGCAGAATGGACCTGCTTGCACCGGTGCGAGAGTAGCGGTGGATGGAGTAGCCGCAGTGGTTTTGGCGTGCTTGCCACCTGGCGGGGACATCAAGAAGGCCCAGCGGGGAAAAGGAGGCAAAATGAGTTTCTCAAGAGGAAGAAGAAAGGCCCCTGTGAGAGTGCATGGGTTGCGCATCGCCTATGGTGTGGCGCCCAGAGGTGCTATTCATGGAAGGGCGGAGGGGGGTGAAGCCGGTGTTGTGTCGCACCTATGATGCAATGGGAGCAACCCAGGGTGGTCCCATTGTTCTGTCCAGGCACGGGGGAGTTTCATGTGAGACCCCTGGGCCTGGGAGCTTAGTGGTGTTGTCCCTGGGTCACGTGACCTAGGTGGATAAAGACGGGCCCGCACGGACTTGACACCAGAGGCGCATTTACGCGGGAGCCCAGTTAAACAGAAAATACGGGTCCGCATCTTCTGTTAGCGTCGCAAGCGGCAAGCACTGCACATCGCGAGGTCGGCCCGTGCTTCCCATAATTAGGGCTGACACAACATTGGTTACAAGGGCAGGCGAGCCCCACACCTAGTCCGTGGCGGCTACGGGCATGTGTGTCAATGTGCAGTGCTCGTGCCACAGAGCACACGGCTGCGTGTCGTGGACCCCCTGGTGCCCGAGAACTGCGTTGCGGTGGCACAGCGCCCCTTCCTGTGGAGCCATCATCCGGAGGAGTGAGGCGAGACTCCTTGCTGGAGGTTAGCCGGGACAGAGCCTGTGGGGGGCAACAGTCTGCACACTACACGAGACAGCCACGGTGCCACCAGTCGCATGCTGCAGGATCACCAACCTACTGCCAGCACTCTGACCAGGGCGAGAGGGCCTCACCCGGCTCCCCAGTCACCAACACAGCACAGTGGGGTGGTGCCACCCTGCCAGGAGTCATTGATGTGCCGAGTGGGAAGTTAAAGCACAAGAAGGGACCACACACACACACAGGATGGTACCAGTAGCCACAGGTCACACCAGCCACAGGTAGCTCATCCGCGTCATGGCCATGATTCCCCCCATCAAGCCGTTCCTAGTGGAGGGGCCACCATTAGCCCAGGCACCGAAATGAAAAAAATGGGTTGAGTGGTTACTGCTGTTCTTCGAGGCCACAAAGGTACACAACGACCATAAGCGGGCAATGCTCCTCCACTTAGGGGGAAAGGACATATACAAGATTGCCAAGTATGTACAAGAAGTGGCCCCGAAAACACACCTTACGTTAATTAATGCTCTCACAGGGTATTTTGAACCAATGGCGAATCAAGACTATGAACGCTTCTTATTCCGCCAGGCGCGCCAACTTGCAGACGAGTCTATTGACGCATTCCACGCTCACCTTAAGGATTTGGCAAGCATATGTGGCTTCCAGGATGAGACAGAAGAGATCAGGGGTCAAATTATACAAGGTTGTTTATCCGTCAAGTTCAGAGAGAGGATCCTGGAGGAATCAGGGAAGACCCTGGCCGACATCCTAACTCTAGGGCGGACTAAACAATTGTCAAGAGTGCGGGCAGCTCACATGGATGCGGCCCTACAGGCACCCATCAAGGTGGAACGGGTCAACGCAGTAAGTGCCCGGAGCTGTGATTACTGCGGGGGAAGCCCCCATGGCGCAGCAGACTGTCCAGCACGAGGAAAAAGGTATGCTGGCTGAGGTAAGATTAACTATTTTGAAAGAGTATACCACTTGTGAAGAAACCGAGGGCCCAAACCGGCAGTCAACCTCATCCCAGAAGTGCGAGGTGAAAATAGCAACATGGACGATGACGAAGGAGAAGAACAAATGGTCCACTCAATACACATGATAGGAGCTGCCACTCAGAAGTCACGCTGGCTCCTGCAATTCCTGGTGCGAGTGGGCCAGCAGGCCGTCACCGCTGTCATAGACACTGGGGCAACCATCAATATCATGTCAGCAAAACTGTACAAAGCATTAAAATCAACTCCACCTCTGGGCGCCACGGCCATCAAGGTCTTCGCCTATGGACAAGTTCAGCCTCTCGTGATGCGAGGAAAGTTTAAGATGACTATCTCATGTGGAACAAACCCCATAACCTCATCAAATATATATGTGGCGGAGGCTGGACAAGGCATGTTGCTAGGATGTCGGGCGGCGGATGATCTGAGAATTGTGACTTTCGCTTTTGGTATCCACAAGGAATCAATTCAACACATCTTGGTGGGATTTCCATCTGTCTTTGACGGGATCGGAAAACTAAAAGGAAAAGAAGTCCACCTGCACATAGACCCTACTGTACGGCCAGTAGCGTTACGCCACAGATGCACAGCCTTTCACCTGAGGCCCCTGGTCGCAAAAGAGCTAGCCAAATTGGAAGCCGTCGGTATAATTGAGAAGGTGATGGAGCCAACCCTGTGGGTGTCCCCCATTTTCATCACACGGAAGCCAAAACAACCAGGCGAGGTGAGAATAGGTGTTGATATGAGACAGCCCAATGCTGCCACTAAAAGAGTAAGACACCTCACCCCCACAATCGATGATCTCATCCGGTAACTGATTGGAGCGTGCTGGTTCTCGAAACTTCACCTTCGCTCAGGCTATCATCAACTGGTATTAGACGAAGAATCACGTTATGTCACAACTTTCTATACACACGAGGGCCTGAGGAGATACACCCGCCTGAGCTTCTGGGTGTCTAGTGCGGCAGAGGTATTCCAGAATGTGATTCGCAAACTTCTGATGGACATTCCTTTAGTTGTGAATGTAAGTGATGATATACTAATATTAAGCCTGGGCAAAGCACTACGCTACGCTCGCGTAGTTTGCGAAGCTTGCGCTACTTTGCACTACACAAATTGCACGTAGCACAGTGCAAACATGCGTAGCGTAGCATTGCGTGGTGCAGCGGTCATTTTTTGCTTGCTCGCGGTCCTCAACATCAAGTTGGCGACCGCGAGCAAGCAAAATGACATCCCGGCGAGACTTTTTCCTTGTTCACGATCAGCAACATCAAGTTGCCGATCGCGAGCGTGGAAAATAAACATCCCAGCGAGATTTTCAACGCGGGGAGGTCAGGTTTCTCATTGTGAGTGGTCGCGTATGCTCTGGACCGCTTGCGATGAGAAACTACCAGTCCGCGTTGAGAAAGCTGCCGCTCGAGTAAAAATCTACTCGAGCGGCTGAAAACTACAGCTCGCACTGTGCAAGATGCCGTTTTCAATGATTGCACAGTGCCGGATGCTTGTACGCACTGTGCAATCATTGAAAACGGCATCTTGCACAGTGCGAACAGGGTACTACGCAGTTCGCGAAGTTCTTCGCATAGCTTGCGTAGTGCGAAGTGCATTTTGCGTAGCTTCGCGTAGTGCTACTTCGCAAACTACGCCCAGGGTTAACTAATATACACCAAAACCATTGCTGAACACAATGCCAGGCTGACCCAAGTACTTCAGACGATCCAGGAGTCCGGCCTCACTCTGCACCAAAACAAGTGCGAATTCCTCAAGATGCAACTCCAATTCTTCGGCTATGTCTTCTCAGCCTCAGGTGTAAACCCAGATCCGGACAAGGTACAGGACATCAAGATAGCACCTGCTCCCACCAACGTTACGGATGTCTAATGTTTTATTGGCAGGGTCAATTATTGTGGCCAGTTGATTAGAGACCTCACCACCCTCACCCAGCTGCTCCGAGAGCTCACAAAAGGATCTGTCCCCTGTACATGGAATCAAGATCACGACAAATCCTTCCAAAATATCAAGGATGCGGTGTCCTACAATACCACACTGGCCTTCTTTGACCCATGAAAGCTAACCATGGTTGCTGTTGATGCAGGCTCAAAAGGGCTCGGAGCAGTCCTAAAGCAGCAAAGCCGTGCTGAAGAAGATTGAGCCCCGGTGGCGTTTGCCAGTCGCTCCTTGACGGACACTGAACAGCAGTATTCCCAAATAGAAAAGGAAGCCATAGCGATTCACTAGGGATGCCGTCATTTTCATTTGTATGTGTATGGACATCCATTTGTCGTGACAACGGATCATAATCCCCTTTTATCTCTGTTTGCAGGCACAGCTTCCAAACCGCCTCCGAGGATAGAGAAATGGATGTTGCAGTTGCAGGAATACAATTGCCGTTTAGAATAACATCCTGGGGCTCAGAACCTGGCAGACTATCTGCCCCATGACCCACGGGTGGCCACCCCAGAAAAATAGAAGGATGCAGAGGACACAGAAGAGTTTGTTCAACGCATCGCCGCCTGGTCATGCCCCATTCCTCTGTCCATGTAGGTGTTGGGAGAGGAAACCCAAAAAGATGAGTGTCTCCGATGAGCCATGCAGCTACTGAAACATGGTCGGTGACAGAGTGCCCGAAACGAGTGGAAGATACTCACCACTGATGCCAAATGGATCATGGAGAGTTTATATCATGTCTGGGAGGAACTGAACGAAGATTCCACAGGATGTCTCCTCCAAGGGCACTGCTTAGTCATCCCCTCAGCTTTGACCGCACGAGTAATCCAGCTCACACACGTTGGACAACAAGGAATGGTGAAGACAAAAACCCATCTGTGGACTTAGGTGTGGTTCCCCTTGATGGACCAGAAAGTAGAAGAGGCCGTGAGATCGTGTCCTTGGTGTCAGGCAACTGGCGAAAGCACACCTCCAGCTCTGACAATCACTGAGCCTCGATCTCATCGCCCAAGGGTCTGTGTGAGCCTGGACTTTGGGAGCCTCCCGGATGGAAGGCACTCCTTTGTACTAATCGGTGATCATTCCAAGTACCCCGAAGTGGAAATATTCCCGTCGTTAAGCGCGAGTAAAGTCATTCCCAAGCTGGAAAAGGTAATGGCAACTCATGGACTCATTCAAGGGCTGAGAACTGACAATGGCCCTCCATTCCAGGGGAAAGAGCTGGCCAACTACCCATAGTCACTTGGCATTACCCACAAGAAGGTCACGCCACGATGGCCCCAAGCAAATGGGGAAGCGGAGAGATTTATGCGCACCTTAAATAAAGTCATCTGCATTGCCCGCGATCGCCACCAGTCAGTGGAACTATCAATCTTCTCATTTCCTTGAGGATATCAACAGACGTCCCATTCTACAACTGGGGTGGCCCCGGGCCGTCTGTCCATGGGTGTGTGATCGCTGATTCTATCCCACACCATCCTTTGTGGCGACCCGACCCCCTGAAGGAAGATCAAGTCAATGTCATAAGACAACAGCAAAATAATCAAGCAAGTCGGCAGTGGAGAGCCCAGCTATCTGGGCTGAAAGTGGGGGATCTCGTCTTTCTGCAGAATCGCTCCTCAAATAGCAAATTCATGTTGCCTTGCAAGAAAAAAACGTGGGTCATTACTCATCTGAAGGTTACTCGAGTCACAGCCCGGTGGGGCCCTGAGTCTGTCACCCGGAACATGTCCTTTTTCAAGACTTTCCATCCCTCCACCGAAGTCCCTCAAGATGTAAAAGAGTCGGCGTGTGGGGAAGCTGGGAGTCAGAATCCTGAGGACTGGGAGGTGTCCGAGGTAGACTATCCTGTAGCTGCAAGGTTGGACGCCGGCGTGCTGATGACCAGCCCAGAAGTCCCTGAAGAGTCTCGAGTGGGGCCCCCGGCTGCGGAACTGGGAATTCGCGGAGGCTCCAGGTACTGCCATCGGAAAAATCCTGAACCCTCCTGCAGGCTGAAAGATCATGTCATGTAAGACTGTTCTGATAGTTTGTCGATTATGCAGAGTGACCAAGGACATGTTATCACTGATGTTGTTTTGATTCTGTTCGGGGAGGAATGTTGTGTCGCACCTGTGATGCAATGAGTGCAACCCAGGGTGGTCCCATTGTTCTGCCCAGGCACGGGGGTTTCATGTGAGACCCCTGGGCCTGGGAGCTTAGTGGTGTTGTCCCTGGGTCACGTGACCTAGGTGAATAAAGACAGGCCCACGCGGATGTGACTCCAGAGGTGCATGTACGCAGGTGCCTAGTTAAACAGCAAATACGGCTCTGCATCGTCTGATAGCTTCGCGCGCCGGCTGAAGGCCGCAAGCGCTGCACATCGCAAGGTCGGCTCATGCTTTCCATAATTAGGGCCGACACATCAGCAGGGACAGGCAGCGCCGGTGAGGCTTCAGTAGTTACACGGAAGAAGGGCTACGTGAACGCTCTCACAGACGTAGGGAGGAGCAGCTAGGTGGGAAAATGTGGGGATCCCAATGAGGTTGACGATGGGGTATGGCATATGGGCCCGGGGCCCATACAATGGGCCCCGGGGGAGTCCCTCCTTACTCACATTGTTGGCAGGCGGAGGGGCTCTGGAGTGGACACAGGGCAGGATGGGGTGGGAGGAAGAGGGTAGTCATCAAACAGGCCCTAAGAAGGTGCAGGAGGTATGCAAGGGGGGCCTAGGGTGGGTACGGCAGGGGTGGCACAGATATCACAGGATGAGAAGGAGGAACAGCAGTTGCTACACTGCACATGGAGATCGCCCCCAGTATCATTAGCCTGGGATGGGTGGTTGGAAGGACCCTCCAAGGGCTTACTTTGCAGTAGTCAGAGGAGGAAGTGGAGAGGAGGCAGGAGACCCTAGGGTTCCTCTTACAGCCAGGTGGTAGCAAGGTAGGGTGGAACACTGACAGGGAGTTGCCAAAGGGCCCACCGAGAGCCTGGCGTCCACCCTGATGGTGCTAATGTTGGAGTATAGCGAGAGGGAAGAAGAGGCCAGAGAGTCAGGGGGCTTGTGGGGCATGGGGGTATCTGAAAAAGGGTCTGTGAAGGGATTATTTAAAAATCTTCCCAAAACATATACACATGCGCGGACAGGGCCCAGGGCACTGTGCCCTTGTGGTGAAGGGGCAATCAGCAGTGAATGTCCAAGGTGGGGAAGGGATGACGTTGTGACGGGGGAGCAATGGTGGTCGATACCACAGGTTGGAGAAGGGAGGCCCTGGTCAGGGAGTCAGGGTAGTCAGGGCAAATGATTTTGGGTGCCTGAGGAAGAGGAGGGTCAAGTTGGTAAGGATATTAACACTAGCACTCCGGACCTACCCTTTCTTTTGCAGGGAAGAAACGGATATGGGCGGTCAAACTAAGAAGAGCTTCATTAGGCTCAATGGCCGAGAGGAAGTGAAGGCAGGGCGCAGTGCGGTCAGCCGGACGGTGGTGCAGGACATTGCCAAAACTGCCCCACGAAGGTCTAGTGTGGCTTTGGCAGTGCTTCGAACTGGACGGCTCAATGTGGCCACTGGGGCAGACGAGTGGAGCCTGGAATGGCAGGAGATGGAGGAGTAGTCAGGTGGATGTAATACAGCCCTTTGGCAATTTGCAGAAGGTACAGGTGCACTGCAGCATGGAGATCTGAGACAGCAAATGTACAGGCTGCTATGTCACATGGGCTCCATGTGTTAGGGGAGGAGGCCACACAGTTAGAATGTGATGAGATGAGCCTGGATGACGGTGAGGTGGTGGATAATGACACTACTGTGGTAGAGGAGCACAGATGGAGGCAAAATGGTGCATTTGGTGCAGGGGGAGTGGATAACATAGTTGTCCCTAGTGTTTTCCAGGAAATACTCACCGCTCAAGGTGGTGGACCTTTGCAAGTGGTTAGGTGGCTGGGTCCAGAGCGGAGGCTGACCTTGACGCCAAGTAAGGGTGCTAGGAGTGGCAACATCAACACAGCAACGGTGTCCACAGGGGTGGGTCCAGCGGGGATTTGCAGCTATGGAAAGACTTTGTATGTGAAGCACACCAGGGTGGGCACAGAGGATATGATGCCCGTGGGTAAGAGTGGTAGCACCACATGGGCTTCAGAAGGGGCGAAAAGGGCATTTTCAAGCACCTGAGGCCCTGCGCTCTGGGGGGAGACATGGGTGACCAGGTCAACATGGAGGTGGAGCCTCAATCCACTAGTAGTTGGGACAGTGAAGAACTGAAGATCAGGAAGTTGTCAGATATGGAGGTAATGAAGCAACTTGGCTCACACTTAATGTTGTCTACCAAAGAAAATATATGGAAGGGGGAATATTTGGAGCTGTTTAAACTACTTCACAGGGAGCTCCAGGCAAAGGAAGGGTCACACGAGGAGGAATATGAGTTGTCAAAGAGGCCTAAGATTAGGCCTGGGCGAAGCACTACGCTACGCTCGCGTAGTTTGCGAAGTTCGCGCTACTTCGCACTACGCGAACTGCACGTAGCACAGTGCGAACACGCGTAGCGTAGTGTTGCGTAGTGCTGCGGTCATTTTTTGCTTGCTCGCGACCGTGAGCAAGCAAAATGACATCCTGGCGAGACTTTTTCCTTGTTCGCGATCGCGAGCATGGAAAATAAACCTCCCGGCGAGATTCCCAACGCGAGAAGGTCAGGTTTCTCATTGCGAGGGGTCGCGTATGCTCGCGACCGCTCGCGATGAGAAACTACCAGTTTGCGTTGAGAAAGCTGCAGCTCGAGTAAAAATCTACTCGAGCAGCAGAAAACTACAGCTCGCACTGTGCAAGATGCCATTTTCAATGATTGCACAGTGCCGGTTGCTTGCCCGCACTGTGCAATCATTGAAAACAACATCTTGCACAGTGCGAACATGTTACTTCGCAGTTCGCGAAGTGCTACGCGTAGCTCGCGTAGTGCGAACTTCACTTTGCGTAGCTTCGCGAAGTGCTACTTCGCGAACTACGCCCACCCTTACCTAAGATGCCAATGAACTGGACTGCAACATTTTTTATCTTTGCCAGTGTGTATTGATAGCAGTACCCAGAGAGGTGGGTTGTGTTATTCAAATATATAGATGTGATCAAGAAAGTACAGATACATTATGGGGGTTATGCTGGTCACAATATGATGACACATTTTGTGGACACTTGGCCTGGAACCCTGAGGAAAAATGGGGGGAAATTGACCATGATCTCTGGCAGCATACAATGGGTCCCGATAAGTTCAGTGAAACTGTATTAACTGCCAGCAGCTTTTGATTTTATATGGGCCCTTTCAAGTCCATCCCACTTGAAGCGGGCTGGGGACACCAGCTAAGAGCCGGGGAGGGGTGCTTCGGGCATTCTGGGATTATGACAAAGGTTTCTGTTCAAGGGAGTACTGCAAATTCAGGTACAAGTGCTCAAAATGCACTGCAAAGCATGCCCTTGTTTACCGTTATGACTTGGGGGGAAGTGTTCAGGGTCAGAAGGCAGACCAGTGAACACAACATTCAAGGAATGTGGGTACACAGTATCATAAAACAAACACAAGAAAATGATGGACGGAGCGGAGAAAACTTTTTACTCACCCCCAATCACAGATGTGGGTTGAATCCATCATCGTTCTTCAGCTCACTTTGCCATCTCAGTTCAGACCCAGCTATATGCAAATTAGTCTGGCAGGGTATGCCCAGACGTGGGTCCCTTGCTTACTTTGCCACTGGATTCAAGCTGGCCTGGCTGATGAGGGGTGTTACCCCAAACCGGTCCCAGGATGCTTGTTTTCAGTTCAGGGAAGACCTGGCTTGGCAGTTTGGGCTGGACTGTTCCCATGAGGCACAGGGTCAAGCCTGATTTGCATATAACTGTGTCTGAACTGAGGTGGTGAAGTGAGCTAAAGAACAATGATCCCAAAATGCATTTTTCCTATTCAATTTCCCACAGAATAATTAGATAAAGCTACAGCGAAAATGGCTGATTTAGAATTACACCAGATTTAGCAGAAAGCTTAATTTTGATCCAGAAAGCATGCTTTTTGTGATCTGATATGAATTTCTTTAGTCATTTTTGGGAAATTAAGTTTTATTAAAGCAGCCAAAACGAGTTAATGTGTTACCCTTCAACTACTGTTATTGGACAATAAGACACCATTTACAGCTACTGTAGTGCCGTTCTTGTGGTTATAATGGGATCTACTGGCGGTCACCAGTAGATAGTTATAGTTAGGACCTATTTTCCATAGGAAATTCGCAACATTCTATTCCCAATAACTTTGGCGCCGATTGACGAATCTTAGCGAAATTTTCAAAACTTGGGGGGTGCTCCGGTCCGCTCCTATCTTAAAAGTTTCGGGGTGATTCGTCAAGCGGGGATGGAGAAAAAAGGGGGGTCCCAAAACGTGTTTTCCCCATAGGAAACTTTAGACACGGCTATAGCCCGAACTGCTGAAAGGAATTACACCAAATTTGGCAAAGAGGTAGTTCTTGGTTCAGAAAGATCAGATAAATGGTGTAAATCCGTTGAGTAGTTGCTGAGAAAATCAAAAGTAAAAACACATATATATATATAGGGCCGCGGATCCTCCCGAGCACGAGCTTTATGCTAATTGGCTGTCAACACTCCAAACCAGGAAGTGTTGGCAGCCATCTTGTGCCTCGGTAGAACCAAGGCACAAGAAATTAGGGAAACAAGTGCGCAAAACGCAAAAAGGGGGCAGGGTAGAAACACCCTGACCCCTAGGCCTGCTTAGGGGGTCCCACAAGCACCCCAAGGGCCCCCCCAAAAAACTGTTTTTTTTTTTAAAGTCAGCAAAATCCTGCCGAGAAAAAAAAAAAGAAGCACGGGCTCCTGCGCTTCGTTAATAATTAGCCCTGGGGGGCCAAGTCCGGGGGGCATTAATATTTAATGTAATGGGGATATTTTATAAAATATGTGCGGGGGGGCTCACAGCTCGCCCAATCCCCGGGGACCGCCACCCCCCGGGGCTTGTGTTTTATAAAAAAAATAACCTGTGTGGGGGGCTCGAGCCCCCAACACGCCCCGGGGACTGCCACCTCCCTGGGGTACTAAGTCTTTGAATTTGGGGGTCCGTTAAGGACCCCCAAGCCCTGGGGACCACCACCCCCTGGGGCTTTGTAAATGTTGGGAGGGGGACGCACGGCCCCCTTCCTGGAGCCCTTGATGGCCCTGGGGACCGCCACCCCCCAGGGCTTGCTCCTGCAGTGTCCCAGGGTGCCAACCCCCGGGACACTGCTGTTTGCTATGGCAGGGCGGGAGCCGCGCGGCTCCCACCCTGCCATAGCAAACTTGGTTTGGAATTTGAAAGAGAGAGGGGATAACTTGGGCATAAAGCCTAGGTAAATTTTCTGGTTTAGAGACTAATCTCTCCCATCTCACTCTGCGTCTATTACTCGCGAGGACTAGGCCCGTCTGGGATGGCGACCTCTGATCCCTCCTGGCCTCATGGGCGGGGAGATTATATTCCATTTCCAGAGCATCATGGTCACTATCCATCCTTGGAACGACCCGAAAATCCTTAATAAGTGGCCACGACGCTAATGGAACGAGAATATAATCCAGTCTTGACTCCCTTCCACTTCTATTATACGTAGGTTTTGGTGGTATATCAGATTTTATCCGGCCATTACAGGCCCGGACGGCAAATTTTAGAGTTAATGTTGTAATTTGGACCACCAAAGGTGTCCATACTCTTGGGCCCTGTGCCTCCAGAGGGGGTATAGACCATAATGCATCCTCTTCATCGGCCAAGTCATCCAGTGAGCCATATAACGGCTCAAAATGGCAATTTAGATCTCCTCCGATTAAGAAAGGAGTGCCTACAGGAATTTCTCTTAAAACGTCCTCAAGTTCCTCTATAGTACGAGATTCGTGCCCCATTGTAACTGGGCGGGAATAGACATTTATCAAGAGGAGTTTGCTTGAATTTGGCCATTCCAGTAATACAACAAGAACGTCCTCCTTAGTGAGTGGGTATAAAACAGCACTGCATCCTAAATCTACTGCCACCCAAATTGTAAGTCCGCCCGAAGGGCGTCTCATTCCCCCCCATTTTGCCTGTGTAGAAAATGTGGCAAATCCTGAATATATCACCTCTTCACGTGCCCAGGTTTCTTGGAATATACATATGTCTTTGCTCTTGACATATGTGTTCCATTCTGGGCAGTGCAACTTACTATTTAGGCCTGCCACATTCCACAATAGGAGTTTTAGTGAGGGGATAGTGATGCTATCAGTGGGATCAGTCGGGGGGGGGGGGGCAAACACAATTGTTGCCCCGTAGATATACTAGTGTGTAGATTAGTAACTTGGGGGATCTCCACCTCGCTAACAGAAGCAGTGGTGGGGGCTAAGCAGTTAGCTGTGTCGTTGATAGTGTCGACCTCCTCCAAGTTAGTTTCCTCATTTGGGGGAGGTATACCACTAACCTCTCTACTACCCAACCTAAACTGTCAATCCACCTTATCTAAATTGCTATATCTATTCTGAGTGGGAAAATAGTCAAGGTGCGATGTTCCAGTTGGACAGGGAATTCTCCTTTCCCTATTTCCCCACCTGCTACCTCTTTTCTTAACCAGTTCCCAGCCTCCCTCTGCCTGATCTTGGAATATGGGCGGGTAGAAGAAAGCTAGAGGTAGAACTTGGATTGAGGTTCCCCTGTCACGATAAGGCCAATTGAATACGTAGGAGACAGTCTTGGGGTCCCTAAGATTGACCAAGACACAGTCTCCATCAATGGATTTCCCTGTATCACCGAGCCACGAGACTCTTCTAACCATCAAGACTTCACTCCTTATTCCTTCGGGTAACGGTCTATTAATGGAGAGCCAGTTAATAACTTTATTTTTAAGGGCTTCCACCGATTCTTGTCTGGGTTCTTTTAATTCGGGAATGCCTGCCAAAATAATTATATATGGGCTGGCCTCAGGTGGTAAATTAATTGTCCTTTGCTTGCTATTAATGCCATTACTTGAGCCCTTGTTCCCGAACTCAGTCGGTTTCTTCCTCACACTTCTGTTTGGTGCCAGGCCCACAGTTGGTAAATTAGATTGTAGGGAATGGGGTTGGGATTTCATGAGATCGATAACTGGGCTCATCTTTTTAGCTGGGGGGGGTGTTTTTATCGTCTCGCTACTCAGGCCGGTATCTAACACTCTGCTGTGTTTAGAACGGACAGCTGATAAGAGAGCCATTTCCTTTTCGATACACTGCAAGGAAGATTCAATCTTTCCTAACCGTGCTTCCAACGGTTTAAGCATTATCCTCAACAAATTGCGAATATCAGCAAGGGTGATGTCCTCCTCCCCAGAAGTTGGGCTGATGTTATAGGGTTTCTCGCTTAATGCATGAGATGGTAGAGACCCTTTTTTTTGTAGTGGGGTTTGCCTTTTATTAGTTATATCGTTCCCCCCCCTCCGATGGAATTGGGTTTTTAGCATTTTTCCGTTTTTTCCCGCGTGGGCTCTGAGCCCTCTTCTTTCTTTTTGGGATGGCTCCCTCTTTCTCCCCCAACTTATCCAATACTGGTGTATAAGCCCCGATGGTATTTCCCTCCCTGACAACCAAGGTGGTATTTGGAGCTATTTTAAGTCCCGGCAGGGTTAATGGCATTATGCTTAAATCTCCCGGGGACAAAGTTGTACATTCTACATCAAGTGCAGTAGAGCTACTTAACCCATCTATATCGGGCATATAATCTGGGCCCCTGCTCCCAGCTACTGATGATCTAGAAACAAGTCTTTGTTCAGGTGTATTTACAGTGGCTAGGGGGCCCAGCGACGATCTCCTTACCCACTCAATCTCTTGGGAGATACGTCGTTCTAATGTTGTAATGTCTTCAATGAGTAATGATCCAGGCTTCGCAAAATATTTGTCCAAAGTGGTTTGAGGCTTCCCAGCAGCCTTCGAGGTCGTACTTCTTGTCTCCCTCGAGGTCATTATTAAAGTGCGATCCTTGGGTGTGTGCAGAGAGACACCAGTGTGGACGGTGAAAGGGGGGTGGCCCACGTCCATTCACGTCCGTTCTCGAACGGCCTCAAACGGCCCGCTCTTTGCCTGGTCTTCGCCCCGGGCTACGTCCCGCGTGCGTACCGCTAGCGCGTATGGGTGGGGTCTCGTTAATAATTAGGAGGGCAAAAGGAGGCGGGGTCGGGAAGACGCTGAGCACCCTGGTCCTCGCAGTCCCAAAGAGGAGGGTTTCCACAGCGTTCCCGCTTGATGCAGCGTAGCGTCCTTTCAGATCGTGGAATACGGGCAAAGTAAAATCCCAGCCTGTTGTGTGCACGGTCAAAGCCTACGAACTTTTTCAGACGGATACTGGTGGTAACTGAGTTTGACTAACCAGTCCTAGAGCCAGTGCTATGTTAAAAGTCACTTAGAATACAGGGAAAACACTTACATACACTAGGGAACACTATGCGTTGGGGTCCCCCTGTGATTAGCATGACCTCCTCTGTAAGCCCCTGGTATATAATAGGGCAGGGGTATTAAAACTACCTCTTAAAACGTGCCACAGGGCGTGTTTACACACGTCACCTCAGGCCCCGTCCCCTCCCTTCACCACTGTGCAAACACGCTCTGTGGCCATTTTAAGTTGGGAGATTAAGTCCCCTTGAATCCTGAGGGTTCCTAGGGTCCAACTAGCCCAATAGGTACCTCCAGTAAGCGTCACAGAGCTGCGTTGCAGAGAGATGTAAAAAGGAGCACGGCCTAGACCACCTCTCTGCAACACAGCGCAGTGGCACTTACTGGAAGCACCTGGTAGACTAGTTGGCCCCCAGGGTCCCTAAGGATTGAAGGGGAATTATTTCCCCAACTTAAAACGTGCCACAGGGCGCGTTTGCACACGTCACCTCAGGCCCCGTCCCTTCCCTTCACCACTGTGTAAACGCGCCCTGTGGCCATTTTAAGTTGGGAGATTAAGTCCCCTTGAATCCTGATGGTCCCTAGGGTCCAACTAGCCCACTAGGTACCTCCAGGAAGCGCCACATAGCTGCGTTGAAGAGAGGTGTAAAAAGGGGGATGGCCTAGACCATCTCTCTGCAACGCAGCGCAGTGGTGCTTACTGGAAGTACCTGGTGGGTTAGTTGGCCCCCCGGAGCCCTCAAGATTGAAGGGGAATTATTTCTCTAACTTAAAACGCGCCACAGGGCGTGTTTGCACACATCACCGCAGGCCCCGTCCCCTCCCTTCACCACTGTGTAAACACGTCATGTGGCTGTTTTAAGTTGGGAGATTAAGTTCATTTGAATCCTGAGGGTCCCTAGGGTCCAACTAGCCCACTAGGTACCTCCAGTAAGCGCCACAGAGCTGTGTTGCAGAGAGGTGTAAAAAGTGGCACTGCCTGGACCACCTCTCTGCAATGCAGCTCCGTGGCGCTTACTGGAAGCACCTGGTGGGCTTGTTAGCCCCCAAGGGCCCTCAGGATTGAAGGGGAATTTATTCCTCAACTTAAAACGTGCCACAGGGTGTGTTTGCCCTACAAACACCTGATCTGTCATGCTAAAAAGGAATGGGAGCAGGACAAATGGGAGAAACTTAAAATTACTCTGGCACGAGGAGACTCCCGTACATTCTGGTCTCTTGTAAATACAGGAACCGAATTTCAGACTAGTGCAATTGAGCCAAATATTTCAGCCAATGCCTGGCAAAATCATTTTAAATCTTTATACAGTGCACCCGATGGTGTTAGACCTGACCCAATCGTCTCTCTCAGAGATGAGTTAAAAGGGCCCCCATTTACAATAATTGAGGTCCAAGAGGCAATAGCCAGGCTAGCTTCAGGAAAGGCACCCGGTTTAGACGGTCTGCCTGGAGACCTATTCAAACAGGAACCTGTTGTTTGGGCTCCATAACTACTGACCTTATTTAATTCCATTTTAGGTGGTATGGAGGTCCCAAATACATGGTTGGGCGCAGAGATTGTCCCAATATTTAAAAAGGGATCCCCTCTGCTCCCTTCCAATTATAGACCTATCAGTCTAATTGATGTTCCCCAAAAACTGTTTGGTAGACTGCTACTAAACTGCCTTCAGGCCTGGATTGCAGAGCGGGAAATACTGAGCCCGTATCAAGCCGGGTTTAGAGAGGGTGTGTCAACCACAGATCAGATCTTCCGCTTCAACCTCTTATATTGGAAGACCGCTTTAATTGAGGGCGGTACTCTGTACACTGTTTTTGTGGACTTACGAGCGGCATTTGACTTGGTACCGAGGGACAAATTATGGACAGTATTAATAGATTTAGGAGTCCCGGCCGATATCTTATCAATGCTAATGAGACTGCATCAGGGCAATTTTGCCAAGGTTCGGTGCGGTAGAGGGGGAGCCCTTTCGGATAGTTTCCCTGTAGAAATGGGGGTGAGACAGGGTTGTGTGCTCGCACCGACCCTGTTCTGCCTCTTTGTGGATGGGGTCATAAATTTTCGGATAGGGTTAAGTAATACCGATGCTCCGAAGCTGAATGGCAGCAGGGTGCCGGCAATTATGTTTGCTGATGACACCCTGCTGCTTTCTAAATCCCCCATGGGTCTGCAACGGGTGTTGGACGGGTTCACGAACTTTTGTGAGGGGCGTGGGCTAGAAATCAATGCGAGTAAAACTAAGTTCATGGTTTTCAACCCACCCCTCTCATCCCGCCCTAACCCCATGATAGGGTCTGTTAGACTAGACCGGGTTTCCACTTTTGAATACATGGGGGTGACCCTTAATCAATCCATGACCTGGGACTCGCACATGATCAAGGCGAACTTGAAACTTGTCCAGTTAACGGGCGGTATATGCAGGATGACATCCAGGTCGTCTTATAAACCTTTTGGCCCCCCCCTCCATATTTACAAAACCCAGGCTAGAGGGGCAGTAATATACGGGGGTGAGATATGGGGGCACACAGCGAGCCAGAAACTGCAGATAACTGAGAATAATTTCATCAGACAATTGACTGTATTACCATCTAGCAGCCCACTCCTTCCGTTGAGACTTGACCTTGGCCTAAGACCAATTGTAGAGGAGTTGGGACTCAAGCCTCCAACCTTTTGGCGCAGAATATGGAGCTCGCTGGAGTTATCTAGTTATAGAGCAGAGCTTGCAGAAATTTTGCGCCTTCCAAAAGCGTTACATATACCTTGGCTTAAATACATCAAGCACTCTTTCGAAATGATGGGGAGACGGGAAATGTGGTCTGACCCGGAAAATGCTTGTACCAAGATCTCTCGTAGATCATTAGCAAAGGTATATTACGAGTACAAGCTGTGGGTCACAACCGAGACCCTACGCCAAGAATCCCTATCTAAACACTTCCTTGATATTAAAGATCATTACCATTTGGAACTAGTCTTTGATGATGTAGACCCACCAATAACAAGGAAGTTGTATATGCAGTGGCGTTATAGGACTCTTCCCTTGAGGGCACATACCGAACACTGGTCTAACACACACTCTACAGTGAATTGCCAAGTATGCCCACTCCTGCGAGAAAATGAACTACATATTATCTTCTTCTGCCCAGCATATAATATACCCCGGAGATATTGGCTTGTCCCACTCCTTAGGAACTTAGGCTTTAGGAAACATTACCCTGCATACAGAATCTTAAAGTCAGATTTATCCGCCCCAATTGTTTTTGCAGTCGCCAAATTTTTAACAGCAATGTGGTTTATCCGTAATCGATTTACTATGTCCAACAATACCATATGTTAAATGAGAAATGTTTTTTATTGAATCTTTTATGGCTTTTACCATCACTTATTTTATTCCTTTATGTTTAAGTTACTACTGTATTCATGTCGCATTCTTTTATGGTCCATAGTGACCGAAATAAAGATTTTGATGATGATGATGAGATATATTAGTTTAATATAAAATGGAACCAAAGATAGCCAGTGTTAACCTTTCGTTTTTCCACATTTTTTACATTTTTTTTTATATCGTTGTTACCAAACAACAAAAGCATTATTGTTCTCGGTCTATTAGCAACAGACATCCAGACATCCTTTACTTTGGACTATCATGGTGTATGTGAATATTAATTTTATATTCACAGGTACATAGCGATGGACTCTAAACTTCACGATTATGTCCGTCTCATAGATGTTAAAGGTTCATTTTCGTAAAATGACGCACGAGTGTGCATACAGTAAAAATAGGCAGTGAATATAAGTTTGCTCATCATTTATGTCTAGCCCAAGTGGGCCTTTCTACTACACCACAAACTTTTTCAAAAGACTGCACAAATACGAAGTAATCATCATAGATATGAGAATCTATCTGGAGAATCGTCATCTGAGCTGTACCATATCGCCGATAGACCATTGATGTCAATCTTAGTTCTTCTGACTTAACTCACACAGTGGAACAGAATCTGCAAAAATACATATAAAATTCAGTCACCAATTGACTAGCATAATACAATTATTAAACATCACCGAAAATAGAAACGCAGAAAGAGAAACTGTTTCATATACGTTATTTTGAGAGAAATCAAAAGGCACAGTTAGTTATAAAGAATTATTCCAGATGCACAGCTAGTTCCTCATCAACATTGTGTCCCAGAGGTTGTGTGGTCTGATATTCAATTATCATCCCCGATTCTAATCTTCTTACTTCGAGGACTCTATTGCCACCTCTTTCTCCTAAAGGAACTGTGTCTAAGACACAGAATGAGAGTAGGCTAGTATTTTGCTGATGTACTGCTTTGAAATGTCTAGCTATTGGATATTGTTTGTCATTTTTAGTTATAGCCCTCAGATGTTCGAGGACTCTTTTTTTGGCAGGATAGAATAGTACTGCCTATGTAGTATTTATTGTATGGGCATTTCAAAGCATAGACGGCATGATCAGTGTTACAGGAGACGTGTTTCCTTATTGTGAAAGGTTTTACTTTTTCAGACAAAGTTACAACTTTACAGTTTTTGCTGTATTTACATACCTTGCATTTCTGGCAAGTATAAAATCCCTGAATCTGATTTTTGTTTTTGGGTGTGGATGTCATCAGGCTTTGGCATAGCGAATCCTTTAAGGATTTTGCCTTGCGATAAGTTACCTGGGGGTAATGTTCAATTACTGGCGCTATGTCTTTGTCAGTTTTAAGGACTTTCCAGAATTTCAAAAGACCTTCCCTGACCTCATGTGCCTGATTAGAGTATGTAGTGGTGAATTTAATCTTATTTTCAGATAGATTGATATCTTGTTGTGTTGATTTTATTTGAAGGAGCTCACTTCTAGTTCTTTTACTAGCTTCCTCACTAGCTTTTCTAATGTCTTTAATTGAATAGTCCCTTTCGATTAAACGTTTTGTCATTAGTTCTTTTTCAAATTCATATCTCTGTGCATCACTACAATTTCTTTTAGCCCGTAGTAACTCTCCCAAAGGGATACTTCGTATGAGGTTACTTGGGTGACAGCTTTCCGCATGTCAAAGTAGAAGTGTCAGAACAGCGATTAGAAAGCAGGCTATTTCGTAAAACTACCGCCGGTAACAGCCTATTGGCTGTTACCGGCGGTAGTTTTACGAAATAGCCTGCTTTCTAATCGCTGTTCTGACACTTCTACTTTGAGATCCAAGAATTCGATTGTTTCTTTTTCAATTCTGCTACTAAAGTGAAGATTAAAGTTGTTATCATTGATAACTTTCACAAACTGATTAGCTTGTTCAATGCTGCCATTCCACACCACAAAAATATCGTCTATGTACCTGGCCCATGCAATGACACATTCTTTGTACAACGGTAACTGGGTGGCGACCTGCTCCTCCCACCAGCCGAGGTAGAGTCCTGCAAAGCTGGGAGCGAAGCAGGTCCCCATCGCTGTCCCGAGTATCTGAGGATATATGATCTTATCAAAAATGAAGGAGTTCTGTGTGAGGCATTTGTACATCATATCTATTATCATTTGTGTATGAGAAAAATGTGAAATTGATCTGTTTTTCAGGAAATAACGACATGCCTCAATACCTGCCTCATGAGGGATACATGTATAGAGGCTTGTCACATCGAGAGTTAATAAGAGGAAACTGTCTTTCCATTCTGTCTGTCTCAATAATCTTAAAATTATATTCACATACACCAAGATAGTCCAAAGTAAAGGATGTCTGGATGTCTGTTGCTAATAGACCGAGAACAATAATGCTTTTGTTGTTTGGTAACAACGATATAAAAAAAAAAAATGTAAAAAATGTGGAAAAACGAAAGGTTAACACTGGCTATCTTTGGTTCATTTTATATTAAACTAATATATCTAGTTTTATAAATTTAGTAAACTGGACCAGAGAACGTTAGCCGTTACAACAACATTTGTATTTAAGACTTCTAGCACTCAACACGATAGGAAAGTCTGCTTTCACTGTTTTCATCAAGTTTCATCAAGAAGGCATTCAGATGTGTCACACATTTGCCATACACTCTGAATATTAGCACTCTAGTTGCTCATTAGATCACTTTAGTAAAGCTACTACTCACCAGGGAAGTCTGCTGCTGGTATTGAAAGGGCATGTTTCAGTCTGCATGTCAGAATTTTTTAATGAAATAGAAGAGGATTTGAGAAGTCACTCAAAATGTGCCCTAACTTTTCTTTCTGCAGCACTAATCATACTTTCTATGGCAAAATTAACCCCCTCATTTTGTTCCTTTTTAAATTAAATGTTTTAAGAGTTACCACTTTAATCTAATCAAGATGGCTTTAGGTGTGCAAAATGTTTGTCATAAGTAGGACTGTTAGCGCTCTAGCTGTTCTTTGGAACACTCTGGGAAGCTGCAGTAGAACACAAAGGAATCAACTGACACTCTCTGCCCTTGTTGGATGTACATGTTTTACTGAGAATGTCAGACTTCATTCTCACATGACTGAGAAAGATAATGTGAATTTACAGAAAATATGCTCTCAGTTTAGCTTATAGATCACCTTCCAAACCTCTGTGGGAAAAGCATGAGAAAATAGATTTCTCTCAAACATGATTCATGATATCCCAGCAGAAGGCTTTTTCACATGGTTAAATCAGAACACACCACAATTCCTAAAATGAGTATGGTACCATCAACAAATGATTTATAATGTAACTAAAGACTTAAAACCTTCTATTAACTGCAATGCTTTTAAATGAGGTGCTATCGTGTATATTGATCCCAAGATGGCTGCCAACACTTCTTGGATGAAGTGCTGACAGCCAATCATATCTCACGATGAGATGTGTGGTTAGGCTCCGCCCAGATATATATATGATTTTACTTTTGATTTTCTCAGCAACTACTGAATGAATTTACACCATTTAACCAAAAGGCATGAGTGTGAACCAAGGGCTACCTCTTTGGCAAATTTCGTGTAATTCCATTCAGCAGTTCGGGCTGCAGCTGCGATTAACGGTTCTTATGGAAAATTGCATAGGGAAAACACGTTTTGGGACCCCCCTTTTTTGTCGGCCCCCGCTTTACAAATCACCCTGAGTCTTTCAGGGTAGGAGCGGACCGGAGCGCCCCACCAGTTTTGAAAATTTCGCGAAGATTCTTTAACTGCTGCCAAAGTTATTCCAAATATAATGTTGCGGTTTTCCTATGGATAATAGGCCCTAGCTATAACTACCTACTGGCGACCGCCAGTAGGTAATATATATATATATCTATCCAAAAGCTCCGCTTCCTTCCTCATCCAAATCCTGCTCAGGACAAAACGGACACGGAACGCCGATTGATGTGCAGCAATATTTGATTTATTGTGGATTGTTCACCATTACGTGTTTCAGCCGCCCACTGCCTTGATCACTTGACAATGCTGACATTCAGGATCGACCATGTTAAAGTGACCCATGTAGGTAAGTTGATAAATACAGATGACAGACTTACATTGCTACAATGCTGGTAAATGTGCAACACTTATATACAAATTATAGTAATGTAGCTTTCGCTGATCCCAGGAATTGTTAATCAAATGAATACATAAATGTAAAGCATACATTGTAATCAGTTCAATTTACATTTTAGTTATGGTTAAATACCCTGTAGAGCTGTTCTATCTGCAATAATTGCCTTAAAAAGTGCCTAAAGTATAAAGTGCCAATGTGCGTCTACACCCTCGTAAACCATAAATTTATTAATAAAGTGCAAAAGTGCAATACAGTACCTAATTTGATACAAGCAGCAGAAAAAAATCCTCTAAAAACTCCAAAAATATAAATACTCTTATTGAACAGGTTCTCACAATGCTAGAATAAATTCTTGAATAAATTCATCTATGCTCTACTGGCAGGCTAAAGTGCAATTTCTAGATAAAATAACTAAAACTGTACCACAACTAATGTTAAAAGTCATTGATAAATTTAATAGATGTATAAAAATCTAGTGCTAGACCTGATTCCTTTTCAATCATACAGTGTGTTGCCTCTTTTTGCACCTCACTTTCTTTTTTCTGCACCCCTCTTGCCTCTTTCTGTACCCCTCTACTCCCTTGCCTCTTTCTGCAGTTTGCTTGCCTTTTTCTGAACCTCTGTTGCTTCTTTCTGAACTTCCCTTGCTTTTTTCTGCACATCTCTTGTTTCTTTCAGCACTTCTCTTGCTTCTTTCTGCACTTCTCATGCCTCTTTCTCCACCCTCATGCTTCTTTCAGTGGGGATATGTGAACGTGATTTTAAAATGGCTCCTGGATTCTCCAAAAACAGTTTATTCGTATGTGTACCCTATTGTATTTCTGCTGAGGTACAGTGGTTGCACATCTGTATGGTGTGAGCAGATTGGAGGAGAGCGCATATGCAGCATCTCCTGAGAAGGATAATGAAGTAATTTTTGTTTACCCTTCCATCTGTACAGTACCTGATGTATGGAATAGTACATGATGTGTCTGTTGGGGCATTTATGTGGCATGAGGAATAGTGCTGTATGATGGTTGTGTATATTACAAAAGGAAACATACATGTCAGACATGTGTGGTGCTTGGCATCTACCCAGTAACCACATATTGCCAAACTCTCCGGCTGCTATCCCCGGGCAAGAGGAGGCCTGTGGAATATAAAACTGCCATAGATCATGTCTGCAAACACAGCATGCACATCTGTAAAGCTACCACTGGCATCACAAATAGCCTGTATGTTAAAAGAGTGCTAGCGGTGTCTGTTGCAGAAGATGTGTGCTTTGTGGTGAGGTGACTGAACAGCCACATGGGTGCAATCCATTACACTGAGCACACATGGCAAGTAGGAAATGAGGTAGAAATTGCTAGCTACCTTGTGCCTCCTTTCCAGTCCATGGGGCATTCATACATATAAATGGGTTCTACTATTAATGCAGCTCAGTACCTTATGCAAGCATCAGGAATGGCTTGCCTGCGAGATGCCGACAGGTCACTGGAGACCTTCTGGAATGACCCCATAGCAATAAAATAGAGAGCTGATAGGATCTTGACATAGGCTGGAATGGCGTGAGAGCAGCAAATCAAAGAGTCTAGATCCTGCTCCCACTCACAAACCATCTCCAAGAAGACATCAAGGGAAAACGGTAGATGGCCCAGACATCTTGGCTGGACATGCCAAAGAGGTTTAACCTTTGCCTAAAAATCCTCTCTACTCTCCTCCTCCTCCTCTGACACAGGTAGGCACTGACACATGTGTGTCAGGATCAAAAAAACTCCTCTGGCTCGATTGCGGAGATTCCAGCTCGAGTACAGAGATTCTGGCCCGATTGCAGAATCTCTGCCCGAATGCGGAGAATACAGCCCTACTGTGGATGTAAAGATTCGACTCATAGCTTACCTTTGTGAATACTGATAGTCGTAAACCTAGCCTTTAGGTCTAAGTTTACCTCTGTGAATACCGAAAGTTGTAAACTTAGACTTTTAGTTTGAGTTTACTTTTGTGAATCAGGCCCATATAGCAGGGCACTAATAAACAATATAGTTAGTAAAAAATATAAAACCACATTGGACATTTCCAATGTTTTTTAGCCCCAGTCTAGCACTTGAAAGCTGAAATTGGACCACTTTTAGTGCCCTTAGTTTTTAAATGCAATATGGACAACCCCAATGGACAACAAGAATTGCCCTGGTCTGTTTGCTGCATGCATAATGTCAATTCTTCAAGATGTTGACTCAGACGTATTGTCCTACGTAGATGATATCTACCTCATGGATGATTAATTAATCTTCATGTTTGGCAAGAGTAAATTGCATAATATTAAGATTTGCTGCACTTGGCTATAAGTTCAACTTCAAGAAATCTAATATAGCTTTTCTGAGTGTCCTTTTCCTAGGATATGAACTTACATATGAGGGAAAGAGACTTGCTTCTCATTTCATGGAGCGGTATGCACAGTTGCAACCTCTAACTATGTTAAAGAAATTACAGTCTGCTTAGATTTATTAATTTTGGCAGAAAATGCATAGCTGATTATGCACACCACATTAAACAACTTTATGAATTAATTAACTCAGATTTTTCCACTGCATACTGGACATCAGAACGAACAAATACACTCAGATTGTTACAATCTGATTTACAGTGCAGAATTACGTTTTGATTCCACTGAAAAAATACTGACTGCAGTGCAGATGGCCATCTTTAAAGAACGACTGCTTGCAGAAGGGAGTAGCATAGCTGTCATTACTCTAGTGCCTGCTTTAGAGGCTTTCACAAAAGCTAGCATTCCTAATGCTAAAGTCCTCCATCCTAAATTGATACAATGCTCCACATCCTTATCAGCTGTTGTTGTAGACTTCGTCTTTGACCCCTCTTTACAGACAAATAAATTCTAACAGTATGAGCATGTTTATCCCATGCCCTCCTCTGTTTTGCTTCTTGATCAGTATAAATATATTATTTACACTGATAGTTCAGCTCAACCTGCTATTGATTCTATGAGGCAATAGTCTACGGCATGCGCTACTGTTATTGGTGTTATGGTGGACGACGAATTCCAACCTCAAAAATATCTCATGCAGTCTCCAGGCGACTGCACCATGCAGTTGGCTGAACTGAAAGGTTTTTTCCTTCCACTTGAACATACTGATCCTGAATTCCCCACACATATAGGGGCCGATTCCGATCCTGGAAAAAATGTCCCCGTACGAATCGTATCCGGATTTTTTTCCGTACGAATCGTACAAGTACCGTACAAACTGGCAAGTACGATTCGTATGGGAAAAAGTCCATAAGAATCGTATTGGGAAAATTCCCCCACACATCCTCGGGTCGGAAAACGTTTCCGACACATCCCCGGGCGATTTTACGTACAAATGTGAAAACTCAAGTCTGAGCGCGCAAGTACGATCCGTACCGGGCGTCCGATGTTACAACTGCATGAAAAAAACACCGTACGGACCGAACTCCCATAGCAACCATGGAGACATGTGCCCGCATATGCGCCGAACCCCCCCAGCCCCCATATGTACGTGCCGACCACCCACCCAGCCCCCGTATGTACGCGCCGAACCCCCAGCACCCCCGCGGAAGTACGCGCCGAACCCCCCCAGCCCCTGTATGTACGCGCCGACCACCCCTCCAGCCCCCGTATGTACGCGCCGAACCCCCAGCCCCCCGCGGAAGTACGCGCCGAACCCCCCCTGCCCCCGTATGTACACGCCGACCACCCCCCCATCCCCCATATGTACACCCCGAACACCCCCCCAGCCCCCGTATCTATGCCCTGAACCCCCCCAGCCCCCGTATGTACGCGCCGAACCCCCAGCCCCCCCGTTTAAGTACGGACCGTACCCCCACCCGTGTATGTACGGACCGTACCCCCACCCGTGTATGTACGGACCGTACCCCCACCCGTGTATGTACGGAGCGGACCCCCAGCCCCACCCGTGTATGTACGGACCGTACCCCCACCCATGTATGTACGGATCATACCCCCACCCGTGTATGTACGGAGTGGACCCCCCAACGCGTACATACACGGGTGGGGGTGCGGTCCGTACATACATGGGTGGGGGTACGGTCCGTACATACACGGGTGGGGGTACGTTCCGTACATACACAGGTGGGGGTACGGTCCGTACTTACACGGGTGGGGGTATGGTCCGTACATACACGGGTGGGGGTACGGTCCGTACTTACACGGGTGGGGGTACGGTCCGTACATACACGGGTGGGGGTACGGTCCGTACATACACGGGGGGCTGGGGGTACGGTCCGTACTTACACGGGGGGGCTGGGGGTTCGGCGTGTACATACGGGGGCTGGGGGGGTTCGGCGCGTACATACGGGGGCAGGGGGGGTTCGGCGCGTACTTCTGCGGGGGGCTGGGGGTTCGGCGCGTACATACTGGGCTGTGGGGGGTGGTCGGCGCGTACATACGGGGGCAGGGGGGGGTATGGCGTGTACCGGGCCCCCTATTCCGCTGGCATCGCGGCGTACTTAGCTTTTCCGGCACTTTTTGGGTGCCGTAAAAATATTGCCGTCCGGACTGCTGTCGGTTCGAATCGTACTTCCTGGTTCGTGAAACGCAGCCTGAATGCGTCCCGACGTCACGTCGGCGCTTTCCCGGATCACATTTGTATGGATATTTTCGTCGGTCGGTGTTTTTTACGGTTCGTACGGAAATGGTGTTTCCGTGCGAATCGTACTTGCATGTTTGTAATGTTTTTTTCCCGGGTACGAGTCGGACGGAGAAAACTCTCCGACCGACGGTTCGTACCCGGTTTCTCCAGGATCCGGATCGGCAACATAGTGTGAGATTCGTATTACTGTTGAGAGACAGCAGAATGGGTTAAAAAATTTGAAAAGCAACACAATAAAGATTGAGGCGCTTTGAGATAAAGTAGAAAATCTCAAATATCGGTTGCCATGTACACATGTAACGCATACTTTGAGATATCAGCGTGTGAGAGCACCGATTGTATGGAAATCCTTGGCCGATGAAGCAGCCGCATCTGCAATTACCACAGCTACTGTTGCTGCAATTACTCATTAAAAAACAAGGATAGATAATGATATCTTGGCTGTCATTAATGCAAATAAATACAGAACCCCTCTACCTAAAGGTTTTCGTTCTAAATATTCTTATCACTTGAGTGATATTGGTGATCGTTTGATTTCCAGTCCAAGATCAGAGACTAGCTTTAGTGATAGCTACACACAAAGGTGTTGCTTCTGCACATGCAGGTGTGGCGGCCACAATATCGCTGCTGCAGCCACATTTCTGGTGGCTTGGCTTATATCAACAGGCCAAAAAATATGTCCTGTGTTGTGACATTTGTCAACAATTTAAATCTTCGACTGTGGCTGTCCTCTGAATCACACATGTTGGGGTCTAACAATCCATGTGGTTGCATTTATTTAAACCATTGTGGTCCTATTATCTCTGATACTGCATTTAAATTCCTTTAAATTGCAGTAGATTCTTGCCCCAGGTTCCTATTGGTTTGGCCACAGCGTTCGGCTGACACACTAACTGTCTAAATGCAAGTCTTTGTTGGGACAGATGCATGCAGTGCATTCCACTCGGAACAGGGCTCGGCTTTCATGTCAGAAGCATACTGGGATTTTGTTGTGGAGAGGATGAACTGTGACTTAAAGCAGTACTTAACAACTAGAGTGTTAGTTTTTAGGCATAGTTGGATCCATCACCTATAAGAAGTTCAGAGTACTCTTATCAACCTCCCCAAAAGATCTATGGATGGGCAGACCCCATATGAAGCACTTTTTGGCATTAATTAGTATTATCTACTTTAGCCTCTGTACACCAAGAAGGGTTCCACTGGACTCTCTGGACAGTGTACTTTTTTTTAGTACACTATAAAGAGAGCAAGGCTCCTACAGTGGCACAATCAGTGCTGCAGGCCCACCGGTAGTATTTAATCTACAGGCCTCGGATACATGTAGTACCACTTTACTAAGAACTTATCAGTACATGAATGTTGCCAATTGGCAGTAAGCCAATTTTACCATGTCTAAAAAAGCGAGCATGAGCACTTTATCACTGGCTAACAGTGGTAAAGTACACAGAGCCCTAAAAGACAACAAAAACAAATTTCAGCAAAACAGGAGGGGAGAAGGCAAAACATTTGGGGAAACACCACCCCAAGGCTGTCAGGTCTAACACAAACATGTACCCATCGAGTTTAGAAGGCAGCATGTTTTCTTATGTCTACTTGTAATCTTTTAATTTCTCTTGCATATTTTGTTAAGTTTATGTTTGTTTTTTTGTGGTTGGGTCAGAGGGTGAATGGAAGGATGAGTCGGTGGATTGATGAATGGATGCATGAGTGCATAGGTGAGTGGCAGTGGGTGTATGATGAAATATCGAGTCTCCACACCCACAGTGACACAAACCATACTTGTATTCATAAGCCAGACCTATTGGCATTGCCAAGGCTTGTTGTTGATGATTTAAGTTTAAGTAAGAGAGAACGGAGAAGTGTTTTCTTCACTACATAATCTCCTAATAAAAGTGAAATCAACAAATCACCTTCAGCACGGTGGTAAATCACCTAGGTGTGTGACACATCTAGGTTTATTTAAAGGCTAAGGTAGGTCACTATGTAAATGGGCTATTAAAGTTGTCAGATCTTATTTTTTAAGAAAACATTTTTTTTAAGTTCAAAGGATATTGATAAAAAAATATTCAAAATAAGACCTGATACTAGAATAGGGAATGCATATATTTATTTTCATCCCACTCCAAAATAAGCTTTTTTTTCTCATCTGACATGTGTTTCCTTTCATGGGGAACGTCGTCTTTCCAAGATGGCTGCTGCAAAAGTTTAACTATTTTGTCTCTCAATGTTGTCCCTTCCCTAATTGTACTTGGGCATAGTGGCCAAAATGCTGTCACTCATGATGAATGACACTTGTGACCATTATCTGTTCTGCGTGTGCTGTTCTGTGGGTTGAACCACAATGTTAATGACACTCCAACAGTGCAATGGCTGAACGAGGCAGGCCCTAAGCCTGTTTCTACATATTGTATATATTATATGGTATGTATATATTACAAGAGTCAAAAATCAGCTGAAGCTGCCTCTAAAAACGAGCAGCATCACCATTCCGTTTGCAGGAAGGTGTCATGATATGGCCCCTATTGCTGCTATGATATTATTTCTGCAGAGATGAAGGGAGTTTGTTCTGCTAAGGTGTTCACCTGGATGTGTTACCTGCTCAGCTGGCAGTGGCTGTGCTTCGGGCGAGGACTCATCTTGTTGGTCCTCCTGCGCTTAGAGGTGATTATTGTGCCCTCACCTCCCTCCTCTTGTCTTATTAATTTCGTTAAAGCTTTTCACTGACAATTACAAAAAATGTGTGCATTTCTTAGATCGATACCTTATTACAAACTTCTATACGTAAAATAGCTATTACATGTCATGCTGGACGTTCAAAGGAACATGCACGCCGGGTTGGCTCTTGGTTCAATGCGGTCGTAAAATTAGTTTATAGTGTTGTATATGAAGTATTTCAGAAAGTATATAATACATATTTATGCATATTTTGGATTGATACCCCTTTGTAACATAAACTTTACCAGCTCCTTGAGAATAGAGTCAATTCATTGACACATTATCTTTGTCAGTGATCCCATAAGTATATAAGATGTCTGTATGTTGGCATTTTAAATGCTGTTCTACACAACAAGTTTGGTCTTAATTGTAACCTTCCAAAATCACCAATTAGCCAGCAATCTGTCTTTCATAATTGTGAAAAAATATCCTAATTCATGTTCTGGTACTACTTAATTACACCACCAATCAAAAGACTGGCTTCAGAGAAAATAAAATGTTTGACATGCTGCAATTACTATCTTCTGTGATTCTGTGAATAGTGCATAAACACAACACTAAAATGTTTTTCAAACAATCTTGCCAAGTGGGGGACTGATTGCGGGTCCCTACGCTCTAGATGGATATTCTGAGACAAAATTTATCAATTATTTTGGGTCAGTTATGTTTCATTCTGGCTTTTCAAATTGACACTATAAAAATGATTGCAGACAATGCATCTAGGCCTTAGTGACAGGAGAGGGGAGACATGGCGCATTGTCCCCCGCGTGCAATGTAGCGTCGCTGCGCGCGGCGGGGTAGAATGGGTGCCAGCATGATATGCCTTTTCTGTGCCACAACAATGGCAATTATTTGAGCTCAGATTGAAGATCTCAGCAATGTGGGTGAATGAGATGCAGTTTTCCACTCCAGCAGACCAAAATATGAAGGCATTTTTTCTTTATTTATTTGAAACCAAAAGGCGCCAGGCATTGAATTTCTTGTCAGCTTCAACCTTTAGCAAAAATGACAGCAGCTACCATTCTATAGCATTTAAAATGAGAAATATCATGCAAGCCTACCATGGCAATTTCAAGTCTGAATAAAATCCACAATCGCAGATGCCACTGGAAATTGACAGCTGCTGGGATGGAGAAGCCTAGTCATCAGTTTCTGATAGGAGACCGAGGGTCACTGGATCTTAGAAGTGAAGTGGGGGAAGTCAGCATTCCACTAGGAAAATGTATCATTTATCCCTATTCAGAAACACACATGCGTATGTTTATTATGCCCACTATTAAATATTAAGGGGCTAATTACGCCTCACCTAACCGGAGGCCGCACACACAAGGGGGCCCTGGTGGTGGCCCCCAAACACATTTTCCGACAAAGTTTCCATGTCGGACAGGCAGCATAGAAACCTTGTCAGAAACCGTGCATCGTAATCCCAAGGGCAGAAAGGCCGACGGACTCCTTGAGCCCATTAGAGGCCAGCCGGAATGACCGGCCAGTTTAGCTTCCGACCACCAGCATTGTAATGCGGCAGTAGGAAAGTAAACAGTAATCGGCCCCTTCGTGTTTATGAATACACAGCTAAAGTAAATGAAATATTTCAATAGTAACGTCATTGGTCTGATTTGGTAGATAGGTTCCTCTGTCTCTGACACAACTTGACAGATAGTCATTCCTCCTTGCTACAGGTGCCAACGGATATAAAGCACTTGTAATGAGGCGTAACCCTGAAATAACTGAAGACGAGGAGAGAAAGTTTGAACACATTGGTCAAGATGGAGAACAAGGAATGCAAGGGTAGCCTGCTCCTTTCAAGGTCTGTATCTCTGCCACTGGGACACATCTTAGTGACTAGTTTGTGAGTCTGTGAGCTATTTCTCTAGAATGACATCCAATTTGTTTTAGGTTCTTGTCTAGTTTTCTTATCATCCACATAATACAAACAAGTGATTAGCCTAATTTTAAGTAACCTCAATCTTTTTAAATGTAGGAGTGGGGTAATAAGTTCAAAATGTGATTACCAAAGAGTACACAATTTGGCCACATGGGGAAACTGGGATTAAATCCACATCTTCTGGTTCCATTGTTTCCAGGTTGCTTACTGGACCATGACCACGGTAGGCAGCTTCCGTTGGTAAGGCCCGGGGAACGATCTCCATAGCGAAATGGGGAACATGCCCACATATTTAATTCATTATTTACTACCAACCTATATTTTCAAAGTGGTATCGCTAGAATTAGACATAAATCCCCTAAAAGTCAGGTCTACAACCTAAACACTGAGCCACATCTAGCAGGTTGGAGGTGCATGCGCATTTTAGTAAATTTGTGATTTTATAACTGTAAATATTTAACCCTTTTTTAAGAGTCAATAGGAGATTTTGAAGACTTTTCTCTGAGTCATTTGGCAGTAGATGCGTACTTGGCAGCATCCATGGAAGAAGCTGCTGTTTGATATCCCATTAATTTTTAAATTCCATTCGGATAATCAAGGCACTCCTTTTGTACTCACCAAAGGAGGTGGTAAAGGGATTGAAACTGGGATATTGTTATGACACACTAATCACACATGTCAAAAAATGTCTGCTCAGATCTATAGCTCGTAAAACTACTTGGGGCCAGCCCCTGGGTGGAGTGGAATGGAACCATACAACTGTGCTTTGTGACACATAGTCCCCATGTTCATTTTTTCTGCTCATCAGCCTCCACTAGTGACAATGCGGCCCTCAGTCACACTCCATATCATACTCATTGGCACCTGAGGAAATGTTGGTGAGTACCTATGCACTGGAGTTTCCTTCAACCTAGCAGGAATGGAAAATAAAATTGATTGGTCTCTATGTATTTATACTTCCCTTCCCTTCATACTTTTTCTTCACTCTTTCTCCACTATGTCGGGCTGTGATAACTTTCAACTGGTTGATTCTTTGTCAATTCACTGAATCACCTGTGAAATAGTAATGTATGAAATAATCTTAACTTTTCCTACTAATTATCTCTGATCTCTATTTGTTTTTATGAAATTCACAAAGCATATTGGTGGTGATTCTCATTACGTGACTTTGGGACTGATTTACATGTCGGCAAAGGACTATCCTTACCGCCAACACACTGGTCTGCCCACCCGAGTCAAATCCGAGCGGACCTTAGGTGTAACTATGCAGAGAGAATACTCAGTCTCTGTCAGGGTCACACCCCTCCTTAAAAAAAAATATTGAGCTTGAAGGACGGAAATAAGATCATGTTGACTGATTCGTATGTCAAACTTAAAAATGCATCAATAAGGAACTGTGACGGTGGTTCCTGCCAATGCTTCAGAAATTTCAGACGGCTTGGCGGTCATTTCTAAATTTGGCAGGTGTTTACTCGGTAAGGGTGAAGGAGATATTTACTTTGTCACCTTTATGAAGTTAATTCCATCCACCAATTTTTAAAAAAAAGAAAAATAGATTTAGTTTTTGAAAAAAATAAAAAATGCCTTATTGCCATGCAAGTTATCTCCCATGGCGAGGGGAGCATTAGGTATTTTTCACTGCCTCTAACCATCAGGTGTTTTCTGGAGGTGATAGGTAGTGAAAACTAAGGTATATATCTGCCCATCTAAACTAGGTGGGCAGACATAGAGGTCAATCTCCAACAGTGCTACTCCATCGGGCTGTTGGAGGGATGTAACCATGGTGGAAACTGAGTAGTCTCTGCCATGGTTACTCCTAAGGTCCATCGGCGAGCTGACGAATATGTGGGCGATAAGGATACTCCGTCACCGCTGCAACAGAGCAGCCATACTGCCAACATATTTATCAGGCCCTACATTTTCAAGAACTGCTCATGAAACTTCAACTTCATGGAAAAAGAGTTATTTAATAAGCTTACCTTACAAATCATACTTTGCATGTAACACTGTTTTTGCAATTGCCATTATTCGTACTAAATAGTCATTGTTCTTTTCAGGTTACCTAGATGAATCCAGGTTTGCAGCTGTGATCCTTGTACAGTTGTGCGGTGGTCTAGTAGTTGGAGGGGCAGAGTATCAGGAGGGCCGGAGTAAGAGGAGGAGCGATCCTCAGGAAAGGCAGTTAGAGTAGGGACAGCGAAGGAGAAGGTAGTAATAAAGAGGTGTTGAAATAAGCCACGGTGTCTGTCGTTATTGAGAAGCAGCGAGACACGACAGCTGGCGACAAGGGTGGGATGAGCTGGACGCTCTCCTAAACCCCAACGCGTGACTGAGTCCGCCCGAGGGCAAGAAGCCGAAGAAGACGGCGAGAGCAACGCCACGTGTATAGCGCACCCTGAGCCTGAGTAGGGTTCAGCGTTTTGAGGAACAGAGAACGCCAGCGAGAGATCAAAGCGCTGGCCCTGCCTGGTCCCCCGCAAGAGTCGGATTCCTCCTCCTTCGCGAGAGTGACCCGCTGTGTGGGAGCCCCCCCCCTTGTAAAGTGGAGGACGCGCGGAGCCTGGAGAAGCAGCAGCTGTGAAGCTCACCTGCCAGGCGCTGGCTGAGTGTGCACGGAGCCGGTGAGTGAGGCCCTCGCAGCAGTACAGCCTCGTGTGAAGCCCTGTGTGTAGTGCCGGCCCGGCGGCCATCTTGAAACCAGGCAGCTATTGAGGGACATCCCATTAAAGTGAGCCCGGCGGCCATCTTGAAGTCAGGCCCCTAGGAGACACCGAAGGGGAAGCAAACAAGCACAAGCAAGGACAAGCCCAATATAAGCTTAGAAGTAGACAAGCAAAAAAAAAAAGAAAATAAATAAGATAACTTCACAAAAAGCCCAGGCAAAGTCAAGTGAACAGATAGAAGGAAACTGAGACAAACTCACGTGAGGCACAATGTCCAACCACGGATCACCGGCGCGCCAAGAAGCAAAACCCATTGTCATGGGACTATCACACCTGCGCCCTCCGGAGCCTCTGGCGCTCGTGGTCGGAAGCAGTATGGGCCCCCGCTGGGAAGAATGGATCGAAGATTTCGAAGACTACATCAAAGGTTCCAAGGTACTCGGGGATGAGGATCAACTAATCGCACTCCGAAATCTTGTGGGGAAGGATGTCAGCAAAATGATAAAGGAAATCCCAGCTGCGGATGCTGGAACATATGCCAAGGTACGAGAGGCTCTGGATAAGAAGTTCTTACACAAAAAGAATGCAGACTACGAAAGGTATGTGTTCCAGCGGGCGCACCAAGAGAAAGATGAGGTAATGAGTACCTATATAACGCGACTACGGCGGTTAGCGCGCCACTGCAATTTTGAAGCATTCTCGACGGACGACGCAATACGATTGCGCGTCATTGACGGCTGTCAGTCGGAGTCTCTTCGACGGAAATTATTGAAGAAAAGTCACACCCTGGATGAAATCGAGGAACTAACGAGAATACACGACCAGGCCGAGGAACAGGCCAAGACCATGGAAGCAGGGCGTACGGAGCGCAAGGAGCTGATATGTCAAGTACACACCAGTCACCCCCGCCGAGGGTCGAGAGAGCGAGAGCGTCATGCCCGGCCATCATCGCGCCATCGCCACCCTGGACATCGGCGGACAGACTCAGGGAGGAGGAGCAGACGCCATGATCACGGGAAGAAGGGGTCGGTGCGAAGATGCTACAGGTGTGGGTACGACTTCCCACACAGTGGAGCATGCCCCACCATGGGACAGCAGTGCCACAAGTGCGGCCGGAGTAACCACTTTGAGGCCATGTGTGGGGAGTATCGCCGTGAGAAAGACAAGAATGCACCTAGGACGTCACGAGGCGAAACCCGCCGGCACCACGCGCGAGCAGTACATGATCGCCAGAAGTCATCGTCAAGATCCTCCCAGTCCAGCAGGGAGTCGCGATCATCAAGGTGGTCGAGGAGATCACCATCTCGAGACTCTGTGTCAATATCAGACGAACAAGAATATTCAGTGGAATATGCGAACATGATTGCTGACCCAGATCAGCTTAAGAAATACCCCCGACTGGACATCAGCGTCGGCGAACATAACACAAAGTTCGGAATGGACAGTGGGGCGTCACTAAATTACATCCCAGTGACAGAGTATAAGAAAATGAACCCTCGTCCCCGACTGAGTCCTGCACACGTCCGCGTCTACACCTGGATGTCCAGGAAGCCACTCCCTTGCCTTGGGAAGTTTTCGACAATGCTGAGACATCAAACAACATCTGTTCCAGCTGTGATCCATGTCATAGAAGGGCCAGAGGCGGACTGTCTTCTTAGCCTGCCGACGGCCGAACGACTAAGGCTGGTGGAAATTCTTTACCGCGTCAGCAACGACAGCGACATCATTCACAAATCCCCGAAGTTGTTCACAGGACTCGGCAAAATGAACAGAGGCCAAATCCGCCTTCACATCGATGAACAGGTCCGTCCAGTTGCCCAACACCCTCGGAAGGTACCTTTTCACCTCCAGCAGGCCGTGGAAGACGAGCTGCAGGATCTGCTAAAAGCCGACATCATTGAACGGACAGAAGGTGCCACGCCGTGGGTGTCACCAGTGGTGATCGTCCCAAAGAAGGGAACTCCGGGGAAGGTCCGACTATGTGTGGACATGCAGATGCCCAACACCGCCATCGAGAGGGAGCGCCACCCAGGGCCCCACTTGAGTGACATGATAGCCGCACTCAATGGTGCGCGGGTGTTTTCCAAGCTAGACCTTAACAAAGGGTACCACCAATTGGAACTCCACGAAAGCTCCCGGTATATCACGACATTCGCAACGCACCTGGGGCTGTTTAGATATAAAAGGCTAAATTTCGGCATCTCGTCAGCCGCTGAGATATTTCAAGAAGCTATCCGACAAACCATTCATCACATCCCTAATACACTGAACTACAGTGATGACATTCTGGTCTACGGGGCAAACATCCAAAATCATGACACAGCCCTGGACCGAGTTTGCCATGCCCTCCTGGAAGCAAATTTAACGCTCAACAAAGAGAAATGCGAGTTTCACCAATCAAAGTTAAGATTCTTCGGGCACATCTTTTCCGGGGCTGGGATGAATCCGGACCCTGATAAAGTGAGCACATTGAACAACACCAAGAGCCCATGGGACGTTAGCGATGTGCGATCCTTCTTGGGCATGGCGAGCTACTGCTCAAGGTACATTAAAGATTACAATCTACAAAGATACTGAGGGTCTAATGTTCTGCATGAGAAAAACACTAACAAAGCAAGCAAGTTGAAACCCCAAAGCATACATAGATAAGAAACATATCAAAATGATTTAGTTCCCATCACCCACCAAAGGTGGCTTATCATCATCTGGAAACTCAGGACTGTACTGAGAGAACCAACCACTCTGATGGTAATGGTGGTTATCCAGTTGTCCCAGGAGTGAAGGCAAATGGTAGTTTCAGCAGTCATCATCCCAGGTCCCTTCGGGAAAACCTCCCAGTTGGACAGTTTCTGCGCATTCGCAGAAACTGTTCCGATGCCAGCACTTTTAATCAACATGCAGAAGACCTCTCCATCCAACTGAGAGACAGACAATACCCCAAGCGTCTAGTGAGAAGGGCTTGGAAAAGAGCCTCGAATAACAACCGAGGAGGTCTAATAGAACCTCCCGTGCCTAAGCCTCCATTGTCTAGAATGACATTTGTGAACACCTTTAGCACTTGGTCCAACCAAGTACAGAAAACGGTGCGAAAACACTGGCGTGTTTTGAACATAGGCAATGAGAGCTTGCCTTATCCTCTATTCTCCTTCAAAAGGGGTACTAATCTCAGAGACAGTCTCGTACACACTAGACCGAAAGGCAAAATCACAACCAACACCAATACTTTATGGGATCTACCACCGGTCCAGGGCCATTTCCCATGTGGACAATGTTCAGCATGTCCACAGACGCAGGTCACGAAGACGATCGATATGGGCACAGATACACCTTGGGTCCTTAAAAAACATACCAACTGTAACACAGAAAACGTTATGTACCTCATTACCTGTCCCTGCTCTTTGCGTTATGTTGGTATGACCACACGCAAAGTGAAGACACACATAAATGAGCACAAGAGTACAATCAGACGGAACAAACAGGCCACTAAACTTACCAACCATTTCCTGTCACTCAAACACAAACCTGAAGATTTGAGATGGTTGGTTTTAGAACAACCATTTATTCCCACACATGTCACAGATATCACTAAATTTCTGTTCCAAAAGGAACAGAAATGGGTTTTCAAACTTAAAAGTGACATCATTGGCTTGAACGACGAAATTCCGTGGTCGTCACTTTAGACTCATTAAGCATTTCATCTATATTATCTGGCTCTTATTCCCATATTTTTCTTTGATAGATGTCAACTCGTGCGCACAAACATACCTTGCTTGCGACTGTGACATCTATAATGAGTCCAGTAGTACAAGTGATCTAGCACCTTTTGTAAGATGACTATTTATTAGTTACTCACACCCCTTCTGTAACCTACGTTTAGGATTGGTGTTCGCAATATCTATCTAATAGAAATGTAAGTGAGTCTGCATATTACGACTTTTGACCTGTCTTTACTCACTTTTGAGTTATCACCGATCGGATTAAGACACTCCCGGTAAATTAGCACTCCATTTCCCAGCTACCCTAAATAGCACGCATTTTTGACCTCAACACGTTCCGGAATCACTAACACGGAAGTGTTTTTTCACGCTTTGACGCGATATTACGGTGCTTGACAAGTTCATCCGTCACCTCCCCTTCTAGCTCAGATGACAGAGCGGGGTACCGACGGACAGGTGGGTGCTTTCATTGTTTCCTCCTCAAATTATTACTAAATCGCTTGACTTTCACCTCGCGCATCGGCGCGTTTACACCAGCGCCGGTCTTAGCGCACTCCTTAACCCTGGTGACATAATTTGCTTTTTTGTGTATTTTTGCCCAGGTATCCTACGACTGGGGAGGCTTCCTGAAGTCCACATTTCATGGGCCTTTACATACAGTTAGTAGGTCTTAGACTGACACTGTAAGGACATCCTGTCCCTCTCTATGATACACAATAGTGTTTTCCTTAACAACAACATACAAACACGGTGTTAGTTCCGTGCTAAGATGTGACAATGGGTCTATATCGCAATACTTGATAAGAGGGTATTCCTCTTGCTCAATCTTTAGACCACCACTCTGCCATGTTTTAACACTTGTCTAACTGAACACTCCTTGTGGTTATTTCTTTTAAACCCCGTGTACTGAACTTATCTTGTCCACTGGGGATCAGTATTAAATATTACTCCTGAAATTTCCTCTTGTAGAGCGGTGCCTCAACACCCTGAGCAGATGCCAGGCGAGGCGAGGTGCGTACCCATATTCTTCCGGGTAAGTGCACAGACCGAGTATTGATCTGACTATAGCTATACAATACTTCGATTAGTATAAATGAAAATATACTAAATGTTTTTATAATATGTTCTGTATTTACACTAACATTTCAATAGATTTAGCTGAACCCTTTTGCTTTATTTTCATTTAGGTTCTTGACCTGTAACAGTTCCATAGGGACACACAGATCCAATCAGGTTGTGTGGTACACCGACTTGGTTGATAACCTTTGTTTTTTCTATTTCAAACACTTTTTGCAGTAGCGATAATATGGTCCTGATGAGAGCTTGGACTCTAATGTCCAGTAGCCGAAACATGTAGACCGTCGATCCGACAGTTATTTGCTAAGCTGTCTACGCACTGATTTTAAAGTGACATCAAGATAGCGCCAGAATAAAATTTATAGCATCTTGATAGCCATTTTTAATAGCACTTTTTGTTTATATTTTTCACTTTTTGCACTGCAACCATCACCCTACCGTTTGCATTCACTCCTGGGACAACTGGATAACCACCATTACCATCAGAGTGGTTGGTTCTCTCAGTACAGTCCTGAGTTCCCAGATGATGATAAGCCACCTTTGGTGGGTGATGGGAACTAAATCATTTTGATATGTTTCTTATCTATGTATGCTTTGGGGTTTCAACTTGCTTGCTTTGTTAGTGTTTTTCTCATGCAGAACATTAGACCCTCAGTATCTTTGTAGATTATATGTTGATTAGGGGATTTATACTGTAGCTGGTCTTTAAACCTTTCCCTTGGACCCTCCCCCACCCTTTCCTCTTTGTGAGAATTCTATGTATTGAACATTAAAGATTACGCCACGCTCAGCCACCCCCTCCGAATGCTGACTAAACAAGGACAGGCATTCGAGTGGACTTCGGAGTGTGAGCGAGCCTTTCAAGAAATTAAACAAGCCGTGGGAGTGGCTGAAAGTCTGGCATACTTTAGCCCGGACCGCAAGACTGAAATCACCGTGGACGCGAGCCCCGTCGGTCTAGGTGCCATCCTAGCCCAATACGATAAGGACACTGACCAACGTCACATAGTGGCTCACGCCAGCCGAAGCCTTTCCGACGCAGAGAAGGCCTACTCACAACCCGAAAAGGAGAGCCTCGCGGTAGTGTGGGCCTGCGAGCACTTTCACGTGTTTATATATGGAAAGCATTTCACCATGGTGACGGACCACCAAGCGCTCGTCACCCGCGCTCCAAAATGCCACCCCGCATCGAACGCTGGGGACTACGTCTGCAAGAATAAACCTTCACCATTGTCCACAAACCAGGGAAGTCTGCCAACCCAGCCGACTACATGTCGCGACACCCCGAAGCCTCCCAGCGCCCCAAACCATCCGTTGCTGAAGAGTACATCCACTTTGTAGTGGATCAGGCGCGGCCACCAGCTGTTCCCCTAGAAGTCATCCAAGAAGCCACCTCGCAGGACGTGGTGCTGCAAAGGGTGATTCGCAGAGTCCAAACACATCGATGGTGGCATGAAGACACGTTTGAAGGGAGTGACCCGATAATGCGTCAAGAGCTGCAGGCGTTCCGGAACGTGAGCGAGGAACTATCCGTCACCGCAGAAGGCCTGTTACTGAGAGACTACCGAATTGTCATTCCCCAACAATTGCGGCAGGGAGTCATTAATCTGGCTCATGAAAGTCATCGAGGAGTGGTGGCGACCAAGAGGGCCCTTCGCGAGCGTGTCTGGTCCCCTTTCTTGATAAAATGGTAGAACTTACTCTGAAGGACTGCCCGCAGTGCCAAGTAGTAGGGCAGGGGGATCCCCCGGCTCCGCTTCAAATGACGCCACTACCACCGGGAGTGTGGCATGAACTAGCGATGGACTTCTATGGTCCCATGCAGTCAGGCAAGTACGTGCTGGTGATAATTGATGAATATTCGAGATTCCCCATCGCCCAATTTGTACCATCCACTAATGCAGCCACCACGCTCACTGTTCTTGACGAAGTCTTTGCAGCCTGGGGGGTACCCAAGGAGGTGAAAACAGACAATGGTCCTCCTTTCAATGGGCAGGAGTTCAGTGACTTTATGAAACTAATGAATGTTCGACACCGGCGGATAACACCGCTATGGCCACAGGCCAACGGCACCGTCGAGAGGTTCATGGCCACCCTCAAGAAGACGTTCCAGCAGGCAGTTCTTGACAAAAGAGACTTACAAATAGCCCTTAACGATGTGCTCCGAGCATACCGGACGACGCCCCACGCCACCACAGGCAAGTGTCCAGCAACTCTCATGCTGGGGCGCCCCGTTCGGACACGGATACCCACCTGGGAGGGAGCTCTACGACCGGTATCCCCAAGTCGCATGCATCAAGAAGTGGAGGTTACTGATAGAGCCCGCAAAGAAAGCATGAAGACATATGCGGATGGCAGAAGACGAGCCCGGTCTCTCTCGTTCCAAGAGGGAGACTGCGTGGTGGTCAAGCAGGAACAATGCAAAAAAACGGATAGCAGGTTTAGAGCAGAACCCCTAACAGTCACTCGACAGAAGGGCACCATGCTGACGGCGGAGTCAGACAACAGGCACATCACTCGGAATGTGTCTCACTTTCAAAGATGCAGTCCGGCTCTGCAAGAAGCGCTCGCATCGCGGCTAACGCCACCAAGAGTTGAACAGACTGAGACACGAGGTGAGAATATTACAAACCCGGACGGGGAAAGTGGAGACAACCCCACTGTGGTAGCCGAAGGCCGATCTCTCAGACCACGACAGACAATTCGCCAGCCTAAACGGCTAATTGAAGAGATGTAGACTTTCTGTGATTTATTTTGTTAACAAGGGGGGAGATGTACAGTTGTGCGGTGGTCTAGTAGTTGGAGGGGCGGAGTATCAGGAGGGCCGGAGTAAGAGGAAGAGCGATCCTCAGGAAAGGCAGTTAGAGTAGGGACAGCAAAGGAGAAGGTAGTAATAAAGAGGTGTTGAAATAAGCCACGGTGTCTGTCTTTATTGAGAAGCAGCGAGACACGACAATCCTACAGTTCCAGGTAAGTCTATTGAATAGTTCTAAGCACATGTAAGTCGCTACTGTTTACTTGAATTTTCTTTACCAGTAAATGATATCTTCAGTGTCCACTACTCCGCAGTGGTAAATGTTTGCTGCAATGCCTCTTCTTCCAGGTAATCAGGAACTGTTTACCAGCATGGGTGTGGTTTAAATACAAGACCATGCCAAGCCTAACAACTGTCGTCATAAAGTTTGATAGTAGTCTCTCTATAGCGAGGTCAAACAACAGAATGACAGTGTCTCTCTGAAAAGAGCAGGCATACTGACCATATTTTTGCAAATTACTATTTCTTTTGGAAACACATTGTTGTTTGTGTGAGTGGTTTGGGAAGATGTAGGGCTCTACAGCCTACCTTCTATGTTTTCTGTTGATGGTTTATTATTTGAGTTGCTGTCCTTACCAATTTCTGGTACCAATTTGGCACACTCTCCCATGCACATACATCTTGATCCCTCAGTGACAAACATGATCTGCTGCAATATGGCCCAAGATAAGGCTTGTCTCCTTCTCAACCAGAAGAAACTTGTCAAATATAATAAACCAAAAGCTTGAGCACTCTGCACTCACTTGAGACTTACCACAGGCTACTGGAAGATCTGAAGCATTGAAATATTTCACTGACTATGGGCTACCAGACCAACTCAGTATCCTCAGCCTGTTTCAATACCCTCTACCTGCTGTGAAAACCCCTCAGATAGATCCCCACCAAATCCAGAAAGACTGTCTCTTAAGCGCTCATCAGCAGCAGACTCGACTATGGCAGTACACTCTAAGCTGGTGTTAGCCTGTAAAACCTCTGCAAGCTCCAGAATATCCATTACGCAGCAGCCAGACTGGTCATTGACCTCCCCTGCAGCCACACCAGTCAACACCTCTGAGAACTCTACTGGCTGCCAGCAGACAGAAGAATAACCTTCCAACTTCTCTCCCATGCTTAGAGGGCCCTCCACAATGCCAGACCAGCATACCTGAACAGCCGCCTCTCCTTCCACTCACCCAAAAGACACCTCCACTCTGCCCAGCTCGCCCTAGCCGCCGTCCCACAGATCCACAAGACTAGAACCGGAGGAAAGTCCTTCACCTTCATCGCTGCCAAGACCTGGAACACACTACCACTCCACCTCAGACTATCTTCCATGCTACAACCGTTCAGGAAGGACCTCAAGACCTTTGTCTTGGAATGATACCAGCTCTTAGACGGAGCTTCTCCTCACCTCCCCCCGGGGCCTTTAGACAATCACAGGTAAGTAGTTGCACTTTACCAACCCTTGATTGATTGATTGATTGACATTATCTTCAAAACTATTACCCAGAGGAGGACAAGGATGTAGTGCTGTTGCATGAGGACCTCCAGAATGCACAGGTGAGGGTGATTGAGGTGGAGGTTGTATTTCCAAGCTGGAAGACTCAGTCTGAGACCAGAAGGCCAAGGTGTCCTACCTAGATGGCGGAGTGGATCAAGGATGCTATGATACTTGCAAGACAAAGTGCCTCCTTGTGGTAGCATTTGAAAAGGGGTTGAGGCAACTAACCGCGGAGTGATTTCTCGATGGTTGGTTGGTACTTCGGTATAAACTGATGGTTTATACTCCTGTAGAGTGAGGAATCCAAGCACTGATTCAGTGGCTTTCTCTAGGTCTGTCTCTGAGGCCCTAGACTGCACGATTCCTCAACTACAAAGAACATGTTGTTTTGATCAAAATAACTCAGGCCCAGAGAAGTCATATATTTGCTTTTTGTGTATTTAGGTCTATAATAAATACTGCTAACCACCAAATGGTGGTCTCAGAGCGCTCTAGGAGTGGGAGCAAATATGAATGCTTTTGAGTATTCTTATCCTATATTTCAATAGAGCAGTCTAGCTGCATTAAAATCCTTCAAGGAGGTGAAGGTAGGAAAAACTCCACTGGGCAATGAAACTTTACTAAATGCCCATTTACCCCGCAAAACTGAAAGGCAGTTTTATTTCCAGAAGACATTAATTTGACATACCAAAGGATTGAGATCGGATGTTTGAACATATTAAAGGCTTGATAACAATCTCAAATGGAGCAGGGTCTTCATGATTTGCCTGGACTAGTGGGCCAATAGATTCTGACCAAGGAACAGGAGAAGTCAGTGGCCTAAGATCGACCAGTATAGCCCAAGGGTTGAATAGAGGATTGAAACTGATTCTGTACCTACTAAAGACAGATCAGATAAGTAACGCCCACATGCTGCGGTAGACTGATTTCCCAGGTAGAGTTGGGATTTAATTTAATTCTTTCTCTACATTGGCCCTGTGGTGTCTACCACATTCACTGCAACTTTTGAGTTTTGCTCTGAAATGATGGTGCACAATATGCATTATGCTGGTTTTGCATGTGATGTTAAAAGCACTCTTATGCTGCGTACATCTGAATGACCGCTTGATGACTTCTGATCATGCAAGCCATTCCTCTGGCATTGTCACTCCCAGGTCAAGTTTTGACTTTGAGCAGAGGTTTTAAAGTGGGTTGGGAATTCCTAGAACGTAGGTACCCCTGCCCAATCCTAGGGTGCCACATCATCACTCCACCTCTTCCCAGTACAGCATTCTTTAATATTTAGACATTTCAGCTTGAAGTGGTCTACGGGAGAGCACAACCTGTTTGCTGCCCACAATAAACGTAGGTGAAATTCTCAACTGAGCTGGCGTTTCCTTGCAAGGCAACTTGATTCTTTTGGAATATTTTTGCGGCGAACCTCGCCGCGGAGGCGCCCCGCCACGTATCCAGTGGACCTGTAGTGCTGTGACGAGTGGCGCTACATGGAGTTGTGAATACCAGTCTTTGTGGGACAAGGCAATAGTGGACAATGCTGGGTTCCCCTGCCACTGGACCCACTTGGGGATAATTTTTGGCACAAAGTACTGTACAGCACCCACTTGGTTTCAGTAAGACTACTTACCCCAGAATGCATTGGCAAATGAAAAGTCCCATCTGGGCGGGGTTATGTTAATAGAGTCGACACAGCTGCCTGAACTTTGAATGCCGCCAGTGATCAAGGGCTGTTGGCCCGAAACATGTTTGGCAAATCTGTTGGCAGGGAGAGCACAACCTGTTTGATGCCCACAATAAACGTAGGTGAAATTCTCAACTGAGCTGGCGTTTCCTTGCAAGGCAACTTGATTCTTTTGGAATATTTTTGCGGCGAGCCTCGCCGCAGAGACACCCCGCCACGTATCCAGTGGACCTGTAGTGCGTTGACGAGTGGCGCTACGTGGAGTTGTGAATACCAGTCTTTGTGGGACAAGGCAATAGTGGACAACGCTGGGTTCCCCTGCCACTGGACCCACTTGGGGATCGTTTTTGGCACAAAGTACTGTACAGCACCCACTTGGTTTCAGTAAGACTACTTACCCCAGAATGCATTGGCAAATGAAAAGTCCCATCTGTGCGGGGTTATGTTAATAGAGTCGACACAGCTGCCTGAACTTTGAATGCCGCCAGTGATCAAGGGCTGTTGGCCCGAAACATGTTTGGCAAATCTGTTGGCAGGGAGAGCACAACCTGTTTGATGCCCAAAATAAACGTAGGTGAAATTCTCAACTGAGCTGGCGTTTCCTTGCAAGGCAACTTGATTCTTTTGGAATATTTTTGCGGCGAGCCTCGCCGCAGAGACACCCCGCCACGTATCCAGTGGACTTGTAGTGCCGTGACGAGTGGCGCTACGTGGAGATGTGAATACCAGTCTTTGTGGGACAAGGCAATAGTGGACAACGCTGGGTTCCCCTGCCACTGGACCCACTTGGGGATAATTTTTGGCACAAAGTACTGTACAGCACCCACTTGGTTTCAGTAAGACTACTTGCCCCAGAATGCATTGGCAAATGAAAAATCCCATCTGGGCGGGGTTATGTTAATAAAGTCGACACAGCTGCCTGAACTTTGAATGCCGCCAGTGATCAAGGGCTGTTGGCCCGAAACATGTTTGGCAAATCTGTTGGCAGGGAGAGCACAACCTGTTTGCTGCCCACAATAAACGTAGGTGAAATTCTCAACTGAGTTGGCGTTTCCTTGCAAGGCAACTTGATTCTTTTGGAATATTTTTGCGGCGAAACTCGCCGCGAAGACGCCCCGCCACGTATCCAGTGGAACTGTAGTGCTGTGACGAGTGGCGCTACGTGGAGTTGTGAATACCAGTCTTTGTGGGACAAGGCAATAGTGGACAACGCTGGGTTCCCCAGCCACTGGACCCACTTGGGGATAATTTTTGGCACAAAGTACTGTACAGCACCCACTTGGTTTCAGTAAGACTACTTACCCCAGAATGCATTGGCAAATGAAAAATCCCATCTGGGCAGGGTTATGTTAATAAAGTCGACACAGCTGCCTGAACTTTGAATGCCACCAGTGATCAAGGGCTGTTGCCCCGAAACATGTTTGGCAAATCTGTTAGCAGGGAGAGCACTACCTGTTTGCTGCCCACAATAAACGTAGGTGAAATTCTCAACTGTGCTGGTGAAGATAACTCGCCTGAAATGTCCCGATCCTACCAAGGACATAAAAAGCTTTAAAATTACGAACTGTGCATTACACCTACTATAGGAGAATAATTTGCTCATAATAGGGACTATGTGTCCCATCATGCAATAAAGGAACTTTGCACTTAGCAAACGCCCACTGGGGGCCATGAAAATAAATAATGCCGGAAATTGAGAGCCAGTGATGCCGTGTTTGTTTGGCAGCCCAGGAAGAAGAGGTTGTTAACCTCGAAACGCGTCGGCGAAAATGAATAACTACTGGAGTATGAAGGCAAGCTGTGATTAATGCCTGATGGTGAGAGTGGTGTCGAGTGACCTTCTAATGCTTTGGGGCACTTTGGTGAAAATATATACACACGGCAGCCCTGCTGTGAGAAGGAGCACCATCTCGGATGCAGAGAGGCTGAAGAGTCAAATTGTTTGACATCGTGACAGCACACCACTCTAACTGTGAAGATAACTCGCCTGAAATGTCCCGATCCTACCAAGGACATAAAAAGCTTTTAAATTACGAACTGTGCATCACACCTACTATAGGAGAATAATTTGCTCATAATAGGGACTACGTGTCCCATCATGCAATAAAGGAAGTTTGCACTTAGCAAACGCCCACTGGGGGCCATGAAAGGCAAGCTGTGATTAATGCCTGATGGTGAGAGTGGTGTCGAGTGACCTTCTAATGCTTTGGGGCACTTTGGTGAAAAAAAAAAAAAAAATATATATATATATATATATATATATATATATATATATATATATATATATATATATATATCAAAGAAATACCCTTTCAGGCATAGAGTGACGAATAAATTATGAAAAAAAGAAGCAGAGAACTCTGGGTAGTTCTCAAGTTTAGGTGGAAAGCAACTCCTGTATGGAGCACTCTCAACACCAGCGACACTCTAGATCTGCTCACCTCAAATGTCTGTTTTTCTATCAAAATCTTTAAGCATAGGATTAGCGCAGTGCCATCCACGCCGAGATAGAAAAGGACAAAGTCTTTTGCCATTTGTACAGCAAAGTCTTTAAGCATAGGACTAGCACAGTGCTGGCCTTGCCGAGCTGTAAAATGACAAAAACCAATTGCCACTCCAGGCACAGGATTACAGCTTTGAATTGGTAAAATACCAATCAAGCCAACCTGAAATGAGCAAAAGCAACCCCTGACACAGTGTTTCGCTCTAATTAGAGCTCTTCAGAGAGGTATAGCTTTGTCCAGACACAAGGGAGCACCCAGTATAAGTCAAAGAAATACCCTTTCAGGCATAGAGTGACGAATAAATTATGAAAAAAAGAAGCAGAGAACTCTGGGTAGTTCTCAAGTTTAGGTGGAAAGCAGCTCCTGTATGGAGCACTCTCAACACCAGCGACACTCTAGATCTGCTCACCTCAAATGTCTGTTTTTCTATCAAAATCTTTAAGCATAGGATTAGCACAGTGCCATCCACGCCGAGATAGAAAAGGACAAAGTCTTTTGCCATTTGTACAGCAAAGTCTTTAAGCATAGGACTAGCACAGTGCTGGCCTTGCCGAGCTGTAAAATGACAAAAACCAATTGCCACTCCAGGCACAGGATTACAGCTTTGAATTGGTAAAATACCAATCAAGCCAACCTGAAATGAGCAAAAGCAACCCCTGACACAGTGTTTTGCTCTAATTAGAGCTCTTCAGAGAGGTATAGCTTTGTCCAGACACAAGGGAGCACCCAGTATAAGTCAAAGAAATACCCTTTCAGGCATAGAGTGACGAATAAATTATGAAAAAAAGAAGCAGAGAACTCTGGGTAGTTCTCAAGTTTAGGTGGAAAGCAGCTCCTGTATGGAGCACTCTCAACACCAGCGACACTCTAGATCTGCTCACCTCAAATGTCTGTTTTTCTATCAAAATCTTTAAGCATAGGATTAGCACAGTGCCATCCACGCCGAGATAGAAAAGGACAAAGTCTTTTGCCATTTGTACACTTATACTGGGTGCTCCCTTGTGTCTGGACAAAGCTATACCTCTCTGAAGAGCTCTAATTAGAGCGAAACACTGTGTCAGGGGTTGCTTTTGCTCATTTCAGGTTGGCTTGATTGGTATTTTACCAATTCAAAGCTGTAATCCTGTGCCTGGAGTGGCAATTGGTTTTTGTCATTTTACAGCTCGGCAAGGCCAGCACTGTGCTAGTCCTATGCTTAAAGACTTTGCTGTACAAATGGCAAAAGACTTTGTCCTTTTCTATCTCGGCGTGGATGGCACTGTGCTAATCCTATGCTTAAAGATTTTGATAGAAAAACAGACATTTGAGGTGAGCAGATCTAGAGTGTCGCTGGTGTTGAGAGTGCTCCATACAGGAGCTGCTTTCCACCTAAACTTGAGAACTACCCAGAGTTCTCTGCTTCTTTTTTTCATTTTTTTCATATATATATATATATATATATATTTGGTGATCAAGACAGCGTTCTGCTGTCGAAACGCGTCATGCCGGGCACTTGCTGTACGATTTGAGCTGAATAAGGATGCAATAAACCTGCACTGAAAATGCACGCTGTGGTCTGTAGGTAGTTATAGTTAGGACCACGTTTCCATAGGAAATCCGCAACATTCTATTTTGAATAACTTTGGCGCCGGTCGACGAATCCTCGCGAATTTTTCAAAATAGGTGGGGTGCTACGCTCCGCTCCTACCCTGAAAGTCTCGGGGGGATTCGTCAAGCGGGGGCTGAGATAAAAGGGGGGTCCCAAAACGCGTTTTTCCCATGCATTTTTCCATAGGACCTTTAGACACAGCTACAGCCCGAACGGCTGAACAGAATTACTTGAAATTTGGCAGAGAGGTAGCCATAAGGTCAAGGAAGTGCCTTTTGCAGGTCTGGTGTAAATCTGTTCAGTATTTCCGGAGAAAATAGCATTTAAAAGCATATATATATCTATATGCGCGCAGGGTGCGCGCACCGTGCGAGCACCGTGCGAGCACCCTAACGTGCGCGAGCGTAATTCTGATTGGTGGTTACATGTTAGTCAACGTTTGAATCGGTCGAAATCAGGAAGTGTCGGCCGCCATTTTGTTTGTTTTCAGTGCGAGAGTGAAAAAGGAAGGTGGCGAACGTGAAAAGGGGGCAGGGTAGAGAGTTCCTGACCCCCTAGCCTTTGTCAGGGGGTCCCTGAAGGACCCCGAAGGCAAAAAAAAAATATATATTTTTTTTAAAAATCGCGGGGGTGCGCGCACAGTGCGCGCACCCTGAAAAACACAAAAAAAAAATACTTTTTTTTACAAAAAAAAAAAAATAATTCGCAGGGTGAAAACCAAAAAAAAAAAAATAATAATTTTTAATACGTAGTTTATTGTAAAATAAATATAGAAAAAAAATAATACATAAATAAATTAGCATTTAAAAAACCGTACAAATTCACTGAAAAAACCATAGGTTTCACACACGTTATAGTTAGGAATTAGCATTTAAAAAACCTTGCAAATTCACTTAAAAAACCATAGGTTTCACACATGTTATAGTTAGCTGGACATTTCACTCATAAAAAACCAATGAAATTCCCCCGTTATAGTTACTGCAGGCAACTATAACTCACGCGACCGCAATCCTCTGCTGATGACGTCAGATATTACATCACTGATGACATATGTGTCTTTCTGAAAAATAAATATTTGTAATATATGTATAGCTAAAGATTAATGGAAGAAGACATGGGTAAATAAGTGTCTAAATACAGTATTAGCATCAGCAGAGGATTGCGGTCGCGTGAGTTATAGTTGCCTGCAGTAACTATAACGGGGGAATTTCATTGGTTTTTTATGAGTGAAATGTCCAGCTAACTATAACATGTGTGAAACCTATGGTTTTTTAAGTGAATATATATATATATATATATATATATTACCTCCTGGCGGTCGCCAGTAGTTAGTTATAGTTAGAACCTATTTTCCATAGGAAAAGCATTTTTTGATTTGCTAATAACTTTGGCATCGTTTGCCAAATGTTCGTTAAATTCTACAAAAAAAGGTCTATCTGGGTCAGCTTCTATCTTGAAAGTTTGGAAGTTTGGTGGTGATTCGTCAAGCGGGGGCTGAGAAAAAAGGGGGTCCCAAAAAGTGTTTTCTCCATGTTAATTTCCTCAGGAAATTTTATTACAGGCTACAGTCCGAACTGCTGAACGGAACTACACCAAGTTTGGCAAAAAAGTAGGGCCTGGTTGAGAAAGCGACCTTTTTTTTAAATGGTGTAAATCTGTTCAGTAGTTGTTGAGAAATTCAAAAAATAAAAGTAAAAAAATCATTTTCCCATAGGAAACTTTGGGTAAGGCTACAGCCCGAACTGCTGAACGAAATTACACCAAGTTTGCCAAAAAGGTAGTGCTTGATTCAGAAAGTGTCTTTTATTTAAATGGTGTAAATCCGTTCAGTAGTTGCTGAGAAATTCAAAAAATAACGGGGCTCATTTATGAGCCCCTGCGTCACTTTTGCGCCGCCGGTGCGTCACTTTTTGTGACGCACCAGTGGCGTAAAACATGTGCCATGTTGCGCCATATTTACAAAGTGACGCATCTAGGTAGATGCGTCACTTTGTAAACCCCTGCGCCACATTATACCTGCGCCAGGTATAATGTATGCAAGGGGGGCGTTTTGACGCAACAAAGGGTCGTAGAAGTGACGCAGTGAAATCTACGAGATTTCACTGCGCCACTTCTAGGGTGCAAATGCGTCAATTTCTTGCGCCTGCCTCACGGCAGGCGTAAGACTGACGCAGGCCCTTTCACATGGGGCTTGCCCCATGTGAAAGGACACATTGCTGGAGTTGCGTCACTTTTGTGACACACTCCAGCGATGCGTCACTTTTGCGCCTACAGATACGTCAGAAATACTGACGTATCTGTGACTCCTTGCGACATGATGCGTCATACTGTAAATATGACGCATCACTGGAGTCGCAGGGAGGGCGCAGTGAAAAGTGGCGCATCACTGTTTTCACGCAGTGATGCGTCACTTTTCATAAATGAGGCCCAACATTTTCAATATCTGGGGCAGCGGTGAGTTTGCGCACCCTCCTGACCTCCCACTTCACTGTGATTGGGTGCCACGACCACGAACTTCACTGTGATTGGCTGCCAACACTGCAAACAAGGAAGTGTTGGCAGCCATCTTGTGACTCTGTAGAACCGAGTTACAAGACCACAGTCGAAAAAAGATTAAAAGAGAAGAAAAGGTTTCAGGGTAGAAACACCCTGACCCCCTAGTCCTGCTCACGGGGGTCCCACAAGGACCCCCAGACCTACAAATTATTTATTTTTTTATTATAAAAAACATCAAAATGTGCGCTGGGTGCGCGAATCCGGACAACATAAATAAATAAATAAATAAAGCGGGGGCTCCCCACTTCATTTAATTGAGCCCCTGGGTGGGTCAAGTTCAGGTGGCAATCTTATAATTATATTTCGGGGGCTTGCGGGGCCTTCGCAGCCCCCGGGACCGCCCCCTCCCATGTAAGTTAGGTGCAAGAGGGCACACGGCCCTCCTACAGCCCCCGGGGATCGCCGCCTTCCCGGGGCTTGTTTTGTAATTGTTCGGGGGCCTCCCGGGGCTTACAAAATAGAGGGAGGGGGCCGTGCGGTCCCCTTCCTGGAGGGCTTGATGGCCCTTGGAACCGCCACTCCCCAGGGCCTTCTCCTGCAATGTCCCAGGGTATGCACCCCTGGAACATTGCCATTTGCTATGACAGGGCGGGAGCATGGCTTCCACCCTGTGATAGCAAACCGTGGTTTGCTTCATTGAAGCGAGAGGAGGAAAACCTCGTCTTGTTTCAATAAAGGAAGGAGAACTGCTTTTGGGCAAGGGAGGCTGCATGTAAGCTGCTCCCGTTGCCCAAAAGCAATGCCCCTTCCGCAGGAGTCGGGGAGCTGGCAGGACCGTAGGGACATTCGGGTTCCCCCACGGTCCCCAACAGAGAGGCCCGGCCCTGGGGGATCGGGTCCCCGGGGCCAGCAGCGGCCAGGGAGGGGGGCCACACGGCCCCCTTCACCTATAAAAAAAAATTATGAAACTGAACATTTAAAAAAAAAGTTTGGAGTCATGACCCCCATCATATCCCCCCACAAACAAATGTAATAGCAACCTTCCAAAATCTGGAACGTAACAAATCAGCTGATGTCACACAATTATAAAAATCAAGATGCATTTGAGGTTGGACAAATGAGAATCATAGTCATCTATGGATGTACCTAGAAAACATTTTATTTATACAAAACAACAAAATAAAAGTAGGTACAGCCATGGCGTGTCATCCCTTGACAATCTATGAATCACAACCTGCAAGAAAAAAAGTAAGATAAGATTGTGTGTTATGCGACCATCAAAAGAGAGAGAGAAAGAAAGAAAGAGTGAGAAAGAGAGGAAGAGAGAGAGAAAGGGAGAAAGAGTGAGAGAGAGGAAGAGGGACCAAAAGAGAGAAAGAGTGAGAGAGAGCAAGAGAGAGAGAAAGAGTGTGTGAGAGAGAAATAGAGAAAGAGAGAAAGTATGAGAGAGAGAAGAAGAGAGAGAAAGAGAGAAAGAGTGAGAGAGAAAGGAAGAAAAAGAGAAAGAGTGTGAGAGAGAGAAAGGAAGCACTTGAGAGGGAGAAGGAGTGCCGACACTGCAGACAAAATCCTCACAGCTCACCTTTCCACCACTGGTGTGTCTCTAACCACGTGCCAGGACATACACTAGCCCTCAAACTCATTCACCTGAAACATAGTATAGAATCAGTAATGGCAGAATATATACAACTGCACATGTCGTCACCGCTGTGCCGCCCCTGCGCACCCAGGTTGCTGCACCCCATCCACTCCCGCCGCCCGAGGTGTCTGCTTGCCCCAGCACACCCAGGCTGCTGCACACCATGCACTCCCAATGGCCAGAGGTGTCTGCCCGCCCCGTGCATCCAGGCTACTGCACACCATCCACTCCCACCACCCAGAGATATCTGCACGCCCTGCGCAACCAGTCTGCTGCACACCATCCACTCCCACCACCCAGAGGTGACTGCCTGCCGCTGCGCAAACAAGTGCCTCTGCTCACCTTCCGCCACCGGCGTGTGTCCAAGAGGGCCTATGACGTAAAGGTCGCACATTTGATTCTGGGTCTTGATATTGCAATGGCCGAGAACATATCAAAGCACCGCGCCGAGGAGTGTGTTGCGTACACGTGGTCCAGCCCAGCTCACAATTCAAATCGAGTCTTGATTGCCAGGATGGTGTATCGAGGCCACGCATTATCGCAGGCTGCACACCTGCTCAGCTCTGGTGGCACTAACTCAGTGGAACTCAAGTCATGGCCACATGGTGGGAGGCTCATGTCGGTAGGGAGGGTCAACAATCTGTGAATCACAGCCTGCAAAACAAAAAGCAAGATAAGATTGTGCGTCATGCACCCATCAAAGGATAGAGAGAGGGAAAGAGAGAAATAGTGAGAGAGAGAGAAAGAAAGAGTGAGAGAGGAAGACAGAGAGAAAGAGTGAGAGAGAGAAAAAGAGAGAAAGCGTGAGAGAGAGAGGAAGAGAGAGAGAGAGAGAAAGAGAGAAACAGTGTGAGAGAGAGGAAGAGAGAGAGAAAGAGTGAGAGGGAAAGGAAGAAAAAGAGAAAGAGTGTGAGAGAGAGAAAGGAAGAGATGGAGGGGGAGAGTGAGTGCCAACACTCCAGACAAAACCCTCACAGCTCACCTTTCCACCACCGGTGTGTCTTCAACCACGTACCTGGACAGCCCTCAAACTTACTCATCTGAAACATAGTATAGAATCAGTAATGGCAGAGTACATACAACTGCACACCCAGGCTGCTGCACCACATCCACTTCTGCCGCCCAGAGGTGTCTGCCCGCCCCTACGCACCCAGGCTACTGCACACCATCCATTGACACTGCCCAAAGGTGTCTGCTCGCCCCTGCACACCCAGGCTGCCGCACACCATCCACTCCCACTGCCCAGAGGTAACTGCCTGCCGCTGCGCAAACAAGCCTCTCTGGTTACCTTCTGCAACCAGCGTGTGTGTAAGAGGGCCCACCAAGTACCAAAGCAACCTCCTCCGCACCTCACGAGGAGTCATGTCTGTACAGCCAGCTGCCTTTGGCATACACACGGTCCAGCCAAGCTCACAATTTAAATTGGGTCTTGATTGCCAGGCTGGTGTATCCAGGCCACACATCATCGCAGGCTGCACACCCGGTCAGCTCTGGTGGCACAAACTCAGTGGAACTCAAGTTATCGCCACGTGGAGGGAGGCCCGTGTCGGGAAAAGTGCCTCGGCTGCAACCAACTCTGTGTACTTCAAGTAATGGGAAAGAATGGAAATGGCCTCTAGCACGTGCTCCCGGCCCTTTTTATTGGCAAGGTCACATATCCAGTGATGCCTGTGCTTGATGGGTGTGGTGTGGGTGTAAACCAGCCATGAGGGATTGGCTGTGGCATACTGACAACTAGACCTGTGATCAGCAGATCACTACAGTGAAAACCTGGGCCATGTAGAGTTGTCGTCCCTCCCTGTAAAGATAAGCGGAGTGGGCTGGCCTGGCGTATGCCAGTCCTGCGTGAGGCGGTGAACAATGACTCTGGAGCTATGGGCATGGTTCTGTCCTGGGCTGTATGAGGAATCAACTGATGCGGGTGTTCCTGTTGTAGTGCTGCTGCCACCTGGGGGGAGCAAGCGGCAATGTTTCATCTTGTGACCCAAGTCCCACAACATGGTCAACATGGAAGGTAGGGGGAATCACTGACGATATCCAGAACTGGTGGTATGACGTGTGCAGGAGGGTCAAGAAACTCATCGAAAAAGATCACACCCTGAGTCAGTGCACTGGCGGTGGCCCTCCTGCCAAACCAGTCTACTTAAAGACCTGGGAGGAGAAGGTGCGGGACATCCTACCACCAGAGAGCGTCCATGGCCTAACAGACATCCCAGAGCCTGGTGAGTAAACAAACAACATACCCAAGATTGTGTGGCAAGGGGACAGTGAAACTATGCACCGCAAGCAAAGCTACATTAACCAATAGATAATCATCCCAAGATGTGTATGCCAGTCAGACAGACACAATACCTGCCATCTCATAGTGACTGGGAACTGTGTCATGACATGCACCAACCTACAAACAAATAGAGCAAGCCAGTGGCACAAAGCCAAATAGACCCTGCCAGACAGTTTGCCACCACAAACACACCACCTCACAGTGCAGCTGACTGTCAGGAAGCAATAGTGGGGATGCAGGTGAAGTGAGTGTATCCAAAAGCATGATGGGGCCTGTAGTCACAGACAATGCTTCCCCTCCTGATTGGCCCATCAAGACCTCTCTGAAACATGCCCACATCACAGGGAGTGGAAAATGGCTGACAAGATGGCTGACACTGGGTCCTGCTGTGGGGAGCACAAGGCCCTGCTCGGGGTTGTGTGCAAATCAGAAGCAGGACACCACTGACTGACATCCTGAAAGGCAACTTGCATGCCCTACAATGGAAGCACGTTTCATGATGGGAAGGAGGACTGCCAGCCCTGACCATACTTACCAGCATGTGGAGACACCCTCCCCTCAACACAAACTCCACACAACTCACCGGGTAGAATGCATTGCCACACACCTCATTGAAATATCAGCAAAAGTTACCCCGTACTGGGTGCTGCTGTGTGAAGCTCAGGGGCACACTTTGGACTTGTAGCCAAACAAACACCATGATTTCACAGTCAGTCATCTTGCCATTGCTGTCACACCCCCTCACAGGGAAGCAGAGTCAAGAGGGAGGAAGTATAGGCATGCAGGGAAGGGGGTGTAGCCAAAAGTATGATGGGAGTCTCAGTCAGAGACAATCTACACCCACCCACATGGCCTAGCAAGATCAAACTGAACCATACTCGCCTCACAGGGAGTGGGAAGGGACAGCCAAGATGTCTGACACTGTGCTCTGTCATGGGGAGCACAAGGCCATGCTGGAAAAAGGCCAACAACAAACACCAGGACTATGCAGTCAGCCATCTTGCCATTGCTGTCACACCCCCTCACAGGGAAGCAGAGTCAAGAGGGAGGAAGTATGGGCATGCTGGGAAGGGGGTATAGCCAAGAGTATGATGGAAGTCACAGTCACAGACAATCTACATCCACCCACATGGCCCAGCAAGCTCAAACTGAACCATACTCACCTCACAGGGAGTGGGAAGGGCCAGCCAAGATGTCTGACACTGGGCTCTGTCGTGGGAAGCACAAGGCCATGCTGGAAAATGGCCAACAACAATATCAAACTCTGTCCGTGACAAGTTGGGAAAAAGCAGTGTACAGGCAGGCATCTGTTCGAAAAGTAGAAAATGTCATGTTTGTGACCCATCGATGCATGTAGAAACATAACTACCATTGTGTGTCTCTTCCAAACACAGGTGGTGCTGGGCACCCAGCACCAAATGATGAGGATACCCAATCCCAGACTCTGGCGGACACCGACAGGGCATGCTGGGAAAAGGCCAACAACAAACACCAGGACTACGTAGTCAGCCATCTTGCCATTGCTGTCACACCCCCTCACAGGGAAGCAGAGTCAAGAGGGAGGAAGTATGGGCATGCTGGGAAGGGGGTATAGCCAAGAGTATGATGGAAGTCACAGTCACAGATGATCTACACCCACCCACATGGCCCAGCAAGCTCAAACTGAACCATACTCGCCTCACAGGGAGTGGGAAGGGCCAGCCAAGATGTCTGACACTGGGCTCTGTCGTGGGAAGCACAAGGCCATGCTGGAAAATGGCCAACAACAATATCAAACTCTGTCCGTGACAAGTTGGGAAAAAGCAGTGTACAGGCAGGCATCTGTTCGAATAGTAGAAAATGTCATGTTTGTGACCCATCGATGCATGTAGAAACATAACTACCATTGTGTGTCTCTTCCAAACACAGGTGGTGCTGGGCATCCAGCACCAAATGATGAGGATACCCAATCCCAGACTCTGGCGGACACTGAGCTCTCTGGTCTGACTCTCTCTCTGTCCTCTTTGGATGACGATGACCCACCTGGCCCCTCCGGTGTGAGCCATCATGCAGCACCATCAGCATCAACATCTGCACCCCCTGTACCCGCGCCTCCAGCATATGGACACAGACAGGGCAGCCCCGCCAACATGGACAGACCAAGGCCAATCAACAACCACAGCACAGGGACACAGTAAGCTACAGCAAACACCACCAGCAACAACACCCAAGGGGTCCCAGTGTCACCTGTGCGGCACGCCGCTGGTCCTGCCTGTGTGGATAGGGGTGCTGGGAGGGGTGGGAGGCATAGGGCACGCCTTGCAGAGGGGTCTGGACTGCATGGTGACCCCCACCTGGCACGCATCTTAGATGCGTACCAGGATAGCACCGGAGGATTTGGCCAGGTAGTGGGGATCCTCAAGGACATGCAACATGTACAGGTCACTCACCATGCCCGCATGGAGGCCAAGTGGGATGACATTACTGCGGTGCATTGGGACATACTCCAATGCCTCCGCCAGATCAACACCAACCTGTCCACACCTCCCTTTGTGGCCACAACACCTGTCGCAACACCATCTGCCAGCGCCACAGGGAGGAAGAGGACTCTGGCGGAGTGCCCTGCACCGCAGAGGCCTGCACATGAGGATCCCGCCCCCAGAAGAAGAGGGGTCATCCGAAGAAGGACATGTGAGAGGCAGATGACCCAGCACATCCCCCAGGGCCTCTAAACCTGTTCTGGACAATGTCCTTTGTGCGCAACCCGTTCACCTTGTCCAATCGCACACAACTCGCCCACATGACATGGAGGGTTCATGGAGGGCCAATGTAGCAGATGACTTTGGACTTTACTCTGGACATTTCATCTACCAGCACTACCAACTCTAATGTGAACTTTAGATTCCCAAACCAATGTACAGCACCCACCATCCTGTGCACTTCCCTCACACATGTTTGAAAATAAACTCACCAGTACACCATACTTGCCTCTGTTGTGATTCCAACTTGTTATGTTCAGGGAGATGTCGACCTGCAACACAACACAGTGCTGCGACCAACGTAAGGTGAGTCATGGTGATGTGACACATGTGAGGGAGACACACCACTAGGGCAACACAACACATACTCACCATGGCCATGTTACTCATCACATACAATGATGTTGATCTGAAACACATTGGCATGCACAGACACAACACCAACCCAGTCAGTGGTGACACATCCACAGGTGAGGTAAGCAGATGTCACTCAGATGTGGGAAGACAGACAACGCACATAAGAAAGCGTAGCACAGGTTCATCACACATCAGCAACACATTTATTCTACAATAGTTGCACGGTAATTCTTCGTAACAGTGGACAAACACTCACAATGTATTGGAGAATGGAAGTCCAGGGATGTGTGGTATATCAGTTGATGGGAATTGTCAACTTCCACACTGGTGTTGGTTTCTGGGTGTTGGGGGTCAGTGTTGACCAAACAACAGGCAAAGTACCCTGTGAAGGACAGACACAAGACACAGTCGAAAGCACAGAAGAACAGGAGAAAACTGCAATACACATGCACAAAACATGTTGCAAGACACCTACACAAAAAATAGTTAGCAGTACTACCCTATTGTGGAGTACACACCACCTGAATGGACACATTACTGCACGCATCCAGTCAGTGGCACACAGACACACTCAGACAGTATCAGAGCTGCCACAACACATTCCAGGCTACCTCCATACATTCACATAACAACCCTTGGAACTCACATTCAGGTGAAGAAGTTGTTGATGAGCTGTGAGCGGACGTCACCCTCATCCTCATCATCACTGGCATCTTGGCTCAGGCCGGGATCCACCACAGGTGCCGGAGGTTGGTCATCGTCATCGACATCCTGGATGAGAGGCACCTCCTTCCACACTGCCATGTTGTGTAGCATGCAGCATACAAGGATTATTTTGTACACCTTTGCAGGCTCATATGGGAGGCCCCTCCAGGCAGCGAAAGCGGCTTTTCAGAAGGCCGAATGTCCGCTCAATCACCCTCCTGATCCGACCATGTGCCTCATTGTAGCGCAGCTCGGCTGGTGTCACAGGGTTCCTGAGGGGTGTCAGCAACCATGGCATGTTGGGGTATCCGGAGTCACCTACACACACAAAAATGAACAAGTAGCTGAGTTTTGTAGGAGTGCGGAATACAACATTGACAAACACACACAATGAGAAACAGTCAGTACACACCAACAAGCCAGGCATTCTGAGCTGGCATCTGTGACATCAGCGTTGCAATGCGACTACTCCTCATAATGTAGGCATCGTCCGCAGAACCAGGGAACCGTGCACACACATGTGTGATTGACATATCAGCAAGACATACCACCAGAGCATTGATGGAGTGGTAGTGCTTCCTGTTATGGTATGCATGCTCATGTGCCTGTGGTGTTATCAGGGCCACATGTGTCCCATCAATAGATCCGATGACATTCGGCATCCTACCCAGTGTATAAAAGGCATCCTTTATTTCAGGGAACTTGATATACAGGTCTAGGAAATGCAACATCCCCTCCAAGACATCACGTGGCACCCGACTAAACATCGTTTGCGACATACCACCAGCAGTAGCCACAATGTACTGGAAGGTACCAGTAGCAAAGAAGTGCAGGGCTGCCACAACCTTCACCTCTGGGGTCAGTGCTATAGGGTATGTCCGGCCAGGTAGCAGATGTGGCGCCAACTGCTCTGCCAACTCCTCAATCAGTGGCCTGGTGAAGCAGTACCGTCTGATGCAGTCGCGTTCCTGCATGGTTGCAAGGTCTGGGAACCGTTGATGGACAGCTGGTGCCTTGCAGTACAGAGATGCACAAAGGAAGATTGTCAGTTCATCCACCCATGTGGCCATGACCAAGATCAATATCACATGCCAGATCATGACATTACACAATGTACTGAGGTGTGTGCTGTTGGGCATGGACAAATATGTCACCTACATGACCACCACCTCACATCTCAGTTCCACATGTCCACATGAGTCCCATGTAGTGCAATGGCCAGTCATCTGGCTGTGTCACCCAATCTATGTACTGCTGCAACGCTCCAAACACACACCACAGTGACAAGTGAGGCCTGATGTCTCCCAGGCATCACAGATCTTTGCAATGCAGAAACCCAGGGTCCCTGTATTGCCACATCAACACAGCAATGGACATGGCGTAGCACTTACACACCACAAGGCAAGCGTAAGTCACACAGGTAGTGGCCACTGTTGTTCCTGCCGGCCCTACATGTACGTCTGTTAGACACACACCCTGTCAAGGTTGATGCATATACCACATGGATGTGGAGACTGTCACCCATTGGGCACATTTGATCAGACACATCTGAGACACAACATGCACACAGACTGTGGGTGTGCATCAGTATTGTAGCTACAGGTCTCACTGTGATGTACATGCCATCACCCCCAGAACTCAGGGTGTATGTGACATGTCCTAAACATATCCAACCTGAAACTGTGTCCGTGACTCATGCCCATTACTGTACAATAGCACATCACAGTGGTAATGTGCACAACACACAAAGGATTCTGCCCCCATGTACACGTGCACAGCCTGGGAGTGGGTGCACAAAGTGCCACCCAACAAACCATATGTGCCCCACCCCCAAACACCCAGGGAATGCAGCCTTACATGCCATAGGACACGTTGTGGCCAATGCTGTAGTGTGGTAGGTATGCACAGGTGTCCCTGGCCAGTAAATGTGTGTTGCATCCGTATATTAGTCACACCAATGAGGTCCGACGCGGGTGACAATGCGTACGCATTGCACGGTTCATGACTGAGCCGTGCGTACGCTTTGTCATTGAATGCAATGAGGTCTAATGCGGGTGACAATGCACGGTTCATGACCGAGCGATGCGTATGCTTTGTCATTGAATGCAAGGAGGTCCAATGCGGGTGACAATGCGTACTCATTGCACGGTTTATGACCTAGCCATGCGTATGCTTTGTCATTGAATGCAATGAGGTTCGACGCGGGTGACTATCATGCATGCGCGTCGGATAGGCATGGTCCGAGACAGGCGTACGCCTTGGCCATTCAATCGTATGGAGACGGGTGCATGTGCATATTCAAAATACGCGTTGTACAGTGAGTTGAACGAGCCGGGCTCACCCATTGGCTCCGGACTGTCATGGAGACGGATGCGGATTCAAAACTTGTACAAGTTGTGCACTGGAAATTCAGTTGGATGCCTACAACAATGTTGCAATTTCAAGTGTTTCATGAAGGTGAAGATTTGAACGATGCGGAAGGCGTGTACGAGTTGTACATTTAAATGGATTGGCCAGATTCATAGAATGCAACCGTGTTGGACCTATCACTTGGGACACATGGCACAGAGTCTGCCTCTGCAGCACAGATATAAGGCTGGCTGGACCCCAGGGAGCTCACTTGCCTGCACTACACGCTACTGGACCACATCACTGCTACCACTGCTGCTGCCTCTGCTTCCTCTGGCTCCTGCTATGGCACGTACTCTGGAGAGGGCACCAGTCTTCACTGAGGAGGAGAACCAGGCCCTGCTGGACGGGCTCCTTCCACAGTACAGCAAGCTCTATGGGAAACCAGGGGAGCAGGTGAGTGTGCAGTCCACTGCCTTCCTAATTATGCATGTTGTCTGACTAGCAGTACTAGCAGTGTGTACACCAGTGGCAAGCATTCTCACTGACTCCTTTCATCCCCCAAAGTGTGTAGGTACATGTAATGAATAGGTTTCCTGCTGCTAAAGTGCATTAGTGCAAGCTTAAACTATCCAGGCATTGTTAACATGCCAGACATGCAGGTGATTTTTCCTTCCCCATGGTTGCACTACCTGTGTAATTCATTTCCCTTTGTGATGCTGACAGGTATATCCAAATGTGTGCTGCACAAATCTGGGGCATGTGTGTTAACGTACTTTTCACTTTGTCATCCTCACAGGTTGATGCCCACCAGAAGCAGGAGATCTGTCTGACCATCGCCCGGGCTGTTCGTTCGTTGGGAGTCAACAAGCGACAGATCCTCAACTGCCAGAAGAGGTGGCAGGACCTTCGGGGCTGGACCCGGAGGATAGCTAGAGTCCAGCTGAAGCTGTCACCTCCACGCAGGAGGGGCGGACACCGGACCCTGACTCCCCACATGCTCTGGATCCTGGTGGTGGTCTTGCCAGACCTGGATAGGCAGCTGAAGGCCAGACAGCAGCATGAAGGGGGTAAGTCCATGCCTGATCTGTGTACTATGTCTCACATGCTAATAGCAGTCTTTTGGCCTGGTCACACTTCCACATTACGTAGGTCTTGTAGTCCAATACTCATGTCCATCAATTGTGTGATGCACCCTCCTCATCTGTCCCACAGGTGTGGCCCCTACAGTCCGTTGCTTGTGTCACTAGGGCACTGTGTCCCTGCAGTCAGCTATGCTTCAGCTACCGGTCAGCATCTGTTCCCGTGACTCTGTTGTATGTTTCATAGGTGGGTCAATTGTTTACACAATGCCTGAGATCTGACATGTGATCTGTGTGTGCCCTGTTCCAATAGCTGGTCTGACTCGCAACATGTGGCTGGAGTATTCAAAAAAAAACCCATAGAGCAGGGGACTCCAATTTTTGGGCCTCAGGAGTATGTATATCAAGTATGTCACACTTGCTTAGCCACCTGACTACTGTCCAGGGCCTAACACTGTTTCACGTAGACCTGGCCAGTCATGCCCCCTCAAGGGCATTTAGAAACACTCTGTAATCCCACTCCTGTGTATGAAATTGCAGGTTGTGCTTAGTGACATGTGCCCTCAGGTGTCTGCCTCTGTGTCATTAGGGTGTGGCTTGTGGTTACGTACAACTGGGGTGTCCATGATTCAGTGGGTCAGCAGGACATCTGAGATGTGACTGTGAGAGACAAGACCTGTGTGAGATATAGGTGTGTGATCATCTGACAGCGCAAAATGGTGTATGCAACTGTGTCCTTTATGCAGCTGGGTTACATGCATGGCAGACTGTGATGTGTTAATGTACAGGGATTTGTGTTTGCAGAGACTCATATGTTTGATTTGCATGATGTGGGGTCTTCTGGGTCCTGGTGGATATGTTGTTTGCATGGGATGGGCAAGTGCGCTCATCTTCAGAGTTAGCTTTACCCCTGAGCTAGGATTGTGAGTCAGTGCATATTGTTGTTGCCTGGATGCCCTGCCCCTGTGAGAGGAGATAGTGTTGACTGACTTTCAGGGCATCCCAGTGCCATGTCATTTAACTTGCTATGAGTGATCCTGCATTGTGTTCAAGTTTGCACCATGCACCCCATTATGGAATTGCCCATCAGGACATGAGAACATCATAATGTGTGTTGCTGGCATGCATCACAAGCATGTGAAATTAGTTTCTGCACATCCCTTCATCCGGACACCTGTACTGTCAGTAGCAAGAGATGTACTGTGTCTATAGTGACATACCCCTACATGTTCACTTGCATGTACAACTAATGTGTGGGTTGTTCATGTTGGCACATTGGGGTGTTAGCATCCAACATGCAACAGACATGTGTGAAAGTCAAGGAGGGATATGTGTGCCATGGTTGATGTTGAGAATGACAATTGTATTATTCTAAACAGTGTTGGCACTTTGAGCTGTGTTCAGCTGATGATGCCAGGGCTTGCCCTGTGATGTGATGTACTCACTGTGGTGTGTGCAGTCGGTGCAGGTGATTGATGTTGTTCTCTTACATCCTATTCCTATCCAGATACATCCACAGCCACAGGAGGGGACAGGTCCACGGACCAGGAGGAGCCACAGAGCCTTACAAGGACAGAAGGAGAGGAGTCGGGTGGACCCAGTGGCACGGAGTGCGAGTGAAGCCACACAGAGGAGTTGTCAGCACCATCCCCCCCAGCTGAGGGCCACAGCAGCTCTGAGGATGACTCCCGTGTGGAGGCAGGAGTCAGCAGCCGCCAAACCCCAGCTATTGAGACTGTCCCCGCCACCGCCACCACCACCACCACCACCCTCCCATCGGCTCCCATCCCAGAGGTCCCTGTGGGTTCCCGTGTTAGTGAGCATGTCTCCTTTGTGCCAGGCACCACACCCCCTGCCCCTGTGTCCCCTGCTGTCCTGAGTTAGGAGTCTGTGGACTTACTTAGACAGATCCATGTAGGGCAGACGTGAATGCTGAAGGTCCTCCATGCACACACAGGTCTGTTGACACAACTGGTGCCCCCCATTCTGCTCCCATGGATGTAGGCACTGCAGTGGTGACCCAATCCACTCCATCTGACCTGCCCACTGCAGTTTTTGCCGGCACCCACCCCATCTGACTTGTGCCCCACAGTTGTGACAGCACCCACCTCTTCAGTCAGCTCCACTGCAGTTGCAAGTGTCTCGCCTGCATCCACCACCTCTTCACTGCCTCCTTCTGCTGCGCCCTGATCCTGTCCCTGCGGTGCCTGGCCTGCCCCCATGTATGCCCCTCCGAGGGGATGACCCCGGTCCTAAGCAGTGCAGGCAAGCAAGGTGTGACAGTTGTCACTCTACTTCACTCCTTGGCATTTGGACATGGACTGGCCATTGGCCTTTTGTTTGAACAGACGTTTAACTTTTAATATGCCGAATAAAGCTTTTTTCTTTATCCCTGTGAACTAGATTTAGCTGTACATTATGTTGATGATGTTTAACATGCCCTTGTACCTGTGATGCTTGGGTTGTAATGTTGAATACTGATGTGTTGCTGTGAGGTACTCCCTTTGGTCCATGAGATATGTATCCTATTCTGGTGGGTATCCATGTCATCCTTTGCAGCTACCTGGGTGTGTCAGGATCAACTATTTGTGGACATCTCTGTGAACATTCATTTGCATGGTCACATCTCTGGCTTGCACCCCTGCACATTTGATGTGCTTCCCATTGTCCAATTTGTCACTTCCACAGACCTTGTGCTCATCAACACTTGACCTACAGGTGTGGGCATCATTGGTATAGGAGCAACTGGGTCCTCTGTGCAAGTTGCTAGACATATGGCCTGGGTATGTGCAGATGACTTAGGGGAGACTCGCGTGCCCAGGCTGTTGTGCCCAGAGCCTTCATTGTGTGGTAACTGATGGCTGACTGACCAAGTGTTCTGCAGACATGAGTGAGACGTGCGGTGAATATGTTTGGCACAGCTGGGCTTCCACAGGAGTTGGGTCCCCACAAGTAATTGTGTTGTCCAGTGGCATGGCCTGGGCCCATGGTGTGTGTTGTATGAGCATGTGCGTGTGTCCACATCCCTGTTCATACACAGACAGTGTTCCCTTGATATGTTCCTGTTGTTGATGCTTGCTGAGTGGTACTGGGTTCATCCCACTACTTTTCCAATGGGCTACCAGATGTGTGGGTGCATGACACACTACTGTTAATTGGTGTATCATCATTGGGATTTGTCAGTTCTGAGTGGTGATGATGTTGTCAGACACAGATGGGACACAGTCAGGGTTCCCCAAGGCACCTGTTTATTTGCTAAATCATGCAGTTGTCCCTATGTGGTACCTTTCAGTGATTGAGACATTTGTAAGTGTGTGTGACTGCTCCCACTTGTCAGGTTCATGGCTGCGATGCTGGCAGGTGTCAGCATGTGTGCCTTGTGGTTCTCCTTGGCTTCTGCATTGTCCTGGGACTGTGGCAGGGATTCTGAAGGTTACGTGAGCTTTGAGGTCATGGCCATGTACCACATACTGTGCAGTATGTCTGTCATTCCCCAGGGCTGTCAACTGTCCTTGTGTGATGTGTCTGTGCACCTTAGTTCCTCCCAACATTTCTGTGTTTGTCATGGGTGCATGTGCAATGTCACCTGTCCATGTGGGCTTCACAGATACACATTGTTGCAGTTAAGGGTGTGTGGTGTTGAGGGTGAACTGATGTAAATGTTTGGATGGATGGTCCCCTAGCTCCCGTTTGTCCATGGATGAGGGGCCATGCTGAGTGATTTGTGTTTGTGTATGTGTGATGTATGTTTGTGGCACAGGACACATGTCTGGGTTTCCCAGTTTGTACGACATCTGCCTTTGTCATCACAGTGGAGGTGTCAAGCATGCTTGTGCCACCCCAATGTCTGGTCCCTGGGGGTAGTGCTGTTGTGTGTTAGTTTCTTGCTGTGTTAGTTGGTGTTCATTCCAGCTTGTGTCACATGTGTCTGTTGTGCTCCCTCTCATCTCCCAATGCCTGATTACTCACTGAGGGTGTCCCAATGATGGTTTACTTTTGTATGGCACTGTGTCCACATCTGTGTTACTGTGGTTCAGCCCCCCTCATGTGTTGTGTAGTTGCCTGGGGATACTGTGACACACACACACACATGCTGTGTCAGATGTGCAGTGTGATTTTGCCTGTTTGGGTTTGTGCATCTGCACCAGTGCATTGGTATTGCTGCTGTGGGCCTTTGTCTGGATGCTGTTTCTGTAATTTTGCCTGCTGTCACTGTGAGTCATATCACATCATTGTGCACATTCATACTGGTTGTTAGGTGCCATTGCTGGCATGGAATTTGATTTTGTGAGCTGACACCTACAATCTACACATGTCGCTCTGATTAGTGTGTCTATTTATTTTCGAGATGTGTGCATGCTTGGTGATGGTCACTTCTGCTCTAGTGTCATTGTACACTGTATGCATTGTCAGCCCACATGTGTGGTGCTTGTCTGCACATGGTTGAGAGTGTGTTATGTTTTCACAGCACTGTTAGCCTCACCACATCTCTGTGGAATGGGACACAACCACTAGTTTGCCCTAGAAGTGTTTAATGTATTAGGAGCAGAGATCCTACATGCTGTTTGTTATTTGCAGCTTTGACCATGATGACACTTACCTTTTGGTCACTGTGATGAGGGGGGTTTAGTCCCCATCACCACAATGCTCAACATCTGCTGCATTTTGGAAGCCCCCACTTAACTTCTGTTCTACACAGTGAGGGGGTGTTCTTTTTACATTGCCACAGTGCTATAGTGATGCTTGCCTTGTGTATGTCACACTCATGTTTTGGGCACACATGTGCTGTTAGTTACATTGTATGTTCGAAGTCATAATCACGGTTGTGGGCATTTGTCACAGACTACAAACTGTTGTCATGATGTTAGGTGGGATGTATTTTGCTGACATACCTGATTTTGGAGTATGCTGGATGTGTGGCGCATCACCCATCCTATGGCTGGGGGTGGCAGGGTGATGGGCAACATACACCCTATGGGTGTGGGTGGCAGTAGTGATGGGCAATGTAGTCTCTATGGGTGGGGGTGGCAGTAGTGATGGGCAACAGGTTCCCTATGGGTGTGGGTGGCAGTAGTGATGGGCAACAGGTCCCCTATGGGTGTGGGTGGCATTAGTGATGGGCAACATAAGCCCTATGGGTGGGGGTGGCAGTAGTGATGGGCAACAGGTCCCCTATGGGAGTGGGTGGCAGTATTGATGGGCAACATAGTCCCTATGAGTGGGGGTGGCAGGAGTGATAGGCAACAGGTCCCCTATGAGTGGGGGTGGCAGGAGTGCTGGGTAACATAGTCCATATGGGTGGGGATGGCAGTATTGATGGGCAACAGGTCCCCTATGGCTGGGGGTGGCAGTAGTGATGGGCAACATAGTCCCTATGAGTGGGGGTGGCAGGAGTGATGGGCAACAGGTCCCCTATGAGTGGGGGTGGCAGTAGTGCTGGGCAACATAATCCCTATGGGTGGGGGTGGCATTAGTGATGGGCAACAGGTCCCCTATGTCTGGGGGTGGCAGTAGTGATGGGCAACAGGTCCCCTATGTCTGGGGGTGGCAGTAGTGATGGGCAACATACGTCCTATGGCTGGGGTGGCAGTAGTGATGGGCAACATAAGCCCTATGGGTGGGGGTGGCAGTAGTGATGGACAACAGGTCCCCTATGGGTGTGGGTGGCAGTAGTGATGGGCAACATAAGCCCTATGGCTGGGGGGGCAGTAGTGATGGGCAACATAGTCCCTATGAGTGGGGGTGGCAGGAGTGATGGGCAACAGGTCCCCTATGAGTGGGGGTGGCAGGAGTGCTGGGAAACATAGTCCCTATGGGTGGGGGTGGCAGTAGTGATGGGCAACAGGTCCCCTATGTCTGGGGGTGGCAGTAGTGATGGGCAACAAGTCCCCAATGTCTGGGGGTGGCAGTAGTGATGGGCAACATAAGCCCTATGGCTGGGGGTGGCAGTAGGGTAGGCCTGGGCAAAAATTTCGTTCCGTTCGCGGAAATTGCGATAATTTGACATTTTTGCGTTCCGCGGAGAGCGCGAAAATGTCAAAAATTCCGGTTTCCGCCGCTTGGCGATAATTTGTTTCTTGCTCGCGCTGTAAAATGATACATTCTCGCGCGCGCGCGATCGCCTTACCTGAATCCCTGCGTTCGCCGACAAGTTTTCTTGATCCGGTCGCGTTCTCCATGAGATGTTGTATTGTTTTTAGTCATTTGCGCTGTCTCGCGACAGTTCGCGCCCGCAGTGACGTCATGCGTCGCGCGATCACGTCTTTCTTCTCGCGATCATGCACCGCGAGAACAACTCAAAACAAGATGGCCGCGCCCGCAAGCAACCACATGGGTAAGTTGGCGACCCGCAACCATGCAGAAAATCTCGCGAACATGCCGGAAAAAAACTTCCGCATCTTTGCGATATTTCTGCTTGTTTGCGATAATTTTAAACATTCTCGCGATAATTTGCGAAGGTTAATTCCGCAAATTCCGCCCACCCCTACAGTAGGGCTGGACGACATAAGCCCTATGGCTGGGGGTGGCAGTAGTGATGGGCAACAGGTTCCCTATGGCTGGGGGTGGCAGTAGTGATGGGCAACATAAGCCCTATGGCTGGGGGTGGCAGTAGTGATGGGCAACATAGTTCCTATGAGGGGGGGTGGCAGGAGTGATGGGCAACAGGTCCCCTATGAGTGGGGGTGGCAGGGGTGCTGGGCAACATAGTCCCAATGGGTGGGGGTGGAAGTAGTAATGGGCAACAGGTCCCTATGTCTGGGGTTGGCAGTAGTGATGGGCAACATAAGCCCTATGGCTGGGGGTGGCAGTACTGATGGGCAACATGTGCCCTATGGGTGGGGGTGTTAGTGGTGCTAGCCATGAAACCCCTATGGTGGGCTGTTGTTAGTGGCCAGGATGTGGATCCCCTGTGTGTGTGTGCCATTTTGCGGGTACATGTCGATTGTTTATGTGGTAGGTGTCTGACTTACCGCCTGCGCCGTCGGCGTCATTTCCTGATCCGGTCATAGATGCAAAGTACTGGTATGACCTGCGCGATGGGATTCGTGATGTGTTTATGTCGTACACACTGCTTGTTGCTCCATCTCGTACCCGCTGCAAGCTGGTCTGTCTCGTAGCCGTGTATTGAGTTGTGGCGTGAATCGTAGCTGATATGCTTGTTTTCCGGATGCTGTGACGTCCCATACGTGGCGACCCGTCCGGCGCATAGGAAGTACGCATAGTACTTGTCATGCCGGAAACTGCTATGGATACTGCTTCTGGGCGACTCGGTTCAGCGTTGGGAGTTACGGCTCGGACAGGGAATGAAGCTTGAATCACAGCCTACGTGTCGGTCGTGTTTTTGGCAGTTATGCGCATCGTACTTACTCTACAGGACGGACCGGCTACGGGTACGTGTCGGTCACACGGTAAGGCTACGGACAGCTGTCTGACCCGGTATCGGAATCGACCCCAGAATAGCAATAATGATTTAATTATTTTCTATTTATACTATTACACTACTTTCAGAAGCAATGACAGAGACAGTAAAATGCATAACCTTGCAGAAAGGAAAGCAGTTACTAAATCACATGGGCTACACTTATAGCCAAGAATGTACATCAAGAAAAAATATAAAATGTAAATGTACATAGATGCTTATGGAAGGGCAACTACAAAAGATGATGTTGTGATTCATATAATGGAACACAACCACCCCCAAATCTGACAGAAATAGAAGTTAGGGAGATATTGCAGGATATAAGAGAGAAAATCACTTTTCCCAGGAACTCACAACCTACATCTATAAAGATAGGTTGCCTAAAGTCCCTGAAAACATCAAGGGCCAACTACCACCCGTACCCACTTTAAAACGTTTAATTGCACAAGCCAACAATCACACCAGTGAGACTCCTCCTACCCCTTGAAGGTATCAAGACATGAAAATACCTGAACATTTAACAATGACACATTACGAGGAACATTTCCTTTTACATGATAACCTGAACAATGAGAAACACATTATTTTTCTACACCAAATAACTTCAAACCTTCAGACCATCAAAATGTGTTCCAAAACATTCACTCTTTCAACACACATGGTGAATATCGCAACACAAATATCCATTTTACATATGCCCTACTACCAAATAATCAACGCAGACCTTCCTATGACCTCTTAAACCACATTAAACATATAACAAATAACTACTACCTCCAACAATAGTCATAAACTTACAGCAAGCCATGATTGAATCCATTTTTAAGATGGACCCACATACAGTCATACAAATCTGCTACTGTCATTTCAATCAAAGCTTTTGGAGACTCCTCCAATCATCTGCACGAAGGCCCAATTATGAGTCTGGCAGTCCAAGGACTGCCAGACTCGCTGGGGTGCTGCTGTGGTGGTCTCCTGCCCGTTTACTACTTGAGTGGTAAGACCGCAACAGCCACGCCTCAGCTATCATGGAACTGCCGTCTCCAGCAGTGTAGAGGTATCCATATGGTTGGAGGAACTGCTGCAGTCCCTCCAAGCATATCAGTAGTTTCTTCTCTGCCAGGGTTTTCATGGCAGTCTTTCCTCCAGCTAAGCCATGGTGGAGAGGAAACCAAGGGGACCTACAGCATCCGCGCCCTGTGGATGCACACCGGGGGCACAACATGTGCCCCCCTGTGGTCATTTACACCAGTTCCTGCACGCATGGACTTTTCAGTCCATGCAGTGCAGGAACTTTTTTTGGAGTTCCCATGGCTGTTCCCATTTTTAGAGACACTGGTTTGTGAACGCCAAAAAAAAGCCCGCTAGACAGGAGGAAACTCCTAATCTGGCAGGAGGCCCGACCACTGCTTATGTGGTGTGGTGACAAGGCGGAGACGACGCTGCACCGCCAAAGTCGTAATAAGGCCCTTAGTGTAGAATATTCTGCAAACAGTCAATTTGCCTTTGAAATAAAAAAGATGATAGCACTAGACTATGTCCCTGTCACAGAGGAAGCTGAACACTACACTTAACTCATAGAAAGCAGTAGGCTGGATTGTTACCCCGACCAATTGCCAGTGGTTAGACTGGAATATTTCTTTAATAAAGTTTTGTCCAATAATATCATTTACAAATAGGATATTTTCATTGCATCATTTTAACTTATACAGTTTCAGTATTCTCAGGTATCCCTTTTTAAACCTTACTATAAGGATTTAACACTCACTATAAGCCTCCCATCCACCCCAAACAGCTTCCATGTACTGAATAGATCACATTTCATACTCAGTTCAATTACATCACGTGATGGTATATGAGGAAGGCCAATGTTCTAATTGGGGTATTGTTTGACCGATCCATTCCCTCCAACCCACCTCCACCTTCCTCGTACTACCATATGCCCATCTCGTGCTGCAACCTTGAACCTGAGTCCAACAATCCCTGCAACATTACTCCCTTAGGCAAGCAGTACATCTGGTATTTTATCATCTTTCCTCATTCTTCTCATATGTTCCTTCTCCACAAATGCCCACTCTCTCAAATCCCCCTCCCATTTCTTCCTGGCAGGAGCTTTATTAGTCATCCAATGAATCATTATACCTCTCCCAGGCCTAAATGCACAATTGCTGGTCGCGTGTATGCAGAGGGTCCATACCGATCTGTGATGAGGGGTTATCATCACAGAAGGGCAATGTGGCCTTCAACTCGATGTGCTAGGCCCTCTCAACAACTCAGCTGTGCCTCACTGCACTTGGGCCTCCTAATATTGAAGGATTATACTGGGTGAACTGCCAGGTCCCAGGGCCGTGCCGTCAGACAATTTGGCTACCCCAAAACACACAGCAGTCAGTCCCGCTGCATCAGAGGCCTGTTTCAGCGCACTTCAGGGCAAGCCTCAGCCCAGACTGACAATGCCCCTCCATGCAGGCTTCCTTGTTAGTAGAAACAGGGGATGTACAGGCTCCCTAGGGCTCGCACCACCGGCCACTCACCCACCTTGCACAGTGGGTCCACAGAGTAGGCGCCAGCCTCCTTGGCTCACAGGGGCCTCCGTCCTAAGCTGGATATGGGGCTGCCATTTTAAGTCCACAGACTGCGCCGGTCTCCCGTATATCCAAATGGTCCCCAGTCTTTTCCAGAGACAATTCGAGGTTGTATCTACCCTCTCCTCAGGTGTCCTCCTTTCACAGCACTAGTGGTCAGCACAAGGTAAGTTCCCCTGTTCCCATATCTACAGTCAGCATACAACCTCGCAGTGAGTCAGGCCAAGTCATGATGGGGTCTGGCAAGGTCCTCCGCGCTACAATATATCTTTTGTTCTTCACTATTTTGGCTCCAACAGGATGAGCTCACGGAAGGTTAGCAAGCTATCTCCCGGCAGTCAGGAATCACCCTGTTAGTATTTGCAGTATTTTGATCAACCGGTCTCGTCAGGATACTGCAGGACATATGTGTTCGGGCAGGAGCTCAGCTGGAGTACATCTCAGTGATTTGATCAGGCCACGCCATCGCCAGTGGTTAGACTTATTGCAAGCAGCCTACCATTAACTTTTGTGTGTTTCATGTACCACCCTAAGGGTCTGATTACGAGTTTGGCAGTGCGGGTCTGGCCCGCGGCTACATCGCCAACCTGTGTGCGCACCACCCACCAGATTATGACTTTCTTAGTCACTGATGGGCGGTTCTTTGGCTTTCCCAGGGTGGTGCCTACGAAATAGGCACCAGGATGGGAATGTCAAAGATACTACCTGCATGGCATGGACTGATGCAGCCCATGGCATGCAGGTGGTGGGGTGCATGCACACAGGGGGGCACCCCATGTTCCCACCTGCATGCTCCCATGGCCCAGAGGCAACAGGTGTTTCTTTTCCGCCATGGTTTTCATGGAGGAGGAACCGCCATGAAAACTGTGGCACAGAGGAAACTCGTAATATCATTGGTGGGACCGTGGCGGTCCTGCCAAGCATATTGCAGCTTCAAGACTGCCGCACAACCGCCAGGGATCTCTAATCCCTGGCGGTTGCAGCGGTACAATGGTGGTCTGTCTACCCTAGTTGTAATAGGGCAGTCAGAAGACCGCCACCGCCGTTCCTCTGCAAGACCGCCAGACTCGTAATCAATGCAAAAACAACAATTGATGGACAGAATGCAGAACAATGTCATACATTCACCCCAGTACAGAGATATGTCCCTAAATCCATAGTTTTTTTGCTCACCATGCCATTCCAGTTTGGACCCAGCCATATGCAAATCAGTCTTGACCCTGCACCCAATGGGAACAGTCCAGACCGAACTGCCAGGCCAGATCCTCCCTGGACTGGAAACAAGCATCCTAGGACCGGTTTCGGGCCACCAGCCCTCATCAACCAGGATAGCTTGACTCCAGTGGCATGGAGAACACGAGACCCATGTCTGGGCATACCCGTCCTACTCGGGGTGACAAATGCAAAAACAACAATTGATGGACAGATTGCAGAACAATGTCAAACATTCACCCCAGTACAGAGATCTGGGCCTAAATACATAGTTTTTTTGCTCACCATGCCTTCTCAGTTTGAACTCAGCCATATGCAAATCAGTCTTGACCCTGCACCCAATGGGAACAGTCCAGCCCGAACTGCCAGGCCAGGTCCTCCCTGGACTGGAAACAAGCATCCTAGGACCAGTTTCGTGCTTTCAGCCCTCATCAGCCAGGATAGCTTGACTCCAGTGGCATGGAGAGCACGTTACCCAAGTCTAGGCATACCCGTCCCACTCGGGGTGACAAATGCAAAACCAACAATTGATGGACAGATTGCAGAACAATGTCATACATTCACCCCAGTACAGTGATCTGGGCCTAAATCCATCGTGTTTTTGCTCACCATGCCTTTCCAGTTTGAACTCAGCTACATGCAAATCAGTCTTGACCCTGCACCCAATGGGAACAGTCCATTCCGAACTGCCAGGCCAGGTCCTCCCTGGACTGGAAACAAGCATCCTATGACCGGTTTTGGGCTTTCAACCCTCATTAGGCTTGATAGCTTGACTCCAGTGGCATGGAGAGCACAGGACCCATGTCTGGGCATACCCGTCCCACTCCGGGTGACAAATGCAAAAACAACAATTGATGGACAGAATGCAGAACCATGTCATACATTCATGCCAGTACAGAGATCTGGGCCTACATCTATCGTTGTTTTGCTCACCATGCCATTCCTGTTTGGACCCAGCCATATACAAATCAGTCTTGACCCTGCACCCAATGGGAACAGTCCAGCCCGAACTGCCAGGCCAGGTCCTCCCTGGACTGGAAACAAGCATTCTAGGACCGGTTTCGGGCTTATTTTGATTTGTTCTGCATTCTGTCCATCAATTGCGCGTCTTTTGCAGATTCGTAATAAGGCCCTTAGTGGCATGGATATGCCCACTCATGAGTCCCATGCTCACTATGGCACTGGAACCAAGTTGTACCATGTTGATGAACCCAAAACTAGGGTGAAACCGGTCCGGGTGGCTTGTGTTCCAGTTCAGAAAGGACCTAGCTTGGTGCTTTGGGCTGGACTGTTCCCTTGAGGAACAGAGTCAAGTTTGATTTGCATATGGCTGGGTCCAAACTGAGGTGGCATGGTGAACAAAATAATGATGGGTTGGAGTGCTACCCCGAGTGATTGTCAGAGATTAGACTTATTGCAAGCACCCTCCATTCACCTTTTATGTGTTTCATCCACACCAGACAGAACCCAACATACACTATACATTTATAGAAGTGTTATAAAAAGATCAAAGCTCTCAACAACTATGAATGGAGAAACTTAGCAAACAAACCAAAACAAAGAACAACATGTTACAATTTAATGTCAATAATGAAGGAGTAGATCGGTTAGAAATTATAGCCAAAAGCATGTGATGAAATAAATAGTAAACTACCCAAAAAACTATGACAGAATCCATACTAGGGGTGGGCGGAATTTGCGAAATTCACTTTCGCAAATTATTGCGAAAATGTTAAAAATCTCCGCAAACACGCGGAAATATCGCGAAGATGCGGAAGTTTCTTTCCAGCCCGTTCACGGTATTTTCTGCATGGTTGCGGCTCGCCAACTTACCCATGCGGTTGCTCGCGGACGCAGCCATCTTGTTTTCACCTGTCTCGCGGTGCATGATCGCGAGAAGAAAGACGTGATCGCGCGACGAATGACGTTACTGCGGGCGCGAACTGTCGCGAGACAGCGCAAATGGCTACCAACAATCCAACATCTCGTGGAGAACGCGACCTAGCGGGAAAACTTGTCGGCGAACGCGGGGATTCAGGTACGGCGAGAATGTATTATTTTACAGCGCGAGCAAGCAAAAAATTTCCGGTAAAATGCAGATTGCGGAAATTTTTACATTTTCGCGATCTCCGCAGAACGCGAAAATGTCAAATTATAAAATGATATGCAAATTATTTAAACAAAAAATTTAACTGTCACCAGAAACTAAGAAAGAAACTCAATCCATCATGTAAAATGACTGCAACACATAAACCAAATCCAAATAACAAACACATATTATATGCGAACAATAAAATAGAACATTTCACATCCAAAAGAAACATAATAAATAAGGCTTATTGTTAAATTAAACTAAAAAAAAGAACATCCCTCTAAAGAAATGAATGACAAGTAATGTTCAAAATTTGAAAAATGTGTGAAAAAACATAAACAAATTATTAAACATGTACAACATGTCAAAATATTTTGTAAAATTTTGAAAACATTGGTCAGTATCAATTTAATAATAGTATAAAATCCATACAATTATTTATTATATACTGAAAAAACATGTTATGTCGATGTTGAATATATGTATACATAGATATAACAATTTTGGAAATGTTAAAAACGTGTTAAACAAGGGAAAAAGTGGAAGATGCAGAACATACATTAGCATTTACATATATTTTACATTTTCAATTTATTATTCTTTTTACAATGTAATATTTTTAATTTGAAATGTTAAAATATACAATAAATAAACTTTGAAATGATAAATTTGAGAAAAATGTGTTGCATTTCTTTATTTTAAATAAAATGTAATTCATGATAGTATTGCTTCCAAACATATAACTATGGGGCTTATTACGATGTCGGTCCGAATTGCCTACGACCAACACCGTCTTGGACTCAGGACTGACTGACCTGAGGTCAGCAGTTCCGACCGCCTGATTACGATGTGACCGAACACTGTTCGGTTGGATACTCACTTTTCTCTATGGCAGCTTATGTTACAGCTGTAAACCGGCCATAATACAGGCTCCCATGGAGAAATGGGTGTGTGTGTAAAACCCTGCAACCTGTGGCATGCCCCCTATGGTGCCTGCCTCACAGTGCATGGATTACAGGGTGGCACCCTAGATACCCCCTTGGCCACCAACCGTAGGCCACGGAGGCACCAAAGTCACTTTCCGACAGCCTTTCCGTGTCGGAAAGGCCGGCATGGAAAGGCTGTGGGAAACCAAACGTCGTAATCCCAATGGCGGAAACTCCATCTATAGGGGATTTCGACCACCTGGATGACTCCGAGAGACAGACATAACCGAGTCAGAATGACCGGCTGGTTTATGTTCCGACTGCCGACATTTTAATCGGCCGTATGGACCACAAACCTACCGTATCGGATGGAAAGCCTCCGACCACGTTCAGAAAGCTTCCAACTAGTGGTCGGAAGCTTTCCAACTATCATCATATTCGGCCCCTATATGTTTATTATGTGTATATACTGATAAAATATCTCTACATAAAAATAAAATTATAACAAAAAGTTTCCGACAAATATTATAAAATTAAATAATCACACTCCAACATAAACCATTTTTATGGGTTGATATCTCCTGTTCCCACTCAAATTCAAACCAATTTTGGGACAGTGTTGGACACTAAAGGGATAACATTTGCTATTCACACTCTAAATTAAACCAATTTATGGAAAGTGTTGGACACTAAAAGGGAGTCGTTTATTATTGCCACTCCTACGTATGCCAATCTGGGATAGGCTTTAAACACTAAAAGGGAAACATTTACTATTTCCACTAAAATCCATATCAGTTTGAAGAAGGTGTTGGCCACTAAAGGGGTAAAAATACTATTTCCACTCCAACCCCAATCAATTTGGGGACAGTGTTGGACACTAAAGGGGTGACATTTACTATTCATACTCCAATCTAAACCAATTAAGGGAATGTGTTGGACACTAAAGGGCTGAACAAGAGTCTTCTACAGCGCTTGCAGATGGTCCAGAACGCGGCAGCGAGATTGGCTCTTGACCTACCAAAACGTGCCTCTGCCACCGAAGCCCGAAAACAACTGCACTGGCTCCCCGTTGAACACCGGATCCTTTTCAAATCCATGTGCCTGGTGTATAAAGCCTTAGCTAAACCCAGCCCTACAAGCATGGGATCCATTCTTTCTCGGCATAACCCCAGTAGAAATCTTCGCTCCAGTCACAAACTTCTCCTCTCTATACCCCGTGTCAGAAAAGCAAGATGGGGAGGCAAGGCCTTTTCCTTCCTGGCACCTAAGTGGTGGAATGCCCTCCCTTTGGAAGTAAGATCCAGTCCCTCTCTGCAAACTTTTAGATCCGCGCTTAAGACTCACCTTTTTACACGTGCATTCCCGTAGTGGTGCTTTGTATATTCTGTTTATTGTTTATTGATTTTGATAGGCGCCTTGATACCTTCGGGTTTAGTCTGCGCGTTATAAGTTGCATAATAAATAAATAAATAAATAAATAAAGGAGTGATATTTACTATTCCACTCCAATCTAACAATATTGAGGGAAGGTGTTGGACATTTAGGGGCCTATTAGGATAGCGGGCGGACTTTTATCCGCCGGCCACCCTAGTGGTGCTAGGACCGGCCGCCAGTGGTGCGGCGGTCCCGCACCGGCAATCGGGATGCTACTGCCACCGTGGCGGTGGCATCCTCTATTCCCAGCATTGGCATGCACAAGGTGACAGGCACTGCGCGGTGCCTGCCAGTTTGTCTGTGCCAATGCAGGGGGGTACCATACGTACCCCCCATGTCCCCCCCCGCAACGGGCCCCCAACTGCAAAATCCACATGCCTTTCCATGCAGGCTGCTTCCCTCTCCCATGATAATATGGATGGCGGTGTCTAGCAGACACTGCCACGATATTCAACCCTTTTCCGCCTAGTCGACTCGTCGACCGGGTAAAAAAGCGGCAGACGGTCTTCCCGTCCACCGCGGTACCCCCGCCATCATAATATGGTGGGGTGGAAATAGGAGACGGGTGGGGGATGATGTCTGGTGGATCGCCACCGCCAATGCGGGCGGTGGCGATCCGCCCGACATCATAATAGACCCCTGATTATTCCCACTCCAAACAACACCAATTTGCAGAAGGTGTTGGACATTAAAGTGCAAAAAATACTAATCTCACTCCAATCTCAATCAATTTGGGGACAGTGTTGCACACTAAAAGGTGAAATGTACTGTTCATACTCCAATGTAAACCAAATTTTGGGAGTGTATAGGACACTTAAGTTGGTCAGTTACTATTCTTAGTCCAAACTCTACCAATTTGGGGAAGGTGTTAGACACTAAAGGAGTGCCATTTAATATTCCAACTCCAATATAACTATATTGAGGAAAATTAATGGACACCAAAGGGGTGACATTTACTATTCCCTCTCTAATCCAACCATATTGTGGGAAGATGTTGGAAACTAAGTGAGCGACATACACTATTTCTACTTGTTGAAACTGGCACATTCTGGTTGGCTGCGATGATGCTGTAGCCAGGCAGAACCTACCACTCCTGTCAGGGGTGGGTGATTACACTGACAGTGTAACCTGCGCTCACCTATGGGCAGCTTGGCACTGAGGAGTCAGGCTTATCACATAGGCAACTTGTAAAGCATTGTCACCTCACCCTCACACAATAAATACACTGAGGGTTGCAAAAGAGACTTAACACGTGGTGTATGTAAATAAACAATGAAACCAAAAGAAGGCGTACAGTCCGTTCAGAACAAAAAAGCAAGCCGATAGTTATTGTGAAGAGGTACATGAGATCCTGCGAATAGTTGAGACACCCCCCCCGCAGGAGGTGGGAGTCCATCAGCCCACCCTTATTGGCGGAGCATCGTCATCTGGAACTCCAAGGAATCACTGTCTGAGCCAGGGGTCGCAGATCACCACGGACTCTGCCTGGTACGCAGGCTAGTGATACCCAGAGAGAAAGTGAACTCCTGCCAGGGTGTATACCCAAATAGTCGAGGGCTCCAGTGAAGTGCAGTGCTAAAGAGTGATGTGAGGTTAAAAATGAATACTTGATCAAAAATATGTTTAATTTGCATCAACCAAGTTTCATGTCTAAAAGAACCTATAGTCTGATATGAATTTTACAGGCTAATTCTTGGTTCGTGTAAAAAGTGTGGTCGACATGTTTCAGCCGGAGCGGTCACTTGACCCGGCTTTCATCAGGACCGAAAAATTGAAAACAGCTACTGCCAAACTAATTATAAAGTGAAAAGGCTAAACCCATGCAAACCAATTGTGAATGTGGGGTACGATCGTGGCACTTGCCACCCTACCAGAAAAAACTCGTACTTGAGCGTAAGTACAATATCTTCATTCCTGAAAAAAGAATATACACATAAAACTCATGCACATCAGAACAAAACTACTGTTTGCCAGGCGGCAGAGCTAGATCAGCAATGCCTTCATTAACAACAAAACTCATAACGATGTTTGAAAATACAATTGTATGTAAAAAATGGAGAAACTCACCCAGCTTTATGTGGGAGTGAAGCCTCACCTCACCCGGCTGACTGCTCGGAGAAGGAGGCACCGCTCTGTTTAAATGTGGAGAAAGAAGCCAGACAGATTGCCAAGTGATACCTATCTGTTTAAGGCTCAACACACATATTTTAAACAAGTCAAAGAAAGAACCAACAATAATTAAAAAGTCCAAAACCTCATGACTCCCAAGATGTATTATGTATTCCTTTAGATGATGTCTTTTTACAAATCCTTATCAGTAATGTAATAAAAACCAGTAACAGGTAAAATCATGAATAGTAGTTATAAGTATGAATGGGGGATGCTGTAAGTAGGTGAAGGCTAACATAGTGGCTGAATGTGTCCAATTTGCTCCACCAACTAAGTCTGGGATGAGAATTGTATCCAAAAAGAAGTATACGAGAACAATCAGCCCCCTACCTTACCTGTCCGTCGATACCTCTGACTGGCTCACAAGCTGTCTGGGAGGTATCGACAGGACGGGGAGGCTGCTATTAGAAGCGCTCGCGTGTGACGTGCTGATTTGTAATTGAAGTCAGCTGTGTATTTTCATTAGCAACAGCGGGCGTATGAACACAAGAACGCATGCGTCTGGATAAGACGCTTGCGAAGTGGCCAACGCGCATGTGTCAGCGCTGAACACTGTAATGTAGTGTCATGTCTAGAAAAATCTTGATTACTTTGAAAGTAATAATGGAAAAGCAGGTCGCCACGTAATGAGACCGCAAGTGTGTCGATGTCCGGAGCATAATAATCAACGCTCCTTGAGTGAAATCCTCGTGCGTCTGTTGCGCACGCGCCAGTGAGTGAAAGTATCTACCCACGCATGCGCGAAACGTCGCAAAAGTGCGATGAGAATCAAGGCATAAAGACAGATGCAGGGACGAGGAACAGGATGTAGATGTCAACCTATACTGATGTGACATTGAGAAACGTGTATATGCTCCCTGCAGGGTACGTCAATATGTCAATGTAGACAAGGCTACTGAAACAAGTACCGAATAGAGGATGAAGCAACCCTATCGATATAAAACCTACTAATCAATCCTGTTAGAAGGGGTATTCACTTGGACCCTCTCATGCCAGTTAGATACAGAACTGACATCCAGGTTATCATATCGGGGGTCGAGGTGGTGGTGATACCCAATATGGTGGTTCAATACCCAGACAGTGTACTGATTAGTTATGTTCTCCCTATGTTAGATACAGAACTGACATCCAGGTCATCATATCGGGGGTCAAGGTGGTGGTGATACCCAATATGGTGGATCAGTACCCAGACAGTGTACTGATTAGTTATGTTCTCTCTTAGATTTGCTCCATCTGAGTTACTGAGAGCCACAACAAGCACAAGATCACAGACCCGATCAGTTGACATATAAAGGTGTCTTGTTGGGAAGAAAGCGACACCTGAACCATGAAGTTCCCACTAGGGGTTGAATGACTTATTCCCCAAAATGGGCAACTACCAATGTGTATTCGGATGATTTACAATAAGGCAGTTAGGCTGACTTAAGTGTAGACGGAAGCCCACGGTATGTTATCGTTCAGTCCTTTGGTGTCAGTCTTAAGCTTAAAAATCCATTTCTGTTCTTTGGCAAATAAGAATTGAGAGACGTCCGTTATATGTTGAGGAATAAACGGGCGTTCTAGTACAAGCCACCTGAGGTCCTCAGCCTTGTGTTTTTTGGCTAGGAAATGTTCAGTCATACAAGTGGATTGTCTCATGCAGCGGATGGTACTTTTGTGTTCACTTATGCGAAGTTTCACTTTGCGTGTGGTGTACCCTATATAATGTAGGGTACATGGGCACGTGATTCTGTAAATTACGCATTCTGAATTACAATTCGTATGGTTGCGTAATATCCAGGGACGTTCTGTGCCTATGTCCACTGATGTGGTCTTGATGGTCTGAGGGCAGACACTACACGTACCACACGGAAAGTGGCCTCGAACTGGTGGTAGTGACCACAAAGTGTTGGTCTCACAAGTAGGATGTGACAGCGGTCTAGTATGGACCAGACTGTCGCGCAAGCTTGGTCCCCTCTTAAAAGCAAATAAGGGAGGCGAAATTTTACCGGCCGCTATGTTAAGTATTGGCCAATGTTTACGTACTGTTTTCTGTATTTGATTAGACACAGTACAGAAAGTGGTGACAAATGTAAGTCTCTCGTTGGTGGTCCTAGACCCGTCGGTGTCCAGTAAGGCATCACGGTTGTTGTTTGATGCCCGTTTCCAGGCTTGTCGTACTAGACGTTTGGGGTATTGTCGCGATTGTAATTGTGTAGCTAGTACTTCAGCATCTTTATCAAACAACTGTCTGGTGGAACAGTTTCTGCGAATCCGCAGAAACTGGCCAACTGGAAGATTCTCCCGGAGTGCCTTAGGATGATGGCTGTTGAAGGACAACAAAGAATTTTTGGACATGGGTTTCTTGTACAGTTCCGAGCTTAATGAGTTGTTGTGAACAAAGATAGAGATATCGAGGAAGGCCAACCGGTATTTGCTGTATTCAATAGTGAAGCGCAAATACGCATTCTGTTGGTTCAGCCAAGAGTGAAAGGCATGAATCTCGTCGCCTGTGCCCCGCCATACCACCAGGATGTCGTCTATGTATCTCTTCCACAGCACCAGTTGATGACGATATGGGTTGCTGTGGTTGAGTACATAGTTCTGTTCGAATAAATGGACATAGAGGTTGGCGAGGCTAGGCGCGAAAACACTGCCCATCGAAGTACCAGATGTCTGGAGAAAGATCTGATCTTCAAACTTGAAGTAGTTCTCCATCATGGCCAGTCTGGCACACTCCATGATGAAAGGTACAGGGGTGATGCTGTCCAAAGAACGTGCTTCCAAGAGTCCTCTGATCGCATCGAGGGTCTCTAACTGCGGAATGCACGTGTACAGTGACTCTACGTCCAGGCTAACCAAGAGATCGGTATCAGAGTTGAATTCAACCTCAGGTAAAATTCGTAGGACATCAGCCGTGTCTTTGAGATATGTTGGCATCTCAGTGACCATAGGTCTTAAAAAAACGTCTACAAATTTAGACAGAGGTTCCAATAATGAACCAATCCCAGAGATAATGGGACGTCCAGGAGGCGGTCGTTGCTGTTTGTGAATTTTAGGGAGGCAGTAGAAATAGGGCATCACTGGGTTGTTGGTCACCAGGAATTTAGCCTCATGCGATGTTATCCATCCCTCTGCCTTCCCTTCCTCCACCAGCTGTCTGATCTCTAGGGAGAGTCTAGGAGTGGGATCTGACTCTAGGGCCCGATAAGATTTGGAATCTGATAACTGTCTAAGGCATTCAGCCCGGTAGATGACAGTGTCTTGTAGGACCGTGGCCCCGCCTTTGTCTGCCGGCTTGATGATAACCGAAGTGTCTTTGGTGAGATTCTTAAGGGCAGTTTGATCCTTCTTCGAGAAGTTACAGAAGAAGTGGGGGCGGGTGTCATACAATGCCATCAAGTCATGAACAACCGCCTTTTCAAAAGTGGAGACTTGTGAGGGGACCTGGTGAGGAAGAGGAGTAAAAGTGCTTTTAGGACGTAGTCCAGTGTTCACAACATTGATCTCGTTGTCAACGGTTGCTACTGCTGGGGCGGGGCACAGGCGACGAGATTCATGCCTTTCACTCTTGGCTGAACCAACAGAATGCGTATTTGCGCTTCACTATTGAATACAGCAAATACCGGTTGGCCATCCTCGATATCTCTATCTTTGTTCACAACAACTCATTAAGCTCGGAACTGTACAAGAAACCCATGTCCAAAAATTCTTTGTTGTCCTTCAACAGCCATCATCCTAAGGCACTCCGGGAGAATCTTCCAGTTGGCCAGTTTCTGCGGATTCGCAGAAACTGTTCCACCAGACAGTTGTTTGATAAACATGCTGAAGTACTAGCTACACAATTACAATCGCGACAATACCCCAAACGTCTAGTACGACAAGCCTGGAAACGGGCATCAAACAACAACCTTGATGCCTTACTGGACACCGACGGGTCTAGGACCACCAACGAGAGACTTACATTTGTCACCACTTTCTGTACTGTGTCTAATCAAATACAGAAAACAGTACGTAAACATTGGCCAATACTTAACATAGCGGCCGGTAAAATTTCGCCTCCCTTATTTGCTTTTAAGAGGGGCCCAAGCTTGCGCGACAGTCTGGTCCATACTAGACCGCTGTCACATCCTACTTGTGAGACCAACACTTTGTGGTCACTACCACCAGTTCGAGGCCACTTTCCGTGTGGTACATGTAGTGTCTGCCCTCAGACCATCAAGACCACATCAGTGGACATAGGCACAGAACGTCCCTGGATATTACGCAACCATACGAATTGTAATTCAGAATGCGTCATTTACAGAATCACGTGCCCATGTACCCTACATTATATAGGGTACACCACACGCAAAGTGAAACTTCGCATAAGTGAACACAAAAGTACCATCCGCTGCATGAGACAATCCACTTGTATGACTGAACATTTCCTAGCCAAAAAACACAAGGCTGAGGACCTCAGGTGGCTTGTACTAGAACGCCCGTTTATTCCTCAACATATAACGGACGTCTCTCAATTCTTATTTGCCAAAGAACAGAAATGGATTTTTAAGCTTAAGACTGACACCAAAGGACTGAACGATAACATACCGTGGGCTTCCGTCTACACTTAAGTCAGCCTAACTGCCTTATTGTAAATCATCCGAATACACATTGGTAGTTGCCCATTTTGGGGAATAAGTCATTCAACCCCTAGTGGGAACTTCATGGTTCAGGTGTCGCTTTCTTCCCAACAAGACACCTTTATATGTCAACTGATCGGGTATATGACTAAGTTGAGCTGAACTGTACCTTGCGTTTCCTGTAGCGGTAAAGATCTTTTCCTTCCATGCGCAGAGATACTCTCGAAGAGTCGATTCTAGCGCAATATAAATCCATAAATAAATAAATAAATAAAATAAATAAATAAAAAATAAATAAAAAATAAATAAATCTTGTGCTTGTTGTGGCTCTCAGTAACTCAGATGGAGCACATCTAAGAGAGAACATAACTAATCAGTACACTGTCTGGGTACTGATCCACCATATTGGGTATCACCACCACCTTGACCCCCGATATGATGACCTGGATGTCAGTTCTGTATCTAACATAGGGAGAACATAACTAATCAGTACACTGTCTGGGTACTGAACCACCATATTGGGTATCACCACCACCTCGACCCCCGATATGATAACCTGGATGTCAGTTCTGTATCTAACTGGGATGAGAGGGTCCAAGTGAATACCCCTCCTAACAGGATTGATTAGTAGGTTTTATATCGATAGGGTTGCTTCATCCTCTATTCGGTACTTGTTTCAGTAGCCTTGTCTACATTGACATATTGACGTACCCTGCAGGGAGCATATACACGTTTCTCAATGTCACATCAGTATAGGTTGACATCTACATCCTGTTCCTCGTCCCTGCATCTGTCTTTATTAGGGGTGGGCGGAATTTGCGGAATTAACCTTCGCAAATTATCGCGAGAATGTTTAAAATTATCGCAAACAAGCAGAAATATCGCAAAGATGCGGAAGTTTTTTTCCGGCATGTTCGCGAGATTTTCTGCATGGTTGCGGGTCGCCAACTTACCCATGTGGTTGCTTGCGGGCGCGGCCATCTTGTTTTGAGTTGTTCTCGCGGTGCATGATCGCGAGAAGAAAGACGTGATCGCGCGACGCATGACGTCACTGCGGGCGCGAACTGTCGCGAGACAGCGCAAATGACTAAAAACAATACAACATCTCATGGAGAACGCGACCGGATCAAGAAAACTTGTCGGCGAACGCAGGGATTCAGGTAAGGCGATCGCGCGCGCGCGAGAATGTATCATTTTACAGCGCGAGCAAGAAACAAATTATCGCCAAGCTGCGGAAACCGGAATTTTTGACATTTTCGCGCTCTCCGCGGAACGCAAAAATGTCAAATTATCGCAATTTCCGCGAACGGAACGAAATTTTTGCCCAGGCCTAGTCTTTATGCCTTGATTCTCATCGCACTTTTGCGACGTTTCGCGCATGCGTGGGTAGATACTTTCACTCACTGGCGCGTGCGCAACAGACACACGAGGATTTCACTCAAGGAGCGTTGATTATTATGCTCCGGACATCGACACACTTGCGGTCTCATTACGTGGCGACCTGCTTTTCCATTATTACTTTCAAAGTAATCAAGATTTTTCTAGACATGACACTACATTACAGTGTTCAGCGCTGACACATGCGCGTTGGCCACTTCGCAAGCGTCTTATCCAGACGCATGCGTTCTTGTGTTCATACGCCCGCTGTTGCTAATGAAAATACACAGCTGACTTCAATTACAAATCAGCACGTCACACGCGAGCGCTTCAAATAGCAGCCTCCCCGTCCTGTCGATACCTCCCAGACAGCTTGTGAGCCAGTCAGAGGTATCGACGGACAGGTAAGGTAGGGGGCTGATTGTTCTCGTATACTTCTTTTTGGATACAATTCTCATCCCAGACTTAGTTGGTGGAGCAAATTGGACACATTCAGCCACTATGTTAGCCTTCACCTACTTACAGCATCCCCCATTCATACTTATAACTACTATTCATGATTTTACCTGTTACTGGTTTTTATTACATTACTGATAAGGATTTGTAAAAAGACATCATCTAAAGGAATACATAATACATCTTGGGAGTCATGAGGTTTTGGACTTTTTAATTATTGTTGGTTCTTTCTTTGACTTGTTTAAAATATGTGTGTTGAGCCTTAAGCAGATAGGTATCACTTGGCAATCTGTCTGGCTTCTTTCTCCACATTTAAACAGAGCGGTGCCTCCTTCTCCGAGCAGTCAGCCGGGTGAGGTGAGGCTTTACTCCCACATAAAGCTGGGTGAGTTTCTCCATTTTTTACATACAATTGTATTTTCAAACATCGTTATGAGTTTTGTTGTTAATGAAGGCATTGCTGATCTAGCTCTGCCGCCTGGCAAACAGTAGTTTTGTTCTGATGTGCATGAGTTTTATGTGTATATTCTTTTTTCAGGAATGAAGATATTGTACTTACGCTCAAGTACGAGTTTTTTCTGGTAGGGTGGCAAGTGCCACGATCGTACCCCACATTCACAATTGGTTTGCATGGGTTTAGCCTTTTCACTTTATAATTAGTTTGGCAGTAGCTGTTTTCAATTTTTCGGTCCTGATGAAAGCCGGGTCAAGTGACCGCTCCGGCTGAAACATGTCGACCACACTTTTTACACGAACCAAGAATTAGCCTGTAAAATTCATATCAGACTATAGGTTCTTTTAGACATGAAACTTGGTTGATGCAAATTAAACATATTTTTGATCAAGTATTCATCTTTAACCTCACATCACTCTTTAGCACTGCACTTCACTGGAGCCCTCGACTATTTGGGTATACACCCTGGCAGGAGTTCACTTTCTCTCTGGGTATCACTAGCCTGCGTACCAGGCAGAGTCCTTGGTGATCTGCGACCCCTGGCTCAGACAGTGATTCCTTGGAGTTCCAGATGACGATGCTCCGCCAATAAGGGTGGGCTGATGGACTCCTACCTCCTGCGGGGGGGGTGTCTCAACTATTCGCAGGATCTCATGTACCTCTTCACAATAACTATCGGCTTGCTTTTTTGTTCTGAACGGACTGTACGCCTTCTTTTGGTTTCATTGTGTCTATTTGGGATTGGAGGTGTTTCAGTCCTTAAACCAAGTCCCCTTTGTCGTTGACCCTCTTAAAAATTGTTGTTTGGTATGTAAATAAACACCTCAATTAACACAACATTAACATCATGTATTCCTGGGCATAAATCACATTCGGAAATATAACTAGCAGTACTAGGGCCAACCATATTAAAATGACATTAGTAATATGCACACTAAGGTCCTACTTGGTGCAGAGCCAAAATATCGATGTAAAAATATCAATTTACACAAATATTGAGTTAAAAATATAGTGGGTCAGAAATATCAACAGAAACAATATTGTGGTCAAGAATATCTATTTTTAGGTAAGTAATATCGATTGAAAAAATATATCGAAGTGTTAAATATCATTTGTAAAACTATAGTTGTTAAAAATATCGACTTTTTTATTAATGTTATGTATTTTAGTATATATTTTATATGTGTGTGCTGTTTGTTTTTTTGTATGAGAATTGTTTATTTTTATTATATGTGTTGAAATTTTAGTAGTTAATATTTTATTTAACTGAATTTTGCGCTTTTAGTTCCGTAGTGGGATGTGGGTTTATAGGGGAATAGGGTGGGAAGTAATTTAATGATATAAATTGTATTTATTATTTATAGTAGTTAATAATTTTTTTTAAATTGAATTTAGCATTTTTAGTTTAGTAGCGGGTTGTGGGTTTATAGGGGAATAGGGTGGGAAGTAATTTAATTGTATGAAAATTATTGAATAATTTATATTTATTCATATTTGTATAATTGTGAAGTTATAGAGTTAAATGTGTAAATTAATTTATTAAAAATTGTTTGATAATTATTTGTCAATTAATTTAAATCAATTAATTATTAATTAATTATAGTAATTGTTTAATTAATTTTAGGTGAGTGTTGTGGTGTTTTAGGTATAAATGGTGGGAAGGGTGGGAAGTAATTTATTTTTTATTGATGAATTATTAATTATTTGTTCATTAATTTAAATTAATCAATTAGTACTTATTAATTTTAATTGTGTAATTAATTTTAGGTGTGTGTTGTGGATATTACAGTGGTAAAGCATGTGTATTTAATGAATGTTTATTATCTTTTTCAATAATAATATATTTAAATTCAATAATAATTATGTTAATTATGGAAATAAAATTTAATACAAATGTTGATGTCTTTTTTTTATTGGTGTGGTATCCAACACTTTCCCTACTGTTGCACTCACTGTAGTGGGAATGGTAATTTTTACCCCTCCGCTATCCAACACTTTCCCTGCTGTTGCACTCACTGTAGTGGAAATAGTAATTTGTTCCCCTCCTCTATCCAACACTTTCCCTGCTGTTGCACTCACTGGAGTGGGAATAGTAATTTTGACCCCTCTGCTATCCAGCACTTTCCCTGTTGTTGCACTCACTGGAGTGGGAATAGTCATTTTTACCCCTCCGCTATCCAACACTTTCCCTGCTGTTGCACTCACTGGAGTGGGAATAATAATTTTTACCCCTCAGCTATCCAACACTTTTCCTGCTGTTGCACTCACTGGAGTGGGAATAGTAATTTTTACCCCTCTGCTATCCAACACTTTCCCTACTGTTGCACTCACTGGAGTGGGAATACAAATTTTTACCCCTCCGCTATATAACATTTTCCCTACTGTTGTATTTATTGTGTTGCAAAATGTATGTTTTATTTTTCTTTTAATAGTTTAATGGTTTAATTAATTATAGCATATTTCATTTTATTTGAAATTATTGATATATGTATTAATTTTATTTTTATATAATTTAAAAAGTTTATAAATTAAAGATAATAGTTAATAAAATATATTTAAGTAAATATATGTATATTTATACATTTTTGTGTGTTTATATTTTTTTAAATTAAGTGTATGTGCTATATTTAGTTAAAATATATATTAAATATAATTTATTTTGTTAAACATATTAATATTATTTAATATATTTTCTTTAAGTTAGATATATATTTTAAGTCAATATTTTTTACATCTATATTTTTTACTTAGATATTTTTGATTCAATATTATCGTACTTACCTGTTTAAGTATAGGGAGTCGATATTTTTGTATTTTTTATTGTTGCATCACTATTTGTGTTTACCTATATTTATTGAATCAATATTTAATCAGGTTACCTAATTCAATACCACACAGTTATAGGGTGCACCCCAGAGCCCAATGATATCAGAAATGTATACACACAGAAAATGCCTAAACTTTTAAAAAGCACCTTGGGCCAAGGCTAGACGGGTAAAAAACAATAAAAAATGTTGTATACTTTTGTCAAGGAGTCAACTTGCAAAGCAACACCGCCATGCTGTACAATTAATAACAGGCAGTCACAGCAACACACTCACTCAGCAATATACGTGGTGCCATGGAAATCAAGCAGGACCATATGGAGCGCACTCACACACACACATGCACCATAACAGTGCAAATGATATCCAGCAGGTCAGTTGAAAATGCACATGCAGAGCCCATTGCCTAAGCACTCCTACACTATTCAGCTAACCCAGGCTATTCTACACTCATGAGCTTGAGATAAACCTTCCCCCTGATATTAGGTTGATCGCGGTCAGATTCACAGTTAGGGTACCAGGGAAGAAGGTGGGGGTATGTAGCAGGGTTAATTAGGTGATAGTCGCAAATGCGGGCTTGGCCACTACTCGGGAAGTTCACCAACGGTAAGCGAAGAAGAAGCGAGATGAGGGCGATAATCGTTTAATCAAAGGATTCCACACTGTGCCTTCCGGAACCAACCCAATTCTGCAAAGAACAGGGGTTCATGCAGTTTCATGACCTACTTCCGATTGCTCTCACAAGCGTTCCTTAGCCCAGTCGATTACTCTCACTACCCAGTCCCGATCCGAGCAGTGCTGCCTTGTAACAAAAAGTCATAGGGGCTGGACGAGGAGAGGGTAGTTGGTCACAAAAGGAACAATTGATGGATGGGGGATGTAGCTGTGGAGCCTCTCTGAAGAAGGAGGCACCCCGTCAGACACACATCAATCAAAGAAGCACCTGGGCAATCTGGGAGTAATGGAACATGAATCCTCTACTCTGCAGCTCCATGGAAACTCGGCAGAACGTCTGGTGCACCTTGATATGATTTGCTCCAGACAGTTACGGTCACACACAATGAAGAGTTGCAAACTCAGTAACTCCCTTGAAATGAGGCATTACATCTGCAGTGTGTTGATCTAAGTTGCATCAGACAATTCCGGTCACACATGACGAACATTTGCAAATGTTGACCCTTCCTGGAAAAGAGGGAATATAAAGAATGATCCGTGTCCATCTTTAGCTTGAACTCAATTCAAATATACTGGATATGTGTTGTGTCAATAACTACAACACTGGTATTAAATCCCAAATGGAAACCACTACGATATTGTAATATGATACGAATACATATACCATATTATAAAGGACACAATTACAGAAGCGCCAAAGAAGCAAATATCATTTGTAATGCATTTATTTTAATCAAAACATAATTGTATGCATTTAGTAATAGGTTGCATAGGAGAAAGGAAGAGGGATTTAGGACATGCATGTGTGGGGTAGTGAAGGAGAGAATCATGGATTCAGAAGTAGACAGTTCAAATTATTTGTAACAGTTAACTGGTAAGGAAGACCAGTATCAACAGACCTGTCCGTAATACGAACATATGCTTACAAAAATGTTTTGAATTTAGTAATGCAAACATGCATATTCATGGAAAAGTTAAACGGGGTAACAGGTACAGGTCTAAGGTGGAGAGCGTCGACGTTTCGACTCGACTAATGCAAGGAGGGAAAGTGGGGACCTCAGCTGCGAGTCTTCATCAGGACAGGGTAATGCAACAAAATCCTGGTGCCAGGCTGGCATCACAGGTCAGACAAGCAATCTAGGAAACCGCAGATCACATTTATACGGCCAAGGAGAGAAAAACTGGGGGAAATGCGAAAATTGACAGTCCCCTAGGAGCCAGAGTTGGGCTTCCTGCTTTGAGTGGATGTATAGAGTCACATCCAGGGGATGCCCATTTTTTTTTTTCTTTTTTTTTTCTTTGACTCATCTCATATAACCTCCGCAGCTATGGCACCCATTCGATCCAGACCCTCTTATGCCAATAGCTAGGTAAATCCACTCTCAGCTGGTGTTCTTTACGAGGAGTGTACGCATAACACACCACTTGAGCTGACCAGAGGTTTTTAATCATTGGGTCATTGTCCTCTCCCTGACTCAACCCGATGTTCCATTATCCAGAAGATCCAATATATCCCAGAACCGTCCCTTCTCTACGCTTTCCCTGTGAGCATTTACTCTTTGGTCCAATGCTCTAAAATATCTAACAGAGCGCCACCAAGCAGACCAAGTAGGAGGAGTCTTCTGGCGCCACAACTTACAAATCTCCCTCCTGGCCAGCAAAATCAAATAAAAAACCAACCTTTGTTTAGACCCTATTAGGGCCAACACTTCCCCTAGTGCTGGAGTAAGACCAAATAATATGAGAGGTGGACTTACCTCTATATTGCAACCCAAGGCTCTGGAGATGGTCTTACCCACATCTACCCAAAATTCTTGTATCCTGGAGCAAAATGCAAATATATGGTTATCATCTGCATTCTGATGGCCATTTCTTGTACAACTGGCTTCTCTGCCACCCTTTATCTTGGAAAGCTTGAGAGGGGACCAGTAGATTCTATGGAGTGTAAAAAGGGGGTTTTTCCTGAGTGCGGCAGATTTAATCAAGGGGTAAAGAATGTCTAAAGATACTTGCCATAAAGTTTCCAGATCTTCATTCGGCAAGTCACTCTCGCAAATTCTATAGGGTTGGTTTATCTTCTTATCTGTAGCTGCCAGGAGATGGTTATACCATTGTGCCACCTCTTTTTTCCTTGGAGGTCGGTCCTGTAGCTCACATTCCATGTTGTTATCATGCACGATTGGCCAGGATTGACAGTTACACCAAGAAGAAAGCTGGTAAAACTTGAACCTAGACAGAGTGCAATTGGTAATATAGTTCCAATATTCCCAGGGGTGGCAATTATCGCCCAGTACCAGATCTCCAAAGTACAACACCTGCCTCTTTTAGTGGACGGGCGAGGGAATCCATAAGACACTCAGGCGTGCCAGGAGAGTCCCAGACTGGCGCCCAGTCGCTATAATATGATAGTCCCAAGCAGTTTCGGCAGACTGCCCAAAGCCTAGCCGCCAAACGCAGAGCCTTTTAGCGATTTTTTTTGAAAAATTTTGGAGAGCCGAATTTATACATAAAACCTGACTCCTCTTCCCCCACTAGCATAGCTTTAAACATGCAACCTATCAACGAACTGTCGGGGGAGAGCAGTATCATTCTACAATTCTTTAATTGGTAAGCCCAGCAATACAACTGGAAATCTGGAAGGGCCACCCCCCCTCGCTGAAGCTTGCGCCTGAGTTTTTTCCAAGATAGCCGAATCGCTTTAGTGGCCCAGATAAAGGAGGAGATCTTGCTATGGATTTTAAGGATATCTGGTTTAAAAAACTCCAATGGGATGTTATTAAAGAGATACGTATACTTGGGGAGTACACACATCTTGATTAGGTTGACTCGTCCATACAATGATAGTGGGCTACTTTGTCATCTTTTAAGTAAGATATCAACTTCCTTTGAGACTCTATCCAGGTTAGTCTGGGGATTTTAGCGAGATCTTGAGTAATTATGACTCCTAAGTACCTAAGTTCTTTAGCAAAAATCCCCATCGGGTCATTGATGTTCCAGGCCATGATCTCGGTTTTCTCATTATTTATCTCGTAACCTGACAGATTTCCAAAGGTTTGGGCTTAAACCTCAAGCTCTGGGAGTGTCATGCTAACGTTAGATGATAGGAGGATCAAGTCATCAGCATACAATGCTAACTTTCGTGTATACCCATTGATCTCAAAAGGAACAATCTTCTTGTTTAGCCTTCTACTCTGGGCTAGTGGTTCTATATATAGATCAAATAGAATAGGGGAAAGGGGACAACCCTGCCTAGTTCCCCGCCCGATCTTAACTACTGGGGAGATGGTTCCATTGATCAGAATCTGGGCCCGTGGGGATTTAAATATTTCTTTCAGCACTAGCCTAAAACTATCAGGGAAGCCAAAGACCTTCAACACCCTATCTAAGAATAACCAATTTACACGGTCGAAGGCCATGGCTGTGTCAACAGTGATGATTGAGAGGGAAAGGCCCAATGTTGAAGCAAGGTCGATGGACCCTATTAAAGTCTGTGTTAAATCTGACATCTGACGGCCAGGCAAGAAGCCCTTTTGGTCCTGATGAATTATGAACCCAACAACTTTACTGAGCCGAGCATTTAAAACCCCAGTAAAAACTTTATAGTCCACGTTGAGCAACGAAATTGGTCGATATGACTGGCACTGAGCTGGATTCTTACCTTGCTTTAAAATCAAAGCGATAACTGCATTGCTCCAGGAATCAGGCAAAGGGGAAGTACCATCTAGAATGCTGTTAAACAATTCCAACCAAACCGGCATAATCTCCTCTCTCAGAATCATATAAACCTCAATCGGAATTGCATCCGGGCCTGCTGCTTTCCCCTTCCTCCCAGCATCTAAGATAGTTGAAATCTCTAGGCTTGATAATGCTGATGTAAGAATTCCATGCCTACCCACGGGTAATATATGGAGATATTTGTCTCTGAGCCATCTGTCCATGTGATCTTCTGACACCTGGAGATGATCCTCATACAGTTCCTGGAAAAATTGCGTGAAAGCAGATGCTATACTACCCTTATCCTCCAGGATTTGAGAGCCCCTTTTAATTTTAGTAATATAGTTATTGGCTCTATCGACCCTACCTTTCATTGCCAGGAGTTTGCCACAATTCTCCCCCTGTTCGAAATCCCTCATTTTACTGATCTCCCACTTTTGACGTAGGATTTCCTCAGACCTCAGTTTAAACCTCGACTGCAATTCTTCAACTTTCTTTATTAAGTTTATATTATCCACTCCAGAAGAACCACTAGCTTTTAAATCGGTCTCTGCCCCCGCTAAGTCGAATTCTAGATCGGCTAAATCTTTTTTCTCGGCCCTGTCCCAGCCCACTACCGCGCCTTTTAATATCCCCCTCAGGCAGGCTTTAAAAGTATCCCACACCACATGTAGATTAGTTGAGCCTAAATTCTCCTGGAAAAAACGGGCAGATTCTAACTTTAAAAAGCCCGGAGTTGAGGGCTGTAAAAGGAATCTTCTATTTAAGGTCCACCTTGTCGGAAATACTTCTGTGGGGATTTCCAATTTCAGAAGTATAGCACCATGGTCGGATAAATGTATAGGGAGATATTCCATTGTCTGGATTTTGTCCAGATCAGAATGCTCCATAAACATTTACTCTCTCCTTGAGTAGTAGGTTTCAGCATGGCCAAAAGAAAGGTTTTGACCTGCGGCAATGCTACCTGGTTTCTATAGGTGGACCTATCAAGTTTATTATTCAGAAGTATATTAAAGTCTCCCCCTAAAATCAAAGCTGAATCAAAGTCCGCTAACGCGAGACATAGATTGTTCAGGGGGTGGTGTCGTCATCATTAGGCCCATAGTAGCTGACTATTGTATATTTAGCCCCCCGGCATTTGATTGCTACTATGACCCAACGCCCTTCCTTATCCACTTGAGCCTTGACTACTTCTACTCCTGAGTTGTTTTTAAATATTACAGCAGCCCCTTTTGAGGAGCATTGCTGATCTGTCGCTATGATCTTATCGACCCATCTTAGTTTCCCAAATAGTGTTAGACATTCTGACTGTGATAAATGCGTCTCCTGTAGCATTAAGATACTAGCTGTACTGTTTTTTAGATATTGCAAAATCAGGCGCTGCCTGCCTTTCACCCTCAACCCATTCACATTCCAGGTTAATAAGTTAAGGTGGAATTTCCCTCCCCTTATGGGTCTATCCTCCATCACTGATTTGCCTTCCCACTCCATAGCAACAACAAACGCTGCAACTGGAGGCTATTATGTCACTAGCGATTGAGTTTTCACTTTTTTTTTTTCCCAATGCTCCCCACCAAAGAACGTGATTATTGTTAAAACCCACTAGGAGCCCCCCAACCCAACCTCCCCCCTGAGGGAACCCTCCCTGACTTCTCATCGGCAATAGATATTGCCTGTTTCGGGCCGGGGACCTCCGGCCTAAAAAAGAAAAAAAAAAAAAGAAGGTGCCTAATGCATAGTATCAATAACAGTATGAAAATATAAGACCCCCATAAAAACCAGATCAGCTGGTTTTAGCCTGCCTCAAGAAGGTATCCACTTCCTCTGGAAATCTAAAATTGTAGGTTTTGTTGACCCAAACAACTTTTAGAAAGGCCGGAAATCGCAGTTGTGTCTGTGCTCCCAACTCCCTCAATGCATCCATTCTCTTGCCCAGTTCCCATCTTCTATCCTCTGTGACCCGGGAAATCTTTGACCTGATCCTGAAAGTAACATTTTGAACCTGAATGGCCTTAAGTTTTAAAGCAGCCCCTAACAATTGCTCCTTTAACCGATAGGACTGAAAATGGATTAAAACTTTTCTGGGTTTTTTCCGGGCCGGGTTCAGCTTGAATGGGTACCTATGGATTCTCTGGATCTCGGACTCCCAGGTAGAAGGTGTAGCGATTTGCGGGAAGGCTTCACTCAAAAGATTGATAACAAAAGCTTTTAGATTATCTCCTTCTAGACCTTCCTTTAGATCTAAAATTCTTATGTTGTTCCGTCTCGAGGTATTCTCCAACCTCTCCAGCCTCTCTGTCAAGTCCCGTTCTTTGCCCCTCAATCTCTGCACCTCGTTGGAGTTTTCTCTAACTTCTGAACCCAATTCCTCCACTCTAGACTACAGGATCTCAGTTTTGTGAGTCAATTCTACAAGATTTTCCTCTAAACTATTACAGGTATCTTGTATCTTCTTTTGGTTTGATTCTGAGGTAGAAAATCGAGCTCCAATCTCAATAGACAACTGCCTTAACATCCCATGTAATTAATCTGGACTTTGGGATTGAGATTGAGATTGGTTTTGGGATTGTACTTCAAGCGTTTGGGGGGTTGATGGTAAGCCCTCTGGGACATCCAATTCAATCCGGCCCCCCCCATCATCTGAGGGAGCCCTCAAGGGCTCACTAAGCAGAGAGAACCGATTAGAAACGGGGATTACAGCCAGCAAATTCTGGCCCTCTTCTACCGGTGGAGCCATTACTTGGTTTGTCTCATCCTGGGGCTTAGACTTCCCCGTAACCTGATTATTAGGCATAAAGTATGATCGAATGGAAGGAGTAACTTTAACTGGGCGAAGATTTTTTTTTTTCCTAGAATTCACAGGAGTGGGCTTACCAGTTTCACCTACTCTGCTAGTCAGTTTCTTTTGTTTGGGTTTCGCTGTTATCGCAGAGACCGTTATTACTTGACAGGATTGGCGGGGGTGTTCAGAGACAGGCCCACTATTTAGAAATTATCGCGATCTCAGTTTATATCTTTTCCCAAGGGGCGGCTCTGGTCTCTTTGATTTAACCAAACCGTTCTCAGCGGCTCCAGTCTCTTTATTTTCTAGGTGGCCAGATGGCTCCATAAGGCGGTAAATAGTCTCATCCCCAATCTCCCTTACATTGGCTACTCCCTCACCTCTCACAGATTGTAAGGGATAATACAACCTTAAGGCATCCTGGCTCCCTAAATCGCCCTCCAAATCAACCTGCGAGTGATAAAGTCCTTTTTGTCTGAGTGTAAGGGGGCGGGGGGTAAAACTATATTGCCAATCACATTGGCGCCAGACACGCCGGTGTTCTGCCAATGCTCCTGCCGCCCTAGAAAAGAGCAACTCCCCATGCATTCAGAAGAAAAAAAATCTCAAGGCTAACGGCTCAGCGATGTAATGGTGGAACCCCCCCAAAAAACAAAAAAAAAACCACTAGCTCTCAGCTCAGGCACAGGATATAATAGGCTGTAATGGGGTGCAAGAGGGGCAAAGGTAATATAGACTAAACAAAACAAACAAAAAAAAAACCACAAGCACAAGCACAGAGGCAGAGCTAAAAGTAAAGAATGTGCCCAGAAAACGAACAAAGCCTAAACCCTCTCTGGTCCAGTACTGACTCTGGAATCTTACCCTCCCCCATCACCAAATACCGGTAAACATGGCCCAGGCGCAGGACCTGAGCCCCAGCACCTAACGGCTCACCCATCCGGTCCGATCACCAGTCTTTAGTCTTTCATTCCGCTGACTGCCCCTCCAGAAACCTGGCTGCGGACAGGGCACAGGGCGAAAGGGCGAAAGGACGAGAGAGGGAGCCAAGCCGAAGAGCAGGAGAGCCGGGCAAAGCCAAGCAGGACCAAGGAAGTCCGCCCGCCACGGCCGCCCCGTACGCAGGACCAAGCAGAGCTAACGAAAGCAGTCGATGCTCCACCCCCCTGCTCCGGGTCTCCAGGTCTCCACACAGCACCGCCGGTGCCAGAGCTGAGCGATCAGGTGCAGCGGAGGAACAAACTCCCGGACTTCCCAGGGGATGCCCTTGTGTGAATTAATCAAAAGTGCAGTGAAGGAAAATGCACCATATTATGATGACTGTACTGCCAACGGGCAGCCATGAATTCGCGCTGCCTTGAGGGCAGTAAATTTATTTGAAAAATGGAGTAGCTGCTTTGAAGCTTTGGCGCCCTTATGTGTAAATCCTTGAAAAGAGGGTGAGTGATGAAGAGACTTATGAAAAGGTTTCATTGACAATATAAACATTAGAGGTGACAGTGGGCGACCTTGCCAAGTGTCCCTTAAAAAAGGACAATGGGAGAATTGAAGACCATTTGCGTAAATAGATGTTTTAATGGAGGAATAAAGCAGAATAATACATTTGAGAATTCTTGCACCAAAACCATGCCACTGCAGCACTTGTAGCATGATATTCCAATTAACTCGGTCAAAGGCATTCTCTGTGTCCAGTGCAATGGCTGTAACTGGTACAGTAATCCTTGATGTGAGATGTAAGATGTCAAAAAGTCCCTAGAGGGTTCTGCCATAAGCCTTCCTTTCACAAAATCAGTTTGTTCTAATCCAATCAATTTGAGGATAAATGTGTTAATATGCAATGCTAAGATCTTTGCAAAAAATCTTACTGTCTAAATTGATTGGTGAAATTGTTCTTTATTTGGCTCAGGATGATAAATCTTTGTCTTTCTTGAGGATTAAGCAAAGCTTGACATCTAAAAAACATGTCATAAGCCTCATTTTGAGAGAGATATTATTGAAAAAGATGTGGTAACAAAAGCATGCGAGAAGCAAGAGTGACACTCCGCGGAGACCCCATCTGGGCCAGTGGGCTTCTTCTTTAGCAGGGTGGTGAGATCAGATCGTATTTCAGGTAGAGATATCCCCTTCCAATGAGGAAAGATCAGGTGCCTGGTGAGGATGTTTGGGAAAAGAAACAAAGAAAGTGTTTAAAGCCTCATCCATTAGAGAGTGTTCTGGTATGTATAGCTCTTGATAAGTGTCTGTGAAGCATGTGAGAATGTCAGCATCCTTAAAGTGTTTAATACCATCGTTATCAATAATCTGGCACATGCATCAACAAAGACTTTTGCGATTCCTTAATTGCAATTTTTAAGGAATCGCAATTAAGGAATTGCAAAAGCCTATGCATGTAGGAATCTCTATAAAAATAGCGATTCCTACACATTCCTTAATTGCGAGTGGCAATTAAGGAATGCCGTCCCAATCATTCCTATGGGCCTCCAGGCCCATAGGAATGAATTGGAGATTGCATGAGCAAATTGCGAGTACCAGTAGGTACTCGCAAATTGCTCATGCAATTTCAAGGGTGCAAGGGTGTCAAAATGACACCCTATTGCACCCCTGAAATTGATCTGTGCACATATGTTGCACACACACATGCTCTAAGAGCATGTGTGTCCGCAACATGAAACTTTGAAAAATGCACAAAAGTGCATTTTTCAAAGTTTTTGCAAATTACCATGAAGTTCAACTTCATGGTAATTTCCTCCCCCTATTAGCGAAATCGCTAATTTTTGAACTTTAATGCATTGCATTTAAGGAATCTCAATTTGGGATTCCTTAAATGCAATAGCAATTTAAGGAATCGCTATTTAGAGATTCCTTAAATTGCGATTTTTGCATTTGGGATGATGCATCCCAAATGCAAAAATACCGGTCGCAAAGGGGCAGATTCTGCTAATCTGCCCGTTTGCGACCAGGTTTCTCGTTGATGCATGTGGCCCAATGTTATCAATTTTGGATTTTTGTGATTCGACCTTTAAATAGTTAGCTAACATGTTCTGTCTTTATAGCTGCTTCCATAGTATTTAGCATTTACATTTTTAAAACCTTCAGATGCCTCCTCAGTCATTTTTACAATTAATTCTAATTTGGCCTGAATAAACTGCTTCCACACAGTCTCCAAGATAGCTGTATAATATTTGCGCTCAAGCTTTTTAATGGAGGTGAGTCTAAGTGCAGACTCTTTAAAGGCTTTTTAACTTTGCCATAGTCTAAAATATATTCTCTGGCGGTGTTTAAAAGCAAATCTCAGACAAAATGAAATGATGAAACAGTATCTATATAAGTCACAAAGAAATCCTGAAGGAAAAGCTCAAATTGTTTTACAAATGGTTGATCTTTCAATAAGCTATTAAAACACCATCGAATGGACTGAGAGATAACTGACAAAAGCTCAAGATCTACAATAACTGGTGCATGATCTGAAGTTAGAAAAATCCCTATATCAGCCTTAGTTAATGTGGTAAGTAAATTGTGGGTTAAGAAGATGTTATCGACCCTAGTCTGAGGGTTGTATGTAGAGGAAAAGATGGTATATTCCCATGTGTCTGTGTTGTAAACCCTCCAAGCAGCCCCTTAGAATGATTAGATTTTTTAAAAGCTTTTTGCATTGTCAGGAATGCAATAGAATGAGGAATGTATGTTAATAAAAGGGTCCATGACTTGGTTACAGACCCATCCCACCACAAACTTTGAGTTAGAGCATCACATTATTGTATTAGACATTTGTTCCCAAAAATGAACATATACCTGTGGGACCACAGATATTCAGAAGAGATATTGAAGTTTGCTGTATGGTGAGATGTAGAAACGTCCACCTACCAGCTTTGTCCCTCTCTTCCCTCTCAATCACCACTTAAAGCAATGTATGCAACAGTATCACAAGTCTATTCTTGTTTTGCTTAGCTGGCGAATAATATACATGACATATCCAGTTTATCCAAAGATAATTAATGTTTGTATCTGTTGGACTTGGACTTTTTTGCAGGGTTATCCCCAAACTTTTTGCCTTCTTCCTTCTTTTTTTCTGACCTGTTTTTGATGGTTTTAGGACTCTGGGTACTTTACCACTGCTGTGCTCTGTGTGTAAATGGAATCTGTAATTGGCTATCCATGGTTGGCATATTTGATTTACTGGTAAGTCACTAGTAAAGGTCACCGTGTATGCACAGGGCCTGAAAATCAAATGTTACTAATGGGACTGCAACACTGATTGTGCCACCCACGTGGGTAGCCCTGCAAACATGTCTCAGACGTGCCACTGCAGTGTGTCTGTGGACAATTTTAAACTACCATGTTGACCTGGCAAGTACGCCCACTTGCCAGGCCCAAACATTTCCTTTCAACACATGTAAGGCACTTTAAGGCATCAGTAAGGTGAGCCCAAAGCAGTCCCATGAGCAGGGTGCAATGTATTTGAAAGAAAGGACATGTACTGGTGAGTTTACATGTCCTGATAGTGAAATACTGCTAATGTTGTTTTTTTACTATCGCAAGGACTATCTCTTCCATATGTTATCATTGGAGCTGCCAGTGTAACTTTCACTTGGGAGGAGGTAGAGAGTTGGAGTTTGAAGTCCCAGGACTCACAGTTTGAAAATGCATCTTCTGGTGAAGTTGGTTTTTAAAATGCATGCTTGAAAATGCCACTTTTAGAAAGTGAGCATTTTCTTTCTTTACCATTCTGCGTCCCTGCCTGCCTATGGAATGTGCATTCCCTCTAGACAGTTACACAAAGGTAGCTAAGGTGTGCCTTGCATATCACTGAGACCTGAATTGGGCTGTGCCTGTCCTCACACAAAGCTTTCTTCACCTCCCTGAGGGTGTCTAGAGCAAGGTCAGGGAAAGGGAGGGTCTTGGGAGCTATAAAGACTTCCCTTTGAAGTTTGGCTACTCCAAAGGCAGAAACTGGTATAAGTACTGGAGCTGTGACACCATAACTTCAGAGCACTTCTGGACTAAGAGGACATTCTGCCAGGAAGAAGAGCTGGATGTTGTGGTAGATGAACTGCCTCTCTGGTTGTAGCTTTGTTGTGGTGGCCTGCTGCTTTCTGCTTCTGTCGAGGGAGTGAAAGGGCTGGACTTTGCTTTCTACATCCTGCTTCCAAGGTTCTCGAAGGGCTTGTGTGTACTTGCCTCCTGTTGAGAAGTCTCAGGGCCATCAAAGAGTTCATCTGCAGCCCCTGAACTCCTCTCCTGGGAGTTCTGACCTGTCAAGTGGTGCCAATTCCAGTTATGGGCCCTTGAAGGTGGTTTTGCAGCTAAGAAACTAAGACAATCCATGCATCGACTCCCTGCGTCTGTTTTTCCTGACACAGCACTTCTGTGTGGATGAAAAACCAACTCATTGCCACGGATTGGCCGAAGAATCGATGGAGCACCTGCCATGTGACTGAAAGATCACCACAACTCACAACCCGAGTCCGAAGCACTGCATCACTGACATCCGTGGCACCCGCTCCAACTCCAACGCATACCCTGCAGTGCGACTGAAGAAATCATTGCATCACCTGCTGCGTGGCTCGGTAATAGATGCATTGTCTATTCCGCCACCCCTGCATTACCCAGCAGGGCTAGATTTCTGACACATCACCCCTGTGTGCAAAGTCCTTAGTCAACGTGGCCCAGCAGTAAGCAACCCAGGTCGCGTGTCCAGAGAACATGCATTACCTCCCCTCACAGTAAGGAATCAACACAGTACCTCCCTTGACATTAAGGAATTGACGAATCATCTCCCCTGCACTGCAGTGATAAACTGATGCATCACCTCACTTGGCACGAATGAACCGATGCATCACCTCCGCTAAAGTTAAGGAATCAACACTTTGCTTAGCTTTTCCGGAACCTCACCTCCCCTCGTTCTCATCTTTGATTTTGACACATCCCAGGTACTTTGTGATAAAAATGATGCATTCATAATTACCTATTGACTGATCTGTTTTGGACCTTTTAAAAGGTACATCTTTACTTGTGCAAATTCGTTTTTTGTCATTTGGGTCTTATTTTATTCAGATAAATATTGGCTATTTTTCTCAACTAGACCCATTTTGTAGTGTTTTCACTGTGTTACTGTGTGTGTTTGTACAAATGAGTCTGCACATTACCTCTGAGATACGCCTGGCTGCTTGTGCTAAGCTACCAAGGGAGTGAGCAAGGGTCACCTGAGCTGCATGACTCCCCTTACCCGGACTAGAATAAGAGTCCCTACTTGGACAGGGTGCAAACCTCTGCCAACTAGAGACCCCCATTTCCAACAGTATCTGATAGATAATTTTCTTATAATAATGCAAATATGCACTTCAAACAAGATAGATGAGTGATAGGGTTATGCAAACCTGTAACATTCCAAGACACAATACACAGAATATTGGTTATGTATAACATATAACACAGCAACATTCAACTTACATAGATTAAAACAACCAGATTAAAACAACCAAGAAAGAAGGAGAGTATAGAAAAAAGATTAACTGTCAGATAAAAAACAACGGAAACCCTTATAGGTAACACTGATCATGCAAGGGAGTATTAGGCCAAATCAAGCATTCATAGAATATAGTGTAGGACGCATCAAGAGAAATTCTTTTTGTTGCACTATCCACATCTTGTAAAAAAAAGACCTTCTGACCTACCACTACATTTGCTTCGTTTGTTTAGCTGCTGTAAGAACCCTCACCAAGTCAGAGTACAAGAGAAAAAGAATTATAATACATCTTGGTCAAACTGATGGAGATGATGCAGATGGTTTAGGACCAACACTGTGATCTCTTTGAAGTTTGAGGTCAGCCGCCTCCATCAGACCAACAATTTTTGGAATGTGTACCTTGGGAAAGGAAACCATATCAGAAGTCTCAGCAATGTCAGAAATTCCGTATATGCATGGATTGTTGCATCTGCTGTGATTTTTCCAAATCCATGGTATTTTACTTAAGTAGTGTCCAAGGAAATTTCCTTGGACATAATTTCAACCTTAGTAGTTCTATCTTGAATGTCACGGATGTGTTTTGCTAACTCAGTCACCCTGGACTCCAGGCTTGACCACTTCTCCATGATCCACTGAAGCGCAGAGTTCGTTTACATCACAAACAACTTCAAATGCTTTATTTCCTCTATTATATCCTCTAATGGCAAAGGCAACTTCATCGGAGAATTAGGATCCTTTTTTTGCCTTTTATTACTGTTGCTATTAGTGTCTTTGCAGTGAAGAGGCATGGTTATAGGTAAAGGTGTAGGTTTTAATAAGGCGGAAGCAGCAGAATCTGCACTCAAAGACATGAGGAGGAAGAAACTATGACCTGAAGGAACCAGCAACCTCGTATGCAAGACCCAAACACCCGATGACCAGATATTCAAGACTGTAAAAGTGGTTTGTAAATAGCAAGTAGCAGACCCTGTATGTTAACTCCTGACATATAGAGGATTAAAGGAAATTAGTGCTGAATGATCCATAAATATGCAGAGCAGGGCCCCAAAACTAATATTTCATTAGAGGTATCAATAAATTGATGTCCAAATGGTGCCTGAATGTATATTCCCCAGTGGGGGCTGACTGCGGGTTGGAAGAAATCCAAGATAGTGGCTGCAGTGGCCCGTCATGAGGGAGTGGTAGGAATAACTTTGTCAAACAGACTGATTTACTGTCAGGAATTGCATCTACCCGCTCCTCGCATACTCCAACATTCGCCATGCTAGCACTGGCTTGGAAAAAGAGGCAACCTACTGCGGGGCTCCTACATTCCTCTCCGGGGCTGCTGGAGACAAAGGCAGCAGCGGCCATCTTATGGGCAATCAGGCCACACCCCATCATTTAAATATTGGTTTATTAACAAAAAAATTCAAATGTAATATGATTAATATATATTTTAAATAATTCTAAATTAAAATGTATTACAATGTATTACAAATGTTAATGTAACAAAAGAAATGTCACAATATAAATTTTCCATCCTTTGAAGTGGGGGACTCTTTTAGGATATCCCCTTATCTGATTCTAGAAAGTTCTAATTTTCCCTGCCCAGACGTCTATGATGACAAAACACTGTTGGTAGGTTTATTTGCGTGTGCTTGAGGCAAGCCATTTGAAATTTTAATAGGGTATGGAACAGTGCCACCCCCAACCATCCTGGTAGAATGCCCCCCTTTAATAACAAAAGGGGAAGGACAGGGGGGGCTTTTACATGAGGTCCAGCATACATGCCCTGGATAGACTTATACTTAAGAAGGGTATGCAGTTCCTTGAAAGGATGGTTAGTCATAGAGGGCAAATCTCAAATCCATCGTAATAGATTGGACTCAAGAAACCTATAGGTAGGGAAGGGGAGTTCCCATATTCGGAACTAATGCCCTCACACACCCAGCAAGCTAGGTGTCATGCTTCATCATCTGGGCCTGCTCCTCGTTGGGCCGGCGGTGCAATGCCCGACGGGCACCCGTGATGGGGCTCTTTAGCGGAGATCTTTTGTTCCTTGCCGTTGAGTGCGTGGGTGTGAGGGGCCTAAAGGGGGTGTAGATGAGTAGAGTGAGTTTAAAACAGGTTGGATAGTCTGTAAAAGTGTTTATTTAGGACAGCTATCCACCTCATTTAAAAGTTAGAGGAAGATGGACAGTAAGTATGACTTATATTAGTCTCTAACTGTCTCCTACTCTAGTGGTCGACATGTTTCATGCCCTCATGGCATTTCGTCAGGACCTGTGTGCGTTTCTATCTACAATGTACAGGGGGTGATACTATCACTATCTGGGTGTGGCACCACTAAGGTGTGCCAATCGTCGCAGTGGAGCAACCTAGAGCGACAGGTATTAGTGCTTCAATCAGCTCTTGCGGTATCACAGGCTAGCCCATTAGCTATAGTTTCCTTCCCCCGCTATCCTAAATCTTCCAGCCTTCCGAACCACTATGGCCTCACGTGGTACTTCCCTTGAAAGACATGGCCCCAACTCATACTGCACGAAATTATCACAAATTCTCTTGAAAAATGCTGTGAAAACCCCCAAACAGAAACTTCTCAAAGAACACCCAGATACACATATAGCCAACATTTATTACAGTCCTATACACAGAACACTTATAGCGGACTTCATATTCTACACCAAGAAACCTGCTAACTGAAGAGAAAACCTCCTACAGCACCTACATGTAATCAACACTACCAACATCCTAAATGGATCCAAACTCAATATATCCCCATCCCAAAATTCATAGGTGAACTGTCCATACCCATATATAGGAATGGGAACATTTTAATCCAAGCTTCTGAACAAAACCTTTCCATCTTTGATCGCCACTTCCCTTCTTTTTGTGCCTCCATATAAACTGCTCCCAACTCCACATTACCCCTCCCCTCACAGAACACATACCCTCACCACCTTCTCTCTCAACAGAACCTGACAGTCCTTAGACCCATCACACCAACTTAGCCTACATCCCTCATGCCCTGTTCCCCATTACTAAACCCCATTAAGCTCTGGCCACGCTTAAGGGAATAGCTCCTCCTCCCTGTACAACCACTACATGCTCAGACCAAACTGTCTCACAGGATTCCACAAAATTACCGATCCACTTCAAACTGGATCCAGCCATAGCGCCCACTCCAGCCTACAATGACTACCAGCCTTCACTCACCTCTACCACTTAGCAAACTGCCTCTCAACTGATGCCTATAATCATCCGACTTGAACCCATAATCAACACTATACTGGATAAATTATCCACTCTGCGAAAAAGCACAAAGACTTGATCCAACACACCTCCCATTCACACCAGTATGGCGCATACTGATCTGATCACAAATATACACTCCGACTCCCCATGCTCTCAACCCCTAGCCCAGTGTCCCCTTCACTCATTACCGCAGCAAACCTAGATGCACAACTACAGAAATGTCGCAGCACGAAGCTGAGATTCTGAACAACACCTACAGCAACGCCTCTAGCCCTGCCTGCTACAACACGTTTTGGTCATCCTTGGCACCAGAATGCTCCCCCCACAAATTGCCCCCCAGACCATCCGCCCAATTAACAACTATTTAACTCAATGAACTTGAATGAAGAACACTACCCACATTAAACTGCTTACTACTAAACGAAACTGCCGATCAGCAGTCAACATGCCACTGAAATAGCGGAAACCATTTTACTACATAAAACTGGCACTCGCTTCCTGACCAAAATATGGCTTAATACCCACTCATTCCCCATTATTGACCTCCTCACCTCTCGATGTTTCTCAATCCTCCGCAAAGAACGCATTGGTGGTGGAATAGCTATCATTCACAGAAATTATCTTTGCCTGCAAACCTTCCTCAAAACCAAATACCCTACCATTGAATATTTAGGAGTTGATCTCTCCTCCAAAGGTTCCAAACCCATCAAATTCCACCTCATCTACCACCCTTCCGGTGAAAAACCACAATTCCTTGAGGATCTAACAGACCTAATAACCCAAAGCTCCCCGTAGGACTCTACAGTAACCCTGGGCGTAGTTCGCGAAGTAGCACTTCGCGAAGCTACTCAAAGTGCACTTCGCACTACGCGAGCTACGCGTAGCACTTCGCGAACTGCGTAGTACCTTGTTCGCACTGTGCCAGATGTCGTTTTCAATGATTGCACAGTGCGGACAAGCAACCGGCACTGTGCAATCATTGAAAATGGCATCTTGCACAGTGCGAGCTGTAGTTTTCTGCTGCTCGAGTAGATTTTTACTCGAGCGGCAGCTTTCTCAACGCGAACTGGTAGTTTCTCATCGCGAGCAGTCGCGAGCATACGCGACCACTCGCAATGAGAAACCTGACTTCCTCGCGTTGGGAATCTCGCCGGGAGGTTTCTTTTCCATGCTCGCGATCGCCAACTTGATGTTGCTGATCGCGAACAAGGAAAAAGTCTTGCCGGGATGTTATTTTGTTTGCTCGCGTTCGCCAACTTGACGTTGAGGACCGCGAGCAAGCAAAAAATGACCGCAGCACTACGCAACACTACGCTATGCGTTTTCGCACTGTGCTACATGCAATTCGCGTAGTGCTACGTAGCGCGAACTTCGCAAACTACGCGAGCGTAGCGTAGTGCTTTGCCCAGGCTTACTCTAGAGACGTTTTATTAGGAGACCTGAACCTGCACCCGAATAATGCTGAACACACAACAGTACAAGTGTAATCCAACCTCTTTGACTAAAAAAATCTCACGCAGCACTGCAAAAAGCCAAACCCACCACAAGGGATGTACCCTCAATGGGTTCATCTCCAAATATAAATGCAAAGACCTAAGGCAACTCAATTGATATCTAAAACTAGCAACAATTCATAATTAAAACAGAAGGAACAAGACCTAAGAGAGTACAAAATATATTTTAATGAGGTGATACAATAAATATGAAATATAAATAAGTCCTCATCCTAACACTATTCATGTCAGGATTGACTTAAGCATTCTTTAGACTAAAGACAAAAATGTATACATAACATAAATAACACTGACCAAAGAAAAAAATAAAATCTGATATGTATGATGTATTCTACAGTAGTTGATCAGTCTACAATATATGATCATCAATAATTAAAAAGCTGGATTGAATACAGCAACAATGAATGGATCAAAGAACCATTTGTTTCAATCAACAGTCCGTGGCTAGATAGCAGGTGGTGTCTATGCGTGTCTTGGCACAAGTAGTGCCTTCATCAGAAAAAGCCACACAATAGTATTTCTTGATACCTGCAGATACAAAACATGTATATGTACATATGGTTCCTTCAAACAGGTATCACAAACTGACAAGATAAAATGAATGTATGTAATTGCTTCGCAACTGCAATCGATAATGTGCAAAGTCCCAGTTACCAGAAGATATATGAGAGTGATAAAATAATCTTTCCCAAACGAAATTAAAGAATGAGGAAAAATTAGTGAAAATATGATACAAAGCCCATTAAAATGCAACAGTAACAACAGTATGTGAAAGATCATACTATGAGTACACAGTAGAAAACATGGCAAAAGGAAATTTATGCATGCAAAAGGATGCATCGAAAAAACACCCTGTACGAATAAATCTGTGTAACGGAAAAAAAAAGAAACAGAAATACCCCAAAAATGCGGGGGTCTCTGAGACAAAATTCATGGATTAAAAGAAAATATCCTCTGAGGCACAATTTAGGCAAGGCAGCGTATATCTAGTGAGAAAAAGGTAAGAACTGCAATGATTCTAGGGCTCACTTACTTTCACATAAATTATGGAAGGAAAACACTAAGAATATATACCTGAAACACCCCAATAGAATAACTAGTAGTCCAAAAATGACTGTATTGAACTCCTAAGTGTTTACATAGAGCATGAAAATCCGAATACACACAGGAACTCTAAAAAACACAAAAGCAACACGTGTTGACCTTACTATTAAATGTGATATATCAGGAAGAACAGTTATAGGAAACTGACGGGCACACACTTACTCAGTATTCGGCAGTCGGTAAGCCTGATAGAACTGAATCCGCCTAATATGTAAAATCAACAAAATGATTCGGAAACAAAAAATAAATGCACTATATTTTCTTCCCAGATTATCTTCCTGAACAGGCAAAAATGAATACTTGTACTAATAACTTACCAATGATAGCTTCTCTAGGTGACCAACATCGCAAGGTCAGCAGCCGAACGCTGTGTGAACTAAGGAGTACGCGGGAAGGTGGAATATAAAAAAACAGCGATTGCTGTAAGGGGCGAGCTGGACTTAGGAATAGTATTATTCATTATTCCTACTCCAGTTTGCGCAACAATAGGGGAGTTGTTGGAATTAATTTCCAATACCTCAGTGCCCCTCTACAGACAGCAAGTCGTTGCAATGACTTGCGATATAAATGCATCACGTACTAACTACGCTGTCGTTGTAACAACCACGTTGTAATAGTCTTGCGATGTAATGACAGCTTCGTAAACTCAGCTTCCTGAGCTAAAAAGTATGTGGAATAGTTCAACATTTAGAGATCCGACGGTTGTGGTCATGTGTCGTATCACATGCTCAGGTGCTTGTTAAAGAGAAATATAGCAAAAATGAAAGCCATTAAAGAAATGTTAAAGGTACGACGGACCCTTACCTATGTTACTACGGACAAAACTAAGATCAATGGCTCATGATATCCAAATGGCCTGACTAATAAAAATGATGCAAAACCGCAAATCTGCAGTTGAATCTGGGAGGGTCATAATCCTAGGGTTATGCGTGGAATGAGAGTATAGATAGCATGAGTGTGAAGGAAATATTCACTGCAACTTGTCCTATGTTGTTACAAAGGGGAGAATAGGTGGGGAAGTTAATGTGCTCAAATAATCTTGTTGATAAAAAATGACCCAAGATAAACCATACGTGCGCTATATAAACCAAGAAGTCTCATTGAAAAGAATATTAAAAGAGTGCCAAAACCATTTATATCCATATTTGATTTGGAACTTTACCTCTGCGGTCCTTTACTAGTAAATGGCACAAGAACACAGTTTCTGATTTTTTTGCCCGGCGTGTGGCTTGTAAAATGAGGATGAGATGCACATATTATTTTTTTGTCCTGGTTATCTTGGCCCGCACTGGAAATGGATTATTCCTCTATGTCGCAATCTGGAGTTGACTAGAAATTCAGTGGCCTTCTGAATTCTAAAAAGTGATACTACTCCTGCAATAGCCATTGCCACTGGTAAATTTTTACAGGCAGTCTGGTACAGACATGGCAGATGACAGACTGTGACTGCCAGTGACTAGGTCACTTTCTAACCACTGCTTAATTTTAACAACGCCTATTTTCTATAAATGAAAGGATACATTTTATTTGTTATTATGCTGCTCACCGCTTTTTTTGCACATAGCCCTAGTCTGACTTTTGCACCTTGTTCTGTACGCAAGGAATGACTACAGGAATGATTTCCCAATGGCATTTGTTCTTTTTAATATGAACTGAGTTGCGATGTTTCAAAAATATATTTTGATGTATTTATTGTATTGCCTTATTTATGTATACTTTGAGGGTACTTGGTTACCACATAAAGTATTTTCTTTTACTACTATTAAAAAAGTGGTTTTACACAGGAACACTTGACTGCACAAACTGTGACGAAGGCGTCACAATACAATGGATACCAGCAGCAGCACAGATGCGACAGCGTTGATCACTTGATGTATAGTGGGATAGTTTAGGGCCCTATACCATGGAGTCAGTCTATCAGTCATGCAGCTGATAAAGGTGAATGGATAACATCTCCAAACATAACACCATATCCCTCCAGTCCATCCTACCAATCGACTGGACCGATCATCACTTAATTCTATTCCATCCCAATGTAAACCAACCCAAACACCACACTCTAACTAATCGCCCCAAGGTTTGGATGACAAATATGCACAAAATTCCCCAGTCCATATTAAAATCCCATATTATCTCCCAAAATCAACCTCAACTTGACCTCCACTTGACCTTACTTCTACCAAGGACCTCATCTCTCACTATAACACTAAAATGGCAGACCTTCTCGAGACTGCTGCCCCTCTAAAATTCAGGAAATCAATAACCATTCCTTCCACATCCTGGTTCAACAAGGACCTGAATGAAGATACACATCAAATTATGATGGCTGAGAGAAAATGGAGACAGTAACCCTCTCTAACCTATCTCTCTCTCTCCTCGGAGCTGAACACCTGAAACACAAAAACAAGTCCTCTTTCTTCTGACCCCAACTTGACCACTCTAGAAACAGACCGAAAGACATTTTTAATATCATCAAAGAGAAAACCTCGTACTTTTCACAACTCTATTAGGGCTTTGTGGAATTTACTAGATTTTTGTCTGAGGAAATAGCAAGCATCGAACTCTCACTGGACACGCCCACCTCCTCACCCCTTAATAATGATGCTGCCTCTACCAATGAACCCACAAACCCACCACCTCTGTGTGCCATCACACCAACCTCAGTCCTGTAAAACAGAAAAATAATGCATCATAGACCAAGTTAGAAAATATCTCTGAAGATGAAGTCACAAAAATTCTTGCTACCATGAAGACGACATCACACCTAACCGACCCCCTTCCGTCATCTCTAGCCAAAGACCTCAACATGGCATCTGCCTCTTCCCGTCAAATAAGCTGATCTTCCTTTGAATTTATTTGTGCCGACTTTTAATAATGTACCTCCTCTACACCAAACTACATAATCCAATTTCACTCCACCATTGTTTATATATTATTACAATGTATGTCCATTGTTCTATTACCTTCCTTGTATATTGTCTGTATATATATTTAACTCTTTTTCCTTGTATATTGTCGGTAAATATTGGTGTGCACATTCGGTAAAGCATTCTGATACCCTTGGGTCAAGTTTGTGTGATATAAAAATCGGAATAAATCAAAAGTACTAGCTGAGTGGCCTCCTTTTGATACAGCAAGGAAAAGAAGCTCCAGAGACCTGCTTTACATCTGGCCAGCTGTGCAGCCTCAGCAGGACCTGCCTGTCCCCAGTTGCTGGCTTCTGCTGAAGTGAGTCTTGGGCCCCAAGACCTGCCCCCCCAGGTCCTAGACCCTGGCTGGCATTAGAGTGCACCCCCCCTGGCCCAACCGTGGGTTCCCTCAGAGCTCACACAGCCGGATGAAACATGATGCAGCGAAATGTTGGACCACGCATCACCTCACTGCTCCTGATAAGCAGCCTCATCAAAACCAATACAGTGTGATGCATCTCAACACATGGCCAGTCATCGCAGCACCTCACAGCTTGGGACCGGTGCAGCCCACCGCGACTCGATGCAGCGCCACGCAGGACTTCACATCTCACTCCAAGTACAAACAGTTACAATGCCCAGTGGGCCAAGCTCAGTCCTGCACCCGGCCCACGCTCCAACGTGCTCTGCTTGTACACGTGACTTTGTACTATTGCGATCGGGTAACCACAGTTGGAGCACTACTCTGTATGGTGCTAATTTTCCATAAGACTTTAACATTGAAATATCTCCAGTCCTACTGATTGGATTGTTTGTCTTTCCAATAACATTTTCATTATCAAATTTTACTTGCGGTGTGGGATTTTTCTTGTTTGTGTTTTTATTTTATTACTGATTGAGTGCTGCATAAATAGTTTACACATTGCCTCCAAGTTAAGCCAGAATGCTTGTGCGCCAAGCTACCAGAGGGTAAAAATACTCCTTAAATTGGTGACTTTTTTGTGGTTCGCCCTGACATGGTTTGTTGCTAGATTCTAGAAAAATAAAGAAACCCATCGAGGGAAAAAACAAAGGTGAGGATAGTATATCCCCCTCTCCCTTTTCATATCTTTCGTTTAAATAGATTAGTTTCAGGCTCTAGCGAGCAATTGATTTATAAAAGTATATTGTAAATTTCCAGTCTTTGTAGTGTTTCAGTAAAACATTCAAAGGCCCATGGGCCAGGGTCGTACAAGAAAAAAAACCTGTGATATATTGGCGCTGTTCTTCCTTATCATGCACTTTGCAGTTTATCCATAATGTATGGTCTTTTCTTATTCTACTATTGTGTAAAGTGCATTATGTTAGCCAGAACTTTTAAAACAGCAGGGTCCTTCAATTCTCTGCTTTGAAATGTTTCTCCTATGTCGATTTGGAATGAAAAGGCTCTTAAGAACTTTATCTAAAATGTAAAGTGAACCTGGGTAACTACATCTTGAATTGTCCACACAAGAGAAGTCATGCGTCAAATGAAAAATCCAGCTGCAGCAATGCCATGGGGGCCTTTGTGATAGAGAATAAATAAATGAAAAGCAGAAATTGAGTTGAAATGGCGTGCAGAAAACAAAGAGCAGAAAGGAGGAAGCTGGAAGTGCGTTCAGTTTTGGGGAGTAAATCCGAAAACCATGAAAAGCCAGAAACTTGTAATTGGTGACGGCAGAGTATAACTTTCTGTTGCTATTCAGAGGCAAAACATCGCTTTAAAATAATAATAATAATAATAATAATAATAATAAAAATAATAATAATAATAATAATAATATCACCAGTTCCAGCAGAGAAGCCAAATGCAAATATCTCAGCTAGGGCGAATAAAATCAAAAGAATCGCTAAATGGGACCAATTAAATTTTGGGCGGACATACATTTTATTTTAGATATTTACATAACTCATGTCAGAGCAATTGAATTCAGCTATCTGCATAAACCAAGGCACAACATTTAAATCAAGACATATATCAAAAACTATAATCACTTATTTGAGAGATGAGCTGTCCAAAGAATTTTAGGGAGTCGACAGAATAGACAGCAAGTGCTGGAAGGGAAACTAGTGCGGGAGCCAGCTTACGGGAAAAAATCAGAATGATGCATGGGCAAATTATCGAGGGAGTATTAGGACCCATGGGGTTAGAGTAAGCAAAGTACAGTAACACTCAGGCACAGATTTTCATACCAATCACGGAATGTAGCGCAGCATCCACAAATGCTCTGTGTTGCGTGATAGGGAGGGAGAAGGAGAGTGCCATATCTACAGAGATATGGCTCTCCCTTCCCATCTTCCTAGCGCCGGCGCAGATTTTAGCTGCTGTGCGCCAGGCACACACCTTAGCACCATAGTGTTAGGATGTCTACTATAGGTTTTGTACTGGAAGAGTATTCTTCCAGTACAAAATACTATGCTTAGATACACTTTAAAACTTTTCCTACTTTGTATGTGTGCTGCATAGTGCGGCATGCATGCAAATTCAGGAAAGAATTGAGAAATTAAAACATTTCGCCTTTTAACGCTTCATTTCAAATGGTGTTTACTTTTGACACTCAACTACTATAGTTGTAGAGAAGGTTTTGCATCAAAAGACATGGTTGGTTGCTTGGAAACGTCCAAGTACCACCCTTGTAACACCCCCTTAACGCTAAGTAACATAAAGCTGTGCTTCCCACTGCTTTGCATTACTTTTAGCATCCTTTCCAGTGCAAAACAAGTTCTGCACTGGAAAGTAAATTAGGCAAAAAAACTGTGCAAAATGTTTGTAAATCTACCCCTCATTTTAGAGTGGGGGGTGGAGAAAGAAAGGGGGAAAAATGAGTAGGAAATAAACAGTTAGGTAAGAGGAGAGCTGGTAGCAGAGATCATAGAATACACAGGTAGACATGAATCATGTGGGCAGAAGCATGGCAGGGAGAGATAAATACATAGGAAGAATCAGTGTAGAGGTAGCAAGTGTAAAGACAAGATACCTGACATAGACAGATATTTGATATAAAAATTCCATATCTTCTAGGCAGATCTGCTCCCACACCTGTGGCCAGAGGCTGACCAAGGTCTTTGTGGTTTTTCATTGACAAGAAAAGGGTATCATGGAATTAACTTGCAGGCAGATGTCATTCCAAGAGGGAGATAAGAGGCAGGAAGGCATTTGTTTAGTGAATGCTTTGAAGCAGCCATGTGCCCTTTTCTGTTAAGGACAGGGCAAGGAAACCGAGAAGGAAAGGAAAGTAATAAAGTGCTTTATATCTATACAGTTAAAATTACTCCCTGTCTGTACCTGACCTACCTATTACATGTTTTTTATCACAATATGAAATCATCCTTATGTTTCCATTGACTCAAATAACTCTAATCCTGTGCCGGGCTCATCCAACTCCCCAGTACCGCACAATGATTCTATTACTTTCCTTTCCTTCTCGGTTTCCTTGCCATGTCCTTTACATAATAGGGCACGTGGCTGCTTCAAAGACCTTACAAGCGGATACTAGCGACACATAGACTCATCCAACATGGCGGCCGCTCCTGTGCCAATAAGTTTCACACCATTCACGCTCTATCCCCTGCAGGACTTCTCCCACTCTGCCCATGTGCATACTCCCCACGCAGCGTCATTAATAGCTTCTCCGCCTCGTTGCAACACTCGGAGAGTCTTTCCTGAATACAGCTGTACTCTCGTGCATTGACTGCTGCCAAACAACAAGTAAGTCCCAGTCAGGCGGTCGTCACAGTCTCCCTGATGCCCCGTTACCACGTCTCACGGCCTTCCTATCTTCCTTCATTTCAGAATTAATCGCCTACAACCACGCTTGACGGGGTACTACCACCGGCCTGACGTAATTGCGGGTCTCCTGGCCTCTCTTTTTGAAGTGGCCCCCCGTGGCCTCCAAGTAAGTTAATTTCCCACTAGTGATCTGCCTGCGCATAGGCAATGGAGTGGCTTCTAATCTTCTTGTCCTATCAACAGCCGCTCTCCTGGCCCTCGGTCCCATCCACTGCACCGTTCAGCCTCCCTCCTCGTGACCATCTATCTCCAAGGCTTCAGTAAGTTCACCATCATGTTGCGCCTTCGCCCCCGGCTGGCTTGTCTCAGCCCTGACTTACATTACTTACCTTACCTTTTCCAGGACTTGCATCTTGCCTTACACTACCAGGATCCTTGACCCGGTTACCCGACCTTGGGTTCTAAGTAAGTTCCATACGCGCGCTTTTTTGACATACCCCTGCCTTAACTACACGTCCGTTCGCTGGTTCTGCACTGGCTGCATGATTAAGCCTGCTTCCTCGCACCCCCTGAGCACCCTCTTCTTACTCGTTTTCTTCATCGTTGGCCTCGCTGTCCTATCAGTAGCAAGCTCCCTTCTGCTACTTGCTATCTGTCTGGAAGTAAGCAGTAATAGGCTAACCACTGTCCTTATACTTATTCTCTCTCACAATACTTTTCACCACGGAAATTGTTGCCTTTTACTTTACTTTTTTGCGCACATGGACTCACTGTCCTATCGATAGCAAGCTTCCTTCTGCTACTTGCTGATTTATCTGTCTAGAAATAATAAGGACAAAACAAAGAGATCCACCTTGAAGGAGGTTCAGAGAAGTGTGTTACCTATCTTGGTGGGGCGCACACAGTGTTTGCCTAAATACCCCTCACACACCAAAAGGGCCCTTGGTCTCATGCTTCATCATAGGGGTCTTCTTGCCCCGCTGCAGGACGGGGCGTGCTTCAACCTGCGACTACGCGAGAGCACTGATATTACAGTACTATATGTCGTGTAGGGGTGGTTAGAGGAAGGGTCAAAAGTGAATGCGAGGAGTGAGTTAAAAAGGACCTGGCCTCGTGGACTTCAAAAACTTTATTAGGTCGTTGAGGCTGGTACTATTAAAAGGGGTGGTTCGGGGATGTCCTGCGTGTAATGTGCGGATATTCCTGATCAGGTCGACATGTTTCGAAGCATCAAGGCTTCTTCATCAGGACTGGGAATGATCCCTTCGGTACTCACTATGTTACTATCAAGATGTGAATTAAATAGTGTGCTATATACAGAGTAGTGAAAAAATCTAAAATATCATGCACTTCATACAGTACCCAATTGGTATTTCTAAAATGTATGTGAGGATATGTAGGAGGCAATGCTCCATGAGCCTTTTGACGGGATGACGTTATCTTGAGCGAGGATGAGTTGACTACTACAATACAGTGGCAACCCCCTTTCCACCTGTCAAAAGGCTCATGGAGCATTGCCTCCTACATATCCTCACATACATTTTAGAAATACCAATTGGGTACTGTATGAAGTGCATGATATTTAGCATTTTTTCACTATTCTGTATATAGCACACTATTTAATTCACATCTTGATAGTAACATAGAGAGTACCGAAGGGATCATTCCCAGTCCTGATGAAGAAGCCTTCATGCCTTTGATCAGGAGTATCCGCACAGGAGTATCCACACATTACACGCAGGACATCTCCGAACCACGCCTTTTAATAGCACCAGCCTCAATGACCTAATAAAGTGTTTGAAGTCCACAAGGCCAGGTCTTTTTTAACTCACTCCTCGCATTCACTTTTGACCCTTCGTCTCACTACCCCTACACAACACATAGTACTGTAATATCAGTGCTCCCGCGTAGTTGCAGGTTGAAGCACGCCCCATCCCGCAGAGGGGCAGAAAGACCCCTATGATGAAGCATGACACCAAGGGCCCTTTTGATGTGTGAGGGGTATTCAAGCAAACACTGTGTGCACCCTACCAAGATAGGTAACACACTTCTCTGAACCTCCTTCAAGGTGGATCTCTTTGTTTTGTTCAGATTTCTAGAGGAGGATGTATCCACCTCCAGTGTCCATGCTAGACACTACCTCTTCACTCCCATCTCTTGTTTTTTGTAGAAATAATAAGGAACAGGCCATCTACTGTACATGTCACCAGGTAAATTGTTGGCTTTTACATGTTTTCTCTCAGGACGTTTGTTTGAGTTCTGGTTTCCCTGCTATAGATTCTACTTGCTCACATTTGTATCGTCCTGATGATGATCTCACTTTCTTGAGATCGAAACACCGTTGACCGTTACAACCAAAAATCCACTACTACATTTAATTTATTTGGAGTTTTGTCCACTATTGTTGTCAATGCGATGTAAATTTTAAATGTCACTGGCACCCCTCACTTCACGCACCTTCACTTTTTATGTGAGCAACGGAACTATTGCTAAGAAATTTACTATGATATTCCATTTATGCTGATAATAAATGTGATGTCATCTCAAACCTTGGGGCAGATTTACAATAACTGGTGCATCCCTGCATATCAGCAGGGACGCGCGAGTTATTGTGCGTCACGGCTCCACCACCATGGATGTGCCCCATTTACAATGCGGCGCACCATGGGGCAAAAATGGACAGATGCGTGACGCATCTGCTGCCGTAAAGATGGTGCATTGCTGGAGTTGCGTGGCAAGCGCGACGCAGCTCCAGCAAGGCTCGGGGGTGCCCTATCTTTAAAATACTGCGTCAATCCTTATGCCTGCTTCAAGCAGGCGCAGGGTTTTGACACACCATGGCCTTAAAAGTGTCTGAGTGAAATCTTGTAGATTTCACTCAGCCACTTTTAGGAGGCGTTCCTGCGCTGGAACGCCTCCCCTGCAGCGGAACGCCTACATGTGGCGCAGGGCTTTACAACATGACGCATCTCCTAGATGTGTCACGTTGTAAGTACCCCGCACCATGGCGCTGGCTTTGCGCCGCCGCTGCGTCACAAAAGTGACGCAACTGCGGCATAAAAGTGGTGTAAGGGGCTTGTAAATCTGCCCCAATGTGTCTAACCCTGGGCGTAGTTCACGTAGCCGCGCTACGCAAAGCTACACGAAGATGTTCTTGCACTAGGCGAGCTACGCGAGCATGCGTAGTTGCTTGGGGCACCCGTTCGCGATGCGTTTTTCTTGTTCGGGAGCACATTGTGCGTGTTCGGGGCACTGATTGCGTGCTCGGGGGATAATATCTCACGAACTTACCCATGCGGTCGCCTATGGGCGCGGCCATCTTGTTTTCCAATTGTCCCGCCCGCTCACGATGCCTTATTTCCTTCTCCGGGTCGCGTATAGCATGTTCGCAATGCGCATGTCATGTTCGGGAGCGCATTTTACTTGTTCCCGACAATTATTGCGTGTTCGCAAGAAATATCGCGCAAACTAACCCACGCGGTCGTGAATGGGCACGGCCATCTTGTTTTTCACTCTATGCTATGGTTCTGGGCCTACTTTTCTATCCTCCCTTAATCTTTGCAATCCTTAGTTTTTTACATAGTTTTTCTAACATTTTTTTATTTATCATCTATCTCTCTCTGTCCCTAACTTTATATTTTGCATTTTATTTCTACTTTTATTGTGTTTTTTTACTTTATATTACTTCTTTCTTTAAGCTACTACTTCTTCCCCCTAACTTTCTTTTTCCCTTCTAACTTTTCTTTTCCACCTCCCACCCACCCCAGAACCATGGCCAAGGGCACTGCCACGAATGGCTCAAAGGGCAAGGCGCTTGCGCCCAAAAGCAGCCTGCCTTGCGGCAGAATGCGTCCTGCAGGGGTGCAGGCCCGGCAGCTTTTTGGCGAGGTGAAGGTGGCCGCCCTTGTTTTTTTATCCAGCGCCACCTCCCCTTGACCTTGGCATCAGGCGGCAGGCCCGGCTCCGGGTACCCTACCCAGGAGCATCACCGTTGGTGGGCGAAGGTGCGCCGGGCAGTGTTTCGGTGCTCAGGGGTCCGGCGCACCGATAACCAGCTGGCCCACCGGTGGTCTGACATCCTGGACCGGAAGCAGGACCTGTTGGACCTGCTAGGTGTCGAGGTCATGGGGCTTGGTGAGTAGCTAATATATAGTAGTATAAGTATTGTTGTGTATAAATTTGACGAATAACAAGATTACTGCTGCTAACGTTGCTGGTAAATTACGTTTCAAAATCTTCTGTGACACAGGTGCTCGGCGCTACTCTTACTTGTTTGCAACTTTGCGCTAGCTTGGGCTGATTAATGTAACAGTTTACTTTAGAGAACTGAAGTTAGGTAATGCTATTGCTAGAGAGACTCTAGTCCTTCCATTGTCCTCCTGCGAAATAGTGGTGGATGGATACTAGGTTTAGTTAGTATTAGTTCATAATTTTTTTACGGTCTGCGTGACGCGTGACGCCTCCTCTGTCACTGAGTGCTGCTTTCCCCAGTCTTCCATAGAACCTTTTGTAGTTTGTTTAGTGAGTGGTAGGCTTAGCAGGGTCAGTCAGTAGCAGAACAAGATCAGATGCAACCAACCCCCAATTTGTTTTATGCACAAATGTATGCATGTGTCCTGCATCTCATCTATGCATTTTTGATGGCTACAAAAATGGAAATGCAGACTTAGTGAACAATTGGCCCATCTGGAATAGGTGGTCTAGGTCTGGTGGTACTTAGGCTTCATTAGTATTCTGGAATCAGAATGATTATGGAACACTGGAGTGTTCATAAATAAGTAGACGATCCGTGAATCCAGCAAGCAGCCCAGTAGTCGATCCATCTGATTAGATAGGTCAATTTTTTTGAAATTGTTGTTTCCTAAAATGTTTTTGCATGTTTTCTTAAAATGATTTATTTGTTTCACCGCACTCCTTAATGTTTGTCTCTTTCTTTAATATATCTTACATGATCATCATCACCACCCAGGGGCAAGAAGACGTGGTCCGAGTCGGCGGGACAACAACCAGAGAACCGCTACTCTACCGAGGCCCCTGCTGCTGGCCTCAGTACGTCCTCCAGAGGTTAATATTAACAATCATATTTCCCTAACTTTTACTGCACCTTTTTTTCCGAACTATCAATTATGTTTCCACTTTCTAATTCTAATTTTTTACAAAAGCTTCTTTGACCTTGACTATCTGTTTCCAAATTCTGGTTATCCCTGCCTCTAAGTTCTTTCTAACTGCCTCTTCTATGACTCTCTGTACTACTACTACTTTTAGTCTGTCTGCAGCTAAGTTTGCCCAGTTGGCCACTCTTTATTGAAGGTTTTCTTTGGAATAAAACTCAGATTGACCAATAGCTCTAGCCACTGTGTCCTGTCCTTTGGGTTGTCCTCTTCTAGTCTTCTTAATCTTGAGGATTTGACAATTCCCACCAACAAAATGCCCAACCAGATATTTGACTAGTATTTTGGATAGGATAGTACACACTACCACTGTTGTAGGGATTCTGCACAGCCACATACAGAACTATGCACAAGAAAATAGGATGTTGGTGATGGGAGGTTGGACCTTACTCACACCTCAGTCAGAAGAACCCACAATCCCTTGACCGACTAGCTATAGTGTCTCATTAGGTCCCGATTCCCCACACGAAGATACACAATGATGATGAGACAACCCAGAACATAACACCCTTTTGCTCACTCACTTGTGTAAGTCCACCCCACCACACCAAATACCACAGAGTCTATGAGTAAGTTCAAAATGTTTATTTTCAAATAAGTAACAAGCTCTGTATGTCGTTCTATGAAATTATTACTACAGCCAGCTCCAACAGCAAAAAGCATAAGATTAAAACAGTAAACATTTACAAGTGCATGATACAAGACAAAATATCTGTGTGAATTCAAGATGACCCCTCACCGTAGAATGTAGAAATACTGGTTACATGCGTCATAAGCTCTGCAAATCTTTGGTTTGTAGAAGGGAATCTTCCGCCTATTATGAGAAAAATGGTGCACGTTAGATAGTATAATGCAATTATGCAAGCATTTCGCAGTCATGCCAAAAAGTGTAACATGTACATGTGATGGCTAAGCAATACGGACTAAGCGAACTCCATAACTAAGTGGCTTGTTTTCCGACCTCTTCACTTATATGCAACACTCATGTGGCCTCAAAGGCGTCTACTGCACAACAAGCTGCGAGGTAATATGCGCAAAAGAGTAGTAGACATGATGAATCTAAAAGGGTTACAGGGCTCAGGCTAACTTTCCAAAGAGTAGAGTAGAACTAGATGACCCTAGGGAGCATAATAACACAACTAGTGTCTGTTTACTGACTCTACTCTAGCACCCGATTTGGACTAGTGATGATGTATGTTGTATTAACTTTTTTTCAATCTTCCTAGTGAAAACTAATAAAATAGGGGGAGGTGTACAGGCATCTAAAAATGTGTAATTCTTTTCTAGGCATACTACCAACCACCAGTGCCGGCGGGGCCAGCAGCGATGGCGATGCGGCCATTCCGGAGGCGGCGGGAGACCAGGCGGCACCTGCAGGAGCTACAGGGGGGGAGCCAGCAGCAGTGGCGGGCGGTGGTAAGTTATATTCATTACTTATTGACATTACTACTAGATGGAAGTGTGTTCACTTCACTCACTGTACTGTGAGACTTATTAAGTTGTAGTGAACATTATACAACGGTTGAAGAAGACACCCTTTACTTAGCATTAGCAATGCATTAGAAATAGCATTAGCAGCGTGAGTTGAGTAACCAATGGCCTCTTCTATCTGACTCCAACTCTGCTGTGGATGTTTTATGGAGAAGACTAAACCCAAGATCAGATGACCGTGATGGATGTGTTGGACAAAGAGGGAAAGAAGGGTGGAAGGAGGAAGGACGGGCGAGATGTATTATGACTGGCAGAGAAGGATATGTTGGAAGCATGCATAGGTGGCTGATAGAAATCAGATCAGATGCATGGGTTGTTGAAGGATGGGTGGAAGGTGAAAGAAGATGCCGGCCTGGGTGGGTGACACAGTATGGGTGGATACTAGATAGCAAGAATCATCAGCGGTGTTTGGTGCAAACTCAAAGCCAAGGCAAGCAAGGAAGGAGCGGACACATGGGTGGTTGTTGGTGAAACCAACTAAGGTTTGTTAAGAGATATATAAAAAAGAATGATAGATATTTACTTTAATGGATGTATGCCTGGATGTAGTATCATCATAGACAGCATAGGTGGAAACTGTCACTGGAGAGTCGTACTTTGAAGAGAATGTAAAAGAAACTGCGCCAGAGTAGCAAAGCGGAGGGGACTATAAGTACTATTTTCAGAATACAGTTGACTCACAGTAGTTTGCAAGCACATCATATATATATATTATCAAGCGCCTTCCTCCGACTCCGAGGACCACTCCCTACCTATGTTAATGTATTTTCGATTGTGTCAGCCAGCCTGCAAAGGGTGGCCTATCTGTTGGTTACACAATCAATGAAAACAAAGTACCCTATGCAGTAGTGGTCGGTGGTGGGAGTGCTGGCGGGCGGTGACGTGGGGAGGGGCAGGGTGGGGGGTAGTAAACTATGTATTACGGCCAAATACAGGTAAGCAAACATAAAAATAAATAAAAACAAATTTCATTGTGCGCACTGCACCGCCAAATGCGATGCAGTGCGTACAACAAAATTTGTATTATTAATTTATATGTATTGTTTACTTACCTGTAATTGTCCGTAATCCATAGTTTACTACCCCCCACCCTGCCCCTCCCCACGTCACCGCCCAGCAGCACTCCCACCACCGACCGCCACTGACCTGATGTCGTGTTCCCATCTATAATATAAGCAATGATCATTGGATCAGATAAATAATCTGCCTTTTTGTAGTACCCAGGGCAGGGTGAAAGTGAAATTGAGCAATTGCCCTCATGTAACAGAGAGAGTATGCATGGCTAGTGCCACCCGTAATACAAAAATATGAGCTACCCCACCTGCAGACAGTAGTAGTAAAAAAAACTAACGTGAGTCTGCATCATGTGACTCGTATCTGTTTCTCTTGGGTGCAAGCTTAGCTGACTTAGCTGGCATGCCAGCTACAACAAGGTTATGTAATTTCGCTAAACTAGAGATAAGAACAAGACGACTGGTGTGTACTGGAGTCCATAGTGCTAGTATAATGCCGGAAACTCCCACAAATGTTAGAGTCTGAGGAAGTAGGAAGATAGATACTTACCACAAATGTTATGTACTGTGCTTGCTAGTGATACTGTGCCACTATGTGTTGAAAGAATTTTGTGTTACTGTTTAGCTAAGAGTATTGGTTACAACAATGTTCTTTTTCTTTCTCGGTATAGATCCTCCTTCCCAACCAAAACCCACGCGGAAGGAGTTGGCAACCAGGGCCCGGCGCCGTAAACTGGAGGCCATTTGTGAAGAATAGTGGTGGCTGGTGGCTCAGGCAGAGGAGGAGGCAGCTGCAGCCTCCTCCAATGCCCCGGGCCCATGCCAGGCCCCGCCTCTAGTTTTACGGCACCGTGGTCAGGCAGCCGCCCGCTGCCGTGCTTCAATATCAAGCACTGCTGCCCCCCCTGGATGTAACTGCAGGGCATTTCACCGCCAGATGCTCCTCCGGATGGCATGCTTGGAGGAGCACCTAGAGGAGCGGGTGAAGATCCTGGTAGATAAACATCTGAATGCCCGCCGAATTTAGGACCTTGTTGAATTGCCCCTTTTTTAATTCCTTTTGTTGGTGGGTGGGTTTTGGGTGTTGTGGTTTCTGGACATTTGGGACTTTTGGACATTGGTTGGGGTTAGGGAGGGGGGTGGGTCAGGTCAGAGTGGGATAGTTTGTTTTTGTTAGGGTAATAAATTATATATTTACTTAAACATACGATGTTAATGTTTCGTGGGTGGGTTACTGTTTTACGAATTTACGTCACATGGTTGGTTTCCTTGCTGCTGCAGGCCCGCAGCCAGTGTTTGATTTAAACGATCTGCTGATTTTGTAACAGACAAACAGATAGATGCGGTACTCCTCACTGAGGTATTTTATTGGTCCTACTAGTACTGTCAGTCTCTCCTCCTAGTCCATTATACCTCCCACCAAACTTATCTTACCTGTGATTGATGATGATTAAGTTTGGCACAGCGATGGCTGCATGGTTTCCCAAGTGAATGGAGAAGATGCCATGGTTGTGGTGGTAGTACCGTAGTAGTAGACACTGGCACTAGCATTTGAAAAAAGAAAAAGAGACAGTCACTTGCCTGAGAGAGATTGTGGGAGGAGTAGTAGAACGAAGTAAAGTACAGCATTGGTGGGCAAGCAGAAGAAGATCCTTGCCCTGCCTTGAAATTGAATTAGTGTTGCTTTCACCACATCTGCCCTGGAAGCTTGTGATCAATTGTTGGTGTACATTTAATGGAGTTACATCACACCTCAATATAAATCACACAACCCAGGGGATGAGGGTTAGGGATTGACGAATGGATGGGAAGGGGGGTTTGGGGAAAGGTTTGACAAAGAAAAACAGACAGTATGCATGGACACAACAAAAGTAAAACACAATCTTGGAAGGCGACCATGATCCAATATCCAAGAAATCTATACAGGGAGAAAAAGGAAATGCATGCATGATGATGAAGAGAACTTGATGGTTAATGAGTTGTACTTACTAACTACTACTACACAATTAGACAGTACAGGGCAAAAAAATTTAATATGAAATGTGCCTTGCCTGTCTGCCCTCAGAGCAAACCAAATTACATGCTGTACCGAGCTTACTTTTTGTTTTAAAGCTAGCAAAGAAAATGAAAAAATAGTTGTAGGGATCAATTACCAAACAAACCACAACACACAGTCGTAATGATTGAAGAGAAAAAAGGAATCAAATACATTAAAAGAAGAGTGATGAATGATACTAAAGTTACTGTATTATCCTGGTCCAATTGTGGAGTTGCATCATTCTCGTCATTCATCTTGGTCCTCCCTTCCATGGACACTCTGCACATCAATCTTGGGCCTGATGCGGATTGGTAAGGTAAGTGTGAGTTGTTTCTCCCACTATAGCACAGGGTAAAGGCCGGCCTGTAAGCGTAGATGGAAAAACAAAATGGGTATTGAAAAATAACTGCATTAAAAAAAATAAGCTCAATTATGGTGGAGTGCAAGAAGAGAAGACAAGACTCTTGAGAGAACACTTTCAGACTGAGGCGGCTTGGATACACCGTGTCTACTCTACAGCAATAAGCTACGACAACAACAGGACAGGAGCCAGCACAGAACAGGCCCACCACGGCACCGGACCGCCCCGGTACCCAACCTCCATTTACCTTAAATTTTGACAGAGCCAGACAAAAGGCATATACAGCAACCTAGCATTTTCCAAATCAAGTGACTAAATCAATGCGCCACTGTCAGTGATACTACTACACTCTACTCCACACCACTACACGGACATGTAGCCTAGGTCTGCTGTGGTTCTTGTTGAATTGTTGTGTTTACCTTTTATGCCAGTCCATGAAACGCAGTTATTCCTTCAATTATCTCCGATCCAACTGACTGACTGCGGGCAAAGATAGTATGGTCATCATCATGATCTTGTGGTACGTGTTTTCCAACCACCAACTCAGTCTGTAGTGACTTCGATTAAGTTTATATTCCATATTACAAAATTGCAACGGATATTGGCCTGCACCTGCAGTAGTAGGAGTACAATGTGGCTATTAAACAACAAGGAAACATTGACTGTCACATGAGTCACTTTTACTTTGTAGATAAACTAGTATAGTTCGACTTCATGCACATTCACTCATAGTCAGCAAGCATCCAATGCAATGCATGCCATAACTCATTAATCATTACCTGTCTTGCTCTTCTCTTTGGCTGTCAGATCAGATGCCTAGCCTTCTGACAGTGATGAGTTTCGACTCGGAAACAAAACGGAAGATAGCTGTAGTCACGTTTCACTTCTTATGGAGGGATTGTTAGAGGCAACATTTATTGTACTATTCTCCATCACCATCCAATGTCTGGCTTGCTTAAAATGTATTTAGGGAGAGTAAGGAAGATGGAGCAGGGCTCTGAGGAGTGGAGTAGACAGTTATGCACAGACGTGCAACTCCAATAGGGAAATAAAAAGAGGAGACGGTGTTGATGGATTTGTTGTGATTAGATTTGAACTAGAAAAACAGATACACGCACATATCAAGGAAGGAAGAACAATTTGAAAGCCTAGTTGTCAGGGAAGAGGAGCTCGTCCTCAAACTCTGGTGGTCCGAACAGTAGTAGGTCATGTAACCCACTACTTATGTCATCGAAGTAGCTCTCCTCTTCCTGCTGTGATTCACGTATTTTGTACTCTGGTGGTATAAAGTACTGATTCATTTTGATCGTGGTTAACCTCTCCACGCTCTTGGGCGAGAGACTGGTCCTTTTCACAGTAACAATGGCACCAGCAGCACTGAAAACACGCTCAGAAGAGACACTTGTAACAGGGCAAGCCAGATACTTTATCGCCAGCCTGCTGAGCACTGGCCATTGGCTTCTTTTCCCATGCCAATACACCAATGGGCTTTGCTCCATGAAGACCTCTGTTTTGTCATCCAGATAGGCCTGGACCATCCGCTCAATGTTCATGGGTGCTCCGATTTGCTTGGCCTCTTTTGCCTTTGCATCAGCAATGGACGTACAAAACCCTTTCCGTAGAAACCAATCACTTGCCGTTTTTTTAATGTTGCTGATGATCCTGTTGGTGCTGTTGTTGATGTTATTGCTGGTAGTGTTGGTGACTGCTGGGAGGCAAACGCACTGCTCTCAGGCTCTGAAGTAGAACTTGACTCTGGGTGCCCTGTAGTACTTGTTCTGGCCTGGGGTTGTGGGCCTCTAATTAAGAGCCGTTCGTTTTCGAAGTCAGTGGGTTCCTCAGCTATCAAAGTTTTGTACTCGGCAACATCCACTTCTGAAAAAGGAATTACTTCATTACTGTTCAGCAATAATTTGTAACGTGGATCCAAAATTGAGGCAGTAATGTAATGTCGATGTGACACAATGTTATTTTGAATCCTTATATTTTCAGATAAGCGAACGGCTAAGGTGTCCGCCAAATAATATGCGTCTACTTTGTCATCCACACCTGCGTATGTTTCAGACACCTCCTTCAGCTCTTGCTCTAGCATGTACAACAATGGGATAGCTTGGCCCATAGTACAGTCCTCCCTGCTGACTTCATGTGTGAAGACCTCAAAAGGAAGTAGCATCTCTGTCAGGCATTTAACGAGTTCCCATTGGGCCATCTCAATGGTCATGCCTTTCACAGTAGGATCTCCTGACCTTTTCATGACATAAACATTGAGTGGTATGTTCAGCTCAAACAGACGCTCAAGCATGTAATAAGTAGAGTTCCAACGTGTTGGCACCTCCTGGATGAGTACTTTGACTGGCATTTTATGCTCACGTTGAATGACCCTCAGCTGCTTCCAGGCTTTAAAAGATTGGTTGAAATGTGTGCATATTCTTCTGCAGGTGGTCAGTACGTTGCTGACTTTGCTTTCATTTTTCAGAAAGTCTTGAACAACAATGTTAATGCAGTGTGCCAAACACGGGACCCTGAAATAGCCACCATCTTTCATGGCCCTAACTACATTACTGCCATTGTCCATGGCAACAAAACCAATGTTAAGCCCTCTTGGTCGCAGCCACTCAAAGATCTTGCTGTTAAACTCATCCAAAATGTTTGCAGCAGTATGAGATTTCTCCATAGCAAACATGGCTACAGTTGCATGTCTGCGAGTGTCATTAAAAATCTCAGCAGTGTCAACACCTGCAGCTATCTTATCTTTAACACTCGAAAAAGAGACCCAGTGTGCAGTGATGCACATGTAATCAGTGGCTTGGCGACTGGTCCACATGTCTGTTGTCAGGTGGATACTCTGAACAGCACTCTGTTTTAAGGCTTTCCAGCAATTCCAGCACGTCGTGATATAGTGCTGGAACAGAAACTCTGGCAAAATAGTAGCGGCTGGGAACCTTCCATTTTGGGCAGGTGGTTGTCACAAATTCAAGAAAACCCACCCCTTAAACAAAAGAAAAAGAGAGAAGGTCCAGTGCTAACATTTTAGCCAGCTTCACATTGTACAAACGTGCTATTGGGTTGTTGCATTTGTACTGCCCCTTCGGCCTAGTAAACATTCTAAGAATGGTAGGCTGCATGGTATTCCTTCCTGTTATGCTCAATGTCGCACTTTTTTTTAAATGCAGTACTCCTTGGTGTCTCAGGCTGACTCTTACTCTTGTGCCACTGAGATGTTGCTGAGGATGTGGGCATTGCCACTGCAGTGCTGCGGACGCGGCTACTTTGTGTACCACTACCACAGAGAATGTCTTCCTCTTCTTCTTCTTCCTGTTCCACCGTGAGCGGACCTTCTGCTACTCGTTTATCCCTACCAACAGCAATGGTTTCAGTTTTTATGCGATGAAGGTGCTCCTCCCAGTGGATTGCGTGGTGTTTTTTCAGATGGGTCATTTGGCCTCCGGTACCATAGTTTGTACCAAGCTTACCACGACTAACAGAGGTATGACAAATGGAGCATACAGCAATGTTCTCCTCCTTTTCGCTAACCGTAAAGAAGTCCCACACTGGGGAGCTTAACTTTTGTCTCCTGCTGGAGGTGCCACTTCCAATTCCGGATGAACTGGAGGGTGTGTGTTGAATTTGACTCTGTGCAGTACCACTACCTACTTCTGCTGAGGTGGTGCTTGTGCTGGATGTAGGACGCTGCCGGCCCTTTGCTAATGTAAATATGGAAGCTGGAGGTCGTATTGGTGTTACCTGTGTTGGAGGTATGCATGCTACATCCCTCGCAACCATTTTAGATAGGGTAATAATGTTGGTCTCCATCTCCTCTGGGCCGGGAGTGATGTTCGTGATGACTGGCTCATCATCATCATCATCAGCATCCTGCTCTTCTACATCAACGTCCATAAAAGTAAAGCTTACGGGAACCTTCCTTTTCCCATGCCTGATCTTGGGACGTGTCTCCCTCTCAGACTCAGTTTGTGGCTTCCAAGTGGCATCTAGATCATCAGAAGGGGGGCTTGGCGAAGAACTTGATGGACTAACCCTCCTTTTCCTTGCTGGGGATTTGGAAGACAATGGAACTTCTGAAGGAGTGGCTTCTTCTTCTTCCTCTGCATGAGGCTCAATTTCCTGAACTGCCCCTACTTCGGGAGGGACAACAACTACTATTGCGGGCTGTGGTTGCGGCTTTTGTTGTTGACCACTTATCTGGTGTGTTCCCTCCTGCGTTGATTGTGTACTACTTTGAGATAGCGATAAGTTTAGTTCAGGCTCAGCATCACTGCTTTCCACCATTAGGCTGGCTACCTCTTCCACACTCATCTGCTTGGGCCTGGGTTGGTGGGTTGGGCCCACTAATGCGGATGTGCTTCCCCCAGCTTGGCCCCCGGACACCGCTGCTGCAGGCGTCATTTTTGGTGTCCCAAAAAAGGTTTTGGGCTGCACACCAGACTTCAGTGAGACTTCCTTCTTCTTCTGTTCCTTCTTCTTAATGGCAACTTTCTTGGTACTGGAGGACCTGCTACCTGCTTTCTTTGGGGGCATCTGCTTCAGATGTCAGCAGCACTCACTTGCACAAGTTGCAGAGATGGTTGGTCAGGTCACTCACACGTCATGTCGTGTACAGTAGCAGGACGTCGATCTGGCACCACAACGGACGATGATGACACAACTCCTCCTCAGTCTTTTGTGCACCTAAAAGCAAAGAAGCCAGAAGAACATCAGTCAAAAGATAGTGCAATCAAACTAATATAATATATAACTTCTTAGTGTGTGGTGGGTGATCACAATTATGAAATTTTAATAAGTCAGTGAACAACAGCAGTGTAGCCATTTATGAGACTTTGACAACAAGGCCAGGGCTCCTGGTGTACTACTGTACTGTGTACACTCAGGAAGAATAAGAATAGCAAAGAACAAAAACATAAATGTAGCGTAGCCTGTTTGCCCTAAATAAAAATGTGTGCATCACATGAGATGGATTCAGCATCAGAGAGCAACAACAACGAACACATACACATAAAAATGCATTTATTTACCACACACAAAAAGTGAAATATACCCCAGGAAAAAAGTGAAACCCACATTTTGCAATTCAATCCAAAGCCATCCATGCCACACATGATGTTGAAGTTCAACAGACAACACAAAAACAGTTGTTTAACTTCCATGCACCTGATGATTGATGAGTAGTACCCCTGGACCCTACTGGCAGACTAGGCCACAAGCTTGGAGGCCTATGGAAAAAGCACAGTGGCTGGTCCCACAAAATGGCCGCCACAACATGGCCAGGCCACTCACAAAAACAAGAAAAGGTCAGGAATACAAGACAGACAATGCAGGCCTATGGCAAAAGCACAATGCCTGGCTTCACAAAATGGCTGCCACCCACATGGTAAGGCCACCCACCACAATAATAACAAGAAAGTGAATACAAAGGACAGGAACAGGAAGTTGGAGTCTCTGTGGAACTTACTTCCTCTTTTAAAAATTGTTTAAAAAAATAAAAGTGACACCATGCTCCAAACTACAGCCAAATGACAACCTGAGGAGTTTTTTTTAGCAAAATGCACAAAATCATCATTTTTAGAAGGTTTTATGTTGCTCGCAAGATATTGTTTGCCAGATTGCAAATTCTGCGTGTTCGGCATCGCAAACTGTACAAAAAGTCGTTATCGCGTGCGCGAACACGCATATTGAGAGCGCGAAAAAGACAAAAACTGTAAGTTCGCGTTGTCGCGCTGTGCAGAGTTGCCAAAAGCACGCGAGCTGAATTCCTAGGGTTACCTACTTGCTGAAAAGCCCTATTTCATTAACACACACCCAAAAACTGAAATTCCACTTCAAAAACCACATTTTGCAATTCAATCCAATGCCATCCACGGTGTTAAAATTCAACAGACAACATAAACAGTTTTTATGCACCCATGATTTGATGATGACTTCCTCTGGGCCTACTGGCAGACATGGCCACAAGCTTGGAACTGAATGGCAAAAGCAAGCACACTGCCTGGATGGCTCCACAAAATGGCCACTAGCCACCCAACAACAATATGAAATGGAAGACAGACAATGTCAGCCTATGCCAACAGCACACTGCCTGTCTTCACAAAATGGCCGCCACACACATGGCCAGGCCACAACAGCAAGCATAAGCCAAGGGGAACAAAGAAAAGACATGCAGGCCTATATGGAAAAAGAAGCACACTACTAAACTACCACCACAAAATTGCCACAAGCCACATGGGCACTCACAGTCACAACAGGCCATGGAAAACAATTAACTGAAGCAGGCCTATATATGACCAGACAAAGGAGGCCTACTAAACAACAGAGCTTTAATACAAAAATGAAAATCAACAGGGCTACGAAAGGATTGGAAAGTTACACATCAAGCACACACACACATCCAACAAAGGTATTTAACACACAAACCCAAACAGTGAAATACACCACAACCACATTTAGCAATTCAATCCTATGCCACCCATGCCCTACATGATGTTTAAATTCAACAGACACCACAGAAACATGGACCCATGGGTACCTCTGGGCCTACTGGCTGAAATTTCAAAGAAAAACAACTAGGCCCCTATTGAAAGTCCAAGCCACCCACAACAATAATTTTTAAAATGAAATGAAAATCCCAGAAAAATGTAGGTACAAACAAGCCCCAATGAAACAAACATGTACACCAATTCTCCAACTTACTTGTAAAATTAAATCTCAAATCAAAAAGTCCTCAAATAAATCCAATCCAATGATATGATGCAGCAGACAGACACAAAAAGTGATCCTTCCAGCTCCAAATCCAAATGAAATCCAAATGAAAGTGAACAGCACATGGACAAAGCACTGGGAGGAGCCTGCTGGACAGGAACAGGAAGTTGGAGACTCAGGGGCACTTCCTTCCTCTTGAAAAAAAGAGTAAAAAAAAAAAACGACTCCTTGCACAAAAGACTACAGCCAAATCACAATCTGAGGAGCTTTTCTGAGCAAAATGATCATTTTCGAGAAGGTTTTATGATGCTCGAGAGATATTCTTTGCCAGATTCTAGTTTTTGCATGTTCGGGATTGCGATCTTACCAAGACAGCCGCCGGAAGTCAGCTTGCACGTCCGATTGACGTGGTCGCGTTCGCACACTCTCGCGGGATCGGGTGGCCATATTACAAATTTTGTGGTGCACGCGAACGGATAGAAAATCAAGTCGGCAAACGCAGGATCACGGTAAGAAGTTACCGCGCGCGCGAGAATGCATATTGAACACGTGAGGAAGCAAAACAACTACGCTACGCAGTAGATTGCCTAGTATTCGGCAACTTCGCGCTCTACGCGAATTGCGACGTTACCGAAACTTCGCAAACTCCTCGAGCAGAGCGTAGTTCACCTCCCAGGCTTACTTGTGTCCCAGCATATATTGCATAACCAGTCCAACGCGGACTCCTCAGCATTGCTCCACTTGACTCTAGCTGCTCTAAATACTACAGTAGACTAGGCTACCAGAAGACCTCAGTGGCCTCTCTCAGACCTGTTTCTTTACAAACTAATTACTCACCCCTGGTCAGAATACTGGGGCACCCTTGTTCTCTTAAACATATACTATATGGTGGTGCTAGAAGACAGTAGCAGCATGCTTGCGTACTAGTCGTCGAATACTAGTGAAAGCACTAAATCCAGAAGCGAGGTTCCACTCCCTACTAGCCAAACTCAAACTGTATGATGAGGAATATTCTTTGCGGGGAACTAATTAAATTGAAATAAAAAACTGAGTAAATGCTGTTTTGCATGCAAGGTTTGCAAAAAAATTGGGACAGTCACCAGAGGGAGACTAGAGTATGACTAGTAGTAGTGCACTATAAGAAGACTGTCAAACGAGAAAACATGGTAAGCAATGCTAAAGTAAAATAAATAATCAGAATGGAGAGCTACTAAAATTTACATACTGAAGTTGACACGAGCTATGAAGTCGACAAGCGTAACCTTTAGTGCTTGAAGGATGATGATGCTGGCAATTATGAATTGTGTTCCCCTGAAAATAACATAAACATTGAATACCGTGCATGGGTGGGCAATCGAATATATATGATATTGCCAATGTTGGCTATACTTAGAGCAGAAGAAGATCTTCACTTTTTTTATTTTTTATTATTTAGTTTATTTATTCATGTTTCACATAAACAGAAGATAGCAGATGTGATGGATAATCAGCAGTATCAAAACAATTCTGGGTAAGTGGCATGCAGCACAGTGACATTAAATCCATAAATGCACATAGGGCAAGTATCTTCAACATTTTCCCATGTCAATAGCATCTTACATGAAGGTCACATATTAGGATCCCCATATGCCCATGTACGTTTAAAAAAGGAAGCAATATTTCCAGGAGTACGAGCAATACACCATAGCATGTAGTGTTTAGACCTGAATACATGATAATGAGGGTGGACATCAGGAATCCTGATCAATGTCTTTTGAATGAACCAGGAGGTATGACTGCAATGGGCCCCAGAAATCACGGGGTGTGAGGAGATCTGGAGAAGCTCAGCATATGTACCCATTTGTTCCTGCCATAGTGTCATGTCTCAAATCCACTCCTTGTACTTGGGTGCCCGTCTTCGACTCCACGTACAGGCCACCCGCCATCTGGGCAGAACTAGGACAAATGAAACAAATTTAAGATTATTTGCTGGTATCTTCTCAGTATAACCAAGTAGAGCCAAAAGTGGAGACCTCGAGAGGGACAAGGAAGTCATGCATTCCGGCGCTGTGAAAACTTGTTGCCAATAGTTGTGAACGGTGAGACACCCCCAAGCTAGATGTGGGAAGTCAGCTGCCTCTGTTTTGCATCTATCACAGCGGTCTGTGTCCCATAACCCAAATCTGTGCAACTTAACTGGGGTGTACTAAGTACGATGAAGAAATTTGTAGTGAGTGATGCGTAGTCGACTACTGGAGGAGACCTGTTCAGTTTGCTTACAACAGAACGTCCATTGTGAATCAGTGATGACTTGTCCTAGTTCTGCCGACCATTTATCCCGAGCTGCACATAGAGGATACTCAGTGTCAGGCTATGATAAATTGTAGACACTAGGTGAGAAGCATTGGTCAAACGTAGTACATGGTGCAAAGGGGCTACCAAAGGGGCTACCACTGAGGGCTCCGAGGGGTACACTGGGGTGCACTCTTTTAGCCCATGACGTAACCGGACTTATAGAAACGTCTCCATAACAGAGGGTAGGGGGTCTGAATATATTTGTTGGATAGTACGAATTTTGCCCCAGCATTGGAGTTGGCGTGCAGTTGTGACACTCTTAAACACACCTTCTTGCAGCAGTGACATCTTTGGATGATATGCAATTCCATGCTTTAATCGAGCAATCTACGGAGGACAGGTGGGGTTCACAGGGCGCAACCGTGGACAATATGACCCCATCGAGGGGAATAGGGTCAGCAAGCCAATGTTCAGTCCCAACATGAGGTGTATATCTGGGAGGGTGGAGCCAGAAGTGTGCGTAATCAGCTTGGGCACATATGCAATATAATTCAAAATTAGGAACATCAAAGCCCTCATGGGAGTATGGGCGCATGAGCGTGTCCCACAGTATGAACGGTTGTTTGCCACCCCATACCAATCTAATCAGCTCAGCTCAGAGAGAGAAGAAATGCCGTCCTGGATCATATGGGGTGTTTAAGAATAGATATAAAAATTTGGGGAGGACCACCAATTTAATGAGAGCGATACAGCCTGCCATAGTGAGGGGGAGTGCGTTCCACCTGGTTATGCAGCCGGTAATGTGATCTAACGTTCGCCCATAATTTAGCCTCATCAATTCCTCCCGGTCTGCAGTGATTGTATCCCTAGATATTTTACTTCAGTAGAGCACCATTCAATGGGGAAGTCTGTATCAAACGGTGCAGCTGAAGTAGTTAACGGGAATATTTGGGATTTGGTCCAGTTGAGATGAATGCCGGAGAGGCTGCCGAACTTGACAAACTCCCGAAGGAGCGGGTTAAGGTTTTGCTGTAGTTCATTGATATATAGGGTAACATCATCCGCATACAGTGAAATGAGGAGTGGGCAAAGAAAACAACGAAGGGCCTTTTCCTGGTGGTGTTGTCGGAGCTTGGCTGCAAGAGGCTCCATGGCAAGGGCGAATAGGAGAGAAGATAGCGGACAGCCCTGCCCGGTGCCACGGGATAGAGTGATCAAGGGCGATACATGTCCATTGATAAGGACTTTCGCCATTGGGGATGTATAGAGTAGCGAAATCCAGGCCAAAAAGCCCACGGGCAGCCCCAAGCATTGAAGTATAGTGAATAGGTAATTCCATTCTACCGAGTCCAAGGCCTTCGTGGTGTCCAGGAAGACCGCCACTAATGGCAGTTGTGGGTCTTACATTTTGCAAAATGGAGAAAAGGGTCCAGAGATTGTGGGAGGTCGCCCTACCCAGGATATATCCGGCCTGATGCGGCAGAACCAGCTTCTCCATCAGGAGGCTCAGGCGATTGGCCAGTAATTTGGCGATAATGTTGGCGTGAGTATTGATGAGAGAGAGTGGTCAATAGGGTTCACACCGGACCGCTGTGTTTGCCTGGTTTCAGTAGCAACAGTATAAGTGCCTCTCTCATCGATGCAGGAAGAATCTGAGTTTCCAGGGCCTTTATGTAAACCTCTTTCAGCACCGGAAGCAATTGATCAATGTAGGTTTTGTAAAAATCTATGGGGAGTCCATTGGACCCCGGTGCATTCCCTGCTTTCATCTGCATGATAGCGTCACAACGCTCATCATCCTCAAATGGTGCCGCTAAGAATTCCCGCTGGTGATCGCCACGCCATCTCAGCGCTACATCTTCAAGGTAGTGAGAGAGATCAGGGGGAGAAGTATGGCGAGAGCTATACAGATCTGTATCAAATTCAGTAAATGTATGTAAGATTTCGAGGCTATCGCTGTGGTGCTACCCATCCCCATCAACCACATCTAAAATATAGTTAGAGAAGCGGGATTGTTGAATTTCAGTCGCCAGCGGACCATAAAAACGGCCAGTAAAGTATGTGCCTTGGAATTTGACTTCACATTCAGCCGTGTCGGTATAGTCTGTGAGATTTTCCCGAATTAAAGCCCTCTGGAACCCTGACTTCCCATTCCCTATATCTTGTTCAAGTTGCTTTAACTCACTTTCAAGACGTCGTAAATTCCTTTGAATATCTCTGAGGACTCCGAAGCTTTTGGACATACACACTCCCCGCATAGTGACCTTAAAGGCCTCCCAGATCGTTCCCATATGTGTGACGGAGCCCTTATTTCTGGCAAAAAAGTCAGCAATCTCCTCACCAATTTCTGCCTGAAAGACAGTGTCCAATTGTGCCTCCAGCACGGGCCTCCAACAACATGGGGTGGCAATTAAATTAGGGGGTGCAATCACCATACATACTGGCGAATGGTCCAAATATGTTCTGGCCAGATGCTCTGCTGAGAGAATCCAAGGACCCACCCTGAGAGCAAATCCAGTAATCCAGGCGTGACCAGGAAGAGTGCCCTGCCGTGTAAAAGGTGCCCTCTCTGTCAGCTGGGTTGACATGGTGCCATACTTCTATGAGCCCATGATCTAGAAATAACCGAGAAAGGGTATCCTGGGTGTTGGTGTAATGATGGGGAAGAGGATTGGATCTATCCATGGATGGTTGCAGAGCGGTATTAAAATCTCCTCCCCATATAATGTGAGTGGATCCTACCTTAAGCATTTGTCCCAATAGGGTGGAGAAATAATCCGGGTCGTCCGTGTTGGGCCCGTAACAGCAAGTGAGTGTAACCAATTGTGTGCCCAGCGTAGTCCAGAGCATACAACTTCTACCAGAAGGGTCGCTAAATGTGCCGCCTAGTATGAAGGGCGTGTTTTTCTTTACTAATATGAGTGTGCCGCGTGAATATGTAGAATAGGAGGAAAACACTTGGGTGGAGGCCCATTTGCTGCTGAAACAACTAGGACGGTGGGGGTCAGTATGTGTCTCTTGAAGCATTGCGACTTGTATTTGATATCTATCAAGATACTCCAGTATTTGTCTGCATTTTCGGGGGTCACCAAGCCCCGGACGTTTCATGTGAGCAATTTTACTCGTAACTGTTCAGTATGTATCTGCATTCCAACGGTATTGATGCTCTATAATTAATGTCCCAGTGCATGGAAAGTGTCTAAATAGGTCAGTATATGCTAGCATGTCTATCTGCAGTTGTCTCAACTACATAAAGTGAATATGCAACAGTCCCAAACCACCCCTCACCCCCAACAATACCCCAAACGTGCTGTCATTGTAACAGCAAAATCTCCTCCCCCACCCACAACAGCACCTCAATTGTGCTGGTACTAGTTTGCCCACCCAAATCCCACAAAACTTTGACAGTACAGTCTTAGTCAATAAAGTCCAAGCAAGTAGGGAAGAGAAAAAAAATAGAGGGGATAGTCAATATGGAGGATCTCGCATGAGGGGGGGCTCTTGTGGGCTATGAAGCCTTCCCGTCTCCCAACTTTAACTGCAAAGCAGCCCCCAGGTGGTTCGGGGTATAGGGGGGAATAGAGACAGGGAAGGGTGCTTGGCAAAGTCCAGAACCAGCCTACGAAATACAAAACAAGCTTAACGTAAGTCTTACATAGTGTACATAGCTCATAAGGCACTTAGCTGACATCTTCATTGGCCTGCAAGTCCATCGCTCCATCTGAAGGGGCGTCCACAGTCCCCGCCATGTAGAAAACCGGCAGTGTGAATCCCACCCGTGCATTAGCAAAGTGTAACAAGCTCCGTGAAAAGTGGGTAGGATTGAACCTGAGTCATACAGTGGTAGCATCCATAGCTCAGGTTAGCCCATTGAGGGAGAAGGAGACTTGGAAGCGTGGTCTCACTGTGGGGATCTTCTCTGGATAAATTTGAGGAAGTCCTCCACTTGTTGCGGATTAGCGCAGATGGTGTGTTTTCCGTGGTAAGTAATCCGGAGTCGTGCCGGGCACATGAGGGCATATTCAACTTGAGCTTTGCGCAGCTTTTGCTTGACGGGCAGAAACTTGCGACGCGCCTTCTGCACCACCATAGTAAAGTCAGGGTAGATAGTGAATTCATTGCCCTCAAAATGTAGTGATTTCTGCTCTTGATCTTTTTTTAATGTAGCATCATGGTCTAGATAGTTCAGGAGAGGGGCTACAATGGGTTGTGGAGTGCCGCTCAGGGGAGGCCGGGGACCCAAGGAGCGGTGCGCACGCTCCACCACCAACTGTGACGGGAAGGTGTCAGCTCCGAAAGTAACTGTCAGGAGACACTCAATGAAGTCTTCCATGTGCCCAGTATTAGTGCTCTCCGGTATGCCTATGATTCTGATATTATTCCGGATGCTGCGAGCTTCCAAGTCTTTGTTCTTGGCTGTGATGACTATTAACAGCTTGTCCATTTGTGACACTTGTTGTTGCATCTGTGAGGTGGCATCTTCATTTTCTGAAATACAGCACTCTGCCTCCTTCAACTGCCCGTCATGCTTGTCAACTTTCTGGACGAGGAAATCAAGGCGGCTGTTCATTGTGTCCATTTTTCTAGAGAGATCAGTGAGGCTATGTTGCATAGCTAAAAGCAATGTTTTAACGTCATCATCTGGGATCGGCGAAGGCACCTGTGATTGTTCAGTGCTTGTCTGTCCAGAATCAGCCGAGGTGGACCTTGTAGTGGTTTTTTTGGTGTTGAAGGTGAGCCTGGGCTGCCGGCCATCAGGTTTCCCCATTTTGCATGTGGTGTTTGCAGTAAGAAGGAGCAGCAGTGGGGTTCACCTCTCCCAGGAGCTATCAGAGGGACTGGACGAAGAGAGTCAGGCCGATCAGTTTATTCATCCATCACTCGGACGAGGAGTTATCCCAGTGCAATGAGAGGGTGGGTGTGCAGTAGCAGTATGTATCAGGAGAGCTAGAGGCGAGTTCAATACTCTTCCTGTGCAGAGGGCAAGCATCAACCTGGGGGACTAGCAGGTTCTGTTGGTTAAGGGGCAGTGATCAGCATAGGGCGTGTAAGTGTGTGAAAGTTCCCCGACGTGTCTGTGCCTCTGAGTAGTACTTCAAGTGAGGACAAGTATGTTGTGTAATGGTGCAGAGGTCGTCTGTAACAGCGGTATGTGTGTACGATCATGCAGGCAGTTTAGTGCAGCCCCACAGCTCCCCCTGCAACGCTATATCAGTCGCGCACCATCCAAACAGCAATGTGCAGCTATGGGAGAGCACTGAATGTGCCAGGCCTCGCCGCGGACATTAACTCTCAGCTGGGTGGAATGGATTCCTCACAGAATGGGTGCAGACAATACCGCAATCAGCCCAGGTACAGAGCGGTGGCCCCCAAGCAGTGCTGAAGAATTATGCCTCAGCGAGGGGCGCAGGTAAGTGGAAGCACAGGTTGGCCGACGGGTTGTTTCAGGTGCAGCACCCCATCAGCGCCCAAGCCGCAGGGAAGCCTCCAGGCCGGCGCACTAAATGGCACCCCCGCGCAGAGTTCCTCCATGTAGGGACCAATGTCGCCCGCCCGCATGTAATGGCTGGCGCACTCACTTCAAATTGAAAGCCCCCAGGCGGCACACAGGCATCAACAGCAAAGTAGCAAGGGCAGGTCTGATGCATATAAATAGCAAAGCAGTCTGTGCAGTTGCAGAATGGAGCCAGCCGCACGCGGCAGTAACAGATCAGAAAGGGCACGCACCCAGGACCAGCCCTCTTGATCCCAGCAACAGCCACCTCACTTCTTGTTCTGGCCCGGGAGGCAACGAGGAGGCTCCCTGCTGTGCTCCAGTCCGTGGATGTAAGAGTCCCGTCAGCCGGCAGGTCATTAGCGCAGTGGGGAAAGGGCCGTCATCCAGGAGGCCCCCCGCCTCGTGGAAGCCCCGGGCTCAATTAGCAGCGGCAGCCATGCAGGCCACCAGGAACTCCGCCACTTCTGCTCCTGCAGCTTGAAATCCGGGCTGTAGTCCCCTGCGGGAGTCAGAGAGGCTCAATTTTCACCACAGAGCTATCGGACAGTCTAAGGAGCAGGCAAGCACCATCACTGACTGGGGATAGGTGGTAGGAACAAGGATAATTGCCGGATCATGAGGCCAAGCTGCCAGACCATCACAGGTGTGAGGCCATCTTGGTCGTGCGCCACCTAGCACCCCTAGAAGACGATCTTCACCTTGCCTTGAGTTGGGGTTGCTTTCACCACATCCGAGCCAAGTGTGTGATCAATTAATGGTGTACATTTAATTTGGCCACACCTCAATAAATCACACAGCCCGGGGGAAGAGGGTTAGGGGTTCGATGAATAGATGGGAATGGGGACATGAGGGAAAGGTTTGACAAAGACAAACCCTACACAAGGACAACACCTTTATCTTGGCAGCCGACCATCTTAAATCTGTTATGGGAGGAAGAGGAAACGCATGCATGATGATGATTACTAAAACAGGTCAACCAAATTAAATTGTTCTTCTGACCCCAGAGAGACCCTAGATACATTATGTTCTACAACTGTTGTACTGAGCTTTGAAAGATGTCAAGTAAAATTAAAATATCTGTAGGAGTCAGTTAACAAACATAAACAAAACCCAAATTGTAATGATTAAAGAGAAAAAAAGATACTGTAATGCCAAATTGGGAGTTGCATCTGCATTCCTCTTGGACTTTCCATCAATCTTAGGTGCCTGGCGATGTGGTTCAGTAAGATAAATGTTTCATAGTTTTTCCAGTTTGGGGCAGGGTAAAGACAAGGGCCCGTAGATTAAAAAGCAAAAATGATATTGAACAGTCAAGGAGAAAAGTTAAACTGCAGAAGGAGGAGTACAACAAAAAGAGAAGACTCAGACAAATTAAAGCCAGACAGCACTGAGCAGTAAGCAGTGAGCACACACACACAGTAACATATCATTTTCCCATTCAGTTAGAAAATCAATGCACCGCTGTCAGTCACACCACTCGCCACCACCACTACACAGACTTGTGTAGGTCTGGTGCTGTTGTTTACTTTTAGGCCACTTCAAAGTCATCATCATACAAATCGGTTGGTTTCCATGAATTTGAAAACTTCCATCTTCTTCTGGTGGCAGTTCTCGCAGCAGTCACGCTCACCCCGACGCCCTGAGTCATTCCATCATTTCTAATCTTCCTGAGTCTGACCTCAAATATTCTGTACAACTCTGTACCAACAGTGTACCGAGTCCCCACTCAAAATGCAATGGATCAGCCTGTAGTAGTACAATTTTGTTATTGAACAACAAGAGGGGAAGATTGAGTCACTTTTTGTGTAGACTAGATTTGTTTTTACAAACTGCATTATCTAAGGGACTGGTCTGGTCTGAGTCTTTGAGGAGTGTAAATATAAAGCATAAAACAATAAAAAAAATAAAGCAGTGTGGACTGTGTGGAGTGGAGGTGGAACTGGTGAAGGAATCTCGCTATTCTATCATTTAAAGGGGAAGGAAACAAAAATAACCTTCATGTGAATATTTCAAATTTAGAAAATGTTATCAGCCGCCGGTAGGCCAGATCATCAACATTTTGGGAATCTCAAATTCATCACTTATACAGTGTAACAAACAAACACCCAATCTCACAATGTCTGCCAGCATATGAATCATCTCATCTCTTCTCAATCTATTCTCAACACATTCATGATGACATTTCACAACTTAGGGGCTCATTACGATGGCAGACGGACTTCAGTCTGTCCGCCATCATTGCGGGGATTGAGACCAGCCACTTGTAAGGCGGCGATCCCGCACATGAGATTACGATGCAACTGCCATAGTGGTGGTCGCATCGTGTATCTCTAACATTGCGAAGGGTGCTGCTGGCTGCAGCACACACCGCAATGTTCAAAATGAACTGTTTGCATTTCCCTGTACTACGTGGCAGGCACCACGCGGTGCTTGCCACCTGGTGCAGGGAAATGTAGGAGGGTACCATATGTGCCTACCCAGTGCAAAACAAAAGTCCCCCGACACAAGGGGGGCCTTGAACAGGCCCCCAAAGTCAATATCTGCCAACCTTTGAATGGCAGAGGAAGAACAATTCAAAGGCTGGTGGAATGCAGCATCGTAATGTGGCGGGCGGTGCCTGTCAGGCATTACCACCATTCTACTGATGCGGTCCGACGTGCAATCATTACGATTGCTGCTGTCTAAACCATGGTGGACGGACTTTCCGTCCACCACACACGCCGCCCACCATTGCAATCTGGCAGGCGAGATTTGGTCCATCTCAATGAGCATGCCTCTTACAGTTGCATCCCCTCTTTGTATTACATATTCATTGTTAGGTGTGTACTGCTCAAACAGGCATTCAAGCATGTAATGTCAAGTTCCAATGTGTTGGCACTTTCTGAATGAGTGCTTTAATAGGCATGCTATTATCACTCTGAATGACCATCAGCTGTTTCCGGCCTTTAAATGGATGGCTAAAATGAGTGCAGATTCTTCTGCAGGTGGACAGTAAGTTGCTTACTTGGTCTTCTTTTTTGAGAAAGTACAATGATATTGTTGAGTGCGCCACACAAAGGACCCTGAAATAACCAGTATCTGCCATGGCCTTAGTTATATTACTGCCACTGTCCGTGGCAACAAATCCAATCCTAAGCCCTCTTGGTTGCAGCCATTCAAAGACCTTGCTGTTAAAGTCTTCGAAAATAATTGCAACTGTATGGGATTTCTCCATTGCAAACATTGCTACTAGTTGCATGCTTCCGAGCAGCATTAAAAATCTCAGCATTGTAAACACCTGCAGATATTTGTTCTCTAGCCCCCACAAAAGAGATCCAGTGTGCAGTTATGCACATGTAATCAGTTGCTTGGCAACTGATCCACATGTCTGTTATCGGGTGGATACTGTGGACTGCACTCTGCTGCCAAGTTTGTCCAAGCAATTCAAGCACATCGTTATGTAGAGCTGGAACAGCGACTTTGGCAAAATAGGACTGGCAGGGAACCTTCCAGTTTGGGCAGATGGCTGCCACTAATTCAAGAAAACCCACCCCTTCAACAGATGAAAAAGGAAGGAGGCCCAGTGCTAACGTTTTTGCCAGCTTTGCATTGAACAAATGTGCCATTGGGTGGTTGCTATCATACTGCCCCTCTAGCCTAAACAGGTGAGGAATAGTAGTCTATATTGTTTTCTTTCCTAATGCCAATGATGCATGTGACTTTTTGAGAACAGGCAGTGGTAGGATCAAACAGGCACATGCATCATCATAGGGTTTTGCGATTCCTTAATAGCGATTATTAAGGAATCGCAATTAAGGAATAGCAAAACCCTATGCATGTAGGAATCGCTAAAGAATTAGCGATTCCCACAAATTCCTTAATTGCGATTAGCAAATTGCGATTTGCAATTAAGGAATGTCTTCCCATTCATTCCTATGGGCCTCCAGGCCCATAGGAATGAATTAGAGATTGCGGGAGCAATTTGCGAGTACCAGTAGGTACTCGCAAATTGCTCCCGCAATTTCGATGGTGCAAGGGTGTCAAAATGACACCCTATTGCACCCATGTATGTTCACTCTGCACAAATGTTGCATACACACATGCTCTAAGGGCATGTGTGTGGGCAACATGTAACTTAGAACAATGCAAAGAAGTGCATTTTTCTAAGTTTTCGCAAATTACCATGAGGTCCAGCCTCATGGTAATTTGCTCACGCTATTAGCGAAATCGCTATTTTTTAAAGTGTAATGCATTGCATTTAAGGAATCTCAATTAGGGATTCCTTAAATGCAATCGCTATTTAAGGAATCCCAATTTAGAGATTCCTTAAATAGCGATTTATGCATTTGGGATGATGCATCCCAAATGCAAAAATACCGGGAGCAAAGGGTCAGATTCTGAGAATCTGCCCGTTTGCGACCGGTATTTTGCTTGATGCATGTGCCTGAATGTGTTTTTCATTGGGGCAGTCACTGTCGTCTGTTGCCTTGGTGTCTCAACCTGAGTTGTGTGCCATTGTGATGATGCTGATGTGGGCGATACTACTGCACTGCTGGAGAGAGGGCTGCTTTGCGTAATGAAGATGTCTTCCTCTTCTTCACCTTCCACCATGATTGGATCAGATTCAGATTCTCTGTTCAGCCGGCTTTAAGCCCCTCCAACAACAATACTTGGAGTTTTTTGGCCGCTAAGGTACGCCTCCCAACAGATTGTATGGTGCTTTCTCAAATGGGTAGTTTGGCCCTCGGTACCATTAATTGTACCAAGCTGACCCCGACTAACACTTGCTCCACAAAGGGAGCATATGGTAATGTTTGCCTCCTTCTGGCTAATCGAAAAGAAGTCCCAAACTGGGGAGCTCCATTTTTTGATGCTGGTGCCATTGCCAATGTCGGATGAAATAGCATGAGGTGGGGTTTTGACATTTGACTCTCTGCAGTACCTACTTCTACTGAGGTGGTTGTGGAAGTAGGTTGCTGCCGGGACTTTGCAAATATGGTGGTTGGATATGCGGTGCCACTGCCACACCCTCAGGGAAGTTGGGATGGGGTAACATCGGTCTCCACTGGGGCTGGGCTAACATCCATGATGACTGTCTCATCTTCATCCTCCTCTTCTACATCTGCATCCATCACTCTAAGGCTTTCTGGAATCGTCCTTTTCCCTAGCCTCATCTGAGTCATCTCGTGGTGCGTCTCACTCTCAGACTGAAGTTGGATTCAAGTGGCATCTAGATCATCAAAAGGGTGGCTTGAAGAATAAGATGATGCACCACTAACCTTGCGATAGCTGTTTCCTTGGTAGAATTGTGTGTTGTTGGCTGAAAGCTGAAAGCTGAAGTTGCATTTTAAATATTCTATTTCACATCCTGACTACCTGCATTCCTTCTTCTTAATATGTAGGAAAGCAGATCGCTGATGTAACAGCATGTTCATGTATTGTATGTGAAAATAATTTACTCGTTTTTAAAACTGTATTTTTTACCTCTTTGCTTCTCTTCATACCCGCACTTAAAAATTGGTATCATTCTCGCTGTTTAGCGAGTTCTCTCGGGGTTTCTTTCAAGAACTGGGACATTTTTGAGCGCCATCTTGGTGAGCGCTCTAGTGTTCACTTCACGGAGGCTTTATTAGCGGTCACATGCTAGCGCGCAGCGCGATAGCTGTTTCCTTGGTAGAATTGTGTGTTGTTGGCTGAAAGCTGAAAGCTGAAGTTGCATTTTAAATATTCTATTTCACATCCTGACTACCTGCATTCCTTCTTCTTAATATGTAGGAAAGCAGATCGCTGATGTAACAGCATGTTCATGTATTGTATGTGAAAATAATTTACTCGTTTTTAAAACTGTATTTTTTACCTCTTTGCTTCTCTTCATACCCGCACTTAAAAATTGGTATCATTCTCGCTGTTTAGCGAGTTCTCTCGGGGTTTCTTTCAAGAACTGGGACATTTTTGAGCGCCATCTTGGTGAGCGCTCTAGTGTTCACTTCACGGAGGCTTTATTAGCGGTCACATGCCAGCGTGCAGCGCGCGCGCGCAGCGGGCGCGCCGTTGGCGCGCCGGAGGCGCGCCAGAGGCAAGCCCGTCTGCGCCCGTCCGCGCCAGGTCGCCGCCAGCCGCCATACACCCTGATAGTTTGCAGTTAGAATTGGGACCTGCGAACAATCTAGCTCAGACATATTCACGTGAGCAGTTGCTATCATTAAACAAGATGTGCTGTTATACGCTGCACAATGGTCCTTTTGAAGGTCCCTTCTCATGTTCGAACTGCAGGTATCAAAGCATGCATTGCTGTAGCCCCACTCTACCTACTATTCTATCATCTGATTGCCTGAGCCCACCTGACTCTCCTCAGTTGCTCCATCACAGTTATTCACCTCCCAATTTGCAGCACCAGGTATGGAATTGTATTTTAGCCAATGTAAGATCTTTGGTCAAACATTCTGCAGAGATATGGGACGTGCTAACTGATCAGAAGCCAGATATGGGTTTCATTACTGAAACCTGGCTAAGACCCTCCTCTACTCCGGCTATTGCTCTCGCTATACCCGAGGGCTATCGGATTCTTAGGCGGGATAGAATAAGCAAAATGGGTGGGGGTATAGCCTTAATTTATGAAGAGGAACTAACCGTCACTATCCTTGATCAGATGGGGACAGAAATATTTGAATGTATTGTTTTTAGACTGGATCTATCTGCAGGCTGTATTTGGAAAGGTGCTCTGGTTTATAGACCGCCTGGATCGATATCAAACTTCACTAGCCAACTGCTTGATTTTATATCTCCCTATCTAATCACCACGCGTAAATTTCTCTTGATTGGGGATTTTAACATCCACAGTGAAGATGTCTCCAATCAAGATGCCAGACTGTGCTTACAAGATCTAGCTGTTGGGGGCCTAAAGATCATTAACACTGCTCCCACTCACATTGCTGGTCACACTCTGGATCTCATTCTTACCAATTCCTCAGACATTAAATGTGGTGAAACTCTGCCACTTACCTGGTCTGACCATTTTATGATTAATTTCCAACTGATGGGTACAACTGAACATCCTCCGGCGACTATCAACAACTCTGGTACCCGCCAATACAGACCTTGGCACAAACTAACGGTCAACCATCTTTCCTCACTGTTTGCTGAGTGGGACTGGAACAGTACGCAGGGGGATCTGGATCAGCAGCTGAAATTATTTGATTCGACAGTTGTTAATTTTCTTGATAGAATAATTCCTCTTAAGCCTCTTAGATTTTCACCTAAAAGGTCTGCCACTGGCTGGTACACGCCTAGTTTACGGGTAGAGAAAAGTGCCTGTAAAAAACTGGAACGGACTTGGCGTCGCTCACATAATGAGCAAGCTAAAATTTCTTACAAAGCTGCCATGGCAATCTATCATAAAAATGTTAAATTAGCTCGTAAAACTCATATTGCTGAAACTTTAGAACAGGCAGGTAATAATGCTAGGATGCTTTTTCAAATAGTGGAGGATTTTACTAACCCAAAATCCTGTCAGACTACGGTTAGTTTTTCTCAGACATTATGTGATGATATTTCCTCTTTTTTTGTACAAAAAATTGAGAGAATCTATCAAAATATCATCCTTTCTAATATTCTCACTCCTATTCCTGCGGAGATTACTTCTCTCCCCAATAGGGAAGGACCTTGTCTCACTACATTTCCTGCTATTACCATCTCAGAAGTACAAACCCTTTTGGAATCCACTAGATCTGGATCTCCCCTGGATACTATTCCTGCTAAAATCTGAACTGCTCCTACCTCGGGAGGAACTACTATTGGCGTTTGTGGCTTTTGTTCTTGTTTTTATCCACTTCTCTGAGTTTCCTGCATGATTGGGTACAACATTGAGACAGAGATAAATCAATGTCAACATCACTGCTCATCAGTGTTGCCATGATTAGACTGTCTGCCTCTGTGGCAGACATGGTCTTGGGCCTAAATTGGGGTGGGTCCACTGATTTGGGGGTGATGCTCACAGCTTGCTACCTACCCGTGGGCCGCTGCTGCAGGCACATATTTTTGTTTTCCAAAAAACATCTGTGGTGATATACCAGTGGTGGTGGTGGTCAGCTCCTTCTTCTTTTTACTGGCTACTTTCTTGGTAGCAGTTTTAGGTTTAGCAGTGGCACCTTTCTTTGGGGCCATCTTGAATCTGTCAGTTAGCAGTGGCACTTAGCTTCACAAGTTGAAGAGATGTCTGATCTGTGGGTCACTCATGTGTCATGCCATGCACAGACCTTCTTTCTGGCAGTACTGTGAGTGATGTATCGTTTTTCTTGTTGTTGTCTTCTTGTCGTGCTCCTAAAACAATGAAAGCAAAAAGGACATCAGTGAAATGTGGCATTGTTGTTGTTCAATTAGTAGCCTTACATTCCATATCCAATTTATGAGTTCTTTTAACCGATGACACCCAATCTAAAACCTTTGGAGAATTAGGAGAGATCCAATTTAAACAGATTTCTCTCCTTGCCAACAAAATAAGAACAAACATTAATGAGACTTGGAAATTTGAGAGTTTGATATTAATACTGTGTTCAGTTAAGATCCCAAAAATAATTAATATCAGGCTTACCTGTATTTCTTGGCCCATTACATCTGAAATAATCCTACCGACTTGACCCCAGAAGCCCTGAATCTGCGGACACTGCACAAACATATGCACGGCATCTGCGCTTCTCAGATCGCATTTCAAACAGGACTTCTCGCCGCCTCCCAGCTTAGATAGCCTCTTCGGGGTCCAATAAGCTCTGTGGAGTGTGAACAGATGATTCCTTCTAAATGACGCAGCCTTCACAACCTTCCACAAAGTACTTAAAGATACTTGCCATAAAGATGAGATGTCGATGGAAGGCAAGTCTCTTCTCCAGAGCTCCTCCATGGGCAGCAATGGCAGATTTCCTTCAATCAAAATCCAATACCATTTTGCCACTTCCTTTTTTTGATTACATGGGACCAAAAACCTGCTCTCCAATTCATCATGTCTAAAACCAACTTTACCCTGATTTGTGAACCAGGAGGAGAGTTGATAAAACTTAAATCTGGATAAGCTTTGATTTGTTTGGGACATAAGCTCATTCTATGACAAAAGTTTGTTGTTGCACAGTAATTGTCCCCATTTCTGAAAGCCATAGTCCCATAGAGGAGCTGATAAACTATCATTTAAAAAATCTGGGATCCCTGGCGAGTTCCAAATGGGAGCATTAAGACAATAATATGGAATTTTAAGCAATTTCCTCATCTGGAACCAAAGTTCACAAGCCGCCCGTAACACCTTCAGTTTCATGTTTTAAAAATATTTAGGGTGTCCAAATTTGAAGAGGAGACCGTCCCCCCTTGCGGCACGCTATTAGACATGGCTAAAAGATAGGGCGTAAAGCTGGAAGATTCGAGAAGAAGAGATCTAACATTCTTGAAAAGAAAAGCCCAACTATAAAACCCAAAGTCAGGGCAGGCTATACCCCCCCCTCGTTTTTCACATCTCAGTTTCTTCCATGCAATCCTAATCCCCTTACCACCCCAGAGAAAACTATTTATCTAAGATTGCAAGTTTTTTAAAGCAACTGGACTGAATAGAAGCGGGATTGCATCGAAGATAAATGTCACCTTTGGCAAAACTGACATTTTAACCAAGTTAGATCGCCCGAGGATGGTTAATGGGAGGTTACTCCAAGATTTCAATAAGGCTCTAATCTCCTTTTGTTTAAACTCTAAATTAACCTGTGCCAACTCGTTAATATTGTGAGTTATTTGAACACCCAAGTATCTTATTCGCTGGTGTACCAAAGGTGAGCTAACTTGCTAATTCCAAGACATAATCTCGTTTTTTTGGGAGTTCACTTGATAGCCCGATATCTTCCCAAAGTCTGACAACATTTGCTCTAATCTTGGCAAGATTGCTGGTGATTCCTTTGTAAAAATCATCAGGTCATCTGCATACAAGGCCAGTTTTTTTTACCATCCCCTGAATTCAAACGGGGCAAATAACTTACTAGACCTAATTATTTGTGCAAGAGGTTCTATATACAGATCAAAAAGAAGAGGAGAAAGGGGACAACACTGCCTAGTGCCTCGCTCCAAAGGGACAGAGTTAGTTAAATTCCCATTGACTATAATCCTGGCAGTTGGAGACTTGTAAAACTTCCTAAAAGTTCTTGCTATGTTTTCTCCTAATCCAAACGCATGGACCAGCTGATGTAAGCAAGACCAGTTGACCTGGTCAAAAGCTTTGGCTGCGTCGAATGCGAAGATCATCAGTGTAAGGTTATTAGTTGAGGCAATATCGATGGCACCAATTAACTCATGGGTTAAATCATGTAAGTGGCGCCCTCTAATAAACCCCTTTTGATCAGGATGGATTAAATTACACATTATGTTGTTTAATCTTCCTGCTATAATTTGTGCGAAGATTTTATAATCGCAATTGAGGAGGGAGATGGGTCTGTAAGACTCAAATTTTTAAAAAATCTTTATTAGGTTTCAAAATCAAAGTAATAGCTGCCTCATACCAGGAACTAGGGATTGGGGAGTTATTTGTAAAGATACTATCAAAGAGTGCCTCCATAATCGGAGCAAGTGTCTCGATTAAGGCAATATAAAACTCATTAGGGATTGCATCTAAACCTGCCGCACTCCCCCTCTTTAGATTTTTTACTGCAACCCTGATATCAGAAAGTAAAATCTTCCTATTAAGCTCTTGAGTCTGCTCTTCGGATAAAGATGGTAAGGTGATTTTTTTCTAAATAATTGTTGATTTGAGAGTCTGTAACAACTAGATGTTCAGTATATAAATCCTTGAAAGAGCTTTCAAACGCTTTTTCCATCTTGACCCTATCCGAGGATAACTCCCTGTTTCGATATTAATATCTCTTTAATGAGATTTCTCGTTAGGTTAACCCGAGGTTTCCAGGCCAAAGTTTCCCACTTCCTTTTCCATACTCATAATTGGCCAATTTACTAGCATCCCATCTTCTCTTAACAATGCTATCTAAATAATCCAAATCTTGTCTTTTAGCCAACAGCTCAGAACTTTCTCCCCTCTGATCTACAATCTCCCTGTTAGTGGATTGGGCAGGCGAGGCTCTATAAATTTTGGCTTCCAGTAACTTCAATTTATATTTGTTTGCCTTATTGATATTGGCTGAGATACCAATAATTCTACCTCTAATGAAAGACTTATAAGCGTCCCACATTACCTCTACAGGGGCATCATTTACCTCAAAGAAAAATACAGTGTCAATTTTTAACTGAGCAACCACTGACTCATCATTAAGAATGGACCTATCAAACGTCCATCTTTTAGCTTCTGATTGGCAAGGGAATTTTAAAACCAACCGAACAGAGGAGTGGTCGGATAAATGTTCTGGGATATGAGAGATTGCCCCAACTAATTCTACCAATCTATGATCTAACAAAAAGAAATCTATTCTGGAATGATATTTATATTTTTTATTATGAAAGGTGAAATTTGGAGCGCCAATTATGGACTTATTTTTTATTCTCCAAATATCTACCAAATTTAAATCCGCCATTAGTATTATGATCAAAGTGCCCATTTTCGAATGTAATAATTTACCCCCCTTAGATCTATCCAATGATGGGTTTAAGAGAACATTAAAGTCTCCACCCATAATAATAGGGTAAATTGAATCAAGTAAATGATTATAAATCATACTAAGAGAGGACTCATCATCGATGTTCGGTCCATAATAACCCACCAAGGTCACCCAATTATTTTGTATTTTTAAATCCGTTATGATCCTGCGCCGCTTGTTGTCTACCTTATAGGACCCTAGAACCACATTTGCAGATTTTTTCCAGATAATAGCCACCCCCTTTGTAAAAAAGGGCTTGTGTAGTGTGAAGTGATCCCTCTATCCAACTGTGTTTAGCCCTGACCAGCTCCCATTCGTCCAATAAAAGATGGGTCTCTTGTAGGATCATAACATCAAAATCTGCTTGCCTTAAGTACTGAAATATTCTCCTTCTCCTACTTGGGACCCTTAAACCATTAATATTCCAGGTGCAGACTCTGACTTCACTCCTTTGTACCAACCCAGCCATCCTCAACATTGCTCAAACAGAATGCACTTTGGAAAATAACCTTTCCCAGCTGATTAGCGACTTCCTTAAGAAAACTATGTAAATGAGGACTTTTTCTTTATTTTTTTTCCCTTTTTTGCTCCCCACCAAGTGCATAATTAATTTTTTAAATTACCCGTGAACCTCTAACCCCCCTTCCCTGGGAACCCTCCTATACCACATGGGGTTTGTTGTAAATAAGTTGTTTCGTGCACCCATGAGTAGCACTGGGCCTGCTGGCTGGAAGGCCAATTGCCAGACTAGGCCATATAGTGAATTCAGTTAAAATTTCAAAGGTATTAGAGGATAAGTAAAATGCAAAGAAATCACTAGGCCCCTACTGAAACAACAGGCCAACCTTCACAATAAATTGTTAACATTGATTAAAAGTACAAAGAAATCCAGGTGCATAGCCCCAATCAAAAAAAAACAACACCAGTTTTTCAACTTACTTGTGAAATCTCAAATTCAAAGTCCTTAAATCCAATGGTAGATGCAGGAGATACAAAGAGTGATCCTTCCAGCTCCAAATCCAAATGAAAAGTGACCAGAGATGGACGAAACACTGGGAGGAGCCTGCTGGACAGGAACAGGAAGTTGGAGACTCTGGAGCACTTCCTTCCAGCTAAAAAAAATAAAAAAAATAAAAAAAGACTCCTCGCACAAAAAAACAACGCCAAATATCAATTCAAGGAGTTTTTTAACTTTCAAACGTCAGTTGTGGAAGATTTTGATACTGTTCGAAGAGAGAATCTTCCCCAGATTGCAGCCATGATAGATCCTGCGCGTTCTGGATCACATACAGTAAATAAACATCCCCGGAAGTCACTGGTGCGTCTGAATGACTTATTGGCGAACGCAAAATCTCGCGGAAGGGTGCGGCCAGCTAGGCAATCTCGCGGCGCAGTGAACGGCCCAGGAAATCTCATAGGAAGCTCGCGAGCCCCTGGCAAGTCGCTCCCACACACACAAATTGAATTTTGAGCTCACAGACCAAATAAAACCTCAGCTCCATTGCGGGTGCGGAGTTTAACGGTTGACATTGGGTATAATAATGGGCATCAAGCTACATCAGGCGTGCCCTGATATGCACAGGGACAAAGGCGATCTCAACACCCAAGAAAATGGAAAACATAGGAAAGTAAGGACTCACCTTAATATATAACGGAATTTCACAGTAAATCCTTGTATTAATGGGAAGTTGTCCAAGTGTAAGACTCTCAATGAGGAGAACATAAATCGGATCCCAACTCACATTCTAATGTAAAAGATATACCAATAAGTAACATATTGTAAAAATACATGCTATATCAACCAATATAACATGTATTTTTACAATATGTAGCCCGATGCCCATTAATATACCCAATGTCAATGGGGCCTTTCATTTGACTACAATTTTTTCTCCAATTCCTACACTGGACCACCATGGTTTTTGTACTAATTAGGTTAGGTCAGCGATTACCCTCTTGTTGATTTTCATCTGGAACTTTTTTAATTCATTACTATTACTAATAGATTTATTATCTGTAATCGAATTCGAGCGGGGATGTGATTCATTGTCTTTGTAATCGATCTGAATACCTGGGCAATATTCCGGCATGATACTAGGACTCTTTTTTGAACATTCAATTTCACTTTTCATGGTGAGATTTTATTGATTCACGTCTGAAAATTAAGCTGCTATCTCTTATGCATATTTTTGGTATCTCTCCATCCATAACAATCAATTTTCACAGGTTTTTCCTCAAGTATATTTTCATGCTCTTTCCTTTCCCACCTGAGCACATTTCTTCTCTTTGATTCTTAGGATTTCATTGTGGTATGTAGGTTGCACCTACATTTGCATGAAACTTTCATAGGTGCTATCTAAGTATTGTACATACATTTTATTTTGTAGTGTTTTTACTTTTCTTATATAAATGTGGATATATTCCGAGTGGGCTGTCCATTGACTGTGTCATGTTTAGTGTGATTCCTTATTTGTAATTTAATGTATGTGTCATCCCCATGTTGCTTCAAACAGATTTACATGTAAATATGAATGTTGTATATATATATAATATTCACTGAAAAAACCATGGGTTTCACACACGTTATAGTTAGGAATTAGCATTTAAAAAACCTTAGAAATTCAGTGAAAAAACCATAGGTTTCACACATGTTATAGTTAGCTGGACATTTTACTCGTAAAAAACCAATGAAATTGCCCCGTTATAGTTAGTTCAGCTAACTATAACTCGCACGCGCCCGCAATGCACTGCTGATGACGTCACATATTACATCACTCATGACATGGTCAGTGACATCACTCATGACATCACTGATGACATCTCAAATGACATCACTGATAACATCATCCAGTGAATGTGTGTTTTTCTGAAAATTAAATATGTTTTATATATGTATATCTCAAGGTCGATGGAAGAATAAATGGGTATATAAGTGTCTAAATGGATGATTTGTTTTTGAAAAATTGATTGTGTAACTGACTGATTAAGTGTATCATAGTGAATACATGGCTTAGTGAGTAATGTTTAAATATGTAAATATCTGTATCAGTCTCTCACTTTGTGTATAAGTGGCTGCATGGGTTGGTGAGTAGCTACATGGGTGTCTATATAGGTTATTAGTTGGTTTTTTGAGTGTCAGTCTCAGTGTCTGCATGGTTCGGTGGGGGGTATTATGTAGTGCATAGGTGCATGAATGAGTCACTCACTGTTTGTATGTGTTGAAGACAGCATGTGTGCAGGACTGTATGGGTGGATGAGTGTGTGTATGGGTGTGTTAGTGAGTGAATGACTGTCTCAATAGTGTCTTTATGAGTAACTACATATGTTTTAAACTAGTATATGTGACTATTGGTGTATATAAGTGAGTATATGTGAGAGTGAGAGATTGAAAGAGTTCCTGTATGAATAAGTATGTGTTTCTATAAGTGATTGTTTAAAAGACTAAGTATGTGTAAGTTTCCGTAGAAGTAAGTGTGGTGGTGTGTGTATAACTGTATATGCAAATAAATGTATGTTTGTTTCTTTATTAGCATGAGTGACTATGTGTGTGAGTAACTCTATGGATGAGTGGCGTTGTGTAACAGGATGTATGAGTACATATGATGAGTGAATACATGTATGAGTGACTGTATAGGACTGTTGGTGAATGAGTGAATGTGTATGTGAATCTTAGAATTACTGAAGAGGTTGTTGTAACTGGTATTGGTATGTCCATTGTTTTAAAAATTTGAGTCTCTATTATTGAATGTGTGTATCAAAGGTTATATTAGGGTGAGAGGAGGTCTGCCACTCTATCACAAGGATGATGTCATCAGTGATGTCATTTGAGATGTCATCAGTGATGTCATGAGTGATGTCACTGACCATGTCATGAGTGATGTAATATGTGACGTCATCAGCAGTGCATTGCGGGCGCGTGCGAGTTATAGTTAGCTGAACTAACTATAACGGGGCAATTTCATTGGTTTTTTACGAGTAAAATGTCCAGCTAACTATAACATGTGTGAAACCTATGGTTTTTTCACTGAATTTCTAAGGTTTTTTAAATGCTAATTCCTAACTATAACGTGTGTGAAACCCATGGTTTTTTCAGTGAATTTGCAAGGTTTTTTAAATGCTAATTCCTAACTATAACGTGTGTGAAACCTATGGTTTTTTTCAGTGAATTTGCAAGGTTTTTTAAATGCTAATCCCTAAATATTTCGTTTTTGAAACCTATGTTTTTTTCTGAAAATTTGTATGGTTTTTTAGATGCTAAGTTATGTATTTTTAATTAAAGATATTTTTTTTTATTTAAATAAAATTACTTTATATTCATTTATATATTATCTGTATTTTTTTATAAATTATTTTTTTAAATAATTCAATTTGGATATTTTTTTTTATAATTTTTTTAATTATTTAATGTCCTCTTTTTTTAATTTTTTTTATTTATAAATTCTTGGGGTGCGCGCTCTGAGCGCGCACCTAGTACTATTTCGTATGTTTTTTATGAATTCCGGCGTACGTTATTTACGTACGCAAATATACTTATTGGTGCGCGCTGGGAGCTCGCACCCAGTACGTATGCGTACGTACGTACGCATGCGTCCTACGCCCTCGACGCGGTTTACTTCCGCATACGCTAAAATTACGCGCAATAACGGTCGCGTATACGCGTGTTAAACGTATGCGCGCTAGGTGCGCGTATATGACGTATGCACCTGCGTGTTTACGCGTTCGTGCATACGTCATCACGGGGTGCGCGCACGGAGCTTGCGCAGTGCGCGCACCTCGGGTTTATACATAATAAAACAACATTTCTTATTGGTTATCATTACTTTCAGTTTCTAATTGTTTCAATACCACACCCAATCCCCTCATGGCAAGTCATGTGATCAAGAATCATCACTTATGATTGGTTTGAAGTACTTTCTGTTCCAGATTCTTCCCAAACCACACCTACTCCCCTCATTATTAGTTCTGATTCCTTTGGAGAAGGAGCTATTCTGTTGTTGAGAGACAATGGCTGAACAGCAACCTACTTCAGACAGTGACCAGGACACTCTTGAGAGGCAGAGGAACAGGAAGCAGAAAGACAGCTTTGTATGGCAGTTTTTTACTTTTCCTGAGAATGAGAAAAAGGTAAATGCACCAAAAGTTACATGTGTACTTTGTAAAAAAAGTCTTATCTCGTGGGAATCCTAACAAGAAATATTCTTTTAGCATTCACACTATGTTGAGACATGTTTATAAAATGCACCCAGCATCTTATCGTCGAGCTTCTGGAGAAAACCCTCCACCTGCTCAGCCGACGACATCAGCAGCAGCTCAGCCGAGCACATCTTCGGCAGCTCAGGGGAGCACTTCAGCTGCGATGGTGCCTTCACCTGTTTCTTTACCTCTTGTTGGTCCACCTTGTTTGGCGAGGTTGTCTACACGGTGCACTGATTGCGGTTCTCTTATTTCTGTGGGGGAGACCAGTCTTGATCTCCTTCAGAGAAAATTTGATGCGCATTCATGCACTAGGCCATAGATGTTTTTTCTTTTTTTGCGTTTTTCTCTTCCTGTTTCCCTCCATTAACTCAAGGGCTCTTTTAAGAGCCACTTATAAACTTAACCAAACAAATTTTTTTTTTGAAAATTTTTTTTGAAATTTTTTTGAGGTGCGCGCACCCTGCGCGCACCCAAGGGTTTTTTTTTTTTTTTTTTTTTTTTTTTGAGAGACTCCCCCTTTCCATCTTATGCAACTGTGAAATCACCAGAGCAATACGCAATAAATCTCTGCCTATAATTCCCATTTGCACACAGAGTCATGTTTTCACATAAGTCACAAAACGAAAAATCTTTGCCAATTTGAATGCACACTTACTGCTCTTTTTTGTTGGCAAGTGAAAATCACTTTTACAGACTGACACATTATGAATCCACTTTTCAGATTTTTTTAAATGCACATGTCCAGACTGCTTTTTCAGACCACAAACCATGTGTATGCTGGGTGACTGCCTACACTCCAGCAAGGGCAACCAGCCTTAGTGATGCTGAATGTATTTGCATTACAGACTGAAACCTCAAAACCCCACAGCACATTATCAGAGCCAGGACCTCTGTTCTCTACACCTCTCTCCACTCAGCAGAACCAGATAATGGCAATCTTTCCCTCTATTTTTCCACACATATACATGTTAATTTCAAATCTCACTGCTTCCCCCTTTTTTTCAAATGTAATCACACATTTCTATTGCTTGAAAACCAACCCTTTTCCAAAAGTACCCTTCCCCCTACTTCACTTCTGCCTAGTTCCCTTCCCCCAACTTGACTTCTGCCTGCTACCATAGCAACAGCTCATGGAACACTGCTGTGTGGAGTTAGGTCAGAAGTTCGCCACACAATGTTTCAATTCCACAGAGCAAGAGTGCTTGACTTTTCAAACCTTACAGCAAATCCATAGTACTGTTCTTTGGTAACACATTTTTCTGAGCCAATACAAAACACGCTTCTATTATTTTACACATACAGCCTAGTTTTTAGTGTAGAATGGTATGAAACAGCCAATCAGTTCTTTTTTTTTTTATAAAAAATATGTATGCCTCCATTTCCAAACTGTCTTTCATTTCTTTTTACCATTCTACTGAATTACACCTCCTGAGTGCATCCAGATCTCCTTTGAAGATGTTCACAGTGTGGATTGTAGGACACAGCTATGTCTTCTGGAGTGAAACATTTGCAGAGAAAAGAGGTATGGTGAGAGACCTTGCTTTGCCAAATGTAGACATCAAGTGGATTGGTCAGAGAGGGTTAAAGTGGCACCAATTAATGCCTTTGGTGAAAACCTTTCAACATCTCCCACAGCCTAACCTTATTATTGTGCACTTTGGTGGTAATGATCTAGGCACTTTAACTGGGGTAGGTTTGGAAATGCTTATTAAGGACACCTTTGTGCAATTGATGTCGCTTTTTTCCACAAACTGCCTTTGTATATTCTAACATATGCCAAAGGCAAAAGTGGAACTGGTCCAAACAATTTTGTCCGCAGATTGACAAAGCAAGGAAGCACGTCAACAAATCTATTTCTGCTTTCCTCAGAGACTATGGTATGGGTTCCATTTACCACAACAACTTGCGTTACGACATGCAAGACATTTATAGAGGAGATGGTGTGCACTTCAATGATGAAGGGAACAGAGTCTTCCTCTTGAACCTCAGACTCTGCGTCGGTACTTACTTGTAGGTACCGAAAAACAAACAATAAACACAAGGGCTCTTTTTAGAGCCACCTTATATCTAAACACTTAAATGCAATTTTTGTAAAATTTTTTTTTTTTTTTTTTTCCGGGTGCGCGCAGGGTGCGCGCACTCGGCGATATTTTTTAACAAAATATTATTCTTTTTTTTTGCCCTACAAGGTCCTACTTTGACCCCCTTACAATGCCTACTGGGTCTATTTCTACCCACTCTGCCCCCTTTTCAAGTGCTCACCCTTTGTTTATCACCCCCTCTTTATGCGATAGACAAAATGGCGGCCGCCGCTTCCTGACTTCCACCGATTCGAATGTTTACTAAGATCTAACAACCAATCAGAATTGCGCTCGCGCACGGCAAGGTGCGCGCACCCAGCGCGCACTCTGCGCGCTTACAGATATATATATTGATTCAAAGGCTATTTTCTCAGAATCTACTGAACAGATTTACACCAAACCTACAAAAGGCACTTCCTTGACCTAGGGACTACCTCTCTGCCAAATTTTGAGTAATTCTGTTCAGCCATTCGGGCTGTAGCTCGTTCTAAAGGTCCTATGGAAAAATGCATGGGAAAAACGCGTTTTGGGACCCCCCTTTTATCTCAGCCCCCGCTTGACGGATCCCCCCGAGACTTTCAGGGTAGGAGCGGAGCGGAGCGCCCCACCTATTTTGAGAAATTCGCGAGGATTCGTCGACCGGCGCCAAAGTTATTCAAAATAGAATGTTGAGGTTTTCCTATTGAAACGTGGTCCTAACTATAACTACCTACTGGCGACCGCCAGTAGGTAATATATATATATATATTTATATATATATCTCAATGTACATCATTGTTTTTGTGATGTCTGTTTATACTTCATGTTTATGTGTCAATTTACTTTGTGTCTTTATGTGATTGTTTCAGCCCTGAAGAAGTTCCATTCTGCACAAGGGGCGAAACACTTTGGCTGAGTGATGGTTTTAATATATGTTTTTGAATAAAGAAGATATACAAACTTAGACTGTTCTCCTGAATATTTTTCTGGTGCTGCTTCCACTCCAAAAGTATTTTTTCATTATAGTGGCACCCAACAACGGTGAGTGCCAGGTGTAGATGCACAGGACACTTACTAATAAGCAACAGGGATTGAAGTGCTGAGCTTTGGTCTGCCACTGTGTGCCCCCACTTTTTCGAGACACGTTATAATTCTGTCTGGTATGATGCTCTCTCACAATTGTGAAGTTTCTTACATTAACCCTATGACAGGTGACATAGCATTTAATACATTTATGATGTAGTGGATGTTCCAAACGTCACATTGGTGGGTTGGTATTGTGAACAAACAATAGGGAGCATGCGAGCCAAAATAACTAGAAACTTTAGATTAAGGGAGATATTCACAATAAAATGTCGAAGCAGAATGTTACTCTAAAATGAATAACTCTGCGCTCCAACACTTTTTAAATGTAGGGATGTGCCATATTTACAAAAATACAGCATACCCCTGTGTTTCCCCTAAAGCTGGTCCTAAAAAACCTGCCTAGCCCCAGTGCAGGCACCCTTGCTCCATGTTGCAAAGGTGCCTGCGCTGCAGGGGCGATTGTTTATGTGCCAGAAGGGACACCTTCCTGCACATAAACAATCTTAAAAGGTGATTTGCTGTTTCTATGTGTGCAGCATACAGGACATATAGAAAGACCAAAATACGAGGAAAAATTAATAATCTCCCCTCGTTTTATCTGGCCTTAGTTTTTGGCACTGCCCTATCCTTATAAATATGGGGCAAGCATCATAAAGCAATGGGATGTGCTGTGGAACGCCCACTGAAAAACCTATTGCATGCCCCTTTCACGCTAACTGAATCATGAAAAGGGGCCTTATTTTACTAGACGGTGTTAAGCCACGTAAGGTGGCTTAACGCCAATTTGAAAATAAGGAGAAGGGGATATCGCCACCAAAACTTCACTAAAAGTTACGTTCTGGTGGTGATACCCCCTTGTAAATATGCCCTTTAATGCTATATTTTTTAATTAAAAACATCCCACAAACATGTTTTGAATCAAAAAGTCTAATTCATTTATTCTAAAAGTCACAGATTTGCAGGATGTCTTACTCCTTCTCAAATGTGCATGTGCGCCTGTCTGTTTAAAAAAAAAAGATTTTGATACGCATACATTGTTTGAAACAACAGACAGCAATGTGTACACATTGGTAACAGAGTAAGAAATATCTCAATTTTTTAATATGTCCTTTGTTCTGTCTAGTTCATAAATCAATGATGAACAGATATAGGATAGTTAAAGGGTCTTTTGCAGATGGAATGTTTTGTCTCATGAATGTTGGATAATCTCATCTTGAAAATTCAAAATCAGGCACAACTCGAGACAAATTATGAAATTGAAGGACTGCATCAAGGTTTGATCTGTGATTGTGATTTGAATCTTAAATTTTTAATCAGAAATTGTATATGAATGAGTGTATAAAATATATACTGTGATATTGAACACATTTTTGCCTAAAGTGAGAGCCAACATATTTTTAGAATATTTTCACAATGAGAAAACAAACTGGATATAGCTTAAGATATTTTGGAATCAAATGTTAGAATAATTTTACTTGTTATAAAGTGGATTAGAAAGGTATCTAGCCCTATGCATTTACTTATGCTGTACAAGTAATTTGCAAATCCCCCAAACATTATTTCTTAATTTCTTCTACAGCATAAGTGAATACATAGGGCGTGATACATTAATAAGAGACTTCAGTGCTGATTTTAGTTAATATTTTTAACATTTGAAAAATACTTTAGTTGCTTGAAGTAAGTGTTACTCATGTGACATGCCCTAAGAAAGGGAACAGGCTTACCGATTCTGCAAATATTAGTACAATATTGCATTTTTGTAACTACGCATTGATTCATATTTTAATGTTTCGAAATACATGTATTTCAGATTTTCTTACTTGGACACACACTGTACAAAGGTCTTTTTCCTTTATATAATTTTATGTAACATAAGTTCACTATTCTAACCTAAAAATCAGAACCAGTCAACGGTGTTAAACAGTTCCTGGAGTGAATTTAAAATGGTTAAGAGACAAGATCATAAATGATACAGGAGCAGTAATGTAAATTTACAAAAAAGCGACCAAATGGTTTCTGAAGATGTTCCCTGCATGCATGATATAATGATAAAAATTAAGGAGGAATATCAATATTATCTGTCCTGAGTTACTAATTATCAACACAGATATCACAAGACTTCAGCAAGGCATTGTGCCCCATCTGCAGCCTTTCTCTGAATGAAGTTTTGTCCACCTCAGTTGACCCCATGCACATGTGATGGTATAAGTAAGCAGAGTAGGATGGTCTTTTTTTTATTCTTTCGTTTTTATTCTGGTTATAGGTGTCACTATCTTAAAACACTTTTGATTGCAAGGATATTAGGAATTATAAAGCAGCCTTGCATTAGTTGTTATGTTGAAATGAAGATCGAGTATGTTGTAATGTTGCTGTCTGTATTTTAAAGGCTATCAATTGGGGGAAAAGTATTATGTATAAGATTGTATTGGCAGGGGAGATAGAAAATTATGCATTTGTATTATAGCACATTATGAATTATGTATCATATTTTATGCTGCTATATTGTGTTTTTTTAACTATGTTTTCTGTACTTTTATGGCTGTTTTTTAATTAGCCAAATAAAGTTTGAAACTGACTGAACTGATAAAAATAAACCAAGGTTTGAAAGCTTCAAAGCAGTTAAGATCTGAAAATCTGGAAAACAAATTGGGAAAAAAGTTCATGATCAGTTCTATTTACACAGATACAATAAAACTATTTTATATGTCTTTTTAACATCTTTAGGAGCAGGTGAATGTGACAGTGGCCACAAAGGTGGGGAAGCAGCTGGCCACTGTGTTTCAGGTGGTGATAACACAGACCGAGATTGACAGAGTGGTATGGAGGGTATGGGGACTTGAAGAGAGGCCACCAGATCAGCAACATCTTTGGAGGCCTCCACAAGCGGCCAAGCTCTAGTAGTGGTGGGCCCTACAGGAACTGTGCCACCTGCACCCTTGTCTGCCACCCAGAGACCTTGCTCCCCCCAGTTAGCTGACCCCACCCCGCTAAAAGTGCTGTGGTCTCCTTCCCCAAAGACATCTCACCCCCTGCCCTTGTCATCCCAGCTTTGCTGAGTGAGGAGGCTCTTACACAGCATCTCCGTAGACCAGACTACACTACGTAATGGCAGGCAGGGCCTTAGTTGCCAAATGGAACAAATGGTTGCATACCTGTAAGCCATTAATTGTTCTATGTCTGGTCTGCAGAGAACACTTGCAGGACTACTCTCCTAACTGACTGCAGCCTTCTAACCAGCCAATCCTTGTGCCCCAAATAAGGTCCCTTCCTTATTCCAAATCCAAAGTCCCACCCCTATCACAAGCACACTCGCTTCTTTGCAGGCACTTCCTCCAACACACATATAAACACAAACACACAAAGAAACACACACAAACACTATGACACTACACCCGCAGGCCCCACAACCATCATTACACAACAACCATCAACACCACCACCACAGCCACCTGAACCAGTCCACACCAACAAGCACCGCAAGCTCCACCACACCCACAAGCACCACAAGCACCCCTACTCCTACAAGCACCAGCAGACCCATAAGCACCACAGCCACCAGTACATTCACAACCACCACCACACCCACTGTTGCAGGGATTCTGCAGAGGCACAGAACTATGATTGAGACCATAGAACCTTAGTAACCAGGGACTGTGTTATCCTACCACCTTAGTACTCATTAGCCCGGGACTGAGTAGCATAGTGTCTCACTTCCCCTCCTACTCACTCACAGAGGAATAAGTGATTGAACACCCCAGAACACAACACTCCCAAATCTGTCAAAAATCTTGGTGGCAGGACCATTTTGCTCTCACACTTGTACTTGTCCACAATAAGAATTGACAGACACAAGTAAAGTTTAAAATATTTATTTTAACTATTGTGTTTTAATATGCAGTATATGTGTCACAATAAGTAGGAAGATGCCTAACACAAATACTATCAGCGTAGTAAGTAATCCATAAATCTTGAACGGAGCTGCCATGGTACTAGACAATGAAAACTAGCCCCGGATCCTTCTACAGAAGCAAGGTGAATATATATCAGAGGAGTGTTTGCAGCGGACCCCGTACCTTAGCATGCACAGATGAAAGTTTTACATCTCAGGTGTAGTCTCGATCTCTTCCTTGAATCTCCCTCCAAGTGTGTATTTGCATGTCTGTGCGTACATATATGACAAACAGTATTTGTTTCCGAACAACAGCTGCATTTGTGTATTGTGTCTAGGTGCTAGAGGCTGACCAGAACAGAATAACAAGAGGAATTGTTGTTTGAACTTGTCTACCATGTTTTAGACTAAATCCCAGGAAAGAACAGAGTGCAAAAACCACAACAGGTTTAGTGAAAGGGCAGCGTGACACAAATCAAGACACATTTGTATAGTAACGTGTGCAAAGCAGAGAGCATCCTGCTACATGCTCAAGCTAACATAAAGGAAAATGACAATAGAGCTGCATGGGAAATACAACACCACAATCATCAGCACACACACAACCACCAGCACACTCACAAGCAACGCCACAGCCACAAGCACCACAACCACACCAACCACTTCAACAGTTGACTCATCCAAACACACACGTACAGACAAAATAACACCAACCAAACGCAAACACACAAGCTCATCTGAATGCAAAACACCTGAGAAACAACACACATCCATATATATCCCAGACTCATGTGCAACTGAAAAACATATACCCACAGGCACCACAACCACACCAACCACCTCAACTACACGCTCATCCGAGCCAACAATCACACACAAAACAACACCAACCAAACCCAAATGCATCGACTCACCCAAATGCAAAACACCTAACAAACCACACACATCCCAAAATACAGCAGACTCAGATGCAGCTGCAAAACATACACCAACAGGCACGACAACCACACCAATCACCGGAACAGCTCACTCATCCAAACCAACACTGTCACACACAAGCACACCAACATGGAAAACAAAACTCCCACCAAGCACAAATGCACACACACCGGAACAACATCAACCTGCCAGGAAACAAGCACCCAAACATAGAAAGCATACACCAGATCCACATTCCACTTCAAAACCAACAGACACATGCATAACACACACTGCAGCTCCCTCTACCTCCAAACCCAATCCACTCCCACCCTCCTACCTGTACTCCTCCACCTGAATTTGTTTTAACTGGGCATATCCCCTGTCAAACCAAAACACAGCCCTCCCCAGGAAGATCCTTGGGGTGCCTGCTCTATGCTCAATAGATGCCCCTTCCTAAGGAGGTTTTCCTTTGGCAGTCTGTTTAGGAGGCATTTTTAGAACACTCCAACATCATCTCTTTGTGACAATCAGTTTTTAATTGTTTTATGTTATGCAAAAAAATATATTGATTTGTGTCAGGAACCTGTCTCTATCGCCCCAACTCCCTTACACTGACCTACACCTAAAGGCCATGAGTCCCATGTTCATACTATTTACTTCATGTCAAATACACCTGCAATCATTACTTACCCAGAATTTCCCTCCCTATATACCATCTACAAATGCCCATACTTCTTTGTTTTGTTGATATGCTTCACTGTTTCCTTTTACCAAAGGTGCCCATTTTTCAAGAAATGAGCACTCTGGCTCAGATGCATGCTGACGCAGATGGCAGTGACAACCTCCAGCAAAAATAACTTATGCTGTGAGCCACATGAGTCATCACTGAAGCAAAGCACTTAGAACTCTATTGCATGTGAGCCGCATGAGTCATCACTGAAGTAAAGCACTCTAAACTCTCCTGCTGTGAGCCGCATGAGTCATCACTCAAGCCTCCTGCTAAGTACATGAAAGACCTCCTGCTGAAACCTTGGGCATGGCAGCAGCTTGTATATTTCAACCACACCCAAGGGAAAACAACTTGCTTTGCCTAAAGATTTGTCTGCCTGCCGGTTTCGTGCCTATTGGGAAAGAAGTCAGATCTGGGCTCCCCAGCTGTTAATTACAGCCTTCACAAGAACAACTCTTCTTTCAGAGTCTCCTCATGCACAGTGTTCATTCAACCCTTCAAGTGAAGACACTTACCTGAAGCCATCATTTGCTTCACTGATCATCATCTTGCTCATCACAGGTATCTAAACCAAAGATAAACAGTGCATAGTTACTTTCTATTCTTGCACATTGTTGCTTGTTTGATAAATAAACATTGGCACTTCAAGGGAGAGCACCTTTTTGACATTTGATTGATGCAAGAGTGAGAGCGCATTTCTCCTGTGAAAAAACAGGACATTGCGCTATTTCCTTCACAAGAGAACTAAACTACAAGATGCAATAACCCTTGTGGTCCCTGACAACTTGGCAGAGGATCTATGCACATATCCACAAGGGCCCTCTCCCTTTTTATGATCAGACCACTAGCTTGAGCACTTGAAGCAAAATGGTGGGAACGGTCAGGAAGTGGGATTGGTTCCATATCACCTTTGCAAGGCCACTCATCTCTCCAAGTAAAAGACAATGACCAGTATTGACAGTAGGCAAAGCTCATGATGAAGGCCTTACCCAGTAGATTTGGACAAACCCGAGGTCACATTGCAGGATATTGCTCATATACTAAGTGCAAAATGAAAATCACGCCATTTGTCACAATATCACTTCCCTACAAAGCCAAGTGAGAAGTCAAGCAGACAATCCATGGGTGGGAGCAAGAGCTAAAGACTCCCCATAGGTAAAACCAGCAACATTTGTAACTAGTAGAGGGGTGGTGCTAGCTGGTCATGCCACACCCACTCAAATCCACTGAGTTTCCTTTAGCACCACTAGAGAGCTTTTATAGTGATACTGCTGAATGCTCAATTTTTAGGAAACAATGTCATCCACATTTTATTGCTAGTACAACCGCTTTCCTTGATGATGCAGCCCTTGTTGCATTTATCTTGTCCTACAAGGGAGGAGATGCAGTTTTATGGTCAATACCCTTAGTTGACAGTAATGACCCCTTGCTGTATGATTTTGAGGAATTCAATAAAGCTATGCGTCGCCTTTTTGCTAAATACGCCTTCGTTCAAGCAGCGGATAATAAACTTTTTAACCTTAAACACGAAACTTTAGTTTTACTGCATTATATCTCCTTCTTTAACCGCCTAGTCGCAGAAACAACTTCACCTAAAAACAAATGGGTCTCCATATTTTACCATGGCTTGTGTGATGAGCTAAAATATCTAGTGTCCCAAGTTGTAGAAACACTAGAGGATTGTGGTCAGTTTATTGATCTCATTGCAAAATCAAACCACTGTTTATTAGAAAGGAAAGAAGAAAAGGGAAAACATCTTTCGATACTAGATTGATCATGGTTAAGACTCTGGCTTAAACAGCATCAGAAACCACTGATGCAGGTGAACCAATGTAAATGGGTGGAGTTAGAGGACCCTTGACTAAAATGGAAAGGGAGAATCGTCGGAAGTTGAATTTTTATATTGCTGTAAAACCAGTCACTTCATAATGGAGTGACCTACATGTCTGTCTAAACCAAATTCCTCTAAAATGAGTGCCACCTTATTTCCCATAAAACCTGATGAGGTGATGGGAAATGAAGTAATCGGTAGGTAGTGAGGTTGACCTACTGGTTTGATCTCTTCAATCAACCTACAGGACATCTTCTGACCTAGCAATACATCCTCTCAGTTTGCCTCTAACCCTAACCTCCTTGTCAGTGACCACCCGTCAAGTATAAGCCTTAGTAGACTCAAGTGCCACAGGCAATTTTCTGGACATTAAATATGCAAAATCACTGGGCATTCAATCACTGCGCAAGGACAACCTTGAGGAAGTCAGAGCAGTCGATGGGAAGGAACTTACTTTTGGAATGTTAAGGTTTCAGACTGAACAGCTTGTTATGACATGTTTTGCCCAACATCAGTAAAATATTTGCTTCAATTTAATAGATGCCCCACAATTCCACCATATTTTAGGTTTGTCCTGGCTTTATTACCATAAACCAGCCATAGATTGGAAAGCTAAAACAGTTACCTTGAACGCGTCTCCGCGTTTTAAACATTGTTATCACACACCGGTGCATCATGAGGAATCTGTTGAAACACCACATACTATACCCTTATGAGAATTAAGGTTGGCCCTCACTGAGGGTTTACAGATGCAATATTCTGATATAGCTGACATCTGTGATGAGAAAAGGGCCAACACTCTACCACTACATCGCAGTTTTGACGGCCAAATTGACTTGGTTCCTGGAGCAAAATTGCTGTGTATTCGTATTTACTCTCTCACAGAAAAGGAGAACGAACATCTTAGACTGTACTTGTATGAATACTCAGAAATTGGCTTTGTCAGACATTCCAAATCCCTGGTATCTCCTTTCCTTTGTTCTTCGTCCCAAAATGAGAGGGAGGTGGGCTTAAGATGTGTATCGACTACCACTCCCTTAATAATGTCACGGTCAAAAACAGATATCCTTTACCCCTTATTCCTGAGTTATTGGATCAAGTAAAAATGGCAGTTATTTTTGCAAAATTAGATCTTAGGTGAACATACATGTTAGTGAAAGTATGAACTGGGGATCAATGGAAGACGGCATTTAGAACTAAATTTTGGCTTTTCTAATATCTGGTAATTCCTTTTGGCATCTGTAATGCTTCAGTATCCTTCCAGTTCTTCACAAATAAAGTTTTAAGGGAATTCATTGACATCTGTTGTATAGTATATATAGAGGACATCCTGATATATTCCAACTCAGAGGAAAAACACACCCAGCAGATACATGCCATTCTTCAAACGCTCTGAGTGAATGATTTATACATCAAAATTGAAAAAAGTGTCTTCTATACCACAGATGTAGAATTTTTGGAATATGTTATCACCCCCAAAGGCACATGCATGGATCAAAAGAAAATTGCCTCCATACTTGATTGGCCTTCCCCTACTATGGTGAAAGAACCACCGCCAATTCATAGAACAATTCTCCAAGACCATTACCCAATAACACACTTGATACGCACAAAGGTACCCTTCGTGTGGGACAAACATTCTGAAAAAGCTTTCACAACTCTCAAAAAGAAATTCCCCATGGCCCCTATCTTTGCCCACCCAACTCCAGATGATCCATAGATTGTGGAAGCGGACGCTTCCCAGACTGCCTTGAGAGGCATCCTATCTCAAAGAAATAGAGAAACTGGACACTAACATCCCATTGCCTTGTATTCACGTAAATTGTTGCCCGCAGAATGTAATTATTCTATAGCAGACAGAGAGTTATTGGCCATAAAAGCAACTTTTGAGGAATGGTGACAATTCTTGTTGGAAGCCAAACACCCAATAACAATTTACACTCATCACAAAAAAACTGCAATTTCTTCATACTATCAGAGCCCTCACCCCTAGATAGTAACGCTGGACAATTTTTTTAAAGATGATCATTTTCTAATTACATACTGAGCAGGTAAAAACAATGCCAAGGTGGATGCCCTTTGCCGGATGGGAGAGTCAGAATCACATAAGCCTGAATATTCTCCTTCTCCTATTTTGTCCTTCAATTGCTTTCAAGGGGTCCTTATCACAACTGACTTTCTAACCACCTTGCGATCACGTATTTAACACAAACCACAGGACAACTGGCCTCAGAAAGTGCAGTAGTCAAAAAAATCCTGTTAATACATTACCAGTGTTTATTTGTACCTGATGCTGATTCACAAGAACAAGCACTGCAATTGTGTCATGATTCAATCCTAGCAGGTCACCCGGGAGCCCCTAACACTTTAGATCAACTCAAACAACACTTCTGGTGGCCCTCTGCGCTGTGTTGCCTTACTCTGCATCAAAGATGTCTTCCATTGGTGTTGCAGTGGGTGTTCTCACGCTCCACCCATGGATTTTGATGCATACCCAGATTTACAAGGACTTTTAAACCTTGGAAGTAGTCCAAAGACTCCAACTCTCTGCTGGAGGCATGCCAAGGAGATATAACTTTATTTTTGCTTGTTTTTCCTCTTTTGTTGTGTGCAGCATTCAGGACAACTCCTCCAGTGATTGTTTTTGAACATGAAGGTGTTCCTTCATGCACAAAAACAATCATTCCTACAACACAGACAGGGTGCCTGCATTGGCACAAAGCAGCCAATTGTGCACCAGCCCAGTGGAAGAGGACAGGAATGCACCTTATCTCAAAGAAATGGCACATTCCTGTTCTTCTCTTTTGATGCTGGGCAAAAACTAGTAATTAAGCCCTTAGTCTTTTAAAAAGTCTGCCAAAAATAAATTGGTAACAAAGGCAGATATCACAGTAAATCTGTTCTGGCTCACCCGCTGCAGGAATCTTTGTGCGCCCAGCAAATTTCAATGGATAATAATAATGGCAAGATAACCTTGGTGGTTAATACACTTGCAGGACAGGGCTTTTTTTTGTCTAGTCAGAGTTTTGACTCATAAAGTAGCATAGATGGTTAATGTGACTCCTGCAAAGCTCATTGTGTAATATGCATATCACTGCTTTTGACACAGAGATCCTTCTGCTACTTGCAGATCGTAAGTTGCAGTCCTTCAAGTATAGTCAAGTGAGCTATGAACTGCTTCAAAACGCGGGTTTAGAGCCTTATTATTTTTTCACCTTTCCATTATTCTAAGGTTGATAAAAAGGCTCCATCTCCATTATGTAGTAATAAAGTCGTGTTAATACAGGCAACTTCAACCAGTTCTTCAAATTGTAAGCTCTGGCTTTGTGTTTCTCACAACTCTTAACATATGCCTATCAGTAGGGGCGATATGTGACTCTTACACGTTGCAACCATCATTGTCTTATATAACAACAGAGCATGTACATCGATTTACACACTTGTAGGATTTATTATTTCTGTATAGTGTGTGTGTTTCACTGTGTCACGTAATCCTCTAAAACTAAAAGTGAATTAGTAAATGTAATTCAAATCGCAGTTTGTGTAATTACTCTAAGAAACCCATACATCTGAACCTCTTACAGTGCATGCTTATGTAGATACAGGGGGTGAACAGAGTAAGACACCTGCCTCCAAATCATAGATTCTCGTCAAGTGAAGTGATAACAAATTGTTGTGCCATTATTTCCCTCTTTTGCATTGGTGTCCACGTGTTCCAGATAGCTCCCAGGCAGAAAGATGCTGGAAAAAAGGAGGACTCATGGCCCATTAAATCAGGCCTTAGTTTTTTTCCCAGGTGAAAGTGAAAGTGAAAAGCCCATTCATCACTGCAGGTTGCTGTTCCTAGTGGAAAGAGTCAACATACTGGTGCATCTGAATGTGTCCCGGTGATGATCAGTTTCACCAGGACAAATTCAGTATATTTCACTAGGCCATGCTGGATCCGGGATTTGGCTCAGTAGCTGCTGCCAGATTTGGAATATGGCAGGATACCCTGTATTTTCTGCACTGGTAACAAAATATTTTGATACTCTGCTTGAATTTGCCAAAGAGCAGCACAGGACTGTGGAATTGCAGAATAATGAGGTGATGTTTCTTTTTCAGGCTGCACCAACTGCTGTTGCCTTGCAGCTACTCCCTCACAAGGTAAAGAGAAGTCAGAGTGGTAGTGTGGGCTGCTTCTCTGCCCTGCACTGCGGGGTCCGACTGGGACAGAAAATAGGTCCGGGCACCAAAATAAAAGTGGCCTCGATAGTGAATGATTTAGCTGTAAAAAGTGGTCCACATTTGCAAATAGGGTCGATTTGAACTTGTATTAACATGTTGCATAGTAGTTTTGCACGGTATGGGAGACTGCTTGAATTTGTGCTTGCTGCAGGCAATGTTTGTGGTAATCAACCGCAATGGACCGCACTCCGCTAGCCCCTCCTCCGGGTCGCCCCAAGGGAAGCTGGTACATGAAGTTCTTGAGTGGTTCACCCCAGTGGGTGCAAGTAAGTACTTGTTGAACTGATGATCTCTGATGGAGTTCTTGAGTGGTTCACCCCAGTGAGTGCAAGTAAGTACTTGTTGAACTGATGATCTCTAGACCCGATACATGTCCCGGGTTTTAAAATATCGCCCGAGACATGGCTCGGGTTTCGGGATAACTTCCCTCCTCAGTAGAGAAAATAGTTAGGGGTGGAAACACGTGTCCAGGGATGGCTAACGCGACACTTATTTTCGTTTTAAACTTTTGGCATAGGCGTACCCGCCGACGCTACTTCATGGACCACAATTCTTTGGGGTAACACGCTGGTAGGACTAGCAGAGTGCGGCCAATCGGATTTTGGTGTACATTCAGGCTCCCTTGAGCCGGTGGGGCTGACGAGCCCATGGCTACGCACCTGCGCGCCTTGAGCGGTACTTTACCTGAGAGTATTTTTTGGCAGCCTACGCAGCAACCCCTACACACATACCTACTCCCTGCTGACGAGAGGCAACTACCTCGAAACACGTGTCCAGGGATGGCTAACGCAACACTTATTTTCATTTTAAACTTTTGGCATAGGCGTACCCGCCGACGCTACTTCATGGACCACAATTCTTTGGGGTAACACGCTGGTAGGACTAGCAGAGTACGGCCAATCGGATTTTGGTTTATATTCAGGCTCCCTTGAGCCGGTGGGGCTGACGAGCCCATGGCTACGCACCTGCGCGCCTTGAGCGGTACTTTACCTGAGAATATTTTTTGGCAGCCTACGCAGCAACCCTACACACATACCTACTCCCTGCTGACGAGAGGCAACTACCTCGAAACACGTGTCCAGGGATGGCTAACGCGACACTTATTTTCATTTTAAACTTTTGCCATAGGCGTACCCGCCGACGCTACTTCATGGACCACAATTCTTTGGGGTAACACACTGGTAGGACTAGCAGAGTGCGGCCAATCGGATTTTGGTTTACATTCAGGCTCCCTTGAGCCGGTGGGGCTGACGAGCCCATGGCTACGCACCAGCGCGCCTTGAGCGGTACTTTACCTAAGAATATTTTTTGGCAGCCTACGCAGCAACCCTACACACATACCTACTCCCTGCTGACGAGAGGCAACTACCTCGAAACACGTGTCCAGGGATGGCTAACGCGAAACTTATTTTCATTTTAAACTTTTGCCATAGGCGTACCCGCCGACGCTACTTCATGGACCACAATTCTTTGGGGTAACACACTGGTAGGACTAGCAGAGTGCGGCCAATCGGATTTTGGTTTACATTCAGGCTCCCTTGAGCCGGTGGGGCTGACGAGCCCATGGCTACGCACCAGCGCGCCTTGAGCGGTACTTTACCTAAGAATATTTTTTGGCAGCCTACGCAGCAACCCTACACACATACCTACTCCCTGCTGACGAGAGGCAACTACCTCGAAACACGTGTCCAGGGATGGCTAACGCGACACTTATTTTCATTTTAAACTTTTGGCATAGGCGTACCCGCCGACGCTACTTCATGGACCACAATTCTTTGGGGTAACACGCTGGTAGGACTAGCAGAGTACGGCCAATCGGATTTTGGTTTACATTCAGGCTCCCTTGAGCCGGTGGGGCTGACGAGCCCATGGCTACGCACCTGCGCGCCTTGAGCGGTACTTTACCTGAGAATATATTTTGGCAGCCTACGCAGCAACCCCTACATACATACCTACTCCCTGCTGACGAGAGGCAACTACGTCGAAACACGTGTCCTGGGATGGCTAACGCGACACTTATTTTCATTTTAAACTTTTGGCATAGGCGTACCCGCCGACGCTACTTCATGGACCACAATTCTTTGGGGTAACACGCTGGTAGGACTAGCAGAGTACGGCCAATCGGATTTTGGTTTACATTCAGGCTCCCTTGAGCCGGTGGGGCTGACGAGCCCATGGCTACGCACCTGCGCGCCTTGAGCGGTACTTTACCTGAGAATATTTTTTGGCAGCCTACACAGCAACCCTACACACATACCTACTCCCTGCTGACGAGAGGCAACTACCTCGAAACACATGTCCAGGGATGGCTAACGCGACACTTATTTTCATTTTAAACTTTTGGCATAGGCGTACCCGCCGACGCTACTTCATGGACCACAATTCTTTGGGGTAACACACTGGTAGGACTAGCAGAGTGCGGCCAATCGGATTTTGGTTTACATTCAGGCTCACTTGAGCCGGTGGGGCTGACGAGCCCATGGCTACGCACCTGCGCGCCTTGAGCGGTACTTTACCTAAGAATATTTTTTGGCAGCCTACACACATACCTACTCCCTGCTGACGAGAGGCAACTACCTCGAAACACGTGTCCAGGGATGGCTAACGCAACACTTATTTTCATTTTAAACTTTTTGCATAGGCGTACCCGCCGACGCTACTTCATGGACCACAATTCTTTGGGGTAACACGCTGGTAGGACTAGCAGAGTGCGGCCAATCGGATTTATGTTTGTGGTAATATCAGGGAAATTAACAGTAACATCTGGCCCACCAGACTATAAAACAGGCCCTCAAACCTTAAAGAAACATGCCCACACACTGACCTATCAGACCAGCACCTGGGACAGTGCCTAATTGCCATATAGGTCAGTTTGAGCCCGCTGCCCTCCTGCATATATTAAATAGTTTTTTTTGCCTAATAAAGGGTACTTAGGCAACAGCTGGTTTAGCAGTCTTTACTTTGGTGCATGCAAGGTGGCAGATAGGTGGGACAATTGCAGGAACAGAGGACAAAACAAATTACAGCCCATCAGCTGCATGTGGTTATACCATACCAAAACACAGTCCAAGTGTGAAATATGCACAAAGGAGAACTGGGCCTGTATCATCATCAGGGGTGTATCTGCCATTGATGCAGCAGGTGCAGTGGATTTGGGTCCTAGAGCTCTGAAAAGCTTATTGTTGTTTTTAACACCCCCAAAAGCAGTCAAAGGGGCCATTTCCTTGCTTGCACCAGGACCTATGAAGTCCTTGCTATGACTGACCATGATGCCATTTTCTGCACTGCAGAAGGGGGTCTGAGCTCTTCCTTTTGGCATCTTGAGTGCACACATTAACTCGAAATATCTTCAAGTTATGCTCAGCAGAAAAGGGGCATCATGCATGATAATGCCCTTGACCTTCTATTCCTCAACAGCCAATACTTAGAATCAGGCACCAATTCCTGCAGCTCGTTTTATACAGTTTTTAATTTTGGACTCTATAAAAAGTCACAACTATGCTGTTTCCTTTTATAGGAAGGCTAAACAAAATGTATTTGCACACGCTCCTCCAAGTCCTGTTCATGCAAAGAGTAAGAATTTGCAAAGATCTCACTTGAAAAATCCAGATCCTACTCTTTTGTACTGGGCTTGCTAACTTTGGCAAAGTCACAGAGAGGTGTATTTAATTCTCTCTCACTAGGAATGGCAGAGCTCTAAAATGTGAGATTGCAACTCTGTGCTCCCTTAGATCAATATCCGACGCGTGAATCGCAGATTTGACTGCTGTGAGTATAGTATATTAGTTTTTTCACAGTGAAATGTTGAAATTACTAATTATCCCATTCCCTGCTGGTCTTGCAGAAATCAGATGCAATCTGCCGAGCTGCAAAATCGCATAATAAAAGGTAGGGGAACCTGATTTCTGTCGCACTTTTACAAGCTGCACAGTCAAACATTACTTTTTTATATGGTAATTGTTTTGTTTTTGGCCAGGTTTCAGCTTTCACATATTACTGTTTTACCTTTTATTTCAAATATAATTATTTCTTTGGGAAAAGGGACTTTCTAATTGTTGAATAAAGCAGGATGCTGCACTGTTATAACTGCTTCAATGAAACACCATATGCTCCTAAAGTGTATGGATTTCTAATGGAATATTGAAGTTTTGAAGCGAGGCAATATTCAAGAGCAAAGTATGTGAACATAGACCAATAAAGAATTTCTTCTTTAGTTTCTTCTTTAAACTTTCGTGTAATGCTATGGGATGGGTTTTAAATGAGCACAACACAATATATGAGAAACATCAATTAAGTCAACCAGTACACTAGTTTTTCATACCTGTTTAACAATCATAGTGAATGCCCTGAATGAGAAGGCTCAAGCCATCAGCCGAAATATTTGTGGCGCTTTGATTGGTTAACAATGCAAAATTCGAATATCTTCCAGTCATGTTATTTCATCGCGTTACTTGCTGGGCTGGCTGCCATTTTCATCTGCAGGGACTAACCTCCAACTGCATCCCCAACAGAAACTTGGGGTCATATTATAGACTGTGCCCAGTGGTGGCCTGGGAGCAAAGGGATTGTGTGCCCATTTCCCACGGTACTGGGGCACTGTTGTATTACCTAAGACGTTTGTCCAGCACTTTTTCCCAATACAGATTACACTGGCGCACATGTAGCAACAGCGCTATCTTATGAGGGTGTTTCCACATGTGTAGGGGGCAAGGGCTGATTAAAATGGGGTAAAGAATTGCCTCTGAGCCCATGCCCTATTGTGGACACATGCAAAAAGAACAATTGATGGACAGAATGCAGAACAATGTCACCCATTCACCCCAGTACAGAGATCTGGGCCTAAATCCATCGTTTATTTAGTCCCCATGCAATTCCAGTTTGAATCCAGCCATATGCAAATCAGTCTTGACCCTGTGCCCAATGGGAACAGTCCAGCCCGAACTGCCAGGCCAGGTCCTCCCAGTCCCAGGATGCTTGTTTCCAGTCCAGAGAGGACCTGGCTTGGCAGTTCAGGCTGGACTGCTCCCATGAGGAACTGGGTCAAGACTGATTTGCAGATGGCTGGGTCTAAACTGGGGTGGCATGGTGAGCAAAAGAACGATGGATTTAACCCAGATCTCTTGATTGGGGGTGAATGTTTGACTTTCACTGCGTCCTGTCCATCATTTGTGTGTCTTTTGCAGGGCCGGACTGGGAACCAAAACCGGCCCTGGCAAAGTGCAGGGTCGGACCCCAGGGCTTGGGGGTGCCGCCGAGCTCTTTGCCAAGGCCGGTTTTCAGCCGATTTTGTTACAGGGCCGATTTTGCAGCTATGCTGCAAAAACGGCCCTGTTAGAAAAACGGCCCCCAGGGGCCCAAAACCGGCCCCCACCCGTGCGGCGCACCGGGGGATTGCCCGGCCCTGGTCTTCTGCTATTGTGGACGCAGACCCTCAGGCAAAGACATTGTCCGGAGGTGCACTAACTGTGCCACAAAAAGGTGGATAAAGTCAGCGCCCCTGATGGAGGCCTTCTAAAGGGAAAATGGGTTCCCGTGGATTCTCAGACATCCCCTCGCAGGAGAGTGCAGTCCTTCACTGCACTCTCCTGGAGAGGGATCTCAGTCACCCTTTGAAGGGCAGGTGGATGCTGCCTGCAGAGGGAAATATGAAGCAGCTGCTACAACCCTGTCTTTCACTAATGAGTTGCCCCCGGGGCATAACAAGTTTGAGTCTGCCATGCGTGCAAACAATTTTCAGTACTAGGGTGCACTCTGGCTTTTTTAGCACAGTGCACCAATTTGACTGTGTGCAGTGGCATATGCACCCTATTTATAATACAACCCTTGGGATTTGCATCAGCAAACCATGCCTTCCCATGAGCCTTTAGAAAGAACAGAACCAGGGCAGATCTGTGGGAGCTAATGGAACTAGAATTTACTATACACTGAAGGCAAGCTTTCAGGTGCATCCAAATTACAATCTATCTAGTTAAGGCTTGGGAAGTGAAATGTTCTAGGAACAGGGTAAGAGTGTGCTCTAGATGTTAAAGTGCGAGCCTCAAGGGATAAATACTGGGGTATTTCACATGCCACATTCTGGATTAAAGATTCCACTTACACAACTCTGAGATGTTGAGTGCGGTTGGAGATAAAAGGCCAAATCCATTCTAAGGCAGAGTCAGTGACTACAGACCATACCATGAGTCTGCTTGACAGTATTAGTAAAGGGCCACGTGAGCTTTGGAACAGGTAAAGAGCATGAAAACTGCTTTCTTCTTTACATCCAAAGACAATGGAAAATGATCTCCATTACTAAGTAAGATAATTTTGGTAGCCCTTGCCCAAGTATACCCAGACCAGGGGTCATAAAGGATGAGATTAAATGTACTGTGCTAATTTTGCCCAACCTGTGACTTCCATTCCCATGATCTGGCTGCATTAGAATAGATCTTTGGGAAAACCCTGATGCTTCCTTATTGGTAATATGGAGAATCAGTGGTGGGTTCTTTAGAATATAATTAGGTTCTTCAAGTTTGGTAAAGAAAGGATCACCGGATTCGGTGATTTTTAATTCATAGTATAGCGAGAAGCCTTCATAGTTAGTGCCTTTGTCAAGTTAGAGGTTTTCAAGGTTTCCAGAGTAGTCCTCTGTTAGTTGATTTGGAAAATCTCCCATGTTTGATTTGCAGCTCACCTGAGTTGTTTAGTGTCGTAGCCTATTGGTCTTCTCCATGGCTATGCCATTAGATGAGAGATCATGGGTGGTGCATTTGAGATAATCTAGCTCCCCGTTAAACCATGTGGTCATTGATTGGATGCCAGTCCCCTTTTTGGAGAGGTGCAAGTGTGTGTAGAGTGGATGAAGTCTTCATGTTAAAGATTTCTAAAAAATCACTCATTCTAAATCATTCTGAGGGGATTGTCTTAACTGTGTTGTAGGTTGTTTCCAGCTCTTCAGTGATTTTGTTTTTGAAGTGCCTGGATGTGAATGTTTGCGGGGTCTGATTAGTAAGAAAGTGGGAAGAATGGCCAGACCGTGATTGTTAGTGTATTGAAAGTCCATCCGATCGTGAAGTCTCAGCAGCCGGATGATGAGGAATTAGCTTCTGTGAGTGGAACCTCTCGCACCAGCCTCCCTACGAGTATTCCAAGAGTGGTGAATAAATGAAAGACTTCTCCCACGAATTGGCATAAAGGGAATTGAGGAAATACCGAAACCGAAATTTTGAGTTTTCACGCGCCGGAGGAGCAAAAAGTGCTTTACCTTGCCTTTTCTTCAATCCGCCGTGAGGGGAACGGCTTACCTTGTGGGGAATCCTGCTACCTGCCTACCGCATCGTACTCCTGTGCCGTGAGGGGAACGGCTGTGCAGACTACAATTCCCAGCACCCCCAGACACCGGCGCAGCGCTTGACGACATCCTAGCGCGCCGGTGTCCTACTTAAGCCAGTGAAAGCTCCCGCAGCGCGGGACGCGCGGGGCGGCGCCCGGGCCCGTCCTTGCCCGTCATCGCCAGGAAGAGACTGGACTGGGCAACCCCCCTAAAGACGTACATGTGATTGATGCCGTCAGGTACTACTTATTGCCTTTATAAAACTTGTGTGGCATAGAGTGTAGAGATTGTGATACACGGTGACAATTAAACAAGATATCGAGTTTATATTCACTGTGTAAGTCTGCAGTCTAGTGAAGCTATATTCTATTTGGTACTTGTATTACCATGCCAGCTAAAGACACGAAAGGGAAAACTTCAAAAGTCCCATATTCCGGAGCAATGGACCAATTTATTACCAAAGTCAATTGTGTGATTGACCAGGAAATCACGCTCCTGGAACGTCGTGTATCCCAGGATCTCGCGGCGGCCAGGAGGTCTTCGCTGGGTCATATAGCCAATGTCGGTACCCCGGCTCCACTTATCACCACTAGTCCTGTAATGCCATGTTCTGACATTGATGCTTCGACTATTGATTTATTGCCTAGTGGAACAGATGCAGTGTCAGTGGGTGAACAGTCTTTGGTCTCTGAATCACTGTTGAGTTCACCCCGTCCGTTACCATCTACACATAGTGCAACTACAGGACCATGCACTAGACAACTGCGAGATAGGAATCTTGGGGCTGTCCCTAAAACTAAACATGGTTATACCCCCACAAATGGTGGTAAGGCTAAGAAAGGAAGTAAAAAGCCAAAGCCTGCTAACCACTCGAGATGTCCCAGATCGTCTAATGCCCATCTAGAGCAGCATATACCGGCTACACCGATCAACAAAAATGCACCCCTAGTTTCCCCTTCACCTGTGGTGCAAATTGCTAGTGGGGGGGCAAATGATATAACTAGCGGGGAGGGATTGTGCCATGACTTGTCCAATATCTATGACGCAATTAGATCTCTTCTTCAACCTATAAAGGATAGAATAAACAAGATTGAAGATCATTTGTCTAAGATTGAATTAAGGCTTAGTGGTTTTTCCTACTCTAGAAGCAATACTGACCATCCTGGCACTTGTAAATCATCGGATAACACCCGAGTAGAAACTGTTTTGGCCGTCCCACAAAACTTGCCAGGACTGTCCATGACCTATCAGGACCCGACTACAACTAATAAATCCGTGGTCATGCCCGACCATGAGCAACTTGCTCAGTGTAAAGCGCCCCAACATAAGCACGATGCCAAGTTTTCTACTCCTGTGACACCAAGGGGTAAAAATATCCCAAATCTACCACCTGAAGCTGCCCCATTTGTTGTTATCTTAACAGGGGTTCCCTTACTGGGCAAACAAGAGGTTGAGTCCCCTACAACTTTGAGAAACAGGGTTGTGCACTGGCTCAATAAAAATAGACCACTTCCACTGCACAAAGCCTGTAAGATAACTATGGTCAGGAGGGCGCCTTGGGTTGGTCATTTGACAAAAAACATAGAGGGGGACTGTATTTTAGTAAATTTCGATGACCCCACCATAGTCGATTATATTTGTAACTGGAATGACTCTAAAATAGATGTGTCAATTAAGGCCTTTCCTCTGACTTACTTTTACCCCCCTGGTCATTTTACCACCAAATTTGATGGTTGGGAAATTGTGCGTAGAAACGGGAGGGGCCCTTTACAAGGACATTGGCCTAGACATCCCTTTCCCATAGACCCTATCCCCTTGCAAAATCGGTTTAGTAGCCTGGAGTCCGTTGATTGACTGGGGGGCGATGAAAGTATATTGGGTTGCTGCTTATTTGACGATATAAACACCCATTTGAAGGTAACAAATGTCCAAAATAATCACATTACCAGTAATGAAGAGACAACGGGGGCTAGATCAAATGTTGTACCTGGTATATTACACGAGGAGGAGTTTACTGTAGCATCTCCGATTACCCAACTAGAAGTAAGAAGTATTCCTGTGGAGGGTGTTGTTAAAGCTATAACAAGCCAAATAACACCTAAAAATGTAATATTACCAGAGGTAGGTCTTAACATCATGACCTGGAATATAGCTGGTTTAAGTTCAAAGTTAAATACTCCATTCTGGAATGATTTTATTACACAAGGGTTCGACATTATTTGCCTTCAAGAGACTTGGTATAAGGAGGCAATCCACGTGGAAGGCTATATTACATATTGGACATCGGCTGTGAATTCGGCAGCAGGAAGGGCTAAAGCCGGGCTCTTAATTATGGTTTCAACTAAATTAACTCAGTTCAAACCTAACACTTACCACGAGGTGTCCTCTTATGCCCAGTATTTACGACTGGAGCATGTTGCAGGCAAGGATCTAATTATTATTAACTATTATAATAACACCTTTGACGCACGTAGGGGTCCTATTGTCTATGAAATAGGTTGTGAAATAGATAAGTTGTTGGCCGGTTCTAGGAACCAATCGATTTTACTGTGGGCAGGAGATTTTAATATACAGGCCTGTCAATATGTTGATCAAAGGATTTGTGGCTTTCTGGGGGAAATGGGTGATAATGTTGACTCCCCACATATCCATTTCCCTCATGATGATTATGGAAACTCCCTTAATAATTTGATAGCTAAATTGGATCTAGAGTTACTTGACTGTTCACTGAAAAAGGGCAATATTAAATGCCCAACCTTTACAGGCAGGGGTGCCCGTTCTAATATTGATCACATACTTCTCTCCTGCAATACTGCTTATACTGATTTATGGGTAACAGAGCAAGCAGTAAGTGACCATAACAGTATCTCTGTAACTTTGCTGACGTGGGGAAATGTACATCCAGACACCACCACTTTTATTGGAGATATTGTTGCAGTGAGACCAAATGGGCCAAGAATTAAGTGGACCAATATTAATCCGGTTAAACTTCTGGGAGAAGTTATTATTAAATCCAAAACAGAAATTGACTACTGCCTAAGTAACGAGACAGTACCTGCCATATTGCTATCCAAATTCCATCAAATTACTTCTGTTATTGCTGGCTTATTGACAGGGAGGAGTAGGCCACCAAAAAACAGGTCTGTTGGCTGGTTCGACAATAACTGTATACAGGCTTTGTCGAGTTTAAAAGCTGCATTGGATATTAAACCTAGGGATAATACCCTTATTAAAGCTGAACGACTCAAATATAAGACCTCCCTGAAAGTCCGTAAAAAAGAAATACAGGAAGAGCTATGGCATAAATTAAATTTAGCTGCTAACACAAATAATAATGCTCTATTTTGGGAGACAATTAATTGCCCTTTCCTTAAGAATGATACCATTCCCGAAATAACATCTTATGTAAATTGCAATGATTGGATTGATCATTTTTCTAATATTTTTAATCCCGATAGGTTGGTTTTAGATTTGTCAGACAATCACAACTCTGTATGGCCATCGTCACCTCTATCCATTAGTTTGGAGGAGGTCTATCTGGGGCTGACAAAAAGTAAAGGGGGCAAAGCCCCAGGTCCAGACGCTGTCCCCGTGGACTTATATAAACAGGAGATGGATCTTTGGGCACCCATTTTAACTCGCATTTTTAATGCTGCTATTGAAGGTAAACTTCCTTTGACCTGGGGACAATCTATTATTGTCCCCCTATTTAAGAAGGGTTCTAGGTCCGAGGCACGAAATTATCGCCCTATCTCCCTCCTGGACTCTTCGATTAAAATTTTGAGTAGGATACTCCTTAATAGACTGGAGATATGGGCAGAAGAAAATACCATTTTATCACCAGTCCAGTATGGCTTTAGGAGGGGAATGGGTACAATGGAGCAGTGTCTGAACCTCGACCTCATAATAAATAAATATGTCACGGTCAAAAAAGGGAATTTGTTTTTATGTTTCGCCGATCTTAGTAGTGCCTTCGATCTGGTCGAACACTCTATTTTGTGGCCAATACTACTGGAAATGGGCGCCCCAGCAGATATTGTGCACTTTTTGGCCAGATTATATGAAAGGCTCTCGTGCAAAGTTCGTTTTGGACCGGACGGGGAATCTACTCCCTTTTTTAGAGTGACTCGAGGCATCAGGCAGGGCTGTGTTCTGGCCCCATTGCTTTTTTCTTTATTTGTCAATCAAATTGACTCAATTCTTAGGCAAGTCCCTGCAGATGCCCCCAGAGTAGATGGCGACCCCATTCCAATATTGTTATATGCGGACGACGCCGTCCTCTTGTCACGTACTCAAATAGGCCTCCAACGTTTAATTAATTGCTTCTGTAGGTTTATTGATGATAGGAAACTGTTAATTAACAAAGAAAAAACTTATGTAATGACCTGCGGGAGCAAGAAAGGTGCTAAAAAGACGTTCTTCCTGGACGAGAATAAAATTCAATCCGTGACCAGTTTTTGCTACCTCGGTGTCACATTTTCTGGTGATGGAAAATGGGATAACGAATGTGATAATGTGCGCCTTAAAATGGTAAAGAACATTAATGGAGTGTTTAGATTTGCCTCCAAGCTTGGGAATAGTAGAATTAATGAAATGATTTCGATTTATAAAGCCAGATGTATCTCCTCCGCTTTATATGGTGCTGGAGTTTGGGGGCACCATACCCTTAGTGGTAAACATATCCAACTCGATGAGAACTCATTTTTGAGACGTCTACTGTGTACCCCCGCATCAGCTTCCACAGAATTAATTCACAGAGAGGTGGGGCTAGACTATATTGAAGATCTTGCAGCCCTTCGCCCTCTGACTTTATGGCGCTCCATCTGGTCTAAAACCGAAACCTTATTTACACAAAGAGTAATAAGAGATTGTCTAAGGCTGGACCATTGTCTGTATATACCTTGGCTCAGACATATCTATTACTGGTTTAAGCTCCTTTTTAATCAAGATCCCTTTTTAATTCCCGAGGAAGCTGCCAGTATATCTAAATTAGATCTTAAGGTGTCTTTCTTACGATATACGAGACAATCTAGAGATTCTGTCTGTCTTAACCAGCGTACTTACGTCTTTTATGGTGAAAATAATTTAAATGAAGGTTTACAGCCATATTTGACCGAAGTCACAAGAAGATCCCATCGCTTTGTTCTCACTCGGCTAAGGCTTGGAATAGTACACCATCTTGTGTCCTTTCCTATCACCAGGCAGCATAGTAATATTTTATGCCCATGTGATGATTTATCCAAACAGAGTTGTTGCCATTTTATGCTTTTTTGTAAATTTTATGTATTTTTAAGACGTCACTTTTTAAAACCTATCTTTTTAAAATACAATGTTCGGACTACAAAGAATGCAATGCAGTTACTGTTTAATCTGGAGAGTGCAGATATATGTTTTTATACAGCTACTTATATTTTGAAATGTATGTGTGCCAGGAAATCTATTATCATGTAATTCTCTTGGCCTTTCATAAGTTGCATTGTCACTTTAGCGAGTGAGCAATATAAGCGACTCTTTGCACATGTCCAGAATTGTGATTTGTACTTTACTTGGCATTTCTTTGCTGTATCCTTGCTGCTATGTTTGTTCTTTGGTCATATAAATTGAAAGTTTACTGGAACAATTGTATTTGTTTTATATTGCTCATCCCATCATGCACTGGCACTTTATACGGGGATGGTAACTTGAATAACTCTTGGGGTAATTGGCCTGTATCCTGTTATTTTTTAAAGTTTTATTGTATGATGTTGTGTGTTATTTTATGTCTGCTATGTGGCTGTTTAAACATGCCGAATAAAGCATTTTTGAACTGAACTGAAAGTCCATTTTTATCTATGTTATATTCGAAGGCCAAGTCCACCATGAGACCAGCTGCATAGGTTGCACTTAGCACTTCCTTAGTGAAGCCTAAGGCTTGGATATTTTAAATGAAGGAAGAAGCTGTTTTGATTTTGGGCAGATGACTCACTGACAGAGGTCACCCAATAGAAGTATTTTACTGCATACTGTCAGAAGTTGGTGGAGCAATATGAGTAATTTCTCCAGGAAGGAAGAGCTGTAGCTTAGGACATGATGAATAAGCACAACAATGAAGAAGATGTTTGAGTTAATTGTGCAGCTGGTGATTATACACTCTCTGTTGCTGTGGTTGATCTTAGCATCCTCATGACGGAGGTCACCAAAGTAGGTAGCTGTGTTACTACTGAACCTCAAGCTGATTCAGCACTCCTACTTCAAAGTGAATATGGCACCTCCATCAACAAACCAGTCTAACCCTTGAATCATCTGCCCTCTGCAAAGAGCAAACATAGCTGCTTGCTGGGGCATGGTCGACAAGATGGCTGAGTAGGACATGTCTTTTGGAGCTCCGTCACAACGCAGTAATATCTGCCAGACTGCTGCGGTGGTTTTAAGGCATCGACCTCACCCTACACATCGGCCCGAACGGGAGCATACCCCGATCCGGGAATTACTCCCCAGAGTGCAGTAATTCAGGCGTGAGAAGCGCCGAAAGTTGAGCATCTCCGCGACGGGGCCGCCATTTTGGTTGTTATGGAGGCTCCTGCAATGTGCATCGGAGGCCGAGAGCGGACGAAGACAATGGTGCTGCCCCTTGTGACCTGAGGAGCAGTGGCACGACTACGACAACAGCCTTGGAGACTCCCAAGTCCGCATATCCGTGGACAGAGGCACAGAACCGGGGTACTTCCATGAAGAGGTGAGGCCGTAGGGGCGGTGATGCCACAATGTCCAGGACTGCTCGCGCCAGCAGGAGCGCGGCACCGGTCAGGCGGGCTCCCCATTGGGAGGAACTGCTGGAAGGGGTGCCGGAAGCCCCGTCCCAGACGACACACATTCCTGGTTTCCCTGATCCTGTTGATCGAGGGGTGCACCTGGGGCATGAACTGGCGGGGGAGAGCCCCGGCGGACAGGAGAGCGCATTGGAAGGGGCCTGCCCTCGTGGCCCACACCCACTAGGCCACAGTAGTGGGGGACGGCAGGAGGAATAATAGCTGACCTCTGGAGTGCAGTTGGGTTTTCACCCGGAGGTAGGAGACGACTGGGTCACCCCCTGCCTTTTCCCGAAGGGAGATCAACACTTGGCTGTTGAAGAAACTGTTGACAGGGGTGCCAGAAGCCCCCTCTCAGCTGGTGCGTGAGCCTGGTTTCCCTTCGCCTGGTGACAGTGGAGCACACCGGGGGGCCGAACTTGTAGCGGAAAACACCAGTGGGCAGAAGAGTGCTCTGGGGGTCCTGCCCTCGTGGCCCACGTCCGCTCGGCTATGGAGCTGGGGATAACAGGAGGAACAATAGCAGACCTCTGGAGTACAGGGGGCTTCTACCTGGAAGTGGAGGAGGACTCGGACACCCCCCTCCCCAACGCCTGGCCCTGTAGGATGATAAATACCTGACTGTTGGAGGGAGAGTGCATATTGACCCGTGGCTATGAACGGGCCCAGGGTGAGGCCTGGAGGTGCCCGGCACTCAGGGAGAGTCCTGAGTGGAGTAATTTGTCGTGAGACAGCTCGGATCCCGGGCATGAGGTACAACTGAGTGTTGGAGGTGGAGGACTCTGTGAGTAGCAGTCTGGGCCGGTGCTCATGTTGGTCAGCCCTGGGGTATTGGGACATTATTGCCCATCATGGTTAAGGATAAAGGCACCAGAGCGCAATCCAACAAAATATTAAATTATGCGCAACCTCTCCCCCACAACCCTAATGAAAGGGATGCACGAGGAGAAGATGACGCCAAGGTGGCGCTGGGGGAGGAACAACGGGATCCCTCCCTGAGCGACATCCTGATGGCTGTTCGGAGGTCAAGAAATGAGATGGTGACCAGGATCGATGCAGTGGCGATTGATGTCAACCTCCTCCGATGTGACCTATGTGAGGTCTTGGATAGGGTCACCACGACAGAACAAAATGTCGAAATTACTCCCTGCGGGAGACAGTCATGGAGCTTCAGAGGAAGACAATTAAATTGAATGAGTGTGCCAAGGCCCAGGAAGGGCGCTCACGGAGGAACAACTTAAGATTTGTGGGATTTCCAGAACTAGCAGAGGGACCCTATGAGCAGCTGTTTTTGGAGGGCTGGATAATGAAAGTGCGGGCAACAGGCAAACCATGCAAGTTCTTCAGTATTGAGAGGGCACACAGGCTACTGGTCCCTCTCCCAAGCCAGGGAACTCCGCCGAGGGCCATCATAGCCCGATTCCTTAACTATCGAGACCCGGACATGCTCCTGCAATCCACCCTTGCCAAGACCGACTAGCACTATGAGGGGTATCACATTACGATCTTCCCAGACTTAACACAAAGAGTGCAGAACCAACGACGCACCTTCTTGGCGGTGAAGAGACGCATGAGGGAGGCCGGGATGAAATACAGCCTCCTCTATCCAGCCAAGCTCCAAATTGAACACAAAGGCAGGGCTCTGTTCTTTGGGTTGGCGGCAGAGGCCTCAGACTGGGTGGATACTAAGGGGGATTGTGAAGCCCGACGGTGGCCGCAGTTAAATCCAAGAACTCTCTCGGACTCTATGAATCCAACGGAGAAACGGCGCAGACTGTCAAAAGGAACACAACATAAAGACACAAGTGACTCTGGAAGAGTCAGAATTTGTGAGGACGGTCCTTTGCAGGTTGTGGATGGATCGCCAGACTCTGACCTAACCTCATCGGAAGTTATTCCTGACACTAATGTTGCCTGAGCTTAAGGGAAGATACGGGAGAGCTGGTTTGGGATTCTGAACACTCAGATAAGTGGCCACAAGAAGACTCAATACAAATGCTTGTTTTTTCTCTTTGATAATTGGTGAGGAACACACTGTATGCATATGCCACGTGTGGGAGGGGATATGCCTCTCAATAGTGTCTGGGACCTGTCCGGGGAGCTGGAGGCTCTGGCCTCACGCCCCATCGAGTGTCCATTCCCTTGCACAGCACCTATTTAGAAGGTGCTGTTCAGACCTTTATTCTGAAAGTTTTAATCTATGTACTTCAATTGTGGGTATAGTTGCAGTGTATGAATATGTTGCTGGAGAATTCAGAGGGGGTGGTTTAGTGCGGAGGATGAGATTGTTGGCTCTCTACGATGCTGGGAGGGATAATCCTGTAGCACTGCCTGTCAGGTCCCTCCTTGTCTTCACAGAAGCAGAATGACGTTGGTCCCTATGCCCGCCCACCGGTGCTGCCGCTTCTACTGAGCAACGTCACCAGTAAGGGGGAAAAGGGGAATGGGAAAGAGAAGAGACACTCCCTCTACGGCTACCACCCTCGTGCTGCTTCCAGGAATCTTCTATGTAGATGTTTCTGACTGCTCCAAGGGTGCCTAATACACAGAAGGGGAAAAAACATAAATACACATCCTATTCCTAATTATGCAGTCCTAGAATGCGCCCTGGATTAGGTGTTCTCCCTACCAGCAGTTACTGGAGTATAAGCCTCTCTTCTATTAATTGATGGTGGAGTCAGTGGTGTTCAATCTGGGATAGTGTGATTATCTGCAAATTAGAGAACATGTCATGAATGGTACTAAAGTAACTTTTCCCTAACTTTAAATGTACATTTCCTTAATTAAACCTTATATCTCCAGTTGTATTAAGACTGCCTGATAACTTTTATCTAGTCTTGTTATGCAGATTGTCTTTCCATTGTTCGTTCTACTCCGTTGCCAGTGATGACGTCCTCTAACTGGTGCGCGTAAAAAGGGTCCAGGAAGGGAAAAGAGGGAGGGAAAGTAAAGGTTAAGCGCAAGAGAGGGTACAGCAAGCGACGGAGTTCGTAAGCGCTATGCTAACTGGCACGATATACTGTGTACTTTCTTGGATAAGTCTTACTTGAAAACGGAGTTGCTGAACCGCCAAACTCTTCTGCGGAAACTCCGACGTGAAGAGAGTTCTTTGGAATTCTGGCTTCTTGACTAATTAAATCAGTTCACCGTTTCCTGCCTTTCCGCATAGGTTGGAAGACCTCTTCGTACTCCGTCGAGTCACCAAAGGAATTCTCTCACAGAGGGCAGAAATTAACCCAAAACCCTCTCGTGGTGTAGATAAATAACTCGCTACTTGAGAGCGATATTTTCTGTAACCGCTCACTAGAAAGTCTCTGTGAAAACCGCTTCCCTCCGCTTCTTCATAAGCTGAGGCGAAACGGTTCAAACGTGCGTTCTCTAACTAAGCTCAGTTGAAGTGCGCCACAGTAACCGCGCGCACTTCCCTTAACCACTAGACTGCACAGGTATATACAAATGTGAAGGTTAACTGCCACAAATACAGCGGCCATCTTGTAATGTCCAATTGCTTATTTGATATCATACCACAAATTAACCAAACTGGGTTTAACAATGACTCTTGTTCTTTTTAAGGTACAGCGTGGATATTGATTTGTTACTGTGACAATTGTGGATTTCCTGACACTTCCCAGTTGGTGGGTGGGGTTGCGGGTATTCAAATTGTTCCACTTGTTCCTTTTGGTTTACAAGGAAGTTCAGGGGATCCATGTCTGGGTTGTAATTTCCCGCAGTACGCTCATGCTAATGCTGATATGACAGGATGGGAATGGAATTTCGATGCCAACTACATGATCTTATGGCTCGTCCCCTGACAAAGCTCCTTACCTGGAATATACAGGGGATGGCAATGCTTGAAAAGCGTAGATGGGTGCACTCCTATTTACGGCAGTATAACATTGGTATAGTGAGCTTGCAGGAGACACATGTCTGGGGTGACACATTACCATATATTCAGCGCAGGTGGCAGGGACAGCTATATGCTACTCCGTGTTCCGGATTTGTATGGGAGTGCTTATGTGCGTGGTCCTGGGGACTCCCTTCCAAGATGTGCACTACGTGCTTGACCCTGAGGGACGCTACGTGATCTTATACAGTAGGCTTGATGTACATGAGATATGTCTCATAAATGTGTATTGCCCTAATTCGGACGCCCACAACTTCTTCTATGAAGGAATGGCTGCAGCGACCACCTATCTGGGTGGGGATATAGTTATTTTTGGGGATGTTAATTGTGTGATGGACGGGAAGATGGACCATGAAACCCCCCGGGCAAATACCTAGCAGGGTATGACTGAGGCCTTAGTAGACGTTATGAGGGAACTGGGGTCAGTGGACGCATGGAGGGTCAGACACCCGGACACCCGGACATTCTCCTGTCACACCCCCATGACCAATACGTTTAGTAGGTTGGATCAATTTCTTATGTTCACTGACTTTGATGTCTAGGGTCGAGAAGGTAGTGTATCGCCCAAGACATATCTCGGATCATTCCATGCTCTTAGTCTTAAGTACTGGTAGGCCTCAGGACGGCAATCCCCACGTGGCGGCTTCCCACCAAGGCACTCACTGACCCGCCCTTTGCTGGGAAGCTGGAAGAAGAGAGTTCTAACTATTTTGAGATGAGTTGGGGTTCGGCATCCTTGAGGGATCAGAATGGGGAGGTTAGTATTGAGGGCTTTTAGATTGCAATGCGGCACTAGACAAGGATGCTTGCTATCGCCGCTTCTTTTTACCATGGTAATGGAAGCCCTGGTGGCAGTCCTCCGGAAAAAGATGGAGGCCTTCAGGATCCCAATGGGATAGACTAACCATGTGGTGTCCATGTATGCGAAAGATTTGGACGCATGTCAGGGCTACGGATTAACTCAGGGAAGTCAAAATGAACCCCACTGGGGAGACTGGCTTTGCACCCGGATGAGGGATTACCGGAGGTGGGGCTCCCATGAGTGAGGACCGCACCTAGATACCTGGGGGTCAGACTGGCAGAGATGGCCCAGCAGTATGTGGCGCTTAACATTGGGAAAGTAATTGAGGGATTGCGGGGTTCGGTGCGCTTCTGGCAGGAACTGCCTCTGTCCCTTATGGGGAGGATTGCCCTGATAAAAATGGTTGTCTTACCAAGATGCCTTTATGTGATGCAGCATTCTTTCTTTAAGATCACCCGACATTTCTTTATAACGCTGGACAGGCTTCTGACAGATTTATTGTGGGGGCCCAAGCGCAGAAGGATCAGCCTGGCCGCTCTTCAGAGAACCTGGCAGATTGTCAGACTGGAAGTTCCACGTCTGGAATTTTATTATGCGGCTTCACAGTGCAGCATGCTGTGCAATGGATGGATGATGATAAGAACTGGGAGAAGGCCCTGCTGGTGGGGACCTTTGGGGATAGGACACTCCGTGAACTGCAAATGTTGGGAACACAGGTACTTCTGACGAGCCCATATATTGTTCGACATGTGGCGGAGATATGGGAACTTGTCGTCCGGAAATTGCTAAGAAGGGCTCCCTGCACCCTGGACATGCCCGTGTTGTACTGCTTGTTGTCATAGAGGTCTGCCATGGTTAGGCACGCCCCATCCCGCCATCTACGCACAGACATAGATGCATACATTTGGTGCAATGTATGCATCTATGTCTGTGCATAGATGGCGGGAGGGGGGTGCCTAACCATGGGAGACCTCTATGACAAACAGCAGTACAACACGCGTGAGCAGGCAACAGATATCTTTGCGCTGGGCCCAGGGCAGTTCCTACAGTATGGGAAAATAGCCCAGGTGGCTAGGGAGCTGTGGCACATGTTTCCTGAAGAACCCCCTGTCTGTAATGTGTTACAGACTGATAACGATGGCCAAGGGGCGCTGATTCATTTCGCACCTCTACCGGGCAATCTGATATGACAGGGTGGCCTGGGGCTTACCGGTACAGGCAAAATGGGAGATACTGACGGGAGATCCATAACAGAGAGGGACTGGACTAAAATCCACAAAGGCGTTAAGCAGGTGAGCTCAAATACACGGTTCACGCTAATTCAATTCAATTATGTACGGCAGACACATCTTACCCCCAAGATGTTACAGGATTTATCCGGAACGATCAGGGCAATATCCCAGATGTGGGGAGTCAGAGGCTATATTCATCCACATGGTCTGGTCATGCCCAGAGCTTCAATTATACTGTCATCTTGACTGCGTTGCAAGGAGCCACAGGGTGGGAAATATTAAGGGGGATCCGGGTGGCGTTGCCCCGACTTAAAAACAAGAATCTTAGTAGGAAGTTTGTCCTTTTGGGACTGTTGTTGCAGAAACGCCGGATAGCTATTTCATGGTTAAGTCATAGGCCGTCCAAAATGATGCAATGGGTGCGAGACATGAAGAAGTGGGCGACTGCTGAGGTGATTCGAATGCAACAGACCAGACGCAATGAAAAGTTAGAGGATGATCTGCGGGCATGGAGAGCGATGTTGGGAGAGCTGAAGAGTGAGGGGGCGGACGCTGAACCACGAGAAAAGGCCACCAGGAGTGCACAGACGAGTAGTAGGCCAGAGGGCAATTAGGTGAAAGGGGTGAACGCTCATCCTGGACTTATTAGACAGTGTACTGATGTGGATAAAAGGCATAGACACTAGGTTACATTACCGGGACGCACACCAGACATGGGTGGGGGGTTAAGTTTTAGCTGCAGATGAGGGGATGGACGTTGGGTTTATTTGACACTGGATTGCTTTCGAACATTGTGGTGACATGGACCAAGGCATCAGGCCTCATGGGGATGGGGATCTGTAAGGAGAATTCCTGATGATGGGATTAAGCTCTTAATGATTGGTTTAATACACATGCATGGAATGCATATAGCCCAGTCAACCTTGTGTTTATGAACATTTGATGACCCTTACTGTATAATCCTGAGACTGTTCATGCCGTTTTTGTCATGTTTGTTTCAAATGCCAATAACGATATATTTTTAAAAAAAGAGCTGCTGGCTCATCATTTCTGTAACAATGCCTCTGTTTTTCTGTCTTCTTTGTCAACCAGGACATATATCTGTTCAACTCAGCCCAAAATATACTGTTTACTTTTAAAGTCATGTGACATCAAAATGTCTTCCAAAGTCTTAACGTTTTTAATTGAGTGTTTGTGTTTCCGATTTAATGATAAGCTAGTGATATGCAATGTCCTGTTCTTAGCGGCACGTTATTCTTCACTAAATGTGATGGAACTCATCATCACCTTTACCTGCACTTCTTTTATATTTGTATTTATGTATCACATTTCTAAAGCACATCTGTAACACAACAGGTATCCTTGCGCTATTGCATCTACTGAGGGAAGAAGACTTTGTCCTACAGTGTGATAATTTTCAAGCCATGCAGATCAGCATCAAATGTTGTTAACAAGAGACAAGTTTTAAGGCACTTCCTGAATTGCAGTAGATCAGTAGAGAGTCTCAGAGGATCCGGGAGTTGATTCCAGAGTCAGGCTGCTTCAATGGAAAAAGCTCTTCTAGTTTTTCTATTTCTAACTACACAAGCCAAATTGGCAGAGGCGGAGCGTAGATTTCTCCCAAGGACATACCATTTTAATCTCTTTTGCAGGGGGGCACGAACAAAGTCATGCAAGGATTTAAAAACAATGCAAAGAGACGTAGGGGGAGATTTACTAGGCCTTTGCGCTATGTTTGCGTCACAAAAGTGACGCAAAATCTTTTTTTTGTAATTTACTTTCCAGAGTTAAACTTGTTTAGCACTGGAAATAACATAAAAGTAAGGTGAAGAACCGAATTGTGCTGCTTCGTGTTACTTTGCGCCATGCGTGTGTACCAAGGGTGGGTGCATGGGTGTTCCCATGCAACCACGCAAGGTTTCTCACACTAAACCAAATTTACTAAAAACAGTAGATTGGGTTTAGCGTGAGAAAACTGCGCCCTTTTCAACTAGGCAACGGGATGAGGGAAAGAAAGGTGTATCAATACACATGCGTATGCGCAGTGCAAGCCAAATAAACCTCAGCTAAGTTCTTACATATTAATTATGTTGGGTTAAAGCGAGAATCCTATAGAAACCATACCGTTATTCGTAGATTATCAAAATGCCATGTATTATCGCATCAAATAAACCATATCTAAAGCATTAAAGTCACAAAACAAAGGGGCATATTAGCAAGAACGGCGATAAAATTATCTCCATTTTAGCGGCAGGAAACTGCCGCTAAAACGGCGATAATGGGCTTGCTAATATGCATTATAGAATTCCAATAGAAGGCCAGGTTAGATGTGCAGGACATCTAACCTGGGCTTCTATTGGAATTATATAACGCATATTAGCAAGCCCATTATCGCTGTTTTAGCGGCAGTTTCCTGCCGCTAAAACCAAGATAATTTTATCGCCGGTCTTGCTAATATGCCCCAAAGTCCTTAACCCCCATTCTTAAAACAAAACACACATCCCATCTTACTTCAGTAAACTATCCGATATATCGCAATTCTTACCCGAGTACAGGAAACGGAGTCCACCTCAGTCCTTGTAATCCGTACTGGCATTCAGGCGCCATTACTTATATGGGGGCATATTAACAATGCGGCGATAAAACATTATCGCTGCTTTTGCGGCCGTTTTTGGCTGAAAACAGGCGATAATTTTTTCGCCTTATCAGCAAAGACACGCTATTGCGTGTTTTGCTGATTTAGTGCCCCTTACAACAACGCCCAGCTTTACATCTCCAATGAGATGTAAAGTGGGTGTTCCGTGCCAAAATAACTGGAGAAATGTCGCTAACCGACATTTCTCCAATTATCAAGCTGCTCGCAAACAAGCAGAGCGATAAGAAAAGTAGCGCTAACCACAGTTATCGCTACTTTCCTTACGCCTGCATGTAATCTGATTTAGCCATGTAATCCAATGGGAGGTGGATTACATGGCTAAGAACACCCTGCCCTATCAGCAAGGTATTGCTGGTCGCAGTGCGATTATCGCTGGATTTCCAGCGATAATCACACTGTTTTCCAGCTAACGCATGGATTCCTATCGCTTGGGAGATAAGCGTTGCTGATAGCATGCTATCTCCACGAGAGAATCCAGCGTTAGCCTGCGATAATTATTCTCGCGCTAAAAGCGCTGAGCGATAATTATCGCAGGCCCTTGCTGATATAACCCATGGTTTCCAACTTACTCTCTGGATATCTTGGAGACAGTTGGCTTACATATGTCGATCGTCTTAAGAGATGTATATTAGCTTTACTGACTAGACAGAGACATGTGTCTGTTTATATTGTAGGAAGAGTCAATAATAGACACACAAACATCTACTTGTTTGCATTGGAAGGACAATCATGACTCAACAGATAGGATCACCACACACTTGAGGTAGGTGTGAGAACTACTTTAAAGTCTTTTTGGAGGTTTATGGCATTCATATGCATGTGTATAGATACACCTTTCTTTTCCTCATCCAGGTTGACATTAACTTCAGACAGGTATCTTATTTTCTGATACTGCACTAAGACGCGCGACTATTAGTTTTGACTTTTTAACCTATACTGCATGACAAATGTCATTAACTTTCCTGGTGACAGTAGCCTTTGTGAACACTATGGCTTTGGTGTACCCTAACTGGTAAATAAGGCACCTATTGTTATCTTGGGTTGTCTTAGGCATGCAATTACCTCTGGGTTTGTATCAGTTTGAAACCCACGGTTTGGAATGCAATTGAATCACAAGTGGTGAGGTGTTATTTACAATATTTGTGTATACTAAGACTATATTATATCACTTGACTAATTCCATCACTGAAGAAGTCGTAGGGTGACTTGAACTGAAGGACGAAACACGTGTCAGAAATGGAGGGGTACTCACAATGGACGCTGATATCAATTAAAATGTTTGAATGTGCAGAGCAGTTTTACTAGAACCCAGTCCATTTGTGGTCCATACAGCCTGTTTTTACCAAACACCTTTGTGTAGGTTTTCTATGCAGATTTTCTCTGGTCAACTTTACATCTTGGTAAACAAACTTTGTAGTTTTCACACCGAGCCCTCTTGAAGCAGGCTCCTTTAGCCGGTAGTTTTCCCAAAAGAAACCGTTCCTAAAAACTGAGTGGACATTGTCAATAAATAGACTGTCCTACCCTGGGCAAAGAGATTCAATTAAAGGGGAAATCCCATTGCAGCAGCCAGCTGGGCTTTTTTGCTTCTGTTTCCTATGTGTCGTCCGCATTGCCAGTGAAACGTGGAGTAGTCTTGAACTCTGAAACCTCCATACCATTGGAGTGTCACACTTGAACGTCTGTAGAAAAGTCTCCGATACCCAACACATGTTGTGTTTACATTAATGTATCAAGTTTTCTGCCCACTGAAATGACCCAAACGCGCTCTGCTTTCGCCAATGAAACATGGCTAGGTTTAAGGCACAATTTGCATCTATTTTAGTACTAGTTCATAGGCCAATCCTGAAATATTAGTCAACATTTTAACATAGAGTCAAAAACATTTAATACCTCATCCCCTTCTTCATGCAGCAATTCTCATTTTGCACCAAGCTTTCACTCCAGCATCCCATAATGCTCCGCATTCTTTCCCCCTTTCACTAACAAACCTCCTTCCATTCCCAGTCGTTCTCTCAATACTCCTACGAAACATCCTCTATTGAAGCCTCCTTGTCCTGTTCCAAGAATCCCACACACAATATTCCTTTACTTGTGCTTCCCTGATATCCCCCCAGAAAGGTGAATACACCGCATCTGACTTTCCACCCCAAGCTACCACCGACGCCCCTACAACCTCTCCTTTTATGGCATTGTCTGTTGAGAAACCACCCTCACCCCTCCCTCAAATTGTGTAGGGTGGGTGGCTGGCCCTTTCTTATTTTCCTCCCAGTGGGGTGCGAAGTTACAAAGAGGCAGCCATGCCCCCCCGACTCCCAAAATACTAATCCTAACTCTCGCCCCTTCACCGTAAGCCTACCTTTTCCCTGTCCTAGCCCACTTTCACGAATAGCCCCAGGGGAAAACTGGCTGCACCTGTCGCTCCCCCCGGGGCTCTTCATCGTGAAATAATTGTAGGCCACGCATGATGTATAAAAGGCCATTTTATTAGGATATTCTCAAACAACATTAACATAGCATCAAAAACATCTTGATATCTCATCCCCTTATTCACTCAACAATTCTCAACAATTCTACTCTCGCACCAAACTTTCACCTCAATGCCCCATATCCTTCCTCATTCTTTCCCCCTTTCATTCACTTAACTCCTTCCATTCCCCAATATGTCTCTGAGTTCCCCTACCAAACATCTTCTAATGAAGCCTCCTTGTCCTATTCAAAGAATTTGGTACACTCTCTTCCTTTGCCAGTGCTCCCCTGATCTCCCCTGCGAGGGTTGGCTACACCTGCATCTGACTCCCCCCACCCAACTAATGCCATCCAGGAAAACCCCTTAGGTCGTTTTATTGCCCCGCGCTTCTTTATCTGCAGCTTCATGAGTACACTCCTTTGCACTAAATCTTCTCATTCCACAGTTTACTGATTACATCCTTCATTTCTATCATATAATATACATTTCCAAACTTTGAAAGGTGCACCCCATCATTCCTGAATAGGATCTGCTCCTCCTCCTTGATGCCCTCATGAGTTATCACCATAATGTCGCTAGACATGCAAAATAACCTCATCGCCCTGTTGTGCCTCCTCCTGGCCTTGTCAAAGACTGCATGTTTAATTGTTCCTCTCCACTGCCACCTAGGCACGAACTCAGTCCAGACCAAACATGTCCCCAAAAAATTATCTTGATCAAATGCAAATCCTGCTGCCCGTGTAGCAGTAATGTAAGCCCTGACAACTGTACAAAATCATTATATAGTCTGCTTTTGGTTGGTACATGTGTGCACTGATTGGTGGTTGTATCTAGTCTTTCCATTGAATTAGGGTTAGTGTCCTCATTGGTTGGGTATTTGAGGGTTCTGATTGGTTTCTGGGTCTGTGACTCAATCAATGTAGGGTTGGGACTAGGGCTAGGGTTAGGATTTCTATTAAAAGTAGGGACTAGGGCTTCCTGTGTGATTGGTTGTTGGGACTAGGGTTAGGACTAGGGTTAGACCTTTCATTGGAAGTAGCAATTAGGTCTTCTGGTGTGATAGGTTGCTGGACTAATGTGTGGGGCTAAGAGTAACCCTGGGCGAAGTAGCACTACGCGAAGCTACGCAAAGTGCACTTCGCACTACGCGAGCTACGCGTAGCTCTTTGCGAACTTTTTAGTACCCTGTTCGCACTGTGCAAGATGTCGTTTTCAATGATTGCACAGTGCGGACAAGCAACCGGCACTGTTCAATCATTGAAAAGGGCATCTTGCACAGTGCGAGCTGTAGTTTTCCTCCGCTCGAGTAGATTTTTACTCGAGCGGCAGCTTTCTCAACGCGGACTGGTAGTTTCTCATCGTGAGCGGTCGCGAGCATACGCGACCACTTGCAATGAGAAACCTAACATCCTCGCGTTGAGAATCTCGCCGGGAGGTTTATTTTACATGCTCGCGATCGCCAACTTGATGTTGCTGATCGCGAACGAGGAAAAAGCCTCGCCGGGATGTCATTTTACTTGCTCGCAGTCGGCAACTTGACATTGAGGACCGCGAGCAAGCAAAAAATGACCGCTGCACTACGCAACACTACGCTACGCATAGTGCTTTGCCCAGGCTTAGCTAAGAGTAGAGCTAGGGCCTCTATTGGATATAGAACTCAGGGTTTTTTAAACTGATTGGGTGCTTGGACTAGGGCTAAGATTGGCTGTAAGGTCCTGGTCTCTTGTTGGTTCTAGATTTTAGGGGTAGTGTTGTGATTGGATAGTGTTAGGGCTAGGGTTCCCATTGGCTGAAGGGGTCACCTGATTAATAAGGCTATAAAAGGCCAAGGCTTAGGGCGTCTTAGCCCGGGTGTTGAGGCTAAGGGCAGAGAGGACATGGGCAATTGCCTGTTTTAGCCTGTTTGAGACTGGTTGAGACTAGGGCCCGAAATGCTGCCCATTTTCCATTCAGTAATACCCAGTCCACACCATCCATATCCACAAACAGAGCAACACACTCACCACACCAAATGTACACCACACAATTACTACAAACCAACACTATGCTCAAATCCATGTCTCAGCACCCACTACAAAACTACACAAACCACACCTATACACCCGTCTACCCCAGCTACCACACATTTCCGCCATCACCTACAAACAATACACGACTCTATCCTATACCACAAACCAATCCACTCATCACTAACATAACCCCATTTCACACCATACTTAACTACATCCTATCCAGACACACACTCCCTGCTCTAATTACTCCTAACAAACCACTTTTTATCACTAACAAACATATAATCAGCCATCCATCATTTGTCCAACCAACTCCTTCCTATTCCTTCTGCCATAATAATACAAATGTACAACACATACACTGCACAGCACCATACTTTTTCACTCTTGCAACAATCCGGACTAAGACAAACACTCATACCTCTACTTCATTCCCTCCTACACAAAACATACACTCTATTCATCAACACATCACCACCCCCTCTACCGTACAACCTCCTCTCACAAATGATAATATACAAACAAATCCATCGCATGAAGCAAATACACCAGCACCTCTTTTCACTACACCTCAAAAACAAAACATATCATGCACACCAATACAACAACATCTTCCAAGCGCAACACCTCATAATACTTACCATCACAAAATACGAACATACACACACCTTTCAAACCACAAAAATGAACAACAACCAATGCCAAGCTTTCTCTCTTCCACCACATCTAACACAGATAAAGCAACACAGCAACTCTCTTCCAAACGCCTCTCATCCATTGGACAATTTAGAACCTTATTACATGACCCACATGCTGCATCACCACTCTTGACTCCCTAAACACACACAAACAATATAAGCAACGTACCACACCTCACAACTTTGCTTCCCCATGTCTACTGCACAACAATGTTACACCTTAAACAACACAGCACAACAACTCAATCTCAAACACCATCTCCACCACCTACATGCGCAGACCCATCAAAATGCCTTCTTAGCATGCTGGATGAGGAACATGATACAGAACAGCTACACGATTGCTATCCTAACACAGCTAATACCAGCACTAAAAATACACCTGCTACAAACCCACACAATACTGATCACTCTTCTACAAAACAAAGTCTCACTATCACCAAAGTCCATTCTCTAAACTGTCTACTAATAAATGCTCATCTACGACCTTCTCACTGATGCAAAATCAGACATACTATTCGTAACTGAATCATGGTTGGGAGATGATATGGCTCCAGTTCTGCATGAAGCCGTTCCTCCTGGCTATCAAACGATCACCCAAAATCGTATAGGCAAAAAAGGAGGTAGTCTAGATGTTGTGTTCAGGAAAACATTACATATCACTAAAGTTGATGACATTACCATAAAGAATTGTGAGGCTCTTCTCACCAGATGCACTCCTACACTGTCTTCATTCTGTAGTTTTCTGATCCTTTACAGACCTCCACCTAGCAAGGTGACATTCCCAGACCCACTTCTAGACACAGTTTCAAACCTGATAACAACACACTCCAACCTATGCGTTCTGGGTGACCTCAACATTTGGTTTGATAAACCCAATATGAGCCATCCAAAAACAATAATCACTGGCCTAGACGAACTAAACCTGCATCAGATTGTCCACAAACCCACACACATCACTGGAAATATCCTAGATGTCATTTTTGCTAATAACGAACTAGTTACCTTTCAAACTATAACTCCAGTCACATGGTCAGACCACCACTTGCTTGCTTTCCAACATAAAACAACACTGAGTGACTCACCTAAAACTACCTTACATCCATCCACATATCAACCGTGGAACAAACTCAATTTGGAACACTTAGAAACACAAATAACATCCAGTACAAATCTGGATACAATAAATTCTGTTAAAAAACTATATGAGTTGCTACAGGAAGCTTTTGACATCCTGATACCACTCAAAACCACACAACAGAACAAAAGAAAAAAAGCGCCTTGGAGAAACATAGAGCCAAAAGACATTAAAAAACTAATTAGAAAGCTACAACGTACCTGGCTCAAAACAAACGCCAAACAAGACAAACTTCACCTACAGAAGATTAACAGATTATACAAGTCAGCTATCAAAAAAGCTAAGAAAAGGCACTATTCAGACAGAATTAAAAATGCTAAATGTGCAAATAAAGAATTCTATAAAATACTCAATGAATTTCACAAACCTAATTGCCGAGAAGGAACTCATCCTGTTACACAAGATTTCACAGACAAACTGACAAATCATTACACTGACAAAGCAGACACGTTGGACTCATACTTAAAACAGAGACAAAGCACCAGCACTAACTCTTTGACAAAACAGCAATCCAAGAATACTCCAACTAAGCCTCTTGGTTCCCTCCAACACATCTCACACAATGAATTTATGGACCTGGTCAAAGCAAGCAGGCCTGCCGGCAGCCCTTCTGACCTGTGTCCACCACAAACTTTCAAGACAATTCTTTTAACAACCTCTGCTGCCACTCCAGTAACAAGAATCATTAACGATTCCTTAATGACCGGAATATTTACAGAAGAACTCAAAAAGTCATACATACGCCCTTTACTGAAGAAAACAAACTTGGGCTTGCTGAACCCCAACAACTACAGACCCATTACAAATGGACCTATCCTGGGCAAACTGATTGAAAGAGCAGCGTTCGCCCAGAAGTTGCAATTCATTGAAGAGAATGACATACTTTCAGACTTCCAAACAGGTTTTCGTCCAGAAAGAGGCACAGAATCTGCCCTCCTTGCCATCTGGGATGACCTAAAGAACACAGTAGACCGCAACGGGGTTGCTCCGCTTCTCCTCTTGGCTGTCTTTGACACGGTTGATCATGACACTCTGAAACAAAGACTCTATGAAACCGGCATAGAGAGGACTCCTCTAGACTGGATCGCATCCTACCTTTGACACAGAACTGATGTCCTCCATACCCCACCTTTCTTGTCCAAACCATATTCCACAAAAGCAGGGGTCCTTCAAGGCTCTATCATCTAGCCCATGCTTTTCAACATCTACATAAAGTAATTACCGGTACTGATCAATCAATTTTACCTCATGTGCTATAACTATGGAGATGACACACACATACTCCTTCAACTGGAATATCCCAAAGACATTGGAAACTCCCCAATTTTCAGTTGTCTTAGAGCCATGGATCAGTGGATGACTGGGAACCACCTCAAATTAAATGCTTACAAAATGGAAATACTGACGTGTGGCGATTGGAAAAATGATGACCCTCTTGCTGCCTTGCTGATGAACTGCGATCACCACCTAAAGTATCAAAGGAAGTAAAAAACCTCGGCATGACCATGGAATCCGAGCTGAATGCCCAAGTGGACAAACAAGCAAGATCAAGCTTTGTCACAAAAAAAAAGGCTGCGACTAATTGTCCCTCATTTGGGATTTCCCTACAAGGTCCAAGCTTCCATTTCCCTTGTTCTGTCCAAACTCAATTACGCCAATAACCTCTACCATGGATCACCATGCCTACATGTACACCACATTGATACACCCAGAGAGAGGCTGGAAGTGGCATCGAGTACGTGCGCCCCGCCTTTTTTAATTGGCAAGGTCACATGTCCCGTGACTCGTGTGCTGGATGGGTGTGGTGTGGGTGTCTACCAGCCATGAGGGAGTGGCTGTGGCTGTGGCGTGCTGACAACTAGACCTCTGATCAGCAGATTACTACAGGGAAGACCTGGGACATTTAACGTTGCCGTCCCCCCCGTGAGCGTAAGCGGAGTGGGCTGGCCTGGCGTATGCCAGTCCAGCGTAAGGGTTTGAACAATCACCTCGGGGCTCTGTGCATGGTTCCGTGAGGGGCTGTACTAGGAAGTAAAACTGCGTGTGTCCCTGTTGTTTCATCGGCGCCACCCGGACAACATTCAGCAATGTGTCACCCTGTGACCCAAGTTTTATGACATGAGCCACATGGACGTAAGAGGAATTCACTGACCCTACATTCATCCATGCACCCACACTTGAAAGACCATAGACACGACACATCTGTGTGATCATGAATGTTAAATGCACACTCAGTTGAGTGTTGCATCTGGAGCAGTACAGGGCCGTGCAAACCCCACATGACGATGTTGGCTCATGGATGGCCAGCCAGAGTCCTACAGGGAATGACTAGTCCAAAGGAAGAGGAAGTGTTAAGTCCTTAGTCTGATTGCTGTGTCATTGGCGTTCAAACAGTATATGGCAGTCCATGTCGAGGTCCAAGGTGAGTGTTACAGAGTGTATGGGGGGACAGTGGAAGGTGATGATGCAGAGGGCAGAACCAAGCAGAAACAGGCCATATCGCGGAGATGAATGCTACTGCGTCCTTCTTACCACTAAGCCAGATTAATCCGCATCTTCGTCCTCTGCTGTTTCATGTGCCTCACATGTGGGTGGTGGTGCCCTTTCTCCAGCACTGTGTGTCGGTGACACCTCAGGGGCCGGAGGTGGAATGCCTGCTGCACTGTGTGGCACTGATACTTCAGGTGGCGGAGATGTGGATGTAGTGGTAGCAGCAGCATGCATCAGCACCAGGCATTGTAGCAGCAATGCCATGAGGAAGGTCTTGAGGTCACTGAGGAACCCAGCTACCACTCACTGGTGTGCAGCCGTGGCAGCCGCACTTTCTGCATTTGCCCGCTCCATGCTCTCCATTAACCTCTGCATGTTTCCCAACTCCTGTGTGACATCGCTAGTACCACTCTGACTGGACAGTTGTTCTATTCTCTGAGTCAGGTCTCCAGCAATTTCAGCCATGGTTCTTTGGGGAGCATGGAGTGTACTGTGGGTGTCCGTCAGGGACCGTGAGTGGTCGCTGATGGGACTTAGATACCCACGTATGGCATCTAGTTTGTCTGCCATGCGGTTGAAGCCCACCCACACCTGTTCAGCCAGCTGCTCCTGGCACCCCAACACACGGCGTTGGAAGGCAATGTGTTCATATGTATGTTGTCACATTGTACATGTTAACATACAGACAGCATGACTGTGTACATCGTGGCTGTTTGGGACGAGCTACCTATTTGATGTGGGACAGTGGACATTTCGACTGCAGACGTGTGTGTTTGTACTTGTATGTTATCAACTCACATTTCCATGCAATGCCAATTGTGATTAGCCAGTGTCTACACCCAGTCGGCACCAGTTGTGTCCTTTGTTCTGTTGTGGACGTGTTGCGGTTTGTGCCACATCGTTGCCAATGTTGATGTGCTCTGCATGTGATGTGTGTGTGCTGCATTTTGGGAGAGTCACCCTTCCAGCTCTGATTTTGCTGCCCCTTATCCCTTTCATGCGGTGTGCCTTTGACTTCTGTGCTTATACAGTACTGAGAAGTTGCATACTTGTGTACATTAGTCTCTTGGTGGGAGTTGGAGGCTGGGGCATGGTTTTTCCTCAGAGTGCTATGCTTACTTGTGCATTTGTGCCACTGTGCCCATCTCCCCCTTCCCCAGTCGTTACTCACCCTGTTGCTGTTGTGTCCGGTCCTGTTGAGCAGTGTCCAGGCCCCCTACTCCATCCACCGTCTCCCCACTGATGACTGTGGACACCATTTCCTCCATCTCGTCCAGCTCCTCCTGTGGCGCAGGACTCCCACCTCCAGTCTGCATTGCTGCCTTCCGGTTGTTTGCGAGTTTCTGCTTGGTTTTGCGCTTGACATCATTCCAGCACCTATTGACCTCTTCCTTTGTCCGCTTCAGCACTCTGACTGCATTCACCTTGTCCACGATGGACTGCCATATTCCATTTTTGGTTCCCAATGACACAGTGGAGGTGACGAACAGTAGTTGATGGTGTTCTACCACCTCTGTTATCAGGATCCTGTTTTCCTGCAGACAGAACCTTTTCTTCCTACTCTTCTTCTCCTTTGCCTTCCCTGACCCCGAGGTCCCAGGCAGGTCCTCCGGGGGGCTTATGGGGTTCTGGTTCTCCTCCGTACTTGCTCCGGCCACATTCATTGTGCTTCGCTGTTGTTTGGCATTTGTTTGTCTGTTTTTTTTGGGCTTTTATGGTGATTTTCCTGCCTGACGCGTGTGAATTGCAGGTCTGTCGCTGGTTTTCGCTGATTTTTGTATCGCAATTGGCCTCATTGCAGCTTTTTTTGTGTTGTTGTTTCGCATTTTTGCGGCGTGGCGTTGATTTTATCGCGCCCATTTGACACGTTATCTGGTGACTATCGCATGGTACCGCCGTGTTGTGAATACTTGGTTAGAGAAAGCAAAAGACACATCGGTCCTAGGATGCTTGATTCCGGTCCAGGGAGGACCTAGCCCAGACGTGAATACTTGGTTAACATGGAATAAATTTCCCGCAATAGACTGCGATGTTGAGAATTGCGTTAAGTTACTTTTGCGATGGTTATCATGCGTTCTTGAGAATATCCCCCCTTGTTTCTTACCACATTAACATAACCAAGGTCACCTTGCATGGTTGCTATTTCTGCCCCCTTCTCTTTTTGGAAATTTGTCATCTCCCTCATACACTTCTCTGATTCCTCCACCACTTTAGCTATGACAATGGCTTCTTTTAACATAGGATTGCTTGCAGGCCACAACCTTTCTTGAGCTTTCTTGCTGCTGCACCGTACATTCAACTGGTCCCTTATCATTTTGTCTGTCATGTGTCTAAATGGCACTTTGCAGACAGCTCACATAATCGGAACACAAACTCATCTATTGTTTCCGTAGAGTGTTGTGGTTGTGTGTAAAACTTATGCCTGTGCATTGCAATATTCTCTTGTTTTGCAAATCTGGTGAGTAACCTTAAGATCGCATCCTTGCATGAGTCTTCCACTTCCTCCTCTGTGGCCAGTAGTTATTTGAATGTGTGTTGTCCCTCTTTACCAAGTGCCCCTAGCAACAACGCTTTCTTTCTCAGAGCTGGAAATCTGGTACCATCCAGTGCCACCAAATAATTCTTAAAGCAGTCAATCCCACTCAATGGGTAGATCCCCTGCTGACATGTGGAAGGGAGGTGGAGCTGTAATTGTATTAGATACATTCATTTATCTGCAAATGTTGCATAATCAGTAAGCAATCAGCTCTTTCTGTAGTTTAATTACTCTTATTTGAGGGAAAGGCTTTGCTAGTCAAACAGCCTGAGCTGTTGTTTCATAACTGTGTATCCAAAGTTATGCAGGTTCAAAATATATACTTAGCATCAGACATCTTGTTGCACCAGCAAATGTCAGTAATATACAATGCCAGTTCCTACATTACTCAACCCTGAAAGCACTCAAAATGTAGGTGTGCCAATCCCCAAATTAATAACTTACATTACCTGCGGATATTCCAATAGCGGTGAAAGCACTGAAATATTAGATGCGTCCATCACCGTGTAGCCCATAGGTGCAGGCACTAAAATGCAGATGAACCCCTCACCATGTAATCCATCACCATGTGGTGAATACACTAAAATTTCAGGTGTGCTCATTACCTTGTCTCTGCCAAACACAATGCTGATTCTCCTGATGATGAGCTTGTGCGAGATGACGTCTCTGACCTACCGAGCCTACACTCTTCACAGATATTTCAGCAGACTGTAATCTAAAAATGCAGCCAGATAATCCCCTTACTAAATATTGCTGCTATAACATTGCGCAGCATCACTTTCTAGGGTTGAAAAAGCTTGTTTTTATAGCATCTAAATATTGTTCGATTACCTTAAGGAAGTGAGCTTGCACACCCACATCAGTAGTTCTAGGCTGCGGAATGCCTCCACCACACACTGCCACCAGAACCTGACGTCATCATTCATGGCTTCACTCAGTGGGGAACGGAGCTCTGGAAGTCAACCGCCACTATCAATTGTACCGTCCCTCGAGCATCTTACCAGCACGTGATGATTGAGATTGCTGCTTGTCCATAGAACTCCTTAACATCATCTGGAAAATGCTACTGCACCCACCAGTACCAATTAATAATCCTGTCATACTGTGTGGTATGCATTAACGTACGTTCATAAAGGTGGATCGCAGTCACTGCACCAGCACCCGGCACCACAAATCATCGCCAAAAATGTAGTGAATAAATTGTAGCTGCATGCTTCTCTTCTTTCTGATAAGTAGTTTAACATCAAGAGATAGGAGGCACCTCTCTGTATCTCAGCCAGGTGCAGTTACAATAATACACTCTAATTATCAGAATCTTGACAATATCATTAGAATGTTAATGTGTCACAGCAGGCTCAGCTTAGCAGAGACTGCCTAATAATATTATGACAACATCTTTTAGTGAAGTTGGTTTCAAAATTGCAAGTCTGAAAATGGCACTTTTAAGAAAGCTCAGAACACAAAACAATGAACCCGGCTCCGTACTACCGTATACTCCTACTACTCATGGAGTAACGAACAGTCAACTCTTTTATCTATCCGAATGGAATTTTTATTAGACCATTCGTGTTTCTTATTAATTTAAAAATTGATCAAAACTATTTTTTGGACTGAAAAAAAAACACAGACTTATCAAATTCACACATGAACTTACACGTATATACAATTCACATTAACATACATTTAGAGACAAAAATGGACTCAGACACTGTGAAAAAATTATTGGCAACAGCTTGCAACATGACAAAAGCAGCAAATGAATTCATACATTAATCTGATGCAAAACACATTTTTAGGAAAATTTACATCATATACAAAATTTAGTAATAAACATGAAAATATCCAATGTTATGAACCACATGTGTTATTCCAACTCCAGTGTCAAAAGAGTATCTGAATAGTATATCAATCCTTTATCCAATAATTTCCTTCAACTCTCGCCGCATTCAGAATTAACTAAATGCCTTCCAAAATTGGTATTTTCTTACTTTAACCATTCTGTGCCTCTGCTTGTTTCTGAATACAAGTCTGGGTCAGGGTGGCAGTTGGGCTCTTGTACATTCACTCTAGACAGTCACACAAAGGGAGCTGTAGTGTGCCCTGCAGATCCTGATGGGCCCTCACCAGGCTGATGGGTCTTCCTGAGCTAGAGTGGTGGGAGCAGATGACACTGACACCTGAATAAGGCTGTGCCTGTCTTCACAAAAAAGAAGTCTCAACTCCCTGTAGTATGTCTGGGGCCATTTCAAGGAAGGACAGGGTCTTGTGCACCACAATGACCTTTCTTTGAAGTTTGCCTACTTGAAAGGCTGAATTGGGTATAAGTACTGGACCTCTGACACCATATACGACCACTGCACGAGTCTCGAGCATGGAAACACAAAGTCCATGATGCACCGCTCCAACTCCGACACGGCAACTTCTTCACCGCTGTGAAATCAACGCAGTGTGACTTGACTTTTGACGCATTGTCTCTGGGCACCGATTTCATCGATGACACAGCACAACGTTGATGAACCAAGGTATCATGCCACCAAACTATGCATCACCTCCCCTGCACTGGGCATCATCACCAGGCTTTAGTGGCTCAACGACTCTTCACCAGCTCAAGGAACTAATGCATCACTGCCTTCCACAACACATCACCTCCTCTGAACAGCGCACTGCACCTGAGCACCAACCTGCCACCAACCTGCATAGCAGTAAAGAACCAAAGCATCACCTGCCTTTTTGATGCCTCACCTTCCCTGCACCATGCATCACCTTTTATTTTTATTACATCTAAGGTACTTTGTCCTGGCCAAGTGGAACCAGTGTTTTCTAAAGAACTATAACTATATTTACCCTTGAATATTCATATCGTGAATTGTGTATATTGGCTTTTTGTCATTTTGGTGTTGTTTTAATTAGCTAAATATTGGCTATTCTTCTAAACTGGTGTGGAGTCCTTTTGTGGTGTTCTCACTGTGTTACTGTGTGTGTGTACAAATACTTTACTCATTGCCTCCGAGATAAGTCTGACTGCTCTTGCCAAGCTACCAAGGGAGTGTGCACAGATTATTCTGAGGGTGTAACTTACCCTGATTAAAGTAAGGGTCCCGACTTGGACAGGGTGCAAACCACTGCCAACTAGAGACCGCATTTTTAACAGTTGTCTGGAATAAAACCTTTGTTAACGTTCAAACATGACCCCACATTGGGTCTCCTACTTTTGTAGCACATTTCCACCTCCTGTTGAGCGGGTCTTGGCTGAAAGGGCCGGTAAGTGACTGGAAGGCCACTGACCATATGAATAGTGGCCATTAGCTGCGTCGATGACATCCACTGTGGCCATAACTCAGAATCCACCTCCCCGTGGCTTGTCTGGGATAATATTGCCTCAGGCACTGAACTCCTTATTGTAACTCAGCCATGCCTAGCCCCTAAAATGCATTTGTTCCTTCCTAATAGCATCCATATGTTTGAATAGCACAATTGACCTGTCTGAATGCTTCTCACAATAAATGCAGGTATATATTAAAAAGGTAGACATCCAGTTTTCCATGCATACTCATGTTTCCAAATCCTGTTCTTCATCTTATCAGATATGTGTGACATCAGGGGCATTGCCAATTCCACGTATGGGAGTCTCTTTTTATGCACCTCCTCCTCCTTGCTCCCTCCCCCTGTGCCATCTGTCTCTGTCTTGTCAAGTGTCTTGTCTCCCGACTAGCTCCCTGTCACTCACCACTACCATGGGTGCAGCCCACACCTGCCGAGTCTTCTCCCCTGCGCCCTCAAGGATACCATCCCCAACCCCCAGACTAGCAAGCCTTGAAACCTGACCCCCATTTTTAAGATTCCCACACCAACCACCATTCTTTAAAACCAGATGGCAATCCTCCAACTTCCCTTCTGCCTGTGCAAGACTGAATTCCAAAGGTGCCTCCCCTGTCCCCTCTTGTCGTCTGATAGACTGTACTTATCATTGCCTCACCCTGTTGTCCTTCCATGTCCCTTGCACCCCCATTTCCTTGTCATCTCGCAGTTCTCCTTCCACCCATTCATCACTGCCTTCATCATAATCCAGCACCAACTCATCCTCTCATCACATGGATCATTCATCACATCCATACCCTCTCGCATTCTCATCACACCTTCTCCCAGGGATCTCACGGTTCAGCATATATTACCACACTATGTGTGTCCTTTGACACCGTGCCCGCAGCATAGGGAGGGGCACCACAGACCCCCAACTTCTATAGGACAACATCCAGGGGCCATCATGACCTCCATTGGCATTGCCAACTGACTGCCACCCTCACCTGAAGCATTGCCGTTCCAGCACCCTCAAGGCTGCACCAACCTGTCAGGCCCCCTGCACCACCAGCCCATCATAGCCGCAACAGCTCCATATGTCCCTGACACCGTTTGATGCCCACTAGCACCCATAGCCACTGACCCCCCCGGACCACTCAAGTCTGTTCCATGAGCCTCCTTGTGCCTTTTTCATTGTGTGCCCTTGTTCCTGCGCTGCTTCCCTCTCCCTACATAATTACTCTCATCTCTCTTCTGTGTTTTTTGATTTTGGCCTCTAAATGTACCCCTTGCCACTGAGACCCAGCCCCACTGGCCTCTGTGAAGTCTCATCCCCAGGGGGCTGTTTTGCTGCCCCCAATCCCTGTACAACTTAGGGCCTGTGCAGGGAATCCTCCCTCTTCTTCTTTTTGCCGATTGGCCGGGCTGGGCCCCTCTGACTGCCCCAACCCCATATTCACCTGTCTGTTGGACAGGTCGAGGGACATACCGCCCTCAATGCTGCCTCCACCATCGCAATGACATTTAAGTGCCTACAGGTGTGCTCTCCTCCCCACTAGTATATACCCCCTCCCATTGTTATGGGCTCTGAGAAATCACTGCTCCCGTTGGCCTTTTTGCAGACACCAGGAGGCTGTGTCTCCTTCCTAGCCACCTTCATTTTCACCACTCCTGGCGGCATGCCTGCACCTCACCCCACCCCTCCTTGATATGACCTCCGACGTGGAGGTGACCATGTCATTACCACAGCTGGTCCTCCACCTGGCGTGACCTGCGTCGGGTGGCTTATGTCAACCCAGACCCAGTGGTGGCAGCTACGGCCCATGCAGATAACAGTGGTAGGGCCGGGTTAGGGGTAATACGACGGATGATGATGAGGGAAAATTAATTATTTATTTTATTTTCCCTCTGCATCTTCCGTCGAAATCCCCCTTCAGCCCCACCCCCCGACCGTTGTTACCTGCACGTACTGCGGCTGAGTGGTGGCCGTCACAACAAACATGTGGTAGGGTGTGTGAAGGGAGTGAGGGTGAGGGAGCGTGCAGGGGGTTAATAATAAAATGAATACAATGAAACACTTATGTGAGTGCTGTCCACCACCTGCATCACTCCTCGTCCTTCCTGATCCCAGCGAATCACTGGGGCCGCGTCACGGACTCCCTGCAATCCCTGTGCTGATCTGATACTATGAGAGCAGCGCGGGGACTGTCCTGAGCGGCCTGGGAAAAGACTGCGCTCAGACCAGGGAGTATGTGGGAGTTTCTCCAGCCCCGCTGTTCAATGAAGCTGGGCTGGAGAAATCTGAGTTGAAACTTATGAAATTTCTTAGGGAAAAGATAGCATAGAAAAGATCAAACATCTAGATTTCAGTACTACAAATCGCAAAATGAAAAATTTACTCCACGCTGTTTATTGGTGTTTTCTAGGAGCGGTAAATCAGAATTGTGCCTATATTATTATTTTAAATCATTCTTTTAAGACTGTTACCACCACAACACCAGAAACTCAAGGTACACCCCCAGACCCCAATAACTAGCATGACCTTCAGGCTGGTTAGACTGTCATAACTGGCAAGTGTGAATTTCCACCTGCCAATGAAAAGTGCATAGTTTTCTATAAAGAAATGTATTTACCAGTAACATATGACTTTTGAAAACCAGGCATTATTCGAATTTTCGAGGATTATATAATTAACCTTGCATTACTAGTGTTGGTAACAATATCCCATGCTACCCCTGCAGGGAGAGAGGAGGGGCTTAAGGGCTAGTAGTGCACAGAATGCATGCTTACTAAGAATGACAGAGGAAGTAGAATGGGTGAATGTTTGAAATGGATAAGGGAATTTATTATTTTCATACAAATACTATGTATGTAGTGTAGAGTTGTGGTTTCCCAACGTTCATTTATAATAGCACAGAAGGAAGCGAGGCCATTATTACAAAAGATATAATCTGCTTCTGGCAACAAATGCTTCATTTTTTCTCCAAGCAAGCACAATGTGGTCCATCTCATTAATCCAGTCAAAGATCGAAAGATTTTTAGCGCATTCCAGAATCTGTTTATTTCTTCTCTTGCTAAAACAAAAGAAATGCACTTGCCTTTTTTTCTTATGCAGCATTTTTTAATGGCATTTTCAGAGACCTGCAACAGAGATACTCTGAAACAGCATAGTGCATGATAGATTTCATCAGGTGAGAGAATATTATGAAAAAAAGGGTAGCCTCTGACACGGAGTAAATAATTTCCTCTACGCTGTGGCATAACATTTCGAGGAACTGGACTGGTTGCATCACTGAGTATGGAATTTTTGAGTTTCAAATTCGATATGATATGAGAAGTTTTGTTGTTACAAGAGAAGAAGGTAAGTATGATAAAGAAGGAAGTTGCATGAGTATTGCGAAAAGAAACATAATCCTTCAGAGATTTGGCAAGAATTTTAGGTTTCTTTTCTTCTTCGATTCAAGCGATTTTTCCAGTGCCTCTGCACTATCACACACTACAGAGAGTGAACGCGGATGCTTTGAAAAGAGGTTTATGGTATGGAGACAAAAGATGATTGAACATGGAAGCGAAGGAGGAATTGAGTTGGTGGATCCACAACCTGGATGCATGGAATAGAAGGGTCATTTTTGGTTTTGTGCCAGATTTTATATTAGAGACATGTGCCAGTGGATCTGGTTGAAGACCATGTTTGAGAAAGAAGGAGGCGGGTGGTGTTTGGTCAAACATCGAGAGGGGCATGTACATAAATTGTCTGGAATTGACAGCAGGCTTGCATGCGTTGAGGAGTTTCAGTAAGGAGGTACAGGGACAAACTGTATTGATGTAGATGGACAATGTATCTGCAGTGTCTTACATAAACAGATTAGGTGGATGCAGATCCAAGGGTCTTTCAGATATTGCAAAAGAATTTTGAATGTTCTGTCTGGAGCACAAGATATCTTTAAGAGCCGAGTACCTTCTGGGATGCATGAATGTGGTGGCAGATTGGAACTCGAGAAATGTGAGAGATTACAGCGATTGGATGATGAACCGAGAATATTTCTCGAGGATAGATCGGCTGTTTGGGCCACTAGGGATGGGTCTGTTTGCAACAAGATGAACGTTACAATTTCAAAGGTATTTCAGTTGGTTACAAGATCCAGGTGCGGAGGCAATAGGTGGACAGAGATGAGGGGTATGCTTTTCCTCCTTTTGCAATGATCCAGAAGGTACATCTGAAGGTGAGGAAGGAGAGATATCAGTTCGGTCTGGTAACTCCATTCTTGGTGTCTCAAGTGTGGTTTCCAGCAGTTTGGGAATTGACATGAGAGGTACCATTGTTGATACTGGTGAAAGAAGGTCTGCTGTCCAATGAGGAAGAAGAAGAGCATCCTTTGGGGCTGAACAAAGTCTTGAACCTCCTTGTCTGGAAGGTGTCAGGAGATCTGGAGTATTCAAATGCCTTTTGCAGGAGGCTACAACATTGCTTGAGGAATCTTGGGCACCAGGAACTAGGAGAAGATATAAAGGTTTTTTGGGTTGGTTGGTGCATGGAGAGGGATCTAGATACCATGGAGGCGTCTGTAGTGGATCTAGTTGTAAATTTCGAAAAGGGATTGAGCTATGGGAGGATAAACTGTTATAGGTCAGCTATTTCTGCAGGTCATGCGTTAGTTGGTGGTAAGTCAGTAGGAAGTAATGTTGTGGTAAATATAATTTTAAAGAGCATTTTAAAAGCATGAGGCTTAAAGACCTCCCAAGGCAAGGTATGGAGTCTTGTGGGATGTGGATTTAGTACTGAAGTTGTTTATGGAATGGCAAGCTAACACATATTTGAGTGACAAGAATATTGCAGTTAAGTTAGCAACTCTGTTGTGTTTAGTGTCATGTGGGAGAGTGTCAGATGTTAAATGTCTAGAAGTACGTAATAGGATCTTTGGGACAAACAGTGTTTTTTTAAAATACAAAAGAGAAAAAAAACGATTTCAAGCTCAATTTTTTATCCGAAATTTGTCGAATGTAAAAAGTTATGTGTAGTACAGTGTTTGAAGGAATATGAGTATAGAGTTTTGGAGAATAGAAGAGATGGGGAGCATCAGTTATTGATATCTTTTGTTAAACCATTTGAAGCGATAAATACAGCAACAAATTCAAGATGGGTGAAATTTGCAATGAAGGAGCCTGGAGTGATTGTGGAGAAGTTTAAAGTGTATTCTGTGAAGGGTGCAATGGCAAGTAAAGCTTGTTAGTCTGGTGGAAGTTTGGAAAACATTGAAGGCGGCTGACTGGTCAGACGTGGGTACTTTTGCAAAGCATTATTTTAGACCAATTGAGCACAAGTCTGAGGTAGTGTTGAAAGGCTTTCAATATACATAATGGTAGCCTCCGGTCTTGTAATGAAATGACCATTTTCAGATTTACATGACAAGAGAATCAGGATTTCATTAAAGACACTGAGGCTAACATTATCCCTTCCGCGTCTCCCAAGGAGGTAAAAAAGTATATATATATATATATATATATATATATATATATATATATATATATATATATATATATATATATATATATATATATATATATATATATATATATATATATATATTTAATATTAATAATTATAAGGAGAGAAAGAAAGAAAGAAAGAAAGAAAGAAAGAAAGAAAGAAAGAAAGAAAGAAAGAAAGAAAGAAAAAAAGAAAGAAAGAAAGAGAGAGAGAAAGAAATAGGGTGAGGATAAGAGAGATGGAGAAAATGTAAAAGTTTGTAATGTTTAAGGTAATTTTTGTGGATTTTGTTCCTGGGAACAAAGAGTTTTTGATTACAGATGCTCAGTTGTAAGGTAGAGAAGTCTTGGAGGTATAAGATGGAGGAGAAAGGATCTATATTTTCACAGTTTTGCATTTAAAAGAGTAAGAGAGTTCCATGCTAGAGACTTTTAGTGGTTATTAAAGTTCCAATTCTGGATTGTTACATGTTTGGAAAGTTCTTTAAAGGTGCTGCTGGCAGGAGTGGCAATAAAAGATTATGCATAATATTGGCCTCTATGTCTTTAATGAAATCCTGATTCTCTTGTCATCTAAATCTGAGAATCGTCATTTCCAGCCCTACCCCAGTCAATGTGCCTAGGTCATTCCGACCACAGTGCACAATCATGAGGTGAAGAGCTCGGCAATCCGCAATGGATTTAACCAAAGCCAGAAACTAATGAAACTTTAACCCTGTCTAGCAAAAACCAAGTAATCTCCAAATTTGGCAAACTAAAGCCCCTGTGAAAACCTTTGTTTTTTGCAGATTCTTTAGCCAAATAGACTTAGCTGTGGCCCACAATCCACACTCTAAGCATTTTGAAGTGAAGGAGCAATAGCAGTCAGTGGAAGGCTGGAGCCGAATGAGGTAGTTTTTCAAATGAAAAGCCATTAAAATGGAGGTGTTTTTAATAAAAAATGATATATTTCCTTGGATGCCGTAAAATATGTCTATATCTGTTTTATACTTTGTGAATAACACCCATCATTTGCAGTGTCCTTGACAATTGCACTTATAGAATCACACAAGCACTATCTATGCAATCATACAATCACCCATGCACTACCCATGCACATTTACCCAGACATTAAACACTAACTCACAGACTCATACACCACTCACACACCCACTCACCAACCTATACAGTGAGTCACACACCAACTCTCAAAGTTTACAGGTTACAGTTAGGAAATAAAATTAAAAATACCTTCAAACTTGACTGAAAAACTAAAGGTTACAGAGACGTTATAGTTATGAATTAGTATTTAAAAAACCTTATAAATTCACTGAAAAAAACAAACGTTACAGGGACAGTACAGTTAGGCTCAAGTTTCACTCCTACAAACCAGTGAAATTCAGCAGTTATAGTTAGCTGAGCTAACAGCTAACTATAACTTGCGCTCCCAAAATGCATTGCTTATTCACTGTTTGTGACCTCACATATTTCCTCACTCATGACACAGTCAGTGACATTACAGATGATATCACTCATGACATCATCCAGTGACTGTGAGTGTTTTTAAAATATTTATGAGTGTTAAACATATATATATATAAAGTTGGTGCAGGTAGTGCTGTTATCTCTAGACACTTGTTTCTGGGTTTAACCCTTCATCAGTAGAAAGCAAAAGTAGTAAGGAGCAGAGAAAGTCATCAGGGGTTGCTGAAATGGTGCCAGGTCACAGTACCTCTCCACAGGCACAGATAACAGCCCTACCTGCACCAACTTTGGTGAAAGACTACAGCAACATTGAAAGTAAGCATACTGCATTTAACAGGATGCAATGGGGTGAACTGTGCTGGGATGAGAGGCAGTGTGCTCCCTCCCCCCATGTGTTCAAAAGGCTCCCTTGAGCCTACGAGCTGACAAGCTCTCCTGGGATGCACATGTGTGCCTGTGGGGAGGTATTTTGACCTGTAAAGACTTGGTACCATTTTAGCAACTCCTGATGACTATAACTCTCGCCCCGGTAATTTACTACTTTGCACGTGCCTTCAAATCCAAAGTTGAATTTGAATATATTTCTACTTTAAAAGCAGCCTGCACGGCAGGCCTGGCTTTTAAAATGGCAACAGGCACCACAGCAGTGCACCCTTAGGTACATTAAGTTGACTGGGCATCTTATCCTACATGCCCTATTATATACTATGAACTTACAGCTAAGCTGTCAGCTCCCATTGTAATCAAACCTAATCACCATATACCTTAAAATCAGAGCACTGGCCCTGGGTCTAGTAAACAGAGCCCAGGGCACAGTCAGAGTCAGTTATCATCAGTATCAAGCATAAAATGGGGGTGATCAGGGCAGAAAGGATGACTTTCTCACTATATCATTTTCCCTTTGCTTTTATTCACTCAAATAATGGGTGCAGTGGGGCTAAGTCTGTGGGGCCTGTCCAAAGGTGATGGCAATTGGTCCAACCCTCTGCTGCTCATGGCTGAAGGCCATGCACAACAGAGATTGACCATAAGCAGAGGGTTAGGTCCAGGGCCTTGCCAACGCACATGCCCACTGCCCAATCACTATTGTATCTTGGATGCAGTGTCTGTGTGACATCAGGCCTTGCAGACTATCTCCACTGTGTATGTGAAAAGTCTGTGCTTTGTGGGCAGTTGGCTGCTTGTGAAGGGATGGGTGCAGACCATAACCACAGTCTAAGCCCTATCAACCTTAACTAACGTATTGCTGAAGATTGTGTGCAGTGGAAGATTGAGGATTCTGGAGGGTGAGTGCAGGGCCTTTCAGGAGCCTAGGAGAAACAAGGGTTCAAAATTGGCCAATCGGTCCAAGCGAAATTAAATTAATTTGAAATGAAAATCAGCTTCTTATTTCATAAGAAAATCTTTTAGCAAATACGGTGCAGGACACAGGTAAACATTGTAAATCAAAAGATTCATTTCACAATACTCAGAAATATAAAGATTCGGTGCTCACAAGAAAGTGAAGAAAGGGCATGCTGTGGTGAATAGAAGAAGAAATTGTAAAAGCATACATCGCATTGACAACATAAAAACACCTCCTTATATATGATTTACATTGGTTAGGAGATTTTTGTTGCTAAGGGGTCGACAACGTTTCGATCTCACTTATTCAAGATCATCACCAGGACTGGTATATGAGCACATGATATTCTATAAATCTATGGAAAGACGAACCGGTGAGTTGCAGGTTGCATGGTGGGATGTGATTTCCTAAAGAGGCGTAGCTCGAAAGTACCCAATATTGCTCAAGGGTACTGGGCTCCGGGGATTTGAATCCTAACAAGTATATCAAAGGGAGTGCAGCCCCATTGCAATTGAATATGAATACAGCCACTGCACAGTCAGTGGACCGTCACAATTACTTTCATTAAGCGTACCTCGTGAGTCGGTAGGAGATGGGGGAGATGGGAATGGCGTTTGCTGACCTTCCTGCAAATGCCGATGGAGAGACCGCCCATCCCATCTCCTACCGGCTCACACGGTATGCTTCACGAAAATAATTGTGACACAAGTTATGTGTCCAAAATTGATTTTTTTAATTGTGGGCGATATTTGCAATGATGACATGACCGCTAGCATGGGCCCCCGTTTACCATCATGGAGAAGTCACGATTATCGCAGCGACACCGCGAACATTGATGAAAATATAAAAAAAATATCAGTGAATCATTAATACGCATTGTTACAGAGATATTGAGATTCTGATAGATGTTTTCCTTGAGTTATTTATTTGGTGAGTTACATACTGTGATAGTTAGAATTAATTATATAGTTATCATTTTTTAATGTGGTGGTAGCCATTGAATTCCTGCTTTTGCTATCTCCTTTTTAGATGTAACCACAGAGCTCACGATCACCTGTGGTGCATCTTGCTTGGGGGCAACTCTCTTCCTTTCATTAATAGAGCCGGGACAGGCAATCTGTGCGATGGCATCATCACGAGATAGAGCGGGTCTGCATCTGATTTATTGGGATGGCTACATGCGAAACAGGAGGCGGTTGTCAGCACTGGGGAACAATTTCATCGGTAAATGCATTGACGGAAGGAACTTTTGACTATGGGCGACGACAACGACACACATGGGTTAGGAATTGGACTTCCAGTCCCAGAATGCTGTAGGGGATGTGCTCACCGGAGCATGATAACATTTAAATAGGGGACAATACTGGCAGTGATGTTTGTCATCTGCTTCACAGTTCGCCTTTGAGGAAAGGCTCAAGGCCTGAAATGCTTTGGCAAAGAACTGATGGATTTGTGTTTGCTGAAGCTGTTCTCTGATCACAATAAACCTACATGTACATGTTTGCCCCCATGACCAGAACAAACTAAAAACTTCCAAAAGATTTGAATTGTATTTGTCCACAAATCTACTAAAAGTGTCAAGAATTCCCAATTGAAGCACAGGGAAACCAGTTTCCCCACACAGGTAAACAAATGTAATACGTTTTGCCAAGAATGGCATGCACACACAAAGGCACACACATTTCCCTGGCCTAAGGAGGGAGCATTTGACACCAACATAATTGAGCATACTAAAACACATATAAAAACTAAATAAACAGATCAAAAAAGAGACAGGCATTATTAGAATTATGGGCCAACTTCGAAGAGGCCAAGGGAGAGTGCTCGACAATTCCAGTAGATAGCAATGTTTGCCGCAACCCCCACCATATGCAGAAATGGAGGTCCTCACACCAGCCCCCACATTAGGATATTCAAATATGAGAATAAAGGAAGCCTAACGAGCCCCCAACCAAAAGAAGGAAAGTTAAATGTAAATATAAATTGATACTTGTATAGCGCACTACTCACCCACAAGGGTCTCAAGGCGCTTGTACGAATAACGCTGTGGAACCCATCCTGGCTTTCCCTGTGGGGCTTTCACTCCTGGGCACCCCCAAGGTGGAGGCCAGGCATCCTTAGCGTTGTGGGGGCCGTTGTGGAGATTAAGCAAGCTATTGCCCAGAGTTGCAGAGTGGGACTCCATGATTGGAGTGGTACCGAGGCAAGAATTATCAGGTCTGTGGAATTTTTGAGCCCAAGACCCACCGAGGCGGGGAATTGAACCCTGGTCCCGGGCTAGACCTCTGCATCAGGGTCTGCCGCTCTAATCATTGAGCCACACTTCTCCACTCCAAAGTTAAACCCAAGCACTAGAAAACAAAAAGCCAGCTAGCCCAGCCAACCAAATTTCCTTGAAATGGTCCCCAAAAGCTCGACCCCTGTTTACCACATCCAACACTTAGGACCTCAACAGCAAGAAAAACACAAACTTCCACTGGTTCAGGTGAACATACTTGAGTGACAGGGAGGTTTATGGCAGTTCTCAATAGCAATACCATTAGTAAGGGAAACAAAGGGAGCTCCAGTCACCCGGGGATCGATGATGAGGGTGAGGCAACAGGATTTGCTCAGGTATCTGAGGAAACAACAAAAAGCGAGTTTTGAGGTGAAGCCAGGCCAAAAAGTATAGCACGCAGTTCAGAGCAAACAAGGCAAACCAGACAGGGCGAGGCAGAGTGGCGTAAGCTCAGGTTAGTAAGAGCACATAACCAGGAAGTACAGCAAGAATATAGGGCAGTGCACCCTTCATATGAGGGAAGCGGGAGAAAGTGCAGGGTGCAGAACTGGGAAGACTTGGAAGCAGAAATAAATGAGAGACTTCTAGCAGGGATCAGAGCCTCACCAGTTGGGCCACAATGGAGGGGGGCTGACCATGTAATAAAAGATCAAGGCAGCCTGGTACTAGCTCACCCTAGAAGTTGGAACAATAAAATGGCATCTTTGCATGCACACGAGGGAAGCAGCGATGAGGATGTGCATTGTTCCACATGGGCACATGACAAAGATGAATATACGACGTTACATCATGGTGTTTACACCACGATACCTTTACAACGCAGGCATTACAACGCAAGTCGTTAAAACGACTTGCGCTGGAGGGCGCTGGACTTAGGAATAGTATGATTTACTATTCCAACTCCAGTCTACGTACAGTAGGGAAGGTGTTGGAATAGTAAATCATAATTCCTTAGGTTAGAGTGCCATCCAGCGCAAGTCATTGTAATCACTTGCATTGTAATACCCGCGTTGTAAAGGTATTGCGGTGTAAACACCTCAATGTAAACAATGTTTCCCGACAAAGATAAACTAACCCTGAGGGAGATAATATCAAGAGAATAAGGTGACCTGTTTGCAGACTGGACTGAGGAGAGGAACGAATATGACCAGTCCTGGCATAGTGGAGGATCATTTGAGCCAGAGGACATGGCTATAGTGGAGAATTGCATCAGATATGGAGGAGGAAATACCAAATGGAACTTCCACTTCATGCAGCAATGCCTCGCAGGGTGGGTAAAAAGGCAAGATAAAGATAGAGAGAGTAAAAATTCTGCGACAAGCTGGGATAGAACCAAGATACCACAGTGAAATCCCTGCAGAGTAACTGGTAACAGGTGTCCCTGGGAAGAACGGCTGTTGTCACATTGGCACAGAAGGCGGCAGCACCGATGGGGGTACCACCACAGAGGTTCAGAAAGGATACAGTATGTAGCAGAAAGACCCGTGGAAGTAGTACAGAAAACTCCCAGTGGCAGGACATGCTCTCTATTCCTCCTCAGCTCCCAGAAGTAGATAGCCTGCAGGGGCAACAATGGTCGATCCAATGTCCAGTGGATGGGGAACACCTACACTCCCTCACATGCCCTGACTTATCAGTCACGCGCCGATCCAACCATAACAGTGCTAGTAAATAACACACCTTACAGATTTCTGACCGACACAGGGCAGCAAAATCATGTCTAAGGGAGGGGATAGTCTCTTTGTCTAGAGACACTATGGTCATGCAGGAGTTTTTGGGTACGGTGATGAGGATCCCATTCACAGAACCCCTAGAACTGGTCATAGGAGGTCACGTGAGGGGACAGCTATTATATTATCCCTCATCCCCAACTAATCTGCTGGGGCGAGATTTAATGGCCAAGCTAAGTATTCAGTTTTCTGACAACGGGACTATGGCCTGCTCCTCCCCTGGGGTTTCTTCCCCGAGACCCATGTTGTTAGAATGCCCCCACAACGTGGGTAAACAAATGAGGGCATCACCTGCCGATCAGACTTTCTTCATTAAGGCAGTCTTAAAGGCCATGCAAAAATTCTTAGCCCTTTGTCATTACATTAGGCAGTTGGCACGGCACGCTCATCGCTCTTATTTGTGGCTAATAAAAGGACAAAAGTCTTCAGAGCCAATGAAGTGCAGGAGGGAGAAGAGATTTGTGAGTGTGCAGCATATGCACCCGGACGGTTCCACCAGGCAGCAGAGGATCCCATCCCAGACAGCTAGACACTGTTCATTGATGGGTCCCCTGTGACAGAACATGAAATAGGGGTAAAACGCATGGGGGCAGTGGTAGTAACAGCGCGAAACCACAAGCCTTTAGAAATGCCACAGATCATGAGATTTTCTGATTCAGCTTGTACCACCACCACCGCAGTGCACATGTACATCGGGAGGTGGAGAGGGCGAGGCTTCCTGACGTCGTACTGTACACCCATAAGACACAAATACCTCTTTGAGCTACTGGTTAGTCTGCCCAAATGCGTAGCAGTAGTAAAGTGTACCACGTACACTGGGGGTAAAAATGTGTCGCCTGGACACACTCCCGCTGATTGAATGGCAAGGAATGCTGCTTATGGAGCGATTGGCCAGACACGCGTACTCGCCATTCAGCATGTAGCAGAGGCCACAGCCATTGAGAAACAGGCTTAAAAAGACTCCACTAAACACGTTTAACAAAAATTGAAAAAGACTGCCCTCAAAGGGGCCCCAATGGCCGCAACCATGCAAATGGCTCTAGTCTCAATGGGGGCTCTACTGCAAAACTCCACAGGGCTCCAAACTGGTTATGCCAGTAGAGGGAGGTTAGCAGAATCTAGACCCTATGGAGTGCTACTATTGCCGTAGGCTGGTTAACCTGCCAGAGAAATCCTGGTTAAAGCCATACTATGAGCAACAAAAGCAGCAGAGATCATGGAGACAGAGCCACCCACCACAAAACCCCTAAATGTTCCTCCTCAACACCAGGCACAGGGGAACCAGAATGCACCCTAAACTCAGCCTCAGGAAGGTCCACTCTCTGCCAAACCACCACAGCAGGGATCAGGTAATTGGACAAACAAACATGTGGCAGCAGCAACCACAGACAAGGTACACAGCAAAACAGGTACCGAGACTACTGTCCTGGCAGGGTGGGATGACAGTGTGGTGAGGCATCGCCTTCAAGCAGCGCCAAGATGTGCAGTAAGATAAACCCCCAGCATGAATAGGAATTACCCCAACAACTGAAAACATACTGGTTAATAACTAGTACACACCTATCCTCTCCCCCCTTAAAAAACAAACAAAAACTGTACCAAACCAAAAATTAACTCATAAGAAAGCAGTTGAAATTCAGATGTTTATTTGCGTCCAGAAATTTAGGGTGACCGAGAGTTGTGTCGACTTGGTATCCTCACTAAAGTTCGACATCAATGGTGACCCCACGGAAGCATGGAATAATCAGGTTTCCTTGGGTGTCTTCATGAGCTAAGCCCAATTCTGCCTCTGATTCCCCAGGGCGGGTTGGCTGACCAGGCCCCTTGAGAGAGCAGTCTGACGAGGGCTTGTGGCGTCACCCAGAAACTATTTAGAAAGCAGTCACCCAGGTCCCACCACCAAAGTCAAACGGGAGGTGTTCTAATAGCCAAATCGAAGGATCCCCATTCTCAGGCACCATGTCCAGGGCCAATGTTTGCTTAGTGGCGTGTAGTCTCAACAGCGCCTCCAAAAAGCTAGAAGCCTCCACCCCAATGGAGGCTCTCTTTCAGTACTAAAACAATGCTATCCTCGATGGGGGAACCAGCATTCCTTTGCCCCTGGGATGGTAAAACCCCCAAAAGACTCCACAGAACACACACTAGGAGCCAATAAGGTGAGGCATCAACGTGATGTTGAGCCCAAGTGTTAAAATGCATCCCGAATTTTAAGAGGCAGTCCTGTTTTTTCCATTGTCACCCAGCAGTCAAATACCTGGATTCGACATTTTTCATGTTATAAGGTGAATATTTAGCTTTGCCAGCCTTCTTCTTGTTTGTAAACTGTCCTGTTTTTTCTTTCTAAAGTCCGGTCACCTTGCCAAACCTTTCCAAAATTCATTAGGCAACACATGACTTTCAGTGCACTGAGAGGGAGTGGGGTGTGATCTCAGGGAGAGGGGGGTGCCAGGGAAGAGGGATCCCTGGATGGTCTGAAAAAGAGGCGGGTGCCTGGAAAGAGGGATCCCAAAATTCCACTCTGACTCTGAACAAATGTAAGGCACTGGATGCCTTCACCTCCATACCATGTACAGCGACTAATGGCACTCCAAATCTTACAGGCTCCGACAAGGAAAAGCAGTTGGCCCTCACCTTGTAGTATGGATGGGAGAAAAGGGGTCACAAAGTATCCCCGACCCGCTCCCCACATGACAAAAAAAAGCAATAGATTACGCTAGGATCAGGGAGATTCCTGAAACTAAGGAAAACCGCCAAAAGCTAGCCCAAAAAGAAGGTTCCAGAGACCAAGGCGGGGTCAAGATTAGCCTAAGCCTGGAATCAGGAAGACAAGAGAGAGGGCCACACCACAGCACACAGCATAAACATGTGATCCCAGTACATGTTGCAAACTCCAGCAGCAGTAAACAGCAAAACACACCCTCATTACATATTCCCACGGACATATAGACTGAAAAACGCAATTCACAACAATGGGGCCCCGATGCACACACACGGCAAGATATGTTTGTTGAGAACTAGTGATGTCCATGATGCTATACGTCCCTATGCCCATTGGACCACCCTATAAACATATTTTGCACCAATCCAAACATCACATTTGGGGTGGTTCAACAGCTTATAAAAAGAGTTGATCCGTCCTGGAAAACTAATAACCACCCTTACTCCCCAATATCACTAAAACATGCCCAACAGTGGTCACCTTCCAGTGCCTAACTAGATTGCAACAAGAGGAGTGTGGAGCTCACCCCCCTAGGGTAAAAATACAAGAACTCTGAAAACCATTAATCACCGAGCATATGTAATGTTTCTGTGCTAACCATCAAAAGAGTTTTTCCAAAATAAGGTAACAGAGAAGAAAACAAGAGTGCGCCAATGCAATATGTCATCAAATTTCAGTAAACAAGAAAGAGAAAAGAGAAAAGACAAATTCCGCACTGATGCCAAAAAACGGAGGAAAAACCCACACAGCCTGCTTAACACCTGAGTAGGTGCACTGTTCCTTCAATTTTTCAAACCCTTCCATGGTGATGACATCCATGAACTGAAGTTTGTGAACATTTTCCAATTGGGCACAGCCACTGGAAGAGCACAGGGAATCCCACCTCGAAAGAACATATCACGCCAAAAGTTTTGTATATTTCTGTGCATATGTACTCTCTGACTACTATGGGTAAACCCATTCTTGTTTACCCTTGAGGAACTGCCGGGTCAAAAGGGACTCACAAATAAGGAGCTGCAGTGCCTGCATAGGGATCTCTTGAATGTCACCTACAATTACACTAATCAGAATACTAGAATCATGCACGCAGTACATAGCGCCCTCCTACACAACACTTGGTACCAACACACGACTTCGGTCAGATCTCAAGCATCAGTCAGGTCATGTTATGTGTGTTCGCAGATCCCACATGCGGTAGGCGCAGATAGGCTTTACCTGTCCCAAGAGGTAGCCCCCGAAAAGGTAAAAAGTCTTATTCACCTTTACCTATGTAGGACAAGGGCCAAGATTCAGCCCAACAGGAAAGAACCTCACAGGATGGATGTAAACCTGTCCCGATATGACACAAACCCAGCAGAGTTATACCTCTTCACTGAAGCTAATGATGTCCAAACCGAGCTGGACAGGATGCGTAGAAAGGGCACCATAGGGGAATACACTGTTTGGCCTCAAGACTTTCCAGAGAAGAGATTCTTGGAGGTAGCAAAGCCCCCAACTCAGTGCACAAACATGTCTGCTCATACATCCATCATTGGACAAATGGGGGCCCTTAGCTTATTTGGGGTGGGCTTTTTTATCAACAAGTGGTCTCTGTGTAGGGCCATCCAGCTCGATGGTACAAAGGGGAATGAGTCACATGGGGGAGGGTTGAGTGAGAGTTAACCAACCCATGTCAGGAAATAGGGTACACCAAAGTAGGGGGCTACACTTGGTCACAAGGGAAAGGGCAGTCCCTAATTGTTCGGAAGCTAACACCGTATTCCTTATGTTAGAGAGGTAAAGGAACACTTCCTACGGGCTTGAATGCTAACTGCGGCATGATATTTCACATTTAGGATATGCAATGGGACACCTGCATGCTGATGATTTACTATTGGCTCTATGACGATTTTGCCTATACTTAGCTCATCCTCGGATGGCACGGACTCTGTTCCCTAGTAACCATGCACACCCCAACCCATATAATTTCTGGAGAAGGACTCTCTGATTTGTACAAACACTCATTAAAGAAAAAGACAACTTTGCTGCACCAAACCTGTGACAAAAGATCTATGGACTATTTTGGTTGGGCTCAGCTCAAAGACATTCTGCAAGAATTCAGACTGTTCACAGATGTGCAAGTATCGGCAGGAGGGTCTATACCCTTCTTTACCTTTCAGACAAAAGCTAATGCCCACTGGTTTCAGATTACCGGGTGGGATCTGCTTACAATGATGAACAGCACTGAGCTCTGCCTCAATTTGATCAAGGAAGAACTGCAAGCAATCGCCTCATGATTAATCCTGGGCAGGAACTCTACTCCGGTGGTGGAGCTTGTGGATTTTTGCATACTCGGTAGTCCGCGAAGAACGCGAAGTACATGCAAAACTTCTGACTCTGCAGCAGAGTGGAGTTCAGCCTCAGACACTCCCTCCTCCACCCCCCCTCAATAAATAGTTTTTAAAATATAATGGAAAATGAAGGTAAATCTGTTAGCTTTGTTTGCCCTAAGTTGGCAGGGTATGCCCAGACGTGGGTCCCCTGCTTACTTTGCCATTGGATTCAAGCTAGCCTGGCTGAGGAGGGCTGTTAGTCAAAAACAGGCCCCAGGATGCTTATTTGCGGTCTAGGGAAGACATGGATTGGCAGTTCGGGCTGGACTGTACCCATGAGCCACAGCGTCGAGACTGATTTGCATATAGCTGTGTCTAAACTGGGGTGGAGAAGTGAGCTAAAGAATGATGATGGATTCAACCCAGATCTGTGACTGGGGGAGAGAGTCGGAAAGGTTTCGGCGCTCCGTCCACCATCTCCTTGTGTTTACTTTGTTCGCCCTAAGTTGGCAGGGTATGCCCAGACGTGGGTCCCTTGCTCACTTTGCCACTGGATTCAAGCTAGCCTGGCTGATGAGGGTTGTTAGCCCAAAACTGGTCCCAGGATGCTTATTTCTGGTCCAGGGAAGACATGGCTTGGCAGTTCGGGCTGGACTGTACCCATGAGGCACAGGGTAAAGACTGAATTGCATTTAGCTGAGTCTGAACTGGGGTGGCGAAGTGATCTAAAGAATGATGATGGATTCAACCCAGATCTGTGACTGGGGGTGAGAGTCTGAAAGGTTTCAGCGCTCCGTCCATCATCTCCTTGAGTTTCCTTTGTTTGCCCTAGGTTGGCAGGTTATGCCCAGACGTGGGTCCCTTGCTCACTTTGCACCTGGATTCAAGCTAGTCTGGCTGATGAGCCTGTTAGCCCAAAACCGGTCCCAGAATGCTTGTTTCTGGTCCAGGGAAGACATGGCTTGGCAGTTTGGGCTGGACTGTACCCATGAGGCACAGGGTCAAGACTGATTTGCAAATAGCTGTGTCTGAACTGGGGTGGAAAAGTGAACTAAAGAATGATGATGGATTCAACTCAGATCTGTGACTGGGGGGTGAGTGTCTGAAAAGTTTCAGCACTCTGTCCATTATCTCCTTGTGTTTGCTTTGATTAACACTGAGCAGGTACTCCACTCCGCTGGCAGAGCTTGAGGATTGTTGCATACTCCGCAGTCCATGGAGAACACAAAGTACATGCAAAACTTGAGACTACGCAGCAGAGTGGAGCTCAGCCCTGGACCCTCCCTCCTCCACCCCCTCAATAAACCTTTTTAAATAAAACTGAAAATGAAAGTAAATAAAACACACTTAGCTTTATTGCGGCGTTTCTGGGCTGCACTCCTCCTCCTCCTCGCCGTGGCCCTGCAGAATCCCCTACATCAGACATACGTCATGGTAGGACTGCACATACAACACCTTTCCAAGCCAGAGTAAGGCAATGCAGCGATTTTCGTTGTGTCAGTTTAGTCCAGATTTATGGAGGCACTCAAGCCCACTCAGAGTAGCCATGCATGGCTTCATAAATCTCACTTAAGGTTTGCGTTGCGTGGTGAAAACATGATGCAAACCGAGTTGTAAATATGCCCCAAAGGTTAAAGTAATGTTATTGCTAGGTGTGATGAAAATATCTGTTTTTGTTTAAAAATTCACTGAAAAACAGAGGTTAAAGTAACATTATCGTTAGGTGAATATATCAGCAGGTATGTTAAAGTTTGGAACTAATCTATGATGTCATTTGAGACGTCATCAGTGACATCATAAATTATGTCATAGAACATGTCATGAATGTTTTAATTTGTAGGGTCATAATCAGTGCACGGTGGGGTCACAAGTTATTGCTCTGCTAAATGTAACTGGTCAATTTCTGTGCTGTTTTTTTAAGTTCAAAACGCTTATGTTGACAGTAACCTATTCACCTAACTATAACGTTACTTTAACCTTTTTCAGTGAATTTTTAAGTTTAAAAAAAAAAAAAAAAGAATTTTTTATCACACCTATATATTACACACATATATACGTGTGTGTGTGTGTGTATTTGCTCATGTGTTTGTATGTGTGTGTGCACAACCTTTTTGGATGGTCACTCCCTATATTTTGATAGATTTTATTGCATTCCTGTGTATCGACTCTAAACACTGGGGCGCTGTTGTCCAACGCCCAGTATACGTGGTCTGAATCTTAAAGACATGTAGAATTGGCTAATCCCTGATTGGTATATTCAACTGAACTATAAGTCCTTAGCATATGGTATTATGTGTACCCGGAACCTGTAAGTTAAATCCCACTAGTAGAGTGCTACAAACATGTAAAATGAAAAAATGTCTCTAGGCCCAACACTAAATCCTAGCAGTGTAGTTTTAAAACTGCAAGTTCGACCTAGAAAAATAAACCTTTTGCCTTACCCAAGTCTTCCGTTTTAATGCTTATGTCACGTCTAAGGTAGGTCCTAAATGCCCATATGGCAGGGTTCATGGTATTTAAAAAGTAGGACATGTGTTCTAATATTTTACAAGTCCTGGCAGTGAAAAATCACCAAAAGGTTTTTTCGCTCTCCTATAGAAAAGCAATGTGCATAGCTTCAGTTTGGGGACAGCTAAAACCATGGTTCAAGAACTCAAATTAATAAGAATCCAAGCTCAAAGGAGGCCAAACAACCCATCTGACAAAACACCTGTTGATCCAGAGGGAGGCGATTCTTAGCGGCCAAAAAACTGCAAGTGTTGCAGTGGAAGGGATGAAGAAGATCTAATCATGGTGGAAGGTGAACAAGAGGGAGACATTTTCCCCGGCACACAAAGCAGCCCTGTTCCCAGTAGTGCAGTAGTACCATCCACGTTATCATCAGCAACATCGCAATGGCACAAGAGTCAGTCCGAGACACCAAGGGGTTCAAGGCAGGAGAGTACTGCAATTAAAAAACTAGCACTGAGCCTAACAATATCTGGTCTCAAGAAGTCACCTGCATCAGTGGCACCAAAAACCAAAGAATCCAGGCTACCATTCTCAGCATGTTTAGGTCAGAGGGGCAGTCCGAACGCAACCACCCAACGGCACGTTTGTACAACGCGAAGCTTGCCAAAATGTTAGAGCTGGACCTCCTCCATTTTTCTTTTGTGGAAGGGGTGGGTTTTCTTGAATTTGTGGCAGCCATCTGCCCGAAATGGAAGATTCCCAGATGGTTCTATTTTGAGAGACTTGCTGTTTCAGCAATACATCACAACGTGCTGGTATTGCTTGGCCAAGCTTTGCAGCAGACTGCTGTTCAAACTATCCACCTGACAGCAGACATGTGGACCAGTTACCAAGCCACTGATCACATGTGCATCACTGCACACTGGATATCTTTTGTGGGGGTTAGAAAAAAGATATATGCTGCAGGTGTTGTTGACACTGCTGATATTTGTAATGGCCCGCTGAAGAATGCTACAGTAGCCATGTTCGCCCATGGAGAAATACCATACTGCTGCAAACATTTTGGAAGACTTTGACCCTAAGGACTTTGAACGGCTGTGACCAAATGGGCTGAACATTGGTTTTGTTTCCACGGACAATAACAGTGACATAGTTAAGGCCATGGCTGATGGTGGCTATTTCAGGGTAATGTGTTTGGAACACTGCATTAACATCCTTGTGCAAGACTTTCTGAAAAAGAAGACCAAGTCATCAACTTACTGACCATCTGCAGAAGAATCTGCACACATTTCAGCCATTCTTTTAAAGTCCAGAAGCAGCTGAGGATCATTCAACGTGATAGTAGAATGCCAGTTAAAGCACTCATCCAGGAGGTGCCACCACGCTGGAACTCGACTTATTACATGCTTGAACGTTTGTTTGAGCAGTAAAGACCAATCAATGAATATGTCATGCAAAGAGGGGATGCTACTGTGAAAGGTATGATCATTGAGATGGACCAATGGGGCCTAGTTATATGCCTGACAGAGATGCTTCTTCCTTTTGAGGTCTTCATACGTGAAGTCAGCAAGGAGGACTGTACCATGTGCCAAGCTATCCCATTGTTGCACATGCTATAGGAATAGCTAAAGGAGGTGTCTGCAATGTACGCAGGTGTGGAGGAAAAAAAAGAAGCATATTAGTTGGTGGAGACCTTAATATTTTGCTTATCTAAAAATACAAAGAGACATTTTGTCATCCAACCATTACATTGGTGCCGCAATTCTTGATCCATGGTACAAACTATTACTGGAGACGTTCATTCCTTTTTCAGATGAGAAAGTTCCCAACTACAAAACTTGGATAGCTGTGCGAGGCAGTCAGCGAGAAAAAGAACAGCCGGGAATTAGAGGCCCGCTCCTCCAGGGCACAAGTACTGCAGGGCAGCCTTCAAGTTCAACTTCAGAGCCTGAGGGCAGTGCGGTTGGCTCACAGCAGCCAAAACCACCAACGACACCAAGAACAACATCAACAACAAGAAGAACAGGAGCATCAGCCCCAGAATTGGCACAGGAATGGTTTCTATAGGCAGGGCTTTAGTCCAATGTTGAGGCAAAGCATAAAAGGCCAAGCAAAGTGGAGCACCTATGACCGCTGGCTGAGCTGATGATACAGGTGTATCTGGATGAGCCAACAGAGGTCTACTTTGATCAAAACCCATTGCTGTATCGATATGGGAAAATACGCCAATTGCTAGTGCTCAATCAGGCTGGCGATAAACTATCTGGCTTGCCCTGTAGCAAGTGTCTCTGATGAGCGAGTTTTCAGTGCTGCTGGTACTGTTCTGACAGTGGTGAAGGACCAGTCTCTAGCCCCAAATTGTGGAGAGATTAACCATGATCAAAATGAATCAGCACTTTATACCACCTGATTACATCATACCTGAAGTAGCACAGCAGGAAGATGACAACGTCGACTCATGAAGCAAAATCAATATGGCAGCCGGCTTCATGATCAAGGCTAGTTTAGCTGATATTCATTGAGACTCTGCAAATCTCAGCACTGCATATTTAAATACTATTTATTTGCAAGCTTTGGAGTGATGTTCCCTTTTCTTCAAAATACAAAAGGGAGCAGTGAAGATTAAGGCGTTGAGGCGGCAGCGCTATTATTCATGAACCACTGGCATTCATGTGCCTGATGGCAGCCCTTGGCTGTTCTTAGAATGTGGTGTCCGACACTGTGTATAATTAGGACAGAATTTCCATACGAAGAAGGATGTTTGCTTCGCTAATACCTGGTGCGCTGTTTGACAATTCTTTACTAAACTTGAAACAAAAAGTTTATCCACTTCATCTGCTTTCTGGAAAGATTTGGGGTGTGTGGCCCAATGGGAACCAAGAAACGGGGGGTTGCCATGAATTTTCTATAGGGAAACTTAGACAATGATAAAGCCAAAATGACTGAACATTTTGCAGAATGCTAGATCTTATCTAAAAAGCATAATTTTTGTGATTTGCTGTAATTATGTTTAGCCATTTTAGAGAAATTAAGGTTTCAAATTTATAGATATCTGTTGCCGGTGGAATCTTGCAATTGGCCCGCGTTACAGGATGGAAAATAAGGTGTTCAGATTGGCTGAACCAGTGGGAATCCAATGATACTAAGCGATGTGATTGGGGGTCGCATCATGAAGAATTATTTTGCGTGTGCCATTACTGGATATGGGGATTGGGTCCCTCTGTCCTGCAACTAAATGATAAATAATGCTAGGTGGCAGAGTAGGGCTACCCTGACCTCTTTGTAGTTATGAGAGGTCTCAGATGGGACAGTAAAACTTGAAAACAAATTTCAATGGTCGGTGCGGTGGGACTACCACTAGAACACACTGGGGTCACACTGGTTCCCTCAATAAACCCACATTACCAGAAAAAAAAGCACAATAAGGTGGCAAAGTGCCTAATACACACACCATAGGCTGTGCACAGAAGGCACATGGAGAGCCCACTCCTTTCAGACATTCACATCCCATTAGACAGGCTTTTACCTGACAAACTCTATGATATATAGCCTCCTGTGTGCAGTTGCTGTACACTCAGGTACACATTTGCAGTCATACACACACACACTTTTTCTCACTAACACATACACACACTAGAGTACACATACATACACAGCCACACTCTTTCATATATACATAAACTCATACTCATACACATAACCACACTTTGACATGCACTGAAAACATGCACACCTACTTTTACATGATCATACACACACATACAGTTGGAGGGAATCTGTTGGGAAACAGAACTGTGCCTGGGATCACAGAACATTAGAATGTAGTGACTGAGTCACCTTACCACATCAGTACCTATGGGCTCAAATCTGACTAGCTCACAGTCCCCCACCTGCCCTCCCAACCTTCCCAGAGTAATAGGTGAATTGGCAACCTAGAACACAATAATCTAGTCCCCAAGGGAAGCATGGAAACAGATCATCACCTTTTGCTTCTCACTCAAACATGTCCATAATAAAAAAAAGAAAGTTTCCTTATTCATTGAAACTATTGTGCTCTATTATGATGCAACTGTGCTGTGATTAGAAAAGATATTTAACTGAGCAAATTAATTAGCATTACTTCCAAACTGTATACAATGAAAAGCCCTATCATGGCAAATGTGATAATAAGGGCCTGATTATGATAGCGGTGAACCCGCCAACAGAAGGCTGCCGGTGGCGGGTTCACTGCCATCATAAGGCCAATTTCCGCCTGCCACATTGTGATGGTGGGCGATATGCGTTGCGGACAGAAAGACCAACCGCCACGGGTCCTACAGCTGCAATCGTTAGGATTGCCTGTCAGACCGCCCTGCATCCACTGAATGGTGGCTGTACCAAACAGGCACCGCCCGCCAGATTAGGATGCTGCATCCCAACCGGCCTTTCCATGGCAGTTAAACCATCATTGAAAGGCTGGCGGGGATGTACTTTGGAGGCCCGTTGCCGGCCCCATATGTGTAGGGGCTGGTTGTTTGCGCACTTGGTGCTCCCCTATATTTCCCTGCACCATGTAGCAGGCACCACATGGTGTCTGCCACGTAGTGCAGGGAAATGCAAACAGTGCATTTTTAACATTACGGCAGGTGCTGCAGATAGCAGCACCTACGGCAATGTAAAATGTGCCATTTGCTGTTGCCATGGTGGTGGTCGCATAATAATATCATTTGCGGGACCGCTGCCTTATAGGTGGCCATTCCCAATCCATGAGGAGATGGCTTGTAAGGAGCCCCTATGTAAGCACAGGGATATATCATATATCAATGATCTCTAGGATAGCACCCGACCCCATACCTGGCATTTGTAGTTAGGTGGTCTACATCCTAGGTTGTGCAAGGCTGTTGCAACACCTTTTCCATTTGCTAGAATTCTCATCTCTGTTTTCCAAAAGGCAAATCTCCATTTATATGATAAGATGTGCCGTGTTGGAAAACAGCATCTGTGCCTCTGTGTTATGTCTAAAAGTTAGAAGATGTTACTAACCGAGCACAGAAAAACAGGGCTTCATGTACAAAATGTTCAGGCTCAATCCCAGGAAGAAGAACTGAATAATAATTCCATGTACGGAGTATTTTTTTAAATAATATCATGGCACAAAATAAATATGCTATATGTGGCTGTGCAAAGTCGAAGCCGCCTAAAATGTGTAGTTAGACTAAAATAAGGGAGAACCAAAGTGAGATCTAAAGGGAATTTACTACAACACACACCATTGTTCTCATACAAATATCCACACACATACGCACACTCCAGCATACACATACACTCACACAGTCACACACATACACTTTGACATGCACATACTCTCACACACATACATACACACACACTCAAACACTCTCACACATAAACATACACACTCTTAGACAGCTGTCTGACCAACAACATTAATTTGTTTATATCTTTAAATCAGTAGAGACAACTCTAAAAATCATCGTTTTTATTTATTTTATTGTTTTATGTCATTAGGAGTTTTGAGATATTTTTTGTGGTTGAATTTAACAAAAAAGGCACCAGAACTTGGGTCCGTTAAAAAAACAAAAACACTGCTAACATGGCTGGCACTTGGTTTCCTCCACCAGTTTTCTTCGCGCTGAGGCACACATCTCTCCTGAGACGGTGATGTTAGAACAGCAGCTACAATAAATGACCATATGTTGGTTTTGCGGAAAGAAGTCCCTTGGTTGCTGCACGATGTGAGTTAGTACACTATCTACCAGTGCAACTGATGGTTCCACAGGAGATGTTGATGACTGCTCTTCCTCCTGCTCTTGGTCATGCAGTCACTTAACCATTGAAATGTGCCTGGCACGCATTGCTCTTAAATGTGTGCGCATCCCTGAGGTGCCAAATGACTAACATTTTGGATTTTTTATGCTAAATTGTTTGTGGCACAAGTTGCAGGTTACCATTTTTTCTCCCTTTGGTATGCTAAAGAAAATCTCCCATATCACTGACCTCTTAGGTGATTTAGGAGTCACTTGATCTTTCTCCAGCTCCTCCTGGCAATCTTTCTCAGTTCACTAACAAGGGGGACCCTGGCTACTAATGAAAGGCAGGTAATGAGGGGGAATCACAAAACCAATGAAACACGGGGTTACCTGCCAGGCTAATTCTCAAGGGTCCTCAAAAAGGATCCCACAATGGAAAGAACAAACTGGTGCAGACAATTGCAAATAATCAACTGTTTTAATCAAAGAAATATTTTTTCTCATAATTTTTCAATTTTCAAAATCAATAAATAAAGCAATGAAAGAATAGGAACATGCACAGATTGCATCATCAATAAGTATAATCACAATATAAAGTCCCACAAAGTTAAATCAAAGAAATCAATCATACCAACATGCACTCAAAACACACATTCACATTTTAAAACAACAGTCCATGACACCGTCAGGGAAAATCAAGTGCCACATGATGGTGGGATGACAGAGTTTCATAAATCATCCGAAAAGTGGGGGTAGATATAGTCCGGCTACCCAACACAGAATAAACGCCAACGCGTGTTTCGGTTTAACCCCAGCCGGGGCCACACCTTCATTAGGGCAATGATGGTCAGGCAACAATGGGACAAACAAACAAACCTAAGTTCACAGAAAAATACACAATCAATGAATGAGATAAACACATAATAAAGACATTAATAAATAATAAAGATTGAAACAGTCTAAGGGCAAGCGTCAGGATCGGAAGAATCTATGTATTAATATATATCCTTTTAAATTTTGAAAGGGGCGGGAAGCCTACAAAATATGGAATAGGGTGCACCAATGCATAAGAGATAGACCAAGACTGGAGAGATGGCAGTCCAACCATATACCATGAGTAAAAACATCAAGTAGTGGGAAAAAGGAAGATAACAAAAGATGAGAAAAAAGAAGAAAGAAAAATGAGGAAGGGAATTTTTAAATCAGTGCCAAAGACTAGCGGGCAGTGATGTGGAATGAGGATCTATCAGGAAGTTCTGAAGGGAGCAATACCTGGGCTGTGGAACCACAATAAAAACCCCCAGGCAAGCGGACGAAGGATCATAGAACAACTCCACTCCAGCAAAGGATCTGCTGTTTAAAATAATGATGATATTACGACCAAAGGGCGGAGGTACATATACATCTCCCCAAAGCATAGAGTGTACTAGGCAGGACAAGACAAGGGGGCATATCAACAAGGGCTTTATCTCTGCTTTATTGGCTTTAAAAGCCAAAAAAGGAGAGATAAAACTAGCGCCCTATCAACAACAGGGTGCTAACACGCAAATTTGCCTGTTAGCACCCTTTTACTCTACGCTTCCCCTTGCATCTCTAATGAGATGCAAAGGGGGCGTTCCAGAGTAAAATAATAGGAGAAATGTCGCTAAGCGACATTTCTCCTATTATCAAGAATGTCGCTAACCCTGTTAGAGACAAAAAAAGCAGCGCTAACCGCGGTTAACGCTGCTTTTTTACATCTGCTAATTTTCAGACTTAGCCATGATATCCTATGGAAGGAGGATATCATGGCTAAGTTTGCCTGTCCCTATCAACAAGCTAACGTGAGATTATCGCTGGGTTTCCAGCGATAATCTCACGTTAGCCTGTTAGCGTGAGGATTTTTATCGCTATTGAGATAAGCGTTGCTAATAGCACGCTATCTCAGCGATAAAAATTCACGCTAGCCGGCGATAATTATCCTAGCGCTAAGAGCGCTGAGCGATAATTATCACCGGTTGTTGTTGATATGCCCCAAGATGTGCTTGATAAGGGCAAACATACCCACCAGGAGTGGTTTGTCGCGGTAGATATCCACTTTTTCTTCCAACTGACAACAAAAGAGCAGGATTCCCAAGACAGCCGTAAGGAAGAGAATATCAGGCGGCCAGGACAACAGGCTAGGGATGAGCCGATTTCTATGAAAACCATCAAGAGTTTCTCTGTGTCAAAGGGTAACAGCACAGGAATCAGAAAAGAAACGAAGAGCAAAGAATTAGCAAAATAATCAAAACAGATAGCAACAGGCAAAAAATCAGATTTTCAAGTGAGATATTTGGGGTCAGGGGCTGTGTCGTGGTCGATTAAATTACTTCAAATATAATCCGGAGTATGCACACAGTTTTATACATATTAATATTTTCCAGAGCGGTGATGTCTCTGTTTTTTCAGGTGAGATGCCAGAACAGATTGAGTTCAGGGGGGAGATAGTTGCTCTGAGTTGACAGGGGAGAGCAAGCCAGGGGTCAAAGCTGCATATCCGAAGCTCAATGAGGTGTCAGTAGCCGGTAATAGAGTTAGTAGGTGTATTGAGTTTCTTAGTGCAGGACAGACATCTCAGCCATCCTCCTCAGGGCAGGCCACCGGTCTCACTTTTCAAACACAAACCTTCTACACAGAAACCTTCTGCCACAATTCTATGACACGACGAGCCCACATTCCAATGAGCTGGAACCAGCCCTATTTACCGCAGCAGGGCACGCACTTAAAGCCATTATTACAAGCTGGTACAAATAAACAAAGGCATTTGTCCCTGAGTTTGGTATTTACCACGTGAGGTAAAAACCTTCTATTTAGAATTCTCAACAATTTTCAAATTCGATTTATACACACTGAATTCCCCATATTTTGCTTTTTTTCAAAGCCTTTGCCTGCAACAATTGTCAGCAGGTTTGAGTGGCTGGAATTCATGAGGTAAAACAGTAACAGTCTATCAATGTATAATTCAAATCCCTATGCAAACTCTTGTATGGTTGTAATGGTAATCTTGCCCTTACCTTGGAATGAGAGCCTTAATAGTTTGAATAAACTGAATGATAGATGTATTGAACTTGCCACCCACTGCAGCGCAGCAAGTCAACTTCATGTGCTGCAATGCATGACAGGGAAGGGGAAGGAATGTGTCATATTTAAGTAAATACGGCACATTCTTACCTTTCCACCTGTGCTGGCACACTTTTGGCAACCCAGCGCCATTGCGGGCACCCTTGCACCGTGGTGCGATGGCGCCTCCATTGCATGCAGGATTGCTTTGTGCAAGAAGGGGCACCTTCCTGCACAAAACTTTCCTGAGAAGCATATACCTCTTTCTATGTCTGCTGCAGAATGCAGCACACATAGAAAGAGGAAGTAACGAGAAGAAATAAAGTTATTTATCCTCATTGCGCCTCTCTTTTTGGTGCATTCCCAGGTTTTCCAATTCTGGTAAATCTGGGAAAGCATCCAAATCCAGTGGAGTTGCATGGGGACATCCACGCACAGCGGAAAACAACCTTTACGACGCAACTTTTACAACGCGATGTCATTACATCGCGGTTTTTACAACGCTAGATGGCGCTCTAGGACAAGGAATAGTATAATTTACTATCCAACACCTTCCCTACTGTACGTAGACTGGAGTTGGAATAGTAAATTATACTACTCCTGTCATGCTCACGCCGGAGGTAGGGATTACCGCGGAACTACAACCCCCAGGAAGCACCGCGGCCAGGTGCTCCACCTGATCGCTAGCACGGCCGCCCATAAAGCCGACTCGACACAAGGGGGCGGTGCCAATGATTCCCGCTCGTCCTGAACACTTTCAACGGCCCGCGATCCCGCCTTGTCCACTCCGGCTGAAGCGAAAAGACGCCGTCAGTGCGCGGTTCGCTCCAGAAACTCTAGACTCCTGAAGCCTTCGGTTCGTCTACGCTACAGCGACCAAGAGAGAGGTGAGTGTCCCCCTCCTCCAGCTAAGGACCCCCTGAACTTTCCGTGACATCACCTCCAGGGTACGCGCTCTTCTCAGCTGGGTAAAACTCCTCGCTCTTCCCCCGGCTCGGCTGTGCACTTCTCCGCTCCCGCCCCCCCCGGAGCCACAAGCAAATCACCGACCGGGTCCTCCAAACATTGGGAGGTCCACGGGAAGGTTCCCAAGTACCTTCCGGTCTTTCCGCTTGTGGTGTACCTTTGATCGCCTCACTACGGAACCTACGGTCACGGCGCTCCTCGGCCCCACGGATACCCGGGCTTACGAGTAGAAGCGCACGTGACCGAGTAGGTGATTCTTTGTCCCTCATCCTTCCTTGTGGAACCAACCAACACTGCGCTCCTCGGCCCCAAGGATACCCGGGCTGGAAGTAGAAGCGCAACTGGTGTTTCCTGCGAAACCGGAAAGCCGGGAACTATATCCGTTACAGAACCCCGCACCCCAAGCGAGGCTGGGACCAGTGGAGTGAACTGGACCTGGCTCTCCTTCCGATTCCCGACCTCTGACCAACCCTTCCCGGGACAACCCAAGAGACAGGTACAGCAGAGTGCATCCGGAAAAGGTTCTCATCGGTGGGAGGGAAAGACCAACGTCGCCCCTAACCCCTCTCTCCTTATCTCGTTTCAGGTATCCCTCACGGCTGTCTCCGTCCCTTCCTTCCCTCGCCCACCTGTCTCCTGCGCCCGAGGGTCTTTATACGAATCCGGGCAGGGGGCGGATGGGATGGGGACCCCTCTATAGCATCAGCGTCATCCTGAGGAGAAGACACAGGGTCAACCCCGACAACTCCTAAGTCCAGCGCCCTCCAACGCAAGTCGTTGTAACGACTTGCGTTGTAAAAACCGCGATGTAATGTACTGCGATGTAAATGTATGCGTTGTGACGTCATACATCCATGCACAGCCCATGGAATGCCTTCCCAGGGCAGAGTAAGGCAATAAAGCGCTTTGCAGTGTGTTGCTTTACTCTAGATTTATGGAGCCACTCAGGGCAACGCAAAGTGGCCTTGCGTGGCTTCATAAATCTCATGTAGGGTTTGCATCACGCATATACCACATTGTGTGGTGCAAACGCGATGCAAACCAGGTCATAAATAGGCCCCTGAATTTTGAGGCTGATGGATGTCTTTGGACCTTAAAGAGATGAGGCAAAACCTAGAGAATGTGATGAGGTATAAACAGCAGGAGGGTCTGAAGCAGCAGCGCTTTGTATATCTTTGAACAGCAATATGAGCATTTTTTGCTGTTGCCTTTTGCTTGCAGACAACTAACCTGATTCACTTGGTAACATGAAATTGAGATTACCAGCGCTTTACGAAACAGTACATACATTCCAGATGCACATAGTATAGTAGAAGATACTTCCATCAAAACTATAACATGCCATCAATGAAAATGTCAAAAGTAACTGCATTGGCCATGAAACGTCCTTGGAAAAACAAGTTTAGCTATCCCCCTTCTACATTATGCAGTATAGAAAAATGAATAGTTTTACATGTCTTTTTTTTTCTCCGTTTACAATGGATCCCATGTGAGCATTGCTCACTATATCTTTGGCCCTGGCATCTCTGGACTGTAAAGATCACTGGTAGAAGACCAATCCATTTCTATAGGATCGGCATTCATTCAATCATAATCAAATTAAATTACAAATTATGCGACAACCTGGGGCAAATAATGCATCCTTATTGATCCCCAATATCACGATTGTGAGTTATCTAAGTAATAAGTTGAGGCACATCAGATCCTTTATCAAATACCTGCTTTCAATGAGAAAGGACAATTACACTATTTTCAAGAGAGCACGTTTTCCTAGATTCTCCGTCAATTAATACCGCTAATGCAATGCAAGTGAATTGTTTGAATTAATTTCGTAGCATCAGCATCATTTAGCACCACTAGTTTTTCAAGTGCCTTTTCTCATTTAAGATCATCTCACTCTGTAACCATTTTGTTTATTAAAAATAGTTCTAACCGTGAAATGGTATGTTCTAGCATCTCAAAATCTTAATAAAAGCTTTCTGAAATGGTTCATCTTGCCCAAACATGGTCCTTTCTGGAAATGTTGCAGATGTCTCGTAATTTACTTGGAGGATATGTGAATGGCTTCACAAATAGGGAGTGAGGTAACGCAGCACAAATCGTTGCATTGCCTTACTTTGCGCAAGGGAGATGTTCGATGGCCATTGTGGTGGGTTTTCTCATGCAACTCCAATAGTTTTTTACACATTCCAAGATTTATAAGACCTTGTACACCTGGGAATGCATTAAAATCTTTGTATTTCTCCTTGTTTTGTTCTCTTTTTATGTTTTATGAGTGCTGCATTCTAAGAGGAAACCACCTCTGTGGAGTGTTTTTGTGCAGGAAGGGGCTCCTTCCTGCACAAAAACAATACTGCCTTTAATGCAGGCACCCTTGCACAATGATGCAAGGGTGCCTGTGTTCGCACTAGGCTGCTGGAATGGTGCAAGCGCAGGGGGAAAGAAAGAAGGCATCATATTGGATATATACAGTGCATTCCTGCCCTCTCCCTGTGAAGGAGGGCAGCTCAGCAAGGTAACTTGCTGCACTGCACCACAATTCCAGTAAATATGTCCCTAAATATATTGTAACAGTGCCGAGAAGTGCAGTTACACTCCCTTTTATATGATAGAAGTGTAGGTACTCAGTACAATAGAGTATCTGCCCATTTAAAGCACTGGCGTGCTGCCAGGGACCAGGTACCCTGGAGTGCACAATTTTACACCAACATTGCTTAATTAGATAGGTAACACAGTTGTCACTTTGAGTTCAACCTAACAATTTGAACCAACCAATCAGCCACTGTTGCACCTGCTAGACTGTGCAAGTGCCGGTGAAAATGCTCTAGCTCCAGAGCAATCTTTGGGATATGGAATTGTTGGGTCAAAATTGGTACTAGATGTTTCATCTCCCGGGATAAATAGATCGCTTGACCGAAATAAAAATCAAATTCAGCATACATATGGTTTCCCTTTGAAGTACCCAGGTTTCTTGCCTTCCCTGCCATGGCTCCAGACTAACTACAGGGGGTGTGCAGCCCTTTGTATGGAGGCAGGACACAACTTATTCAAGTGTGTGTATGGCTGTGCCCAGCTCAGCCCTGCTATCCTGCCAGTGATGGCCTATCCAGGCACACCTAAGCATTCTATTGTGTGTGACTATCTAGGTGTAATACACAAAGCTCAATTATCAGCTACTCCCAGTCATGTTACCCAGAGACAAGCTGTATGTACTAAATGGATAAGGCAGCAGTAAACAGGAGTTGTTATGTTCCATATAGGTACCGTAATATAGGCCCAGGTAGTATCATACACGTTCACCCACATTATCTCCCTTATACTACACAGTGAAGAGTCTTTAGGATTGAACCTTTACCTAGTTTTAGTCCTGGGTGCAGAAGGAGGGTTTCCCCTGAAAAAATAGCGTCATATAACTTCATCCATGGTCTCATACAGTATGAATGAATATTCATAAGGGTTCTTGGAAACCAGGGTGAGGCTACACCACCTGAATAATATCTACGTACAAGGTTCATCACACCCGTCATCCTCAAATCCAACAATGGCTAATACAAGAAACAAGGGACAAAAAAACCTAGATACTTTTTGTATAAATACAGCACATCTTGCTAGGGTTGAGAGAGGAGAGCGAGACTTCCATGCCAACACACTGACCTGAGACACTGAGGCACCTGCATGCAGACACTCCATCTGACAGTGGTGTAACACATCCCTTGCGGGTTGTCCAACTCAAAATCAGGACAGGGTCCCACACTCTCTCACTTCAGGTAATGGGGTTAGACTAAATCCTAGAGGGATTCTTGGCTTCACACCTACTCACATGCTAGGTACACTTAGGTACATCTAGATAGGCGTCGTAGGAGTACGTGCTCTTTTTATCATGCATTCTATATTCATGTATTTATTCATGATTATTGCAAGATGCTAAAACTGCACTATCCTTCTATTTTCACTGTACTGCTTCTCATATATATGTGATACTGTCTAATGGTTGTTGCAGCACATCTATTTTACACTAGAAGTACAGCAACCCTTGACCCTGTTTCCAGGCAGGTCGCTCCCCACGCCGCGCAGATCCACCTCTCTGTGCCCGTGCTCCGTGCCCAGCTGCCGCTCCTGCTGACTGAAGTTCGAGGCCCGCCTCCACCCGCAGGCTACCACCTGCGCCTCATCCCTGGCGGTCAGTGGGAGGCCGTAGGTTTGCTTCCGATATCTGCACTGTATTTTATTTTATTGTTTTTCTGTTCTTTTCGGCAAATTGCACTGTATTTTGGTAATTGGTTTCTGTGATCATTTTTACATTCCCCTCCCTTTGTGCCCCTTTGCCTTCTGTTTCCCTTTTGCCGTTCCTCACTCCTGTTTTCCCACCGCTGCGTCCCCTGCGGCCCCACCCCCTCGCTCACCCATTCGACCGCTCTCCCCTCCCAGCTGCTCCTCCCTCCCACTTCCCTTTCTTATGGCGGTCGCTGTGCGGCCGCGTGCAACGGGCGTGCCTATGGAAAGCCCGTCTGCAACCGTCTGCACCTGGACCGTGCCCAGCGCCAGAACCCCTGGCCCCCATAAACGCCACGACGCCCGACTCCCCTACGATGCCAGCACCCTCCACGCACTCAACACCGGACGACAACACACCTGTTCCTAGGCTGCCCCAAAGCACAACCATGGACCCTTCTCCTACCGGAACTGCAGCTTCACCAGCACCAGCGCCGCCAATCCGCCCACCAGGACAGTACCCAACCACCTCCGTTGCATCCTCCTGAACACCCGCTTCGCACACAAACATGCCGTCGAACTCTGGGACCTGCTCGACACATCCTCCCCATACGTTGCCTTCCTAACAGAGACCTGGATGAACGACTCCTTGGCACCCGACATCTCCATAGCCATCCCGGATGGCTACAAGATCACCCGCAGAGACCGCACCAATGGAGTGGGAGGAGGAATTGCCATCGTCCACAAGTCCACCATCAAAGTCTCTACCAACTCCAATGACACCCTCAACACCGCCGAACACCTGCACTTCCAGATCCACACCGACCCCAACACCACCCTCAGAGGAACCCTGATCTACAGACTACCCGGACCCCAACCACAGTTCAGCGACTCCATCGCCGACTTCGTCAGTACGCGCGCCCTAGCCTCCACTGACAACATCCTCCTCGGGGAACTGAACTTCCACCTCGAAAACAATAATTACACCAACTCCACCACCCTGATCGACAACCTCACCAACCTCGGACCTGCTTTCGACACGGTCTGCCACCACACCCTACGCACTCGCCTCCACAATGCAGGAATCCGCGGCAAAGCACTGGACTAGACCACCTCCTTCCTCTCCGACAGAACAGAGAGCATCCGCCTCTCCCCTTTCTGATCCAAAGCATCCAAAATAATCTGCAGTGTACTCCAAGGATCATCCCTCAGCCCGACCCTGTTCAACATCTACATGGCCCCGCTCGCCCTCGTCGCCAGACTGCATGACCTCAACATCATCTCCTACGCCGACGACACACAGCTGATCCTCTCTCTCACCAAAGACCCTCACACTGCCAAAACCAACCTCCACGAAGCAATGAAAGCTGTCGCTGAATGGATGAATACCAGCCGTCTGAAAGTGAACTCGGACAAGACGGAGGTCCTCATCTTCGGCTCCACCCCCTCAGCCTGGGACAACTCCTGGTGGCCGACTGCCCTGGGCGCAGCACCGACACCCACCGATCACGCACGCAACCTGGGATTCATCCTCGACCAATCAATCAATCAATCAATCAATCAAGTAATTTGTATAGCGCGCTACTCACCCGGAGGGTTTCAAGGCGCTTGGGGGAGGGGGGTCCGCTACTGCTCGATCAGCCAGGTCTTGAGTTGCTTCCTGAAGGAGAGGTGGTCTTGGGTCAGATGGAGGTGGATGGGGAGGGAGTTCCAAGTCTTGGCTGCCAGGTAGGAGAAGGATCTTCCTCCCATGGTGGTTCTTCGAATGCGTGGAACAGCGGCGAGGGCGTGGCTGGTCGATCGTAGCTGGCGGGTGGGAGTGTAGAAGGTCAGGCGGTTGTTGAGGTACCTGGGGCCCAGGTCGTGGAGGGCCTTGTGTGCATGGGTGAGGAGTCGGAACGTGATTCTCTTGCTGATGGGGAAACAGTGCAGGTCTCTCAGGTGTCCGGAGATGTGGCTGTGTCGGGGGATGTCCAGGATGAGACGTGCGGAGGCGTTCTGGATGTGTTGGAGTCTTTTCTGCAGTTTTGCTGTGGTTCCGGTGTAGAGGGTGTTTCCGTAGTCCAGTCGGCTGGTGACGAGTGCCTGGGTGACCGTCTTCCTGGTTTCAGTGGGGATCCATCGGAAGATCTTTTGGAGCATGCGTAGGATGTTGAAACATGATGACGAGATGGCGTTGACTTGTCTGGTCATCGAGAGGGAGGAGTCCAGGATGAAGCCCCGGTTGCGTGTGTGGTCCGTTGGTTTGGGTGTGCTGCCCAGGGCAGGGGGCCACCAGGAGTCGTCCCAGGCAGAGGGTGATGATCCAAGGATGAGGACTTCTGTCTTGTCTGAGTTCAGTTTCAGGCGGCTGTTCATCATCCACTCGGCTACATCTTTCATCCCTTTGTGTAGGTTGGTTCTGGCGGTGGCTGGGTCATTGGTGAGGGAGAGGATCAACTGGGTGTCGTTGGCGTAGGAGATGATGTTGAGGTTGTGTTGGCGTTCGATGGCTGCGAGGGGGCTCATGTAGATGTTGAAGAGGGTGGGGCTGAGTGAAGATCCTTGTGGTATGCCGCAGATGACTTCGGTGGCCTTGGATCTGAACGGGGGAGGCAGACTCTCTGGGTTCTTCTGGCGAGGAACGAGATGATCCACTCTAGTGCCTTCTCTTGGATTCCGATGTTGCTGAGGCGCTGCACTAGGGTGCGGTGGCAGACAGTATCGAACGCTGCGGAGAGGTCCAGGAGGATGAGGGCCGCTGTTTCCCCGTTGTCGAGCAGGGCTCAGATGTCATCAGTGGCTGCGATGAGGGCGGTCTCAGTGCTGTGGTTGGCTCGGAAGCTGGACTGCGAGTGGTCGAGGGATCCGTTCGTCTCGAGGAAGGCGGCCAGCTGTCTGTTGATGGTCTTCTCGATGACTTTGGCAGGAAACGGGAGGAGCGAGATGGGGCGGTAGTTCTTGAGGTCGGTGGGGTCTGCTGATGGTTTCTTCAGTAGGGCACTGAGTTCGGCATGCTTCCAGCTCTCCGGGAAGGTGTTGAAGGAGCAGTTGATGATGTCCCGGAGTTGGGGTGTGATGACGGAGTCGGCCTTGTTGAAGACGTGGTGGGGGTATGGGTCGGTTGGAGATCCGGAGTGGATGGTGTTCATCGTGTGGATGGTGTCTTCGGTGCTGACCGGGGTCCAGGCGTGGAGGGTGGTGGTGGGGGGCGTCGGTTCGGTGGTCGGGTGCGTGGTCTGTGTGCCAAAGCTGTTGTGTATGTCGGTGATCTTGTTGTGGAAGAACGAGGCGAGTGAGTCACAGAGGTCTTGTGAGGGAGTGATGTTGTTGTTTCCGGCGCTGGGGTTGGAGAGCTCTTTGATGATGCTGAAGAGTTCCTTGCTGTTGTGTGCGTTGTTGTCTAGTCGTTCCTTGAATGCTGTCTTCTTGGTGGTGTGGATCAGCTGGTGGTGTTTGCGGGTGGCGTGCTTGAGGGTGGTCATGTTGTCTGTAATCGGGTTTTTTTGCCATGCTTTCTCGAGGGTATGGCAGTTCTTCTTGGAGTCCTTGAGGTCGTCGTTGAACCAGGAGGCTTTCTTGCTGCCGGGCCTGCTGGGATGGTTTTTCAGCAGTGCGAGGTCATCAGCGCAGTTGGTGATCCACTGTGTGAGGTTGTTGGCTGCTTGGTTGGGGTCCGTTGAGCTGGCGGGAGGGTTCTGGCTCAGTGATGTGGTGAGCTGGTCGGTGGTGATCTTGTTCCAGCTCCTGCGGGGAACCTGTTGCGGGTGGTGGTGAGTCGTGGTCCTTCTGAAGCTGAAGTGGACGCAGCTGTGGTCTGTCCAGTGGAGTCCGGTGGAGTGGCTGAAGGAGATGTACTTGCTGGAGGAGAAGACTGGGTCAAGTATATGTCCGGCGCAGTGGGAGGGGGTGTTCACCAGTTGCTTGAGTCCGAGGTTGGTGAGGTTGTCCAGCAGGGTGGTGGTGTTGTTGTCGTTGTTGTTCTCCAGGTGGAAGTTGAGGTGCCCTAAGAGGATGTAGTCAGTGGAGGGGAGGGCGTGTGGGCTGATGAAGTCTGCGATGTCTTCGCTGAATTGTGTGCGAGGTCTTGGGGGTCTGTAGATGAGGGTTCCTCTGAGTGTGGTCCTGGGGTCGGTGTGTATCTGGAAGTGAAGATGTTCGGCGGCTTGAGGGTGTCGTCGGAGTTGGTTGTGATGCGGATGGTGTTCTTGTGGACGATGGCGATGCCTCCTCCTGTTTGGTTGACGCGGTCCCTCCGGGTGATCTTGTATCCGTCCGGAATAGCGATGGCGATGTCGGGCGCTGAGGAGGTGTTCATCCAGGTTTCCGTGAGGAAGGCGACGTCTGGAGATGTGGTGTCGAGCAGGTTCCAGAGTTCCACGGTGTGTCTGTGGACGGAGCGGGTGTTGAGCAGGACTCAACACTCTCCATGACCAAGCAAGTCAACACCATCTCATCCTCCTGTTTCAACACACTCCGCATGCTCTGAAAGATCTACAGGTAGATCCCTACCGACACAAGAAGAACGGTCACCCAGGCTCTCGTCAGCAGCAGACTGGACTACGGAAACGCCCTCTACGCAGGACCCCGGCCAAACTGCTGAAACGACTGCAACGCATTGAGAACGCCTCCACTCGCATGATTCTTGACATCCCTCGCCACAGCCACATCACACCCCATCTGAGAATCCTGCACTGGCTTCCCGTCAACAAAAGAATCACTTTCAAGCTCCTCACCCTCGCACACACGGCACTCCACAACACCGGACCAACATACCTCAACAGACAACTCACCTTCTACACCCCAAACCGCCAGCTCCGCTCCGCAGACCCCGCCCTCGCCAACGTCCCCCGCATCCGAAGAACGACCACCGGCAGCAGATCATTCTCCTACCTCGCCGCCAAGTCCTGGAACGCCCTCCCCATCCTCCTACGGCAGACCGAAGACCTTCTGACCTTCAGGAGGCTACTCAAGACCTGGCTGTTCGAGCAGTAGCAGCACCCCCCACCCCCACAGCACCTTCTGCGCCTTATGGGTGAGTAGCGCGCTCTATAAATGCCTTGATTGATTGATTGATTGACTGTGCAATAAATTCTTATTGTAACCTGCCTGACTGTTTCTTCTGTGTAACTCTCTGAGACCGAATAAGTGAGCACGAGTGACTGAGCAAAAGGTAGTACATTGTTTCCACGATTCTGAGGGATCAATGTTGCAATGTTCTGAAGTTGCCAAGAACTAGCCTATCCCAGATAAGAGTAGAGTCTAGCTAAAACAGAAAGGCTAACATTCTCAGTGGGGAAGCTCAGAGTCAGTCTACCACCAATCCTATAGTTTATGTTATCCAAACAGCACAGATCCTGTATGGGTATTATAGGAACTACACGACAGAGTGCATGATAGAGAGCGCCTTTAAGGGCGTGGAAGGCACCAAGGTTCCTAGGGTTTGCCGCAAGTGATTAATTCTTCACTCCACACCTTGGGAGCGCAAATCTCCCTATTGACATGGCAGCATACCAGCATAGTGAGAAGGTGATATGGCCTCCTGGAATGGGTCTTTTAGCGGGGTAAATGATGTTGTGCTAACACCCTGAAAAGCACTGTGGGTGGCCCCAGTAATCTGAAGATGTTGCTCTCTCTTTCTTTCTCTCTCTCTCTCTCTCTCTCTCTCTCTCTCAGGCTCTGTGGACTGCAGTGATGCGAAGGGGACAGACAAAGCAGCTGTGTCAGTAGCAGCAGTTGAAGATGGTGTAGTGGTGCTACCAATCAGTGTTATAGTGTCTCTGGCCACTCTGTGTATTCTGTCTCTCTATGGAATGGAATGTGGTTTACATGGCATTGTAGTTGCTTAAACAATCTAGCATCTAAATTCTGATTTCTGACTCAACATCTTCCTTCCCTGCTGGCTAGAGTGAGGGTTTTACATAAACCTTCCCATAAACTACATGCAGGAGTTTCCTCCATTCTCTCTCTTAATTGGAAGTATATGATGTGTGATCTGCTGTTGCACATACCTGGATCGAATGACACATCTGCATACATCTTTGCAGAAGCCCACCTCCTCATACATTCACTTGTATATGATCATATTGCTACCACCTTGTGCACATTGCAAGATATCCATTGAGGATTTAGAATCATATATCTGAGCTAGACAGTCATACACACAAGTAATTATCAGTATTCCCCTGAAGTTGGAAATTAGAGGTACTCACTTCCACCTTGTCCCCACCTCCAACGTTTGATCCACCTTCAGTACTCTTCATGCAAGTCAGGCTAATAATGGAATACTCCTGTTCCTTCTAAGGCTACAGCTTCACCAATAAATCATGCAGTGAACATTCATTACATCCAAACTTCCTCAGATGTTCAGAGACCTAGCCGCACAATTGGAAGGGTTTTGTTTTTATGTTTGGATGGAAGTAGTGTGCAGAAATCCAAAATTGTGGCTGCTGGAAATATCCTAACTGTGTGGTCTCCTCAATGCAGACTTTATCTTACACACAGTGTAAGAAATGTGGTTATTGGTTGATGGGGGGAATCCCTACTCAAGCAACAACCACAATCCTTTTCAGGGTGAGGCACAAGCAAACTCAAAATTAACCTGCGCTTGACCCTCTGATACGCTGGCATAGAGCAGTCAGGCTTAAATTAGACGCAATGTGTAAAGTAGCAGCACTTCAAACAGCAAGAAAGTGAAAATGCAACACAAGAAAAATCTTTCACCAATTTAGAAAAACAGAGTAGAATGTAATAAATAAATCACAGCCAAAATGACAAAAATCCAATCAGTAGAACCGGAGATATGCAATATTAATGACTCTTAAAGATTTAAATAGAAATAGCATCAAAAATCCCAAAGTGCCGCTTGCAGCTATCTGGTCATGCGAGATTGGGAGGAAGTCACAAAGTCAGGTGGACCGCGATATAGAACAGGTCGGACACAGGGACCAGGTTAGTCCCACTGAAATTGTATCTTCTCAGTCCAGCGCAGAGTCCCGTGTGTGGTGCAGTGGGCAGCGGGGAGCTGGGAAGAATCACAGATGATCCTTTATGTAGAGTGAAGGGCAGGCCTATGTCACTGACAGTCATCGCTGTGGCATGAAAATGCTTTTGTCATCTGAACGGTCGGGCCTGAGCTTCACAATGGTGCTCCCCGTGAGTGGTCAATGCTATAGTGAGAAGAGTTGGCTAGACGGAACTTCGCATTGGCAAGCAATGTGAGAAATAAGGTTTTGGCTCCAACTGGCAAGTTTGAAGTCGAGAAGAGCCCAAAAACATAAATTCAGCCCAGCTCCACTGAGGCCACTTCCAAGAGACATGAGGGGCACTACTTGAGGATCTGAGCCTGGCTCCAGCTGGATCTAGGTGATACATCAGGTGGTTGGGAGCCAGTAATGTCCCTGCAGATCTGAACAAGAGGCCAGGAGATTAGCCCTTGGAGTCAGTCTGGGAGTCCTGGGTTCAGGTGCAGGTCCAAATCTTCTTACTCAGGCAGGAGGGCAGCAGGGCAGCATGGTAGCAATCCAGCACAGCTGCAATCTAGCAAGGCTGTAGTCCTGCAGGGCAGCAGTACAGCAGAGTGACAGTTCTTTCAGCAGCTCAGCAGTGCTTCTTCCTGGCAGAGGAGTCTGCACAGGGCCAGAAGTGTAAAGAAGAGTTAGTGTCTGAGGTCCAATATTTGTACCAGGTGCCTCCTTTGAAATGGGAGGAGTTTCTAGAGGTTTACCTTTGAAGTGCACGTGTCTCCTGCTTCCCCTGCTCTGGCTCCAGACTAACTACAGGGGGTGTGCAGCCCTTTTTGTGGAGGCAGAAAACAGCCTATTCAAGTTTAAGTCAGGACCAACCTCCTATCATGCCAGTGATGGCCTATCCAGTCACACCTAAGCTTTCTATTGTGTGTGGCTGTCTAGGAGGAATACACAAAGCCCAACTCTCAGATACACTCAGTCATGTGACCCAGGGACAATCTGAAGGTACTAAATGGCTAAGGCAGGAAAATGCCAACTTTGGTATTTTCAAAATTGTAATTTGAAATCTGACTTTCCCATAAGAGATAATTTTTCATCATAATTGTAAAGACACCAAACATGCCTGCCCTCCTGTAACCATTTGGAAGTTTTTTATTCTTTCTTTTTTTTTGTCCTCATTCGCCATCAGATATGCACAGAGTAATTTTGAAATATCTCCACGGCCCCCTTCTTGATTGGCACTGACTAGAGAGTTCTTTATCCAGATGGATGCACTTTACACAGAACCTCTCTTTTCCATGTTTGGTGTGTTCTGGCCTTCTATCTGGGTAACTCACGAGAACAACCAGAGGGGTAAAGTATCACAGTGTAGAGGCATAATCATTGGACAATTTTTGTACCGCTGTCAAGGGTATTTAGCCAGCCTACACATGGTAACCAAAAATCCCTTTTCGTTTTACTCTTCTTTCTCGAGACCCTATCCAGCTTCATAGTATATTTGATAGAATTTACCCAATCAAGAAGCGTCAGAGATATATTTTTAATCCAATATTTACAAATTTCTCTTTGTGCAAGTAAAACTAGATAAAACATTACGTTATTCTCCTCTGGAGCAATAGACTCATAATTTGTTAAGACCATAAAAAATTCCAGCCCAATGCTCACCTGTATATCCGTCCCAAACATGGCTTTAATAGCTCCACTTACACTAACCCAAAAATGGTGTAACATTGGGCAAGTTCAAAACATGTGCACATCATCTGATTTTTCATGTAAACATTTCGGACATTTCGGAATGGCTCCCGTCTCAAATTTGGAGAGCCTTAAAGGAGACCAATATACCCTGTGGAGACAAAAGATGTGATTTCTTCTCAGGTATGCAGCTTGAACAGCGGAATACAAGATGTCATAAGATACTTGCCATAATTCTTCTGGACAAAGACCGGGCAAGCACTCTCCCCACAGTTCCGATGGAAGTTTAAAATTGCTCTCTGCCAATTCTACCAGAAGCCTGTATAGGTTTGCCACTTCTTTCTTCTTCTAATTTTTTCTCCTCACGGTGTTCTCCAGTTCATTGGATATACCAGGTGTTGTTCCAACAGCTTGATGCCAACTTTTGATTTGCTGGTATTTAAATTTTGATATTTCATTATCAGTGATGCTCCTCAGATTTTCCCACGAGAGCATAGAACACTCTGTTGCAAGTTGGGCCCAACACGATATCCCAGCTGTTTTCAAGGGAGTTATTAAAGAATCTTTGGTCCATTCTGACAAACCTGGAGCATCCCAAATGTGCACTGTAATAGCTAACTTTCAAGGTTTTTCTGATTTTGAACCACATAGAGGCTAACCCATTTGAAGTATTTAAGTGCACCCTTTTGAAAAATCTTGGATCGCCAAATTTATAAATAAAACCCTGGTCTCCCCCTTTTAAGTCTGACAGCATTTCCTTAAACATTCTCCCGATATCCGAGTTATCTGGTTCGTTCAGAAGCATTTTCCCTGCCCTCATTAGAAATATCCATGGATAAGAAACTTAGGGGTCTATTATGATGTCGAGCGGATCACCACCGCCCGCATGGCGGTGACGATCCACCCGACATCATCCCCACCCGCCTCCCATTTCCCCCGCCATATTACGATGGCGGTGGATACCGCCATCCATATTTCAATGGGAGCGGGAAGCAGCCGTTGTGGGCCCCCAGGATGTTGGGGGTGTATGGGGGCACATAGGGGTGCCTATGGTACCCCCCTGCATTGGCAGGGACCGGGCAGTGCCTGTCACCTTGTGCATGCCAATGCACAACGTGCATTCCCAGCATTGTGGCGGGCGGTGCTCTGAGCACCGCCTGCCACAATGCTGGGAATAGAGGATGCCACCACCACGGTGGCGGTGGCATCCTAATTGCCGGTGCGGGACAGCCACACCACTGGCGGCTGGTCCCAGCACCGCTAGGGTGTGCCCGCCATCCTAATAGGCCCCTAAGTCTGGCAAACACAATCCTCCCTTGCTCTTTTTCCTTCGTAGTTTTTTCCACAAAATCCATGTACTTTTAGAGGCCCATATAAAGCTGTTTATACTTGCCTGTAGTTTTTCAGTCCCTCTTCTTTGAAGGCTAGGGTGATATTTTGAAATAGGAAGATAAGTTTCGGTAAGACCATCATTTTTATTTGGTTATGGAGATTTGTATCTATGATTCTCTCAATGCTCTGTGTAATCATGATGCCCAGGTACCTAATTTATTTTTTCATTAGATGGGTGTGTGTATCCATATTCCAAGCCATACATTCCGTTTTGGACGCATTTATCTCATACCGATTGCCTTATTTAAGTCAGGCGTGCGTGTACACCATCAAATCCTCGGCGTATAAACCCACCTTTTTTTCCTAACTCTTATATTTGTAGGAAGATATTCCGGCATGACGCCTGATCTCACCAGCAAACGGTTCAAGTTGAACAGCAAAGGCGATAACGGGTACTCCTGCCTTGTCCACCTCTGGATCTTAACAGGAGCAGACATGTTCCCGTTCACTAAAACTCTGGCTGTGGAAAATTGATAAATCAGGCTTACTGTTCTACAAACATTTTCTCCCAGGTTACACAATCTCAAAATCTGCATTAAATAGGGCCAATTGATTCGGTCAAATGCTTTTGCAGCATCCAGATTGATAACAGCCAATGGTACTTTATGAAGCATTGCTAGGTCTATTGCCCCAATCAGGTTGTAAGTGAGGTCTTGAATTCCTCTCCCTTGGATAAAGCCCTTCTGATCCTTATGTAACAGACCACCTATCACCCCTTTTAACATCTCTGCGAAAATCTTGGCAAATATTTTATAGTCAAGATTAAGTAGAGAGATAGGTCTATATGAATCGCAGGAGCGGGGTGATCTTGACAGTTTGAGGATCAAAGCCACTGTGGCTTCATTCCACGATTGCGACATATTTCCTCCCTCTTCAAAGAAATGGGAAAATAGCTTATCCATTACTGGGATAAGAGCCTCCATCAGACTCCTATGCAATTCCACAGGTAACCCATCCTGTCCTGCAGCGTTACCAAATTTTCCTGCTGCTATAGCTTTTTTAATCTCACTTATTTTTATTGGATAGTTTAGATTGTTAGATTATTCATCATTGATTTTGTTTGGGACGTCTTGGTCAAGCCACATCTTAACTTCTTCCTTTCGGACGACTTGATCTTCTCTGAACACTTTTTCGAAATGTTTTTGAAAAGCCTCTTCAATCTCTACAGGACTCTCAAGTATGTCACCTGAGGCCTCACATCTTATTTCCTTTATGCTTCCCCTTGCTAGGTCCTGTTATGTCTTCCAGGCTAGAAGCTTTCCACAGCCTTTCCCATACTCGAAGTGAGCAAGCTTACCCACTTGCCATTTCCTTTTTAACCTTGAGTCAATCACCCCTACCAGTTCTAATTTTAGAGTTTTCAGCTCTACTGAGATGTCCTCACTCGGCAAATTGCTCCCTTGAGTGTTTTGCCTTTGCTCTAACTTCTGGACGCTACGCTCAATCTCCTCCACCTCGGCTCAGTATTTCTTGTGTCTAGCAATCTGCAGTGATGTTATACAGCCTCTCAGAAAGGCTTTATATGAATCCCACACTGTTCCTATTAGAGCACTATCAATGGTGTTTGAAAACAAATCCCTTGTCTCTCCAGTTAATCTCTCTATCACTTCCTCTTCTAGCAGGATGGCGCCATCTCCTAGACACTGGTCTGGCTGGAACTTTCAAAGCTAGGGTTACGTCCGAGTGATCCGATAGATGTTCCCCCAGGTGTTTTGCATCTTTCACCCAGTTTTTTAAATCAAAATTGATTAAAAAGAAATCTAGTCTTGACTTATATCCGTATTTCTTGTTATGGAAAGTATACCTGTTTCTATTTCCCATTTTGTCTCTCCACACATCTAGTCTTACAGCATTCTTAACCGTTGATCTCATTTTACAGTTTTGTGTTGCTCTGCTCTTTAATGAGCGATCCATAACTGGGTCCAACACCACATTAAAGCTTCTGCCAAAATTAAAGGGTCTGGAAAATTTCATAATTCAGAGAGCAGGCCTCTAAAGGGGGCTGGATTGTCTATATTAGGACCATAGTATCCTGCCACTGTAAATTTATGATAGTGACACTTTATTTTAGCTATGGCCCATTTCCTCATCTTGTCTACTTTACTTCCTTCTACCATGATAGCAGGGTTTCTTTTGATTAATATAGCCACCCCCTTTGTTGTTAGTTGTTGCATATTGCAAACGACATCCTGGACCCAATTTCTGGTCTTACACATGTTCCTCATCTCAGTATCCATTAGATGAGTCTCTTGAAGTAAAAGGATTTGTTCTGGGGCATCCTTCAGATATTGAAAAATCTTTTACTTCCTATACTTTGATCTTAGACCGTTTATGTTCCATGACAGAACCTTTAGATGTGTATTTTGCTCAACTGTTAGGCATACCATGTCACTAGTAAGAAACAAGATTTTTTGGGAACCTACTCAGGTGAATCGGACACTTTTTCAAAATATTCTCCCACTGCTCCCCACCCTGTGCTTCCCTCCCTCTCCCTCCCATTTTCCTCACCTACTCCCTCCCTTGGAGAACCCCCTCTTTAACCATTTGGAAGTTACAGATTAGTGAATTTAATAATGTAAATCCAATGCTATCTGATGGGAGAGGTAGGTCTTGCAGTAGTGAAAATCTAATTTAAGAGTTTTTCTCTACCTGGACTTAAAAGTGCATGTCAAAATTATTAGATACACTGCACCCTATACACTAGGCTGTCCGGAGCTGCCACGCTCCGCCTTCCCATGCATATAAAGATGTCTTATATGTACTAAAAAGGAAGGTATGGGCCTAGCAAAAGTTTTATTTCACCAGGTAGAGACAGCACACACATACTTCAAAGGTAAACCTGGGGCTTGTTTAAAGGGTTTTTTAAGTGGGTGGCATAAGGAGTGCTGCAGGCCCACTAGTAGCATTTAATTCACAGGCCCTGGATTCATAGAGTACCACTTTACTAGGGACTTATAAGTGAATTAAAAATGCCGATTACAGATAAGCCTGTGTTACCATGTTTTAAGAAGTGAGCGCATGCACTTTAGCACTGTACTAAGGCCAGCAAAAATCAGATCAGCAAAAATGGAGGAAGGAAGCAAAATGTTTGGAGGAAGACCACCCTAAGACTCAGAAGGCTAACACACAGTATTGATGGTACCCAGTGATTCCCTCTGTCAGTGCGGTTTCGACAATAGCAGAAATGTTGTCTCCCAAACTGGCATACGTCCTGCCTTTGTAAACAGTTGCCTGTTACTAAGGGGTCCATTAGGATGTCGGGCAGTGGCACCACCGTGTTGCCGGATGTGCAGAAAATGCCCGCCACATTAGTATGGCCAAACATAGCCCATTTTCTGACCGCTGCGGTGCGACGCGCACCGCCATCAAAGTGCACCCGCCACCGCGGCGGTGGGAGTCAATGGAGACTCTCCGCCATGTGGAATGACATCCGCCCCGCTCCACAAATTAGGATGACCCAAATAAGCAGATGCACCGCAGCGGAGAAACAGCCCAACCAGAGACGTCGGAAGCACGACAGCGGAACGCGAAACCAGAGTACCGGTCCACATCACCCGGTCACGACTGCCATCTACCCAGCCCTACACATCTTTCTGGTGCTGTACCTGCTACATCACCAGGAACTCATGGTCCGCCGCGGCCGCCGCCGCAGGTACGCAATAACACAACACACAACACATGGGCTGACACAGGGTCCAAATCCACATCAGACACCCTGGTGGGGGCAAGGACTCATCCACAAGGGCACTCACACATCACCCACCTGCCACCAAGTCACCCCTCTGCATCCTGGACACACATCTCCCGTGACCATGCAGCAATGTCCCGGTCACGTCACCGCAGTGGTGAACACAAGGAAATAAATGCGCACAATGCAGAAGACAGGGCCAGTGTCAGGCATGGGCAGGGCACAAAGACCACAGGGCCACACCCCGTCCCACCACACACTAGCACACCCCATGAAGGCACATGCCATCCACCCCTCCTGTGCACACCATGCACAACAAAAAGCCAGGTCAATACACACCCTGCACCACACAACAAACAACCAGGGAGACAGACACTGCAGGAATGGCTGCACAGGAACACGCAGCACAGTAGCACATGGCCAGGAAAACACACACCACCACACTCAGGGAAACTAAAATGAGGACAAGCACCAAATGAACACATACAAGGAACAATCAACCAAATGGACACACAACCTGCATAGTCACACATACATACTACAGACTGACACACAGACACATACACACTCCACATGCCAACAGAAATGGAGCACAACAAATAGGAAAACCAATGTGGGATGCATACACATGGAAGGCCAAGGAGACACACAACAAACATGTGTACATCACATGCAAGACAAGGAACAGAGACCAAAACACTCACACCATTAAAGCACACATGGCTGGTACAGGCAGTGAGGACAAACCACAGACATCACGGTGCAACAACACAGGGAGACAGCAAGGCAAACCACGTAGAGGCCCAAGGATGAAAGGAAGGCCCTGAAGTCAAACTGTGAACAGCCACACATCTATACAACTACTTCACAGGAGTACACCAGCAGCACTACACACAGGGACCATTGACACACGCCATGACAAACAAACACCAGTAGGAATCCACACACATAACCCCCTCATACCGGCAGCACACAACACCAGTGCCAAACACACTGAAGGCTGGCAATACTTGCCAGTCAACACACACACAAACAATCACACACCCAGGGGGGAGCCGCAAACATCACACACGCACACAGGGATGCCACAACAAATGTCTGCACAAAAACAACACACAAACACATGACCCAACAGAAACAGGTGGAACCCCGCTGGAGAGAGTGAAGACCTTTGAATATCTGGGTAACACCTTGGGAGAACACTTGGAATGGGATTCGCAGTTGGCTAAGGCTGCACTTAAGCTAACAAAGGTGGTGGGGGGATCCAGAAGCTACATAGAGAGTCCGAATTTAAGCCTGCGGCTCCAGTAATTGAAATTCATAATATCCAGGCCAGATCGGCAGCTCTATATGGGGCCGAACTTTGGGGGCACCAAAAATCGCAAAACCTAGCCAAGGTGGAACATGCATTTGTGAGGAATATATTGGGTCTTCCGATAAGTACCCCATTGATACCATTGCGTATGGACCTAGGGCTACTACCTATTGAGGAGGTTATGCCTTTACGCCTGCTATTATATTTGAAAAGATTGTGGTCCGTACCTGAGCTCGCTTGCTATAGAAACAAATTTATGGAAATTTGGGATGCATTGAGAAACAAGAACATCAGGTGGCTGGCCCACATTAAGTTAATTAGCTGCAGGCTAGGCCTATTTGAGCTTTGGGCATCTCCGGAAGTTGCCTGCCCGGAGATATCGAAAGCTGACCTGAGTCGCTGCTATAAGAATTATAATTTAGCATCCCTGCATGCGAATTCTGACGGGGGCAGATTGGCTATTGACTACTGAGTTCCTCCAGATTAAAGTAGAGTATAAAAGAGAGGAATTCCTAGACCTAATATTCCCTGCACTAGCACGAAAATTGTATATGCAACTTAGGCTAGGTACTCTCCCGCTTAGAGTGTTTTCTAGTAAGTGGGATAAAACTACGAGCAAGGAGTGCCCTGCCTGTGGGTTTTATTTGTAAAATGAAATTCATGTTTTCTTTTTTTGCCCAGCATATCAGGGTCCACGCAAGCACTGGGTAATTCCAATCTGTAGAAACTTAGGGTTTCACCAGTGTGCACACGCACTTAGGGTGTTAAAAAGGGAAACCCACCCCCCCATAATTTTTGTTGTCTCCTGCTTTTTGAATGCAATATGGCACATATGGAGGAAATTGATTACTGAACCCAGTGATGCGCACAAGTTTCTTGCTCTAAACTAATATAACTTTCGATAATGAATTTCAAGTTTAATCCTTGTTTTAATCGACGTATAGTATTGTATGTATATGTAAAGTTGTATATGTAATGTATTTTAAATGCTATTTTTATTCATTAACTTAAATTTTGTATTACATGTTTTTTACGAACTTTTATGGTCCTTGGTAGCCGAAATAAAGTTATCGAACGAACGAAACACACACAAAACAACAACAACAAGAACAGACATGCCCTGTGCAGCTAAACTGGGGAAAGGCAATGGGAGCACAGACACAGCAGGAGGGCACAACATCATCACTCAGGAACAATGCACACATACCACAATACACACAAGTGCACCATCACAGAAAAACACAGCCACATCAAGCAAACAACAGATGCACAGGCACACAAATCACACAGCAAACACAGCAGGACATCAGGGAATGCACACCAGGCAATGACAAGGCAACAGACACACACAGCACTGCATGCACAACAAGCAGTGTGTGCACACCAGGCATACCAGCCACACATAGATATCAGTGACAGAATAGCAACCCACACAACACCATACAGCACAGCACAAAGACAACAGCACACCCAGGAAGTGAAGCAATAACACAGACAACACACATACATCCAACACAACACCAACAGATGCACAAGTCCGGGACACAAAGGTGGAAACAACTTGACCAGAGGACTGGGCAGCACACACAGTTGGACTGCACAGGAGCAACCATGACTGACAAACAGCACCATCACATCACATACAACCCATTGGGGAAATGCCCTGGGTGACACATTGACCCTGGACAAAGAACTGCACCACAAAGCACAGTGGCACAAATGAAGTGATGGGGAGGCACACACACATGGAAACCAAGGGTACAGCTGACACCAAAGTGAAGTGTACTGCATGCCAGTAGGGGACATGGCAGGAGTGAACCATGCACAAAGAGAGGGAGTGCAGACCCATAATGGGTAGGCATCTGACGCACAGATAGGGGGTGGCATTACAACACACACAACATGCCACACTGGAGGCAAGAAGGCACCATCTGACAGCAAGGCATGAGAAAACACAACCACAATGGCAGTGTGGAACAGCAGGTCTGCACAGTCCCCACAAACAGCCACCAGACACATGGATGTGCAACAAAACACAACACTGACTCACCAGTCACACACTCTGCATACTCACAAGTGACAAAAACAACAAGTAGGAGTCAGAGATAACTGCAGGGACACACCAACACACCGTACAGTGCACTACATACAACTCACACATGTGCATACAACCACTTCCACAGGGCTGGAAAATCAAAACAACAGGCATACAACTCCTGGGTGACACATGTGTGTAGTTCACATCGCAGGGGCATGCAACCATTAACACTCCCCACAAACTCACCCCTTCACACCGCACACCACCTGACCATCCAAGAGCACACATGGAAAGTAAGCCATGGGACTAGGATAACAGGCCATCACAAGATGACCACACACATCCCCCACTGGGCACACAAAAAGGAACAACACACATACATGATGACCCTGGACAGCCTGCCTGCAAAACTGTGTGCAGAAACCCACTCTGTGCCGGCAGTGCCCCCCAACCTGACATGTGTACAATATAGCCAACATGGACTATTCAAGTAAATGACAACTGCTCCACATTGTAAAATTACACCATTGCCCCCCCAAGTATCTGGTGCAGGAAGAACTGAAGACCCTGTCACCCCAGAAAACTGATTCGTAAGTGAGCCCAAACATTGCCCATGTTGAAGTGGCACGCAGAACATGTGGCACAGTAAACCATATACACACAGCAAAATAATTTTATTCAGTAAGGACACTGACAAAATGGACGACAGGAGCAAATGTCTTTATTCATATATTGCACAGATAGGCACCATGACAAGAGAGGAGGCACAAAATACAGAGCATGTCCATGAGAAGCTGCACAGGCAGGGGGCACACAGCAGTGAACAGCAAAGCAAGTGGCCAGGACAAGGTGCAGACTGAGTCCATGAGAAGCTGCACAGGCAGGGGGCAAAACACAAGGCCAGTGGCCAATCCAAGGCGCAGACTGAGTCCATCAGAAGCTGCACAGGGAATGTGTGTGAATGTACCTTTCCATGGTCAGAAACACAGTCAGGGGGAACAATGTGCAGTACAGGCCCACCTGTGTGAGAGAAAGGTGTGTGAGGGTAACTACCACTCAGACTTGGCTGTCAGGCGGACTGGGAGCTGGCTGTGTCTTGGGGACTGTCGGGGCACCTGAATGAGGAGAGTGCGGAATAGCTGAGGTCGAGCTATCAGTGGCTTGGCAAGCCGGATGGCTCCTTGGACCAGGTGGTGTAGTGGCACGTGGAGGTGGAGTGATGCAGACGGGAGACACGGTGTGGCTTGGAGATTGTGGAGGGGTACCTTTCCACTTCTTGGGGACTCTAAATGGCTTGCTTGACTTTGGATCAATGGGAAGTGTTGTGGGCATAACAGGCACACTCACCACCAAAGCTGCATCAGGTGCAGGTGCTGGCACCCCCTCTGGTGATGTGCTGGACCCAGCGGAATGCTTTGCCTGGTTTTGCCTCTGCCCCCCTTCCCCTGTTCACTAGGTGTCACCCCTACAGTGCACTCCGGCCACTGCTTCACTGGGCTTGGAATGGAAGTCGAGGTGGTGGGTGAATCTGCCTTGGAGCCCATCCTAGGTGTACCTTTGGCATGCACCACCTCCTTGGTGGGGACAGACACTGTATGCTTCTCTTTGTGCGATGCTTTAGGGATAGGAGAGTCCTTGGATGGGGATGCCTCTGAGGCATGTGTGCCTTGAGGCCTGCTGCTTTGCTTTTTGTCCACTGGTGTCGCCTGACGGGCTTTTCTCCCTGTGCTCTAGGGTGGCTTTGTTCTTCTGTGGGGATGGTGTCTGTGGCCGGGACCGCTTGGGTTGCTGCTGCTTTGTGCTCTGTGTGCTGTATCGTGACTTTAATGTATGTGGACCGTGGGTACTATTGTCAGACATGGCCTCTGCCACGGGGGTAGACAAAGGGACTGAAGCTGGACTGTGAGTATGTGCCTGTTGAAGGGCAGACTTCACTATCGATGACAAAGCCTGGACTGTCTGGTGCAGCCACACACGTTAGAATGTATGCCCTCCACCGGGCCAATTTTTTGTCGTGGTCAACGAAGGCATTGAGGAGAGCTGTCTCGCCTACACGCAGCTGGCACAAAAGGTCCACAGACTCAGCACTGATGGCAGCAGGGGGACAGGTCAGGGGCAGAGGTGCCAGGGGTGACGGACACTCTTCCCCTCTTACTGAGGCGGACACGGGCAGCACCAGAGGAAGTGGCTGGGAGGGTGGGCACTGGCCACTGTGTGGTGGAAGACGATGCAGAGTCCCCATTCCCTGTGCCCTCCAACATGGATGCATCCCCGCTGGCATCAGATGATGTGGAGCTTTGCGTCTCAGGCTGGGATTCCTCCAGCAGACTCCTGTCCCCCTCTGAGGCGCTGGTGACATCTGTGTCACTGGGCTCCTGTACAGCTGTTGTGCTTGTTTCACCCCCAATGGTGTCCATCTCCTGTCCCTCCATGACCACAGGACATGCTGCATGAGAGAGAGATGTAGGGTCAGGTCAGTGACAGCAACAGAACAAACATATGTAAGCAATGCATTACAAAAGATGACCACATCTGCATGTTGCACAACACCCTGTTCAATCACATCGTGCCAACTCAATATATAGACTCAAGCAGTGCGTGGAAACTGGACACTCTGGCATGAGTGAGCCATGTGATGACAATACAGCACAACACCCTGCTTGTGGCTCTGTTCAACCAGACACACAACTAGCTCTGAGCACACCTAGGGACATGATGGGGGCACACTACTTGTTGCCAATGACAGATCTGGATGGAACAGGAGGGGACAACACAGACCCAGACTACAACATGACAGTCCCCAATGGACATTAGCCCATGCCACCCACCATTTTGTACTGTGAGGACAATAGAATGGTACACATTGCTGTCAGATGTGTAGGCCTCCCCAATCTGGGTGCATGCAATGGGCACATTGATGAAGGCACAGTCAGATTGGGCACACTGCCGTTCCCTCCCATGGGATTCCCAAGACTACCCCAGTGCAGAAGAAACCTGAAGAGCACAACTCAGAATCCAAATCACCATTGTCAGTGCAGGTAGGGCCAATGCATGCCACAGGCACCTAGCCCAGCAGCCACTTACATGCCACAGCATCACACTACCAACATCACATAGGCCAGCGCTGGCACAGGCTCTATACACATGCAGCCACTCCAAGTCAAAGTCACCCTCCCCAAATGCTTATCCCTGGCTTTGTGCTGATGCTCCTTCAAACATGCATCCAGCTCAGGCTGTGTCACCACCAAGATGCGGCCCATTAGTGGGGTCATGCTGCACTGTGCCAAACGGCCAGTGTGAGGAAGCAGCCCCAAGGTCATCTCTGTCACGTTCTTTGCCAACTTGTGGCAGTGGGTGTGCTGTTGGTTCAGAGCTCGAACCTTCACTGCAATGGCCCTCCACACGGCCTTACGCTGGTGTACCTTGAGCTGCAGGCATGGGAGACAAGAGGGGGAAATAATCAGGGACACAGTGTTATGTACCGACATCTATCAGTATTGCAGTATTGCAGCAAGATACAAACTCATCACATATCCAACTATATGTCTATAAGAGACTAGAGTACATCTCACATGGTACATCTGTATCAGAAAAGCTGATGTGAATGCATGCAGGTGTGAGGGGAACACAGTCCCTGCACATCTCACACACATGCAGCATGCCAACACTGGAACCCCTATGTAGCCTGCCCACATCTCCAGCCCACTGTTGGGTTGAGCAACACATACATCACATATCAACCTTTGTGTGGGGGGTGGCGTTTCCAGGACTGCGCAGCCCAAATGTCCCTGCCCTGTGAATAGATTACTGTGTCATGGATGTCAAATTGAGGGACATGATCTCACAACTACAAAATGCCGTTCACAAGGGTGGTTGTGTGCAATCTACAGTGCTGAGATGGCCCATAGCTGGAGTGCAATGTGAAAAGACTGATGTCATACTCTGTAAGGGAAGTGATATGTCCTTGTCTTTGTAGACGGGGACTGTGCTGCCCAGCTGAGCTCACACTGAGATGGACTACAGGGGCACACACAGCCATCCAGCCAAGCAATCACTGTCCTGACTACAGCATGAACAACATTCTGTGTCACTGTATGGCTGACAACACAACACAGGTCACTCATGCATACATGTGCAGGCAGGGAAACCTGTGGCATTGTGTACACACAACCTCCCCCTGGAGACAGCATGTCATGCAGTGCATTACACTACCCCACACTCCCAGGCACTTACTGCATCAGTCCAACTACATGTGTTGCCCCCTGCCCTCCCCCTGTTGACGACTTAACACAACATTTGGGGCACCATATAGCCTTGGGTACTGTGTGAGCACCTCGTCCACCAGGACCTCCAGCTCCTCGCTCGTGAAGGGACTGGCATGGATCTTCTCTGTCCTGCCATCACTGTGGACATGAAACAACAGTGGCGGAATTGGGTGGTGAGGGGTCTCAGGCAGCAGTCCCTGGAGGCAGCAGCAGGTGAGGGGTCTCAGGCAGCAGTCCCTGGAGGCAGCAGCAGGTGAGGGGTCTCAGGCAGCAGTCCCTAGAGGCAGCAGCAGGTGAGGGGTCTCGGGCAGCAGTTCCTGGAGGCAGCAGCAGGTGTGGGGTCTCAGGCAGCAGTCCCTGGAGGCAGCAGCAGGTGAGGGGTCTCGGGCAGCAGTCCCTGGAGGCAGCATCAGGTGAGGGGTCTTGGGCAGCAGTTCCTGGAGGAAGCAGCAGGTGAGGGGTCTCAGGCAGCAGTCCCTGGAGGCAGCAGCAGGTGAGGGGTCTCAGGCAGCAGTCCCTGGAGGCAGCAGCAGGTGAGGGGTCTCTGGCAGCAGGCTCTGGGAGCAGTGGAAATGTATGGCTTAATTCCACACATATATAGCTCCTGGGATCGTTTCAAAGGTGCCAAGCTGCAGCAATTGGTGGTCCAGGTCTGCCTCTTTCAAATGCATCCAATGACCGGAGCACGCCTACCGCGATTTTCAAAATTGCATCATACCACCGCTATCGAGCTTCCCATTGGCTCTAGGACAAGCTCCATGGTGGTGACACACCACTGGGGCCAGGCGGTAGCTACAGCGAAATGGGTGGCAGAGCATGCCAACCGCCATCTCCACATGTCTCCATGCTTATCACTTCCGCACATGGGTGAATGGGGGTGCTGGTGACACACTGTCGGGGCCAGGCGGTAGCTACTGCGAAGTGGGTGGCGGAGCATGCCAACTGCCATCTCCCCATGTCTTCATGCCTATCACTACCACACATGTGTGAATGGGGGTGCTGGTGACACACTGCCAGGGCCAGGCGGTAGCTACAGCGAAATGGGTGGTGGAGCATGCCAACCCTCCTACATCGAGGAGGAATGGGAGCAGTCACCTAGGAACCACGCAAGAAACTTTCCTTGAGGCACGTTTGACAACAGGGGTTTCCCCTCCTCTCATGGGGCAAGTAACTTTGGTACTTAGGGCTTGAATTTAGAAGCCATCCAATTGTGCAGTGTGACATTGATCACGCCCACACAGTGGTACTCTCTTGCCACCAGTTGGTAAGAACAGAGCCCCCATCTAAATATTTAGGTCCTGATGAATGCTCTGGACCCTCCTGGGCCAACACGGCAGAAACATGTCGACCTCTCACATAACGGTTAGGGGATACTAACTCCCCCACATACCGTCACCTGATTTTAATATCATATAGTTACCTTTCACATTAAAAAACACAACACGGACAACTATAATGATTTTTAACCACACTCACTTGTACATGGGCCCCCACTTAGTTTAGAAGTGCATCCCAGTCATCAGGTGTATGCCCGCCCTCTATCAAACCAAGGTTTTAGAGGGCGAGGACTGGTCAATGATGAAGCATGACACCAGGTGATGTGTGAGACCAGTCCGTTACTTTTTGTGAGATGTCTCCACTCATAATATAACCCATACCTCACAGTGGTCACCACTTTAGGAGCAGCTTTTTGTGGTTAACATTTATTGTTGGAGGCTGCTAGCTCCTAAAACCCCAGGCCTCTTGTTCTCTTCTCCACGCAGTGTGGAGCTCACGTGGTTTTGGATCATGCCAACCGCCATTTCCCCATGTCTCCATGCCTATCACTACCGCACATATGTGAATGGGCGTGCTGGTGACACACCGTCGGGGCCAGGCACTAGCTACCGCGATATGAGTGCCATACAGTCGCAATGGCCATCTGGCAAACATCAACAGTGCACAGTGCCCACATGGTCAATGGCACCTCATTGTGCACATGATGCCAATGTTCCATTTACTACACTGATGGCTACACATGCCATGTTTGTGTGTGTGATTTTGTAGATTGGCTTGTACTCACTCACATGTCACTTATGGATTTGATGGTTTTGTGGGCAGGACAGTGTTGTTCTGAACTATACAATGTGTACACATGTCCATGTGTTGAGGTGCAGTGACAATCACAGCAATGCTCATCTTAATGAATGATGATCCATTTTGCATTGCCTCTCATGTCTGCTCATGCACACATTCGTCATTCCTGCGCCAACGGTGGTCATTGTGTGGTGGATGTGTGCCAGGTTGTAATGGCACATTAAGGTGTGACAGGTACAGCAGCTAGGTATGAGACAGTGGGTTTGATTTGTTGCACATATGCTGGATGCTATACTCCCAGGCGTGCCCATGTGAAATGTGGCCATATCCCTATGTGCATTCACATTGACCAAGGTGGTGTTTGAGGTACTTGTCTTGTGTAAGTTGACAGGTGTGCCCTTTGTGTAGCTGAAGGTGTACCTACATGTAAGCTGGTCTGTTAGTCAATATTGATGGCAGTCATTGTTGCCGTTGTGTCATCCAGAACGTGATATGCTGTGCACATCTCATGATGTATTGTATTGACATGTGTCCACTATCAACTCAAATAGGAGGAGGCCAAATTTGATTTGTCACTTGACGGTGCTGGAGGACATGGAGGATGATGCGATCATTCGGAAATGCCGTCTGGATAGAGCCAACCTGAAAACCCTTTTTGATCTGTTGGAGCCCCACCTGCAGCCTCGCCGGACATATCCAACAGCTTTCACCCCTACTTATAAGGTGATGGCAGCCCTGCATTTTCTTGCCACTGGATCGTTCCAAGAGACAGTGGCCAGCGCAGGTGGGATGTCACAACCGATGTTCAGCATGGTGCTGCCTGATGTACTTTCTGCCATGATGATATACACGGACAGATACAGCCATTTCCCCAGGGGTGCTGAATTGCCAGCTGTGAAGGGAGACTTCTATCCCCTTGGACACATCCCCAATGTTGTTGGTGCCATTGATTGCACCCATGTCAGGCTTGTGCCACCACAGGCAATGAGCACATTTTCAGGAATCGCAAGCATTACCACTCCATAAATGTGCAGGTGGTGTGCCTGGCAGATATGATAATCTCCCATGTGTGTGCCAAATTCCCAGGCTCGGCCCATGACTCCTACATCCTGTGGAACAGCATTGTGCCCCAGCTGATGGCTAATCTGCTTGCCAAGCGTGCATGGATTGTGGGTGAGTATGCCTAGTCATATTGCGTGCTGGGTGTGTGAACTGCTGCCCTCAGCCTCAGCGACATTGCAATGTCTATTTGTGTTTGTCATACCTAGGTGACTCTGCATATCCCAACCGCCCATAGTTGCTGAGCCCAATGAGGAATCCCAGGACCCCAGCTGATGTCCGCTACAATGAGGCACATGGGAGGACACGTTGTATGGTGAAATGTGCGTTTGGTCTGCTCAAGTCACATTTCCGCTGCCTGGACAAGACCAGAGGTGCACTAGGTGTGTCAGATTGTAGTGGCATGCTGAATGCTCCACAACCTAGCCATTCGCAAGGAGATTCCCATGCTCCTGGATGATGGTGAGGACCCAAGGCCCCAGCCTGCAAACCAACCCGTGTCCAGTGATGAGGACAGTGGAGAGGAGGAAGGTGTTGACCTGCATGAACAGCTCATCACCCGCCACTTCACTTGAAGGTGGGTGACAATGTGCAACATACCCATTGTCTGCTGATATTGCTGTTGTCGTGAAGGGGCATGTGAGAATTGTAACAGCAGCCAGTTGTAGACCCAGCAGTGTTTGGCAATGTTTCTGGGACGCGTCATTTGGGAACATCTACAGGACGGGTATGTTAACACTTGTTGCCCATTGTGGCGTGTGCATGTTGGGTTATCCTGATGGTAGGGGTTGTGTGATGTCTGTGATGCCACACCCAGACCAGTGAAAGTAGTTATGTTGTGTTTCCCTAGGTGCCTTCAACTTCTCCTTGCCTACATGCAGCCCATGCTCCTGGTACATTGTGATCATGTTGAAGGCTGTACATCCTGCAATAAAGACGGAGCAGACACAACAACATGTGTGTAAGGATATTTTATTTGCAATGGTGAGATGCGAGGAGGGTGTACATTTCCATTGGGAGGGTGGAGCAGTAAGTTGACAGTTGTTGTAGATGAGATAATCGAGTAGTTACCACATTGATGTGGTGACCCAGTGCAACAGACAGATGCCATTCACAAGGCAGTGTGGGAAAGGACAGTCTAAAAAGTCAATGGAGTGGTGGAGAGGGTTGCCATCATGGCTGGCTCTGTGACTGGAATCTGGCAGGTGCTTTGCCTCCAGATACTCCCAGGGTCTTCTTAGGATGGCCCCTTCATCGTTTGGCAGGGGAAGGCCCTGCTGCAGGCCCAGTGGGGTCTGATGATTCACCCCTCTCTGTGGGCGCAGGGGAGGATGGTGAACTGTCTTCCTGCGGCCCACCACAGGGAGGTGGAGATGTTGTTTGTGGCGCATGCCTGTCCCTCAGTGCTGCCACTTGCTGACCCAAGAGGTCAACGATTTGTCCCATGCAGGTGTCAATGGACCTCATCAGCAGGATGAGCTCGTGCAACAGCTGGTCCGACTGGCCCATTCGTCCCTTGGCCTGTTCGTATGTACCCAAGACTCTGGTGATGTGTCCCAGCCTCCTGGTGTCCGTGGGTGGCCCCGCCTCTCCCACCTGCCCTGCTGCCACGGACCTGTTGCCTCATCACTGTAGGTACCCACATCCTTTCCCTGCCCTCCTCTGTCGGTGGTGTGTGCTGGTCATCCTCTGGGACAGGAAGGGTGTTGCAGGCAGCACTGGTGTTGGTGGTGGTGGTGGTATTGGCAGTGGCCGCACAGGCCATGACAGCAGGGGTCTGCTGTGGAGTTGTTGTTGCCGCAGATGTGGTCGGGGGACGATGGGGTTCTGGGACCTGTTGCTCCCTGGCACACCAGATGGGTCGGCTTCGAGCTCATCGTACATGGAATCCTGAGATTCAACATCCGAGAGTCCATGTACCAGGGGGGGAGACTGGCTCTGCAGGTTGCTGGTGTTGTCCTCTACAGTGAGTTCTTGGTCAATGGTCATTGTAGTGCACCCGGCAAGCTTTCTGTTAGCTGTGTGTCATTCACTTTTTTTACACTACACAATTGACTGATCATCACATTGTTTACTATGTGCACTATTGCGCTTCCTGACATGATGCAGTGGTACATGCATTACTTGTTCATGGAGTAAGGTGTCAAGGCATACCATGCGACCCGTGCAAAATTAATGATTACAGGAACTTGTTGCCATGTAGGGACTGGCACAACATGATTTTAATTTCAGGACTCATTGTTGATTTGTCTGACCTGGCAGGCATCACATCTGGCCATGGACTGGCCATTGTCATCTCCTGCATATCTTTGTCCTGTCATGTGCATATCTTGATTTGTACCACCACACATGCTTCCTTTTTTTTTAAATGGCCCTTGTTGCAGTTGCCCCATGGCGATGCACATGTAAATAGGTGCTGTGCATGATTGTGCCCTGACTTTCTTCTACTTGTGCATTGGTGTGTCACACTTTGGTAGCTGTGACAGTTTCCTTATCTTACCTGTGTGCGCACTGTGCTTGGCAATGGAGTAGGTGTACCTCTTTGTGCAATGAGAGGGCTGGTGTTGTCATACGGCTCCATTTCATTTGTGACGAATGGGTGGGTGCACGTACTGGCTACTTACCTGTAATGTGCCAACATTTGGGTTTATTATGTCACACGTGTGTGTGCGTGGTGGTGGCTTACATTCTGCTCAGTGGGTTACAGGCCAGAATCACATGTCAACCTACCTGTAAGTTTGTTTTGTGTACTGCAATAGCTTCCAAATGCTTCTGGGTGGGGTGGGGGAGGGCTCCATCCTGCTGAGGTGGGGGCAGGGTGCATGGTGGGAGTAGTGGTACAGGCATCCGACACCCAGACACCCTCATTGTGAAGATGGCTACCTACCTGTAAGTTTGTTTTGTGCACTGCAATGGCTTGCAACTGCTTCTGAGTGGGGTGTGGGGAGGGCTCCATCCTGCTGAGGTGGGGGCCAGGGAGCATGGTGAGATTGGTAGTGCAGGCCTCCCACTCACAAACACCCTCATTGTGAAGATGGCTACCTACCTGTAAGTTTGTTTGGTTTACTGTAATGGCTTCCAACTGCTTCTGGGTGGGGTGGGGGAGTGCTCCATCCTGCTGAGGTGGGGGCCAGGGAGCATGGTGGGAGTGGTAGTGCAGGCCGCCCACCCACAAACACCCTCATTATGAAGATGGCTACCTACCTGTAAGTTTGTTTTGTGTACTGCAATGACTTGCAACTGCTTCTGGGTGGGGTGGGGGAGGGCTCGATCCTGCTGAGGTGGGGGCCAGGGAGCATGGTGGGAGTTGTAGTGCAGGCCTCCCAACCACAAACACCCTCATTGTGAACATGGCTACCTACCTGTACGTTTGTTTGGTTTACTGCAATGGCTTCCAACTGCTTCTTGGTGGGGTGGGTGAAGGGCTCCATCCTGCTGAGGTGGGAGCAGGTTGCATGGTGGGAGTAGTGGTACAGGCCTCCCATACCCAGATACCCTCACTGTGAAGATTTCTACCTACCTGTAAGTTTGTTTGGTGTACTGCAATGGCTTCCAACTGCTTCTGGGTGGGGTGGGGGAGGGCTCCATCCTGCTGAGGTGGGAGCCAGGGAGCATTGTGGGAGTGGTAATGCTGGCCTCCCACCCACAAACACCCTCATTGTGAAGATAGCTATCTACCTGTAAGTTTGTTTTGTGTACTGCAATGGCTTCCATCTGCTTCTGGGTGTGGTGAGGGCTCCATTCTGCTGAGGTGGGGGGAGGGTGCATGGTGGGAGTAGTGGTACAGGCCTCCCACACCCAGACACCCTCACTATGAAGATGGCTACCTGCCTTTTAGTTTGATGAGGGTGATGTCATGGCTTCCAACTGCTTCGGGGGAGGGCTCCATCCTACTGAGGTGGGGGCCAGGGTGCATGGTGGGAGTAGTGGTACAGGCCTCCCACCCACACACACCCTCATTGTGAAGATGGCTACCTACCTGTAAGTTTATTATGTGTACTGCAATGGCTTCCAACTGCTTCTGGGTGGGGGAGTGCTCCAGCCTGCTCAGGTGTGGGACAGAGGGTATGGTGGGAGTAATAGTGCAGGACTTCCACCCCCAAACACCCTCCCAGGGAAGATGGCTACCTACCTGTAAGTTTGATGAGGGCAATGTAATGGCTGAAAGGCTTCTGGGTGGGGTGGGTTGAGGGCTCCATCTTGCTGATGCTGTGGGACAAGGGGGCCTGGTGGGAGTTGTAGTGCTGTCTGCCTGTACACATGTCCCCATGGTAATGTTGGTAGCTATGTTTTGGGGTGAATGGGAGTGGGTGAGTGTTGGATCTGTGAGCCATGTGTTTGTGAGTGTGTGGTGCAGATGGATGGAATTTGTCCAAGGTGGTGTAGCTTTGAAGTTGTGCAAGACAGTACATAGCAGAGTGGTGGTAGTCATTTGTTTGTACTTACCAACCCCCACTCCCCCTACTCCTGTGAGACTCTCTGGATGCAGTATGGCAAGCACCTTCTTCTCCCATGGTGTGAATCGTTTTTGTGGTATGGGAGGGCCACCGCCAGTCCTCTGAGCCAGCTCACGGTTCTTGCTCCTCCTTCTCCTTGACCACCCTCTTCAGATCATGCCACCGTTTTATGATCTCTTTTTTTGATCTTGGGGTGGTCCCTACTGCATTGACCCTTTGGACTATCCTTGCCCACATTTGTGTCCTTGTGGCTAATGGTGTCTGTTGGACCAGGTTACCAAACAGCTGTGGTTCCACTCTGACTATCTCATCTACCATGACTGTCAACTCAATCTCTGTGAATTTGGGCATTTTCTGTGTGGCCATGGTGTGTGGTGTGCAAAGTGGTTGTGGGTGCAGGAGTGTGAGTGGTGGTTGTGGTTGCGATGTGTATGGTGTGTGTTGTGCAGGGGGGGTAGTTGTGCAGGTGTGGAAATGGTGGTGGTGCTGTGTGAGGTGTGGCTAATGATGTTGTGTCCTTTGCCTCTCCTGTCAGCTGGGGTGTGTCTCTCATGGAGTATTGCAAAGGATTGTGGTCAGGGAAGGGGCTGGTTTTATACTCAGCTATGTGAGTGTGTCAATTTGGGGTATTGTCAGGTGTGTTGTTTTGGGATTTGTATGTTTCTTTTTGCCATGTGGTTGTGTCATTGGGGTATGTTTTGTGTATTTGGGGGTCATGACTAGTTTTCTGTGTGCACTTTTTGGCCTTCTTGTGGGTTTTTTGCTTTGTCCGCTATATTTTTTACGGATCGTGAGCAGCGGTGGCTGTGCTTCAGCTCTTCCGCTGGCTCTCCCATTCATCCCACTGTGCGACCGCGGCAGTCGGACACAGCGGTTTGTACCGCGGGACCGTCGGGTTTATCCTAATTTCCCGTGCAGTGTCTCCGCTATACTTGCAGCGGGTTGGTGTTTTTCCGCCGCGACTCCGACCGCTGCAAATGGATTTTGGCCATCTCCGCCCGCTATGGGCGTTTGTTCTTGGCCCCGTTCCTCCGCGGTCAGTCTTTTTTGGCAGATGATCCTAATTCGGCCGCCGGTTTTCCCACAGTGCTGGCGGGCGGTTGTTTTCCTCTTCCATGGCGGTCTGGGTGGTTTTCCGGCCGCCATCATAATAGGCCCTCAAGTATCTTTTATGAAGGTGCAGTATTTGTACACAATAATACTGACCAGTAATAATGCGCCACAACTCTGGTTGCTGTGCAGCAAATGCTGGTAATATTACTAAATGACATGGGTAGTTGTTTGTGCACCTCAATCTGTGACTTGTTTCTTGCAGTCTCTTGAGCCATGTTCCAAGCCGCACTTTTATATCTAATAAGGACATTTCATGAGATGCACACAATGGTCATCTCTTGACACGTTAACTCTCTCAGTAATGGTTAGGTCCCTCATCAATCTATGGACAGCTCAGAGACAGTTTATACTGCTGACTGGAAAAATATCGCCCTCTATGGGCTTCTACAGTTTCAATAATGCACTTACTGTAAAATACAGACTTCAAGGAATATCATTTAAAAACAATCCTTTTCCTTTTGAAATCTTTTTCTTCACAAAACACTTGCTATTTTGCCTGGGGGATCCATATGAGTGACAATTCATCTGCAAGTTTTTGCACTTCATTTTCATTTGCCCAGTAGGAAATAGTTTCTGCCCCTTTTTGCCCTGCTGATTTTTCCAGTTTTGGACTACCCGGTTCTTGGACTTTTACTGTGAGTGAGTCTTGCTACTGAAGTCTCACTCACAGATTCTGGGAATTCTGGGAAATCGGATTGTGCGTGCTAACCAGCAGTCTCCTCTACCCAGCTAGGCTAAGAGGCTGTGAGCTGGTTACACTCTAACCAGTTAGCATACACTAGTGTACACATGTGTGGTCTGCATGTGTGCCCACAGATATAAAAGTAAAAAGATATTAACAAATTGCTAATATGATATGCACACTGCGGAGCAGAGAATCGCCACATAAGCCCCTTTGAGCACACAAAACATTTGCATATTGAACTGATGATGCCCCAAGTGTGAGCAGGGGCAACATCAATGTTGTTTTAGAGTGTTTTACTAATTATCCAAAGTCACTCTAAGGGGTCAATTACAATGTCGGGCGGATCGCCATGGCCCGCATGGCGGTGGCGATCCGTCCGACCTTAACTCCTGCCCGCCTCCCATTTCCCCCGCCAAATTATGATGGCGGGGGGTACCGCGGTGGACGGGTCAACCGTCCGCCGCTTGTCCACCTGGTCGATGAGTCGACTGTGCGGAAAAGGGTTGAATATGGTGGCGGTGTCTGCTACACACTGCCATCCATATTACTATGCATGCAGGATTCAGCTTTTCGGTGGCGGAAAAGGCATACGGGTTTTGCAGTTGGGGGCCCGTTGCGGGTCCCCAAGATGTTGTGGTGACGGCGGGGCACACCCTGCATTTGCATGCACAAGTGTGCAGCGACCGCATTGTGGCAGGCGGTGCTGTGTGCACCGCCCACCACAATGATGTGGATGGGGGATACCACCGCCACCGTAGGCAGTGGCATCCTAATTGCTGGTGCGGGACCGCCACATCACTGGTCCCAGCACCGCTAGGGTGCCCGCCATCCTAATAGGTCCCTAAGTCTCAGAGGGTATTGAATTCCTGACCCGGGAGAAGTTACACTTGGAGCTAGAGCCTTTGCTTATAAGTGCTGGAGGGTCTGGATCATTGTTGGTTGATCCTGATGCTACCATTGCAGCATACTTAAAGTAGAAATAGGACTCTGAAATAGGTGTTTCTCAATATAATATTTTATTGACAATGTTGATAATTGACAATACATAGGGGCCCATTAGCATGTCGGGCGGATCGCCACCACCCGCATGGCGGTGGCGATCCGCCCGACATTTGTGCCGGCCCGCATGCCAATTCCCCCCTGCCATATTACTATGGCGGTGGGGACCCCGGCGGACGGAAAGACCGTCAGCCGGTTTTCCGTTGGTAGGCAATCTGCCCGATTGCCTACTGGGCGGAAAAGCAGTTAATATGGTGGCAGTGTCTGGTAAGCCATCCATATTATGATGCATGCGGGATGTTGCCTTTGCCGCCATGAAAAGGCAGGCGATTCTCGCCATTGGGGGCCCGTAGCGGGCCTGCCATATTGTGCATGGAACTGCACGACATGCCTTTTTGGCATTGTGGCGGGCGGTGCTGAGAGCACCGCCTGCCGCAATGTTAAGAATGCAGGATGCGCCAGCTAGTGTGGCGGGTGCATCCTAATGTCACCCATGGGACCCCCACACCTATGGCAGGCGGTCCCATTCTACGAAAGGATGGCAGGCGGACAAAGTCCGCCCGCCATCCTAATGATGCCCATAGTTTTATATTACCATGAGTAATATTGAATGTTGGTTCTATCCCTATTGGCTGGTGACACCCTGCTCAAAGCCAGTAGGCTTTCTTTATTGATAATGACACAGACTTAAGTTGTAATAATAAATCTAGTATATATGGGGGGTATCATGTTATGAGGGTGCCACCAAAGGTATTTCCATCTACCTGACTGTCTATATCTGTAATAATGCATAGTATTCAGTAGACAACAATTTATTGAGGGTTGTTGATGCGTACCAATGAGCCAAAGGGTCTAGTACATGGTATTTAGACAAAATATTGAGTTAAAAATGTAGACTTACACAAATATCGAGTTGTACATATCGTGACACAGAAATATCGACAGCAACATTATTGTGGTCAAGAATATCGACTTTAAGGTAAGAAAAATCGTTAAAAAAAATATAGAAGTCATTAAAATCATTTGCAAAAAATATAGTTGTTTAAAATACCGATTTTTTAATTAGTGTTATGTATTTTAGTATATATTTTAAATGCATGTGATGTATTTTTTTGTATAAGTATTGTTCGTGTTTTTTTAATATATGTGTTTGTTTTTAGTAGTTATAAATTGTATTTTAATTAAATATTCTGCTTTTTAGTTCCATAGCGGGTTGTGGGTTTATAGGGGAATAGAGTGGGAAGTAATTTAATTATAATAAATGAATTAATATTTTTTATGTATTATTATTTATCTAATTGAGATTTTATAATGTTAAATGTGTTTTAAATTTTTTGGGGTAAATTTTTGGATGCGGGTTGTATGGTTTATAGGGGTAAAGGGTGGGAAGTCATTTATTTTTAATTAATTATTAATTAGTTGGTGATTAATTTTAACTAATGAATTGACAATTGACTATGGAAATTGTGTAATTAATTTTAGTCGAGGGTTGTGGGGATTTTAGGGGTAAAAGGTGGGAAGTAATTTATTTTTAATTAATTAATAATTAGTTGAGAATTAATATTAATGAATTAATTAATTGATAATTAATTAGGGTAATTGCTTAAATATTTCATTTTGTGAGTGGGTTTTGGGTTTATAGGAGTGAAGGGTGGGAGTGCATTAAGGTGCCAATTCCGATCCATTAAAAAAAATTTGCGTACGACTCGTATCTGTATATTTTTACGTACGATTCGTACAAGTGCCCTACAACCGGCGAAGTACGATTCGTACGTTAAAAATACATACGAATAGCGTCGGGAAAAGTGTACGAGAGGGAGCCGGACATTTTTACGTGCAAATCGGAAAACAGAGGTCCGAGCACGCAAGTACGATCCATACCGCCTGTCCGAATACACAACCGCATGTAAAAGGCCCCGTACGGAGCGAACGCTGTAGCACACATGTACACGGGTAAACTTGTGCCCGGATACGAGTCGTACAGCCCCCCTCCCCCTGCATATGTCAGCACCGTACCTCCGTATGTCAGAACCGTACCCCTCTCCTCCGCACCGTACCCCAGGACCGTACCCCAGCCCCGCACCTGAACGTGCCGTACCCTAGGCCCATACCCCAGCCCCCCACCTGTACGCGCCCCCAGACCCGTACCTGTACGCACCGTACCCCAGGACCGTACCCCAGCCCCGCACCTGTACGCGCCGCACCCCAGGACCGTAGTGCCTGTACGCGCCGCACCCCAGGCCCGTACTCCAGCCCCATACCTGTTCGCACCATACCCCAACACCGTACCCCAGCCCCCCACCTGTACGTGCCGCACCCCAGGCGCATAACCCAGCCCCATACCTGTACGCACCGTACCCCAGGACCATACCCCAGCCCCGCACCTGTACGCACCGTACCCCAGGCCCGTACACCAGCCCCCCACCTGTACGCACCGCACCCCAGGCCCATATCCCAGCCCCGTACCTGTAGGCACCGTACACCAGGACCGTAGTGCCTGTACGTGCCGCACCCCAGGCGCGTACCCCAGCCCCCTACATGTACGCACCGTACACCAGGCCCTTACCCCAGCCCCCCACCTGTACGCGCCGCACCCCAGGCCCTTATCCCAGCCCTGTACCTGTACGCACCGTACCCCAGGACTGTAGTGCCTGTACGCGCTGCACCCCAGGCCCGTACACCAGCCCCGTACCTGTACGCACCATACCCCAGGACCGTAGTGCCTGTATGCGCCACACCCCAGGCCCGTACCCCAGCCCCGTACCTGTACGCACCGTACCCCAACACCGTACCCCAGCACCCTCACCCAGCATCGCGTATGTACGGACCTTACCTACGCGAAAATGACTCGTACAGAACCAGGACACTGTAAAACAGTACAAGGAGGGTCAATTCGACTCGCACAACACCACAAAACACATCTACATGGCAAAATACATCTCAATGACTGACCTGGCACATCCAAACAGGCGAACAGAGGCCCAAAATCACAACCACCTCTTATAACACACCCACCAAAAATTCAAACCCAGCCACACCCACAAAAGGACCTATAAAAAGGTCCCACACACACAACCCATGAGCCTTTGCAATAGACCCACTGCTGCCAGACACCACAGACAAACAACTGCACCTTACTTACACCTTAACTACACCTTAACTTACACACCTTCACACAACCTCCTTCACAAACACCCCCTCTTCACATTCACACACACACTGTCACATTCACACCCACACACCCACAACCATCCACACCCACACCCCACACCATGCCCACAGACAAGAATCCAAAGTTCATAAGGGTGGAGCTGGACCTCCTTGTCAACAAAATCATCAGAGTCGAGCCACAGGTGAATGCTGTTGCGCCCATCCGAAGGACCAGGCAGGAATGCCAAGCCAGGTGGTACGATCTGCGCAGGGCAGTCAAGCGGAAAATGAGCGAGGAATACGTCCAGAGCAACATCACTGGAGGTGGGCTGTCCCGCAGACCCGTACATTACCATCCCTGGGAGGAGAAGGTGATGGCCCTGCTTCCGCCGGTGGGAGTACACGGAGTCGAAGGAGTTGCAGAGCCTGGTGAGTACACAAACTACTTACGTAACATGGGTGCAATGGCATCCACACCCCAAATACACCGAATGCACACAACTACCCCCAAGCCCTCACCGGACACAACCACACTCAATGAGCACGCTCATGCCACTAACATGTCCATGCCCTATTCACAAAGGAAGGCCATGCCATGTCCCAGGCTACACGAACCACTAATCCAAGACTGGATGTCCGGGATGCTGGGAGGGTGGGCCTCACAAAACACATTGTGACACTCAGAAGCAGACACCAATGCCCTCAGCCCATATGGCCTAGGTACATACCCATGCACCATGCCCAAGGCACAGGGACTGGCAAAGTCTGACAAGGTAGCTGACACTTGGCCCTGCTGTATGCAGCACAAGGCCCTCCTGTGACCACTGTACACTCAAACACCAACGCCACTAGCTCAGATATCTAGCACAGGAACTCATACTCACTGTCATGCCAGCATGCACCATGAGGGGACAGACACATCACCTGGGAGACCCAATGACAAATCACACTACACACAACAGCAGGCCCGGTCACAACCCCCCCCTTACACAAGCACACACCCCTGGGGCAGGCAACGGATTCATCCACTCTCACAATGGACATGTGACACAACAAGATCAATCCATAGCCAAATAAGCATCCTAGCCACAATTCTACAGGTCAGACACTCAGGAGAACATATCAATCAGTCCCCCACAACATACCCATCCACAAGTGGACATTGAGAGGAATGCTAGGCACATCCAACTACCTGGAGGAACTGTGCCAACTTGAATATGTATGAAGCATGGATGTCACATGAAACAGCATTGACATTGTCTCTCTCTCACACACAGGGCAACGTCATGGATCTCCCCCCAACAATGGGGGGGAACAATCACAGTCCCAGGCTCGGCGTGAAGGTTATCCCACCGGCAGCGACGACTCTCACCACTCCGTGGATGACCCCGACCAACCTGGACCCTCTGGTGCCCAAGCCCCTGCAGCACCTGCTTCAGGTACATCTGTGCCAACCACCACCCCCATTCCTGCCACATACCAGGAGACACCCAGTAGCCCTGCTCGCACTGAACAACAGAGCCAGTATGACCAGGAGGGACAAGGTTCTCCGGGCACCCAGGAGGAGGCAGGCAACCCCGCAAATGCCATCCCTCAGGGGTCTCGTAGACCCGATGTGCCCACAACAGCAGGCCAGGCTCGTGTGGGCAGGGGTGGTGGGAGTGGAGGCAGGCAGAGGCGAGAACCTGACCAGCCAGCTGAGGGAACCGGTATGTCACACATACGCCACATCCTGGACACATACCGGCGTGACACCAGGGGCATCAGCCAGGTAGTGGGGAGCCTCACAGAGATGAAGGGGACCCTTGACGAGATGAAGAACCTGCAGGCTGAGCAACATGCCAGTCAACAACAACACCAAGGACGGATGGAGGCAAGACTGGGTGAGCTCCTGGCGGTGCAAAGGGACATAAGCCATTCACTCCATCGGATCGCCGACAACATGGGCAACCCTCCCTGTGACACCAGGCGCAGACCAGCACCAGCCACAGGGAGGGAGGAGGAGGAGGAGGATTTGTCCGACGGAGCGTCCCAAACATCGTCAAGGCCTGCATCTGAGGGACCCCGGAGGAAGGTGGGTCGTCCACGGAAATGACCGTGACAGGCAGCGGACCATCCACATCTCCCAGGTCACCTGGCCTGGCACCTGGCCATCTGGCGCAACAGCAGCACCACATCCAATGACATTCTCTGCCACATGGACTTGCTGGTCACAGTCTGACCAATGATGACCAACACTGAGGTCTGGACTCTGATGACTTCTAATGCCAAGGATACCATCTCCCCCTGTGAACTTTGGATTCCATGCACGCGGTGGAGCACCTTATTTTATCTACCAAAATACGTACCCCACCGCAAATAAAATGATTTATTTTGTATTATGAGATGTTGCTGTCATTTTGCATTAGTCCACAACATGTGTGTGTGTAAATGTCAAACTATGCCTGAGTGTTGAACTAACTCCACCCATCCATACCCTTGGATCTGAGTCTGGTACAGGACACACATGGGTCACAATGTATCAGTCAATGCAGACATGGAGCACAATACTCACCTGTGATGGCCTCAAGCTGCTGAGGGTGGGCTTTCAATACTGTGCGGACAGACCTATTTGGAAGAGTATCATTAAGGCCTAGAGGTCATGGCTCATGTGGAGGTTCCCGGGGAGGGAGTCCCAGGTTTGTTTTCCCAGGTGGGAGAACTATGTCCTGCATGCTGGAGTACGTGGATGTGAAGAATGGTGGCCAGAGCAAGGCTGGATGCACGGAGATGGCCCAACGGGGTTTCGGATGACAGTGATACAAGGTTGGTTTTGGGTCGGGGTTGTGGCCTGCCTCCTGAGTGTGGGTGGGGAGTCTGAAGGTCATCCTGCAGCACACAGTGATCCATTGCAGCTATCTCTGCTGGGCGGTGATGTGGCTGGGGCGCGGGATGTTGAAGCTGTGGTGTGCAGATGCACCCTGGACGTGTACTAGTTTCCCGGGAGTTTGGATGTAGAGGGCAGGGCAGTATTTGACACGGATGTTGTCGTGGGCTTGGGGGATGGTCTGTCTTTCGTTGGAGTGGATCTATCTATGGATCATGTGCATAATGCAGAGGGTGTTGCAGCCTGAGGTACAGATGCTGGTGAGTACCATGGCAAATGTGAGCGAGCAATACATGATGCACACCAACTTGTGTGCGTGCCCACTGGGTGCTTGTGCAGGGCTCTTGCGGGTGGGACACAAGCAGTTGCCCCAGCTGTAAGGGGACAATCCTCAGATGATTACCTCAGTCCTACACAAGTCCAGTCTCAGGTGGCTGATGTTCAGCCATTCATCAATGAATCTCATGCATTCTTGATTATTGGAACTGGCAATGTCGGCGTCTTTGGTGAGGGTGAGGAGCATCTGGCTGTCAATGGCATACGAGCTGATGATGAGGTGCTGTGCGCATGTGATGGTGGTGAGGGGGGTCCTGGACACATTGTAGATTGACACGCTGAGAGATTATATCTGTGCCATGTGCCAGATGACGACACCATACGACATGCAGAAGCCTTGAGTCCCAAGCACATGGCCTTGCTGGGGTACAGAGCCGGTGGGGAGTAGGAGGGACATGACCTGGTTGGTGTGACAGGGCCTGGAAGGCGTGGCAGCGCTGTGTAGGCAGTCGAGTTGCATACTCATCATGCAAAGGTGTTGTATTTGCGCTTAGTGTATGCCTGAGAGCAGGCGGTAGATATGCGGATGGACATTGCATGGAGGGTGGCTGCAACATCAGGCTGTATTGTGATGTGGGTCATGCAAGGACATGAGGGTCGTGCAATGTGCATGTTGCATGTGCAGACGGTCCAGCCTGTGGCACCGCGTGGCCGCAACAGTGGCACAGACAAGCTGATGACAGCCAAATGAATGGGTGGAGGGAGGAAGGGAGGAGCATCTCTGAGGCGTGTGTGTTGGCAAATCTGGAAACTCTGTGTGCCCTTGCTGCAGGGGATGCAGCAGCAGGCGGCATGTCCTGGAAAATATTCCACAAGTTGCACACAAAGACAAGGATGTCAGAAAGGCCAACTGCAACAGGCGTATGTAAAGGAAGGAGTGTCCGGTTTCCTATGGCACACCCAGAGACAATGGATGCACAATCACCAAAGATGACTGACACAGGATCAGGACATAGAAGGCCGAGCTGCGCACAAGAAACACACCCTGAGCAGGTGTTGAGGGCTCGTTGTGGGGACCAACATGCCCAAATACATACACAACCATGGAATTCATGCACAATAGAGATTCTAAGCCATGAAGAACAGCATGCATGTTGCTAATCTACACATAGACTCATATGCACAATCTTTGACAACTATGCCAGAGATGCCGCCTGCACAGTGGCAAGAGACCTGCATTGACAGAGATTAGGCACCTTGGAGGGTGAGGAACACCTTTATTACTCAGGGCCACACCAAGGGAAATGCATCAATATGAACAGACTCACAGGTCATTTGGCTGAACATGTGAGACCTACACTGGACACCCCCTTCACACCACAGATGCTGTAAATCCATTGAACTGGCACACAAGTGAAGGGGGTGTGCCAAACAACCCCTGCTGCACACGGAGAGGCTGCAATTCCCTATTGAGCCTCTTATGGGGATGTCCCACACTATGTCCACCCGTAGCCTCCCGTATGTTTCAGAGGGAAGTTTCACACACATTGATGCCTTCCTCACAATCCACAATCCCATTACAGATGACTGTCACGTAGGGTGACTATCAATTCATGAGAGTCATGCTACATGCCGGGTGCCCCATGGTGAGTCGACATGTTTGCATAGTAACAAAACATGCACAGGAACAGTGCCCACACATTCCAAACAACTACCACACCCAAAATGCCTTGCTGCAATCCTACCCAAAGGAGACTTTTTACCATGTCCGTGCATGTAACGCTGATTCAGCACACGTTGCAATACTCATGAGGAATAGCAGGAGCCCAATGCTGCCACGAGCAGACAGCATGCACAACTACCTGGGGATGACAGACACACAAGAAGTCACCAAAAAGATAGTCAACCGCATGCATGGTCATTGACTCTACAGGAATAAGGTTGTCACCATGCTAGTTTTAAATTTACTGTCTCAGCTACAATGTGTGGAATGACATCATCACTCGAGTGACACATCAGAACACACCTCAAAGTCACTTAGCATACAGTCAGCTGGACACACACATTGCAACACATGCCACACAAGGCTCAAAGCGTGCACACTCAGACCCAGGGACTCACCATTATGAGAAGAAGTTGCGTATGAGCTGACTCCGGATGTCCTCCTCCTCATCCTCCTCCTCCTCCTCACTTGCCTCATGACCAAGCCCTTCATCCTCCACGGGTGGATGTTCCTGCTCATACGGATCCAGGATGAGTGGCACAGCTTTCTCCACTGCCATGTTGTGCAGCATGCAGCACACGATGAAGATTTTGCAGATCTTCACCGGTGCATATGGGAGGGATCTGCCTGTCTTGTAAAGGCACCGGAATCGGCTCTTCAGGAGGCCAAACGTCCTCTCAATCACTCGCCTGGTCTGCCCATGTGTGTTGTTGTAACGGTGATCTGCAGCTGTTCTGGGGTTGCGGAGAAGCGTCATCAGCCATGGCATGTTGGGATAGCCAGAGTCCCCTACATGGAAACATCATGTAAAGAAGTGGGTCAGGAGATGCAGTAAGATACTAAGATACCGCTAAATACAGGACTAACAGAGTATACCCACCAACAAGACATGCTCGTTTGTTGTGCAGCCGCAGCATCATTACTGGCACCCTGCTATGCCTCATGATGTAGGCATCGTGTGCTGACCCTGGAAAATGTGCACAGACATGGGAAATCAGCATGTTAGGTAGACACACCACAAGGGCATTAATGGAGTGATAATGCTTTCGGTTTCGATAGGCTACCTCCTGTGCCTGTGGTGGTACCAAAGCCACATTGTCCCATCAATGGACCCAATTACATGGGGCATCCCTCCCAGGGCATAGATCTCACCCTTGACACCTGTCAACTGCTCATGAGTCGGAAAATGGATGAATTCATCCAGGTGCTCCAACATGGCTTCTAAAACATCATGCAGGACACGGCTGAACATGGTCTGGGACATGCCACCCGCATCATCTATGGTGATTTGAAATGCACCGGTGGCAAAAAAATGTAGGGCTGCCATCACCTTCATCTTGGGGGTCAGCGCAGTAGGATACCTGTGTAGCGGTTGGAGGTGTGGTTCCAGCCGGGCAGTCAAGTGCTCAATCAACTCTTGTGAGAAGAGGTAGCGTCTTATGCAATCACGTTCCCTCATGGCACCCAAGTCTGGCATTGGCAGGGGAGAGGCGGAGCCCTGCAGAAATTTGGAAGGAATAATGAAGAGTGAGTACATCACAACACCAATGTCAATAAACTGAGCACATGTTCAACAGCTAATACACATCAGCGAAACACAGAGTCTGGTCTGTGCAATACATCCAGGACACGTATGCCAGCCAGATGAGACTCCTACGAAGAGCCAGCTACAACCGTTGATTGTCAAGTTCTACATTACATGCCCTGAAACAAGCAGTGGGCCAGTGTAAGTGAACAGCCAGAGGCATCACAGGAGTGACATACATCCACATATCTGCATTTGAAGGATGTCATCTCATACAGACAGCTGGCGGCAAGCTAGACGCACAGGGCACATGTCATTAAAAATTAGCAGCTCACACACATTGCGATGAAGGGGTACACGTGAAAAAAGAAAACACAGACATGGAGACAACGCAGATATGTCCTCATGTCAAAAGAACATGTTCGAAGCATCCAGACACATGTAACGTGTGAATCCACATGTGGCATGGTGTGCGTATATGTGTGCCATGGCCATCTACGCACAGACACATGTTGGATGCAGCAACAGCAGATGCAGTTGATGGAACACCAACAGCAAATTCATGGGAATACATGACACACACGACATAGTCACATCGGGCCACGCTGGTAGTGAGATGTCAGGTGTCAGTGTCCCTGTCCCTGGCATCAGGGGACAGTTGCGGTTGTTGCGGACTGTGCCATACCAGTGATGCAGTGCTGGACACGTTTGTACTACATGCACACATGTGCAAAATGTGAAGGGGAAGTGTGCCACATAGTGCCCCATCACACATGCCATCTGTACACAGGTCATCACACATCTATTGTGCAAAAACATGAGGAGACATGTGCCATATCACTACCTGACACACATAGGCCCTGCACAAGAAGGACTGCACTGACAATGACTTGATGTACAGCCATGCACGAGTCTGACACTTCCATTCCTGTCCTGTGCACCTCCTATAACCAGTGGAAGATGTGAAACGCACCGTACACATGCTCTGAGGGCGTGTGTACGGTACGTATCACTATATTGGTGTTGGCGTAGGAGTACACGTGTGTGTAAGGACCGTACACACGTACATACACCTACGTGTACAACAGTAGTACACGGCCGTGTACTACGGTAGTACACGTATGTGTACACACTGGTCGTACACATACGTGTACGACCAGTGTGTACACATATGTGTACGACCAGTGTGTACACGTACTTGTACTACCATAGTACACGTACGTGTACAACCAGTGTGTACACGTACGTGTACGACCAGTGTGTACACGTACGTGTACGACCAGTGTTACGTGTACACAGTGGTCGTACACATACGTGTACGACCAGTGTGTACACGTACGTGTACGACCAGTGTGTACACGTACATGTACTACCATAGTACACGTACGTGTACGACCAGTGTACGACCAGTGTGTACATGTGCATGTACTACCGTAGTACACGTGCGTGTACGACCAGTGTGTACACGTACGTGTACGACCAGTGTGTACATGTACCTGTACTACGGTAGTACACGGACGTGTACACACTGGTCGTACACGTACGTGTACACACTGTGCAACTGGTGCCGTAGGGGTACGTGTCAAACGCACCGTACCTGTGTGTGGATTGTAAACTTACATAGGGGACACATGAGGGACAAGTATAATGGCCTAAATGCATGCTGGTTGTCATGGAGACCGAGTTTCCGGTTCAAATTTTGTCATCAGGTGACCAGCAAAAGTCAGTTGGAGACAATATACAATGTTGCAAAGTGGTTGTTGACTTGACATGATGCAAACATTTTAAACCATGCAAAGGCACTCACTGGTGTATGTTTAAAGGGATTGGAGGAAACGTAGGATGCAAATGAGTCCGACCAATCACTCTGTACTCCTGTAAATGAAACAGCCCAGCAAGGCAGATATAAGGCAGCCAGAAACCATGAGAGGGCACTTGCCTGCACAACACATCATTGGACACCACTGCTGCTGTCATTGCTTCCTCTGTCACATGTCCAGGTCTGTGGAGAGGGCCCAGCCATTCACCCAGGAGGAGAATGAGGTGTTGCTGGACGTCATCCTCCCACAGTACCCCTGCGTGTATGGGAGACCAGGGGAGCAGGTGAGTGCTGACTCCACTAGCTTTGACTGTGCACCTTTTTTGTGACTGTCACTTCTGGCATTGTGTCCAGCTGTGACAGACATGCAATGTTGTTTAGAGTGGGTCCCAGGGGGGGGAATGCCTTATGTCTCTCATGCAGAGCATGATGTAGTTCATGTCTGCACTCCTCACTTTCATTGTGCTTACTGGGACAATCACTGCATGGTGCATGGCACATTCAGCCTGGCTAATCCTCTTGGGCATTTTTGTTCTATAGTCCTGATGTGATTCAGTGGTCCCCCCGGTGTGACAGGTGACTGTACCCACAGATGTGTGTGAGTTGAGTGGAGCTGTGGTGAGAGTGTCCAAATGATGTGTACGCCCCCTGGACATTGATGTGTGTGAATGTTCCTTGTCATGTGGGTGAGTGTCTATGTGGAGTGTTGCACCACAGCTGCATGGAGGAGACAAATGCTCTACCCATCTGATGTGAGAAGGAAGCCGTGCTGTGTGTCTGACGTGCTGAGCTAGTCCCACACCTATGACACCTCCCAGGCAAGTGGCACATGTGCAGACTGAGGTTTGTATCCGCTGTTGCCAATGGCAGGTGATTGATCTGTGCCTGTGTGTGTCTGTCTACTCTGCTGAGGTTGCGTCAGTGGCCTGGGGCATGTGACTGCTTTGAGGTGCTGTCCATCAGCCTTGTGTTGCTTGTGATGCACCGTGAGCCATGATCAGGGAGTGTGTCGCACCCCTCATGCCACCTGTGTACTTTCAATGCCATGTAGTGCATTGGGGCTTCCCCAGAGGCTAATGTTCCTATGACAAAGCTGCTATTAGTTGGCAGCATACTATGCCCTGTTCAAAAAAGCAAAGATGTTCAAATGCGTGTCTCTGTGACATGGAGCAGGTGTAGTGATGTTGTCTCACTTTGTCATCCTCACAGGTAACCGCCTACGAGAAGGGGAGAATTTGGAAGCGGGCTGTCAGGGCCGTGATGTCGGTGGAGGGTCGCTGTCGGCGCCTACCCCAAGTGAGGAAACGCTGGCAGGACATCCGGTGCTGGACGAGGAGGATCACCCGTGTCCTGCTGGGGCACTCACCTCCACGCCCCCACGGCGGGCGTCGACGACTGACCCACCAGATGAAGCGTGTCCTGGCGGTGGTCTTCCCTGACATGGATAGGCGGTTACAGGAGGGACAGCAGCAAGGAGGGGGTAGGTACATGTGTGTTTGTTGTGTGTCACCAGCTTTAGGAACTGCTCAGTTGCATGGATACACTGCCAGGGTTTATATGTGCAGTGCATATCCTGTTGCCCCAAGTCAACCGGGGCTGTCCTTCGTCCCTTCCCCTCCTTGACATGTGTTCCCTGGTCTGTGTGTAATCACTCTTGCACATGGTCATCTAGGCTGCCAGTAAATCCAAGTGCACAATCCTCGCTGCATCATGTGTGGGGGTGGTCTGTGACATGTGTTGGTACCTTGCCTGTGCCCTGTCCTGTTAAGTAATTTTGGGGTCCATAATTGTTGGCACTGATGCTGAGTCTCAACATAGGAGTGTGAGGCTTAAAATGAACAGACTTGCAGCATGCATGACCGATGTTGTGGCCTCAGACATGATGTGAATGAGTGGGAGACGGTTGCTCATGTTACAGTCAGATCATTCCAGGATCATGGAGAAGTGTGCCCACTACAGTCCCCTGAGACACCTTTTCCTAGGAATCATGTGTGTCATCCAACACTGTGGACATTCTCGGTGTGTTCAGCATAGGTTGGCCTCTGTGCCATTGTTCCCTGCCCTCATTTGTATTTACGTAAAGTGTGCTACATGTGTCCACTGTACAGGGTGACCCCATTTGGCTTGTGCATACTCACACTGGCCAGTGCCTGTGTGTCTATGTACAACTATCTGATGATGGTTGTTTGTCACTAATATGTGTGGTCAGCCTCACAAGGTGATGTTGAGTACATTTAGGAGTTCTTGATGCACATTTTAGTACACCCAGATTAAGAGGTGTAAGTACTTGCTCTGTCTCAATCACATTGTCTCAGGTAGGGGGAGTTTGTGCGGGCAAGGCCTACATGTCCAAACCTTATGTCTCCTTGCCAGGTCTGACCTGTGTGTGATAATTGTCTGGACAGACACTCAACATGCAGTGACCCAGTCATGTTGTGCAGGGTTTAATGTTTGTGCTTTGCAGCATGTGTCAAAAGTTAAAAGACATGGTTCCTGCTCATCCATTATTGGCAACGGTGTGTGGTCCAGATGCTACTTAGTTTGGTCTGTGTGTGCTGACATCTGTGTGGACAATCTTGGTTCCCATGAGGGTGTCTCCTCAGTGCAGGTGCTCCTTGTTCCGACACAATTGCAGGGCCATTAGTTAATGCATTGTCCTGTGTTTGGACATGTGTGCCACTCCACATGACAGGTAGTGGGTCAGATGTGTTGTCAAATGTGTCATGATGGTACGGATGGCCATGTGACAGGTGGCATGATTCAAGTTGTTAGTCAAGAAGTCTTGTACGTTGCCACTCACTACACTTGTCAACATGTCTCAATAGTTGATATGCATGACTTTGATGTTTTGTGGTGAATTACAATAATGTGCCTGCATGACAGATGTCGCCCAAGGAAGTGCACAAGACACCACCTTTACACTTTTCTGGGACACGCTGGCACATTAAAAACAAAGGCACAGTTTTGAAAAATATTTGTTTTGAGATTATACATATACATGTTCCCACTGTGTGGTTGCATTTGGGTAAGTCCTTGGTTGTTGATGATACCAACTTACGAGTGTCAAGTCATCCAGACCACCATGGTGCCATGTATATGTACTTACTGCTACCCCATTTCTTCTTTACAGTGGCTTATTTGATTTGGGCTGCCAGCTCATACAATGACTGTGTAAATGTTGTTTTCTGTGCACCTCCTTGTGTGACTTCTGTTATACAGGCACATGTGTGTTCTGATAAAAAAGTGGCACATTCACACATTCCAAACACGTCGATTGTGTAAAGTGTTGTGATTCCCAAGGGTTCACAATGTTTTTCTTTTGGCTTTCCAAATTACTCACAGGTCTCTGAGTGTGGGGACACCTTCAGCATTGGCGTCTGTTATTTGCCCTTGGGTGCACCAATACTGTTTCTTTCACAGTGAACAAGAGGTGGCATGCCTTCATAGTCTGGCTGTGCTCAACAATTCCCAGACACCATATCCTCTGTCTATTTGGATATCGAGTTATTTGCTGTTGTGTCCTGATTTTCATTGTTTCCAAGTGGCATGATGGGTCAACCAACTGGGGAGTGCAGGGCTTACATATGTGCAGAGTATTCTAGATGTTGCTCATGATGCTTTTCATGATATGCACTGTGACCTATTTTGCTTGGACTCATGTGTCATATGTGTACAGGTGTCTGATTATTTTCTGTCTCTTCACCTTGCCCACAGCATCATTGGGGGACACCGAGGGAGACACCTGCACGGACGTGGAGGAGGGATCCAGCACCAGTGCAACCAGTGCTGGCGAGTCTGGCTCAGTAAGTGGCACGGAGGGCGAGGGAAGTCAGGCGGAGGACCTGTCTAGTACCAACACCGACTACGACGCTGACGGGTCCGAGGCTGAGCTCCCAGAGGGGGCGGAGGCTGCTCCAACAGCTGGCAGCAGCACTACATCTGTCACCACCCCCTCCATTCCCATCACCGCCCTCCCAGTTGCTCCGGTCCCTTCTGTCCATGTAGGGCAACAACATGTCTCCTTCGTGGAAGGCACCGCACCCCCTGTCTCCCCTGCTGCCCTCACTGCCAAGTCTGTGGACATTCAGCGGCAGTTGCAGGTTGGCCAGACATCGCTGCTGAGTGTCCTCCATGGCCACACCAGACTGCTGACACAGATGGTGTCGTACATGGAGGGCATGTCATCAGTGATGTCTGACCAATGGATGTTGCTGAGGTCCATGGACTCGTCACTGACGGCAGCAGTGAGTCTCCTGCAGCGCTTCGTTCCCCCCTTACCCCTGCACCATCTACACTTCCCACTCCCATGCCTGTCCCAAGCACACCCAGACATTCCAAGGCACGCACCCCACCAGACATAGGCAGCACACCAACACGGAAGGGCAAGCGCACACCTCCTGTCACGCACACTCAAGGGGAAGAAGGCACACCAACTGGGTCTGGGGCACACAGGCAGACACGCAGTCACAGTCGGAGTCCGCATTCCTCACTCCCCAATCCCTCCAATGTCACTCCCCTCGGCTCCCCTGCCCCACAATCTGAGAAGGAGACCTACTTGGCTGTGCTGGGCCTCAGCCCCACTGGTTCACCAGCCCGCAAACGGGCAAGGCACTCCACGGGTAGGGGAGTTGAGTCCCCCCCCGTCCTCCACCTCCCCCAGTAGCGCTGCAACCCATCCCTCCGACCCCCCTCTCCATGGGGCCTGCGGTTTATTCGGGTGCAGGGGAGACACCTGACGAGCTTGCAGAAGTGTGCAGCGCCCTGCTAACCACCACCTTTGGCGCTGCCCCACCCCCTGTGGTGGAGTCGTCCGTCCCTGCACCCACAACACCTACCCTTCCCCCTCCTGTCCCTGCGGTGCCTGGTCCTTCCCCACCTGATGCCCCCCCCACCCCCCAGTGGATGAACATGAAGTGTCTAATGTGCAGGCAAGCTAGGGGAGACGCGTGGCCATGTGTCCCCCCCAGGACTTCGCATCTGGACTGGCCTATGGCCTTTGTAAATAGTGTCCTTTTATACGTTTTAATTTAATGCTGAATAAAGCATTTTGTTTTTCCTTTGAACACTATTGCTTTTCTGGTATTGATGTTGGTTCTGATGCTCCCTGAGTTGGAGTGGTGATAATGTGTTAGGTGTCTGGGAAATGTTATAGACTGCTGCTCATGGGGTGGACCTTGGTATCTGCGTGCCATCACAAGTTCTCTGCAAACATTCTTTGGTCGTGTATGCTCCTTGTGTTTGGAGACATTGTCCCAAGGAGTGTTCCTTCCTCTGTGGCACCTGACATCTACCCTGCAGGGAGTTGCACAGTTGTTGTGCTGACCTGTGTATACATTTCCTTGGTGGGTGACTGATCCCTTCAACTATGGCCATGCCTGCTGAGCAATGTCTCCACCTGCATCGTCTGTGCCATCCTTGGTAGTCACTGTACTTGTGTATAGAGTATGTTGCCATGCCTTCATGTAGAAATGGTCCCTTTTACGCACTATGCATGTGTGTACTCCCAGCCTAGCACACATATGTTACTTGTTCTGCAGGGTATTTGGGCACCCGACTCACAATTGTGGGCATTGTATCTGTGGGAACTCCACCCTATTCCTTCCATGGGAGACAACAACTTGGTGGCTGTCCCAGCACCTTTACATTCCTATCAGTCCTGGAATGTGCGTGACAGTGTGTGTTCCCTTTGACTCTCTTAGTTTAGTAGGCTTTAACATGACTATACAGTCTTGTGGCATGATCTCAGTGTGTGTATTGTGCTGCATACGCCAGGGGTGGGTATGCATGTGTCATTTGTCATCACACACACATGTGGTGTGTCATGCAGTAGGGGAAGGACATCCATCCTCATGGGAGTGGGACACTGCTGTCAGTGATGTGTTGTTATGGCACTCTCAACATAGTCGCACATTGGGGATGCGTTCATACACCCATGGAGTTGTGGTCATCTGAGGATGATGTACACACCCCCATGTGTCTGTCCACTGCTGGTATTCCTCTGCACCCACCCCTCATGTGTCTGGGCACTGCTGGGAGTCCTCTGCACCCACCCCTCATATGTCTGGGCACTGCTGGGAGTGATAGGCACCCACCCCTCATATGTCTGGGCACTGCTGGGAGTGATGTGCACCCACCCCTCATTTGTCTGGGCACTGCTGGGAGTGATATGCACCCACCCCTCACATATCTCTGTCCACTGCTGGGAGTGATGGGCACCCACCCCTCACATGTCTGTGCACTGCTGGGAGTGATATGCACCCACCCCTCACATATCTCTGTCCACTGCTGGGAGTGATAGGCACCCACCCCTCACATGTCTGTGCACTGCTGAGAGTGATATGCAACCAACCCTCACATATCTCTGTCCACTGCTGGGAGTGATATACACCCACCGCTCACATATCTCTGTCCACTGCTGGGAGTGATAGGCACCCACCCCTCACATGTCTGTGCACTGCTGGGAGTGATATGCACCCACCCCTCACATATCTCTGTCCACTGCTGGGAGTGATAGGCACCCACCCCTCACATGTCTCTGTCCACTGCTGGTATTCCTCTGCACCCACGCCCATGTCTCTGTGCACTGCTAGGAATGATAGGCACCTACCCCTCACATGTCTGGGCACTGCTGGGAGTGATAGGCACCCACCCCTCATATGTCTGGGCACTGCTGGGAGTGATGTGCACCCACCCCTCATTTGTCTGGGCACTGCTGGGAGTGATATGCACCCACCCCTCACATATCTCTGTCCACTGCTGGGAGTGATAGGCACACACCCCTCATATGTCTAGGCACTCCTGGGAGTGATATGCACCCACCCCTCATATGTCTGGGCACTGCTGGGAGTGATATGCCCCCACCCCTCATATGTCTGGGCACTGCTGGTATTCCTCTGCACCCACGCCCATGTCTCTGTGCACTGCTAGGAATGATAGGCACCTACCCCTCACATGTTTATGTCCACTGCTGGGAGTGATAGGCACACACCCCTCACATGTCTGGGCACTGCTGGGAGTGATATGCACCCACCCCTCACATATCTCTGTCCACTGCTGGGAGTGATAGGCACCCACCCCTCACATGTCTCTGTCCACTGATGTGAATCCTAGGCAGACACCCACCCACCCACCTGCACCCTTGGTGCAGTACACTGCTCTCCTGGGCATACACCCCCCCCCCAATATACTGGTTATATGCTGCACCAGGCCCTATGACGACATTCGTGGCGTGTGTATGCCTTGTATCACTAAAGTACTGGTGCCCTAGGGGTACGTGTGATGCGGTCCGTACCCACGCTCTGAGAGCGTGGGTACGGTCCGTACCCCTACATCACCACAACTATGGTGGTACGGCCCGTACCCATGCCCTCAGAGCGTGTGTACGGGCCGTACCACCATTGTTGGGGTGATGTAGGGGTACGGCCCGTACCCACACTCTGAGGGTGTGGGTATGGGCCGTACCACCATTGTTGGGTTGACATAGGGGTACGGCCCGTACCCACACTCTGAGGTCGTGGGTATGGGTTGTACCACGTGTACCCCTACGTCACCACAACTATGGTGGTACGGGCCGTACCCACGGTCTGAGGGCGTGGGTACGGGCCGTACCACCATTGTTGGGGTGACGTAGGGGTACGGCCTTACCCACGCTCTGAGGGAGTGGGTACGGGCCGTACCACCATTGTTGGGGTGACATAGGGGTACGAGTGGTACGACCCATACCCACGCTCTAAGGGCGTGGGTACGGGCCGTACCACCATTGTTGTGGTGACCGGACCTGTCCACGTCCACTTCCGTTGTGGCGGGATGCAGGGCTTGGTGGACACGCCCCCCGAAGTGACCAGATCCTGGAGGTACTGTATGTACATGATATATGTGGTATAATTTGGTTAGGGGTTAAGTTGCATGCTCCTCGCCCCCCCACTTTGACCATGGGTGTTGTTCTGACCTTCTGCGGCGTCTGCGTTTATTTCTGTGCACCAGGTCGTAAGCTAGGAGGGCCGGGATTACACGTAGGATGGGGTCCATGGCTGCCCGTCGCCTACAGGTGCTCCTTCTTCGTGTCGTCCTCAATTTCCCGGGAGTTTTTGGCTGCCGTAAAAAATGAGTCGTGCGGAGTGACGTAGGCACGAATCGTACTTGCTGGTCCGTAAAACGCTGCCTGACTCCGTCCGGATGTCACGTACGAGATGTCCCGGATCGGAATTGTGGGTATTTTTTAGCCGCACGTAGGTTTGTACGAATCGTACGGAAATTGTATTTCTGTACGAATCGTACTTGCTGGTTTGTAAGGAGGATTTCCCGGGTACGAGTCGTACGGAGAAAACGCTCCATACGACCATTCGTACCCGGGTTTTCCAGGATCGGAATCGGCACCTAATTGTACTTACTTTGTTTTTAGTTGTTAATTATTAATGGTTATTTAATTGAATGTTTTTAAAATTCTGTAATTAATTTTTTTACAGTTTAATTTTAGGGGTGGATTGTTGTGGATATATCGGTGTAAAGGCTGGGAAGTTAATTACATTGTATTTGTTTTAATTTTTTTTTGATTAATAATATTTGTTGAATTGAAAATTAATTATGTTAATTATGCAAATATTTTTGGGGGGATGTGAGTTGCGTGATGTTACAGGGTAGGAAGTAAATAGTCTAAATGTATGTAATATTAATGTTTTTGTTAATAAATAATTTCTAAATAAATATATTTATTTGTTTGAAAATTACTTTTTTATTTTATTTCATATAATATTTGTAGGTATTTGTTATATGTATTTAACATTCTAATATGATTGTATTTTTTATTTTGAATATTAACTATATTTTAATTTTTATTGTTAACATATTTATTTTTTTTGTATTAACTTTAAAAAACTTTTTTTTATTTTGTTGATTATATTTTGTTTGTTTTCAGTTTTAAACTGACTGGAGAGAGTATAGTAAATTTGACCCATCTGCAGTCCAAATGATTCCCTACTGTTGCACTCACTGGAGTGGGAATAGTAAGTTTAACCCCTCCTCTATCCAACACTTTCCCTACTGTTGCACTCGCTAGAGTGGGAAAAGTACTTTTTATCCCTCTGCTATCCAACACTTTCCCTACTGTGGCACTCATTGGAGTGGGAATAGTATTTTTTACACCTCCGCTATCCAACACTTTCCCTACTGTTGCACTAACTGGAGAGGGAATAGTAATTTTTACCCCTCCGCTATCCAACACTTTCCCCACTGTTTCACTCATTGGAGTTGGAATATTAATTTTTACCCCTGCGCTATCCAACACTTTCCCTACTGTTACACTCACTGGAGTGGGAATAGTATATTTTACCCCTGTGCTATCCAAAACTTTCCCTACTGTTGCACTCACTGGAGTGGGACTAGAAATGTTTACCCCTCCCCTATCCAACACTTTCCGTACTGTTGCACTGACTGGAGTGGGAATAGTAATTTTTACCCCTCCGCTATCCAACACTTTCTCTATTGTTTCACTCATTTGTGTGGGAATAGTAATTTCTACCCCCCCCCTATCCAACCCTTTCCCTACAGTTGCACTGACTGGAGTGGGAATAGTCATTTTTACCCCTCCACTATCCAACAGTTTCCCTACTGATGCACTCAAGGGAGGGGGAATAGTAATCTTTACCCCTGCACTGTCCAACACATTCCCTACTGCTGCACTTACTGGTGTGGGAATTGTTTTTTTTTTGTTAATTATGAATTTTATTGTTGTGCTTAGTGTAGTGGGAACAGTAAATTGTAGCATTTTATAATGTTATATTATATGTAATTTTATATTTATTGGAGCTAGAATAGTAAATCTTATTTTTGTGTGATGTAAAATATTTTGTTACTGTTGTGTTGTTTTAGGTGGGAGTAACTGTTTTTCTATTTATTTAGTAGAAAAACATTTTAGTGATCATTTATTTTATGTTGTCATTTATATAATTATGTGTTTGGTTTATTATTCTAATAATAGTATAATTTGCAATATTTTTTGTTTGTAACTTATATTTAAATAATTTGTAAAATAAGTGTGAGGTTTAATTTTTATTTTGAATTATATTGCTTCCCTCTTTTAATATTTTGGTGCCGATTCCCATCCGGTAAAAAAAATTCCCGTACGACTCGTATCCGTATATTTTTACGTACGAATCGTACAAGTCCCGTCCCACCGGTGAAGTACGATTCGTACGTGAAAAATACATACGAATCGCTTCGGGAAAAGGTCTACGAGATGTACCCGGACAGTTTTACGTACAAATCGTAAAACTGAAGTCCGAGCGCACAAGTACGATCCGTACCGCCCTTCCGAATACACAAGCGTATGTAAAACGTCCCGTACGGAGCGAACTCTGTACCACTCGTATCCCGGGTAAACTTGAGCCCTGGATATGAGTCGTACAGCCCCCCCGTCCCCCCGCTTATGTCCGCACGTACCCCCGTATGTCAGCACCGTACCCCCCGTATGTCAGCATCATACCCCCATGTCCGCACCGTACCCCAGCCCCGTACTTGGACGCACCGTACCCCAGCACCATACCCCAGCCCCGTACTTTGACGCACCGTACCCCAGCCCCGTACCCCAGCCCCGTACTTGGACGCACCGTACCCCAGCACCGTACCCCAGCCCCGTACTTGGACGCATCGTACCCCAGCCCCAGACTTGTACACACTGTACCCCACCACTGTACCCCAGCCCCATACTTGTATGCACCGTACCCCACCACCGTACCCCAGCCCCGTACTTGTACGCACCATACCCCACCACCGTACCCAAGCCCCGTACTTGTACGCAGCGTACCCAACCGCCGTACCCCAGCCCCGTACTTGTACGCACCATACCCCAGCACCGTACCCCAGCCACATACTTGGACGCACTGTACCCCAGCACTGTACCCCAGCCCCGTACTTGTACGCACCGTACCCCAGCACCGTACCCCAGCCCCGTACTTGTACGCACCGTACCCCAGCGCCGTACCCCAGCCCCAGACTTGTACGCACCGTACACCAGCACCATACTCCAGCCCCGTACTTGGACGCACCGTACCCCAGCACCGTACCCCAGCCCCGTACTTGGATGTACCATACCCCAGCACTGTACCCCAGCCCCGTACTTGGACGCACTGTACCCCAGCACTGTCCCCCAGCATTGCGTATGTACGGCCCTTACAACAACATTGCGTATGCAAGCACGGTACAACAACATCGCGTATGTACGCACCTTATATACGCGAAAACGACTCATACTGAACCAGGACACTGTAAAACAGCACAAGGAGGGTCAATTCGACTCGCACAACACCACAAAACACGTCTACAGTAGAAAATACATCAAAATGAGAGACCTGGCACATCCAAACAGGCAAACAGAAGCCCAAACTCACAACCACCTCTTATAACACACCCACAAATGGACCAATAAAAAGGGCCCACACACACAAACCATAAGCCTTTGCAACAGACTCACTGCAGCTACAGAGCACACCCCAACAACTGCACCCATACACCTTAACATATACACCTTCACACACACTCCTTCACACATACCCCCTCTTCACATTCCCACACACACCTTCACATTCACACAAACACACCCACAACCATCCACACCATCACCCCACACCATGCGCACAGACAAGAATCCAAAGTTCACAAGGGTGGAGCTGGACATCCTTGTCAACGAAGTCATCAGAGTCAAGCCATAGCTCTTTGGAACATTGGTCAGACAGACGAGCATAGCCGAAAAATCACGCCTGTGGCAGAGAATCGTCGATAGGATGAATGCTGTTGCGCCCATCAGAAGGACCAGGAATGAATACCAAGCCAGGTGGTACGATCTGCGGAGGGCAGTCAAGCAGAAAATGAACGAGGACTATGCCCAGAGCAACATCACTGGAGGTGGGCTGCCCCCCCGCAGACCGGTACATTACCATCCCTTAGAGGAGAAGGTGATGGCCCTGCTTCCGCCGGTGGGAGTACACGGAGTCGAAGGAGTTGCAGAGCCTGGTGAGTACACAAACTACTTACGTAACATGGGGGCAATGGCATCCACACCCCAAATACACCAAATGCACGCAACTACCCCCAAGCCCTCACCGGACACAACCACACTCAATAAGCACGCTCATGCCACTAACATGTCCATGCCCCATTCTCAAAACAAGGCCATGCCATGTCCCAGGCTACACAAAGCACAAACCCAAGACTGGATGTTCGGGATGCTGGGAGGGAGGGGCTCACAAAACACATTGTTCAACTCAGAATCAGACCCCTTTGCCCTCAGCCCATATGGCCCAGGTACATACCCATGCACCATGCTCAATGCACAGGGACTGGCAAAGTACTGACAAGGTAGCTGACACTTGGCCCTGCTGTAGGCAGCACAAGGCCCTCATGTGACCACTGTAAACTCAAACACCAACACCACAAGCTCAAATATCTAGGACAGGAACTCACACTCACTGTTATGGCATCATGCTCTATGAGGGGACAGATACATCACCTGGGAGACCCACTGCCAAATCACATTACACCCACCAGCAGGCCCTGTCACACACACCCCTTACACAAGCATACACCCCTGGGGCAGGCAATGGATTTACCCACTCTCACAATGGACATGTGACACAACAAGATCAATCCATAGCCAAAGAAGCATCCAAGCCAAAAATCTACATGTCAAACACTCAGGAGAACATATCAATCTGTCCCCCGCAACATACCCATCCACAAGTGAACATTGAGGGAAATGCTAGGCACATACAACTACCTGGAGGAACTGTGCCAACTTAAATATTTATGAAACATGGATGTCGCATGAAAGAGCATTAACATTGTCTCTCTCTCACACACAGGGCAACGTCATGGATCTCCCCCCAACAATGGGGGGGAAGAAGCACAGTCCCAGGTTCGGGAGGAACCTGATCCCACCGGCAGCGACGCCTCTCAACACTCCGCGGATGACCCCAACCTACCTTGACCCTCTGGTGTCCAAGCCCCTGCAGCACCTGCTTCAGGTACATCTGTGCCAACCACCACCCTCATTCCTGCCACATCCCAGGAGACACCCAGGAGCCCTGCCCGCACTGAACAACTGAGCCAGTCTGACCTGGACGGACAAGGTTCGCCGGGCACCCCGGAGGAGGCAGACAACCCCGCAACTGCCATCCCTCAGGGGTCCCGTAGACCCGATGTGCCCACAACGGCAGGCCAGGCTCGTGTGGGCAGGGGTGGTGGGAGTGGAGGCAGGCGGAGGTGAGAACCTGACCAGCCAGCTGAAGGGACCGGTATGTCACACATATGCAACATCATGGACGCATACCGGCGTGACACCAGGGCCATCAGCCAGGTAGTGGAGACCCTCACAGAGATGAAGAACCAGCAGGCCGAGCAACAAGCCAGTCAACAAGAACACCAAGGACGGATGGAGGCAAGACTGGCTGAGCTCCTGGCGGTGCAAACGGACATAAGCCGTTCACTCCGTCGGATCGCCGACAACATGGGCAACCCTCCCTGTGCCACCAGGCGAAGACCACCACCAGCCACAGGGAGGGAGGAGGAGGAGGATTCGTCCGACGGAGCGTCCCAAACATCGTCAAGGCCTGCATCTGGGGGTCCCGCGAGGAAGGTGGGTCATCCACGGAAAAGACAGTGAGAGGCAGCGGACCATCCACATCTCCCAGGTCACCTGGCCTGGCACCTGGCCTTCATGCGCAACAGCATCACCTCATTCACAGACATTCTCTGCCACATGGACTTACTGGTCACAGTCTGGCCAATGATGACAAACACTGTGTTCTGGACTCTGATGACTTCAAATGCCAAGGATCCCATCTCCCCTTGTGAACTTTAGATTCTAGGCACACTGTATAGCACCTATTTTTTCCCACAAAACACGCCCCCCCACCGAGAATAAAACTAAATTTCTTTAATTAGATGTTGCAGTCATTTTGCATGAGTACATAACATATGTGTGGGGAAATGTCAAACTATGCCTGAGTGTTGAACTAACTCCAGCCATCCATTCCCTGGGATCTGAGTCCGGTACAGGACACACATGGGTCACAATGTATCATCCAATACAGACATGGAGCACAATACTCACCCATGATGGCCTCAAGCTGCTGAGGGGGGGCTTGCAATACTGTGTGGACAGACCAATTTGGAAGAGTATCATTAAGGCGTAGAGGTCATGGCTCATGTGGAGGTTCCCGGGGAGGGAGTCCTAGGTATGTTTGGCCAGGGGGAGAACTATGTCCTGCATGCTGGAGTTCGGTGGATGTGAAGAATGGTGGCCAGGGCAAGGTTGGATGCACAGAGTTGGCCCAATGGGGTCTTGGATGACAGACGTCCAAGGTTGGTTTGGGGTCTGGGGTTGTGGACTGCCTCCTGAGGGTGAGGAGTGTGAAGGTCATCCTGCAGCAGACAGTGATCCATTGCAGCTATCTCAGGTGGACGGTGATGTGGCTGGGACGCGGGATGTTGAAGCTGAGGTGTGCAGATGCACCCTGGATGTGGACAAATTTTCCAGGAGTTTGGCTGAACTTGCTCCGTAGAGGGCAGGGGTGTAGTTGACACGGCTGGTGTCGTGGACCTGGGAGACGGTCTGTCTTGCCTTGGAGTGGATCTATCTGTGGATCATGTGCATCATGCGGAGGCTGTTGCAGCATGAGGTACAGATGCTGGTGAGGTGCATGGCAATTTTGAGCGACGAGTCCATGATGCACACCATCTTGTGTGCGTGGCCACTGGGTGCTGGTGCAGTGCCCTGGTGGGTGGAACACAAGGAGTTGACCCAGCTGTAGGGGACAATCCTCAGATGATTACCTCAGTCCTGTACAAGCCCAGCCTCAGGTGGCTGATGTTCAGCCATTCATCAACGCACCTCATGCCTTCTTGAAGGTTGGAACTGTCAATGGCTGTGTCTTTGGTGAGGGTGAGGAGCAGCTGGCTGTCAATGGCATACGAGATGATGATGAGGTTGTGTGCACATGTGATGGTGGAGAGGGGGGACCTGGACACAGTGAAGATTGACACGCTGAGAGATGAGCCCTGGGCCATGTGCCAGATAACGCAACTGTACTACATGCTGAAGGCCTGAGTCCCACTCCCATGGCCTTGCTGGTGAGCTACTTGGTGATTTCATCCTGGTCCAACCCCTGGATACCAGTGTTGGAGATGTGTGAGCTGACAGTGTGTGAGCACATTGTGCATAATGCTGTGGAGAGGTCAAGGGGTGTGACCTCACCATTGTTGAGCAGGGCAAAGTTGTCGGTGTTGGTGGCAATGATGCCGGTTGCAGTGGGGTGATTACTGTGGAAGATGGTCTTGTACAGGTTGACTGGAGCTCTTTGCGTGGAGGAAGTTTGTCAGTTGCTCGTTGACTGTCTTCCTGATGACATTTGCTGGCTAGGGAAGCACGTTGATGTTCCTTGAGAGCCAGCGTTCCTGCTGTCCATTGCCTAAGAAGGGCCTGGGTCACTGCATGCCTCTATCTACCATGGAATGTGGCTGACTCCAATGATACATACATGACGTGCTGCACGTGGGCTACAAGGATGGGGAATTGTGTGGTTGAGATCTGGTGTGGCAAGGGGCCTAATGGAGATCCCCAGGGGATGTTGCACATGAGCCGGGTGTTGTATCTGCTGATGATGGAAGTCCAAAACCTGAGGGTGGTTGGTCCAGCGTATAATAGTGCATTCTGCCTCTGTGTGCCAAGGCTTGCGTGTATGTCCATGAGCTTGCAGTGGTAGAAAGTTGCAAGGGATTGGCTCAGCCTTGCAAGGGTGGGGTGTCTTTTGGATGGAGAGCTGATGTCAGTGCACTCACGATGCTGATGAGCTCCTTGATGTCGCGCAGTCTTTTAGCCTCGGCCCCATCTGAATGATCTCCAATTGTCCTTGCTGATGATATGGTGATGGCTGTGTGTGCCGTTTTCCAGGGTTGTAAGGCCACTGATGGTTATTTGTGTTGCAAGCTGTGCACAAGAGTCCTGCTAGACGTGTATGAGTCCAGTAGGTCTGCCTTGTCCCAGGTGGCTTAATTGTTGATGTGCGTCACAGGAAGGTCCGTCAACGTGGCTAGATTGTTGGATCAGTTGCTGATCCAGTGTGTGAGGTTGCAGGGTGTGGTGGTGGTGTTGGTTCCAGTGTCCCACACAGCATGTCTGTGCTGACTTACATCAAGCATCTTTGGGGGATTTGTAGCGGGGTGTGTGGCAGTGTGTTGCTCGTCGGAGACGTGGATGCTAATGTGGATGGACCAATGATGGATGCTGGTGTGGTTCTCATCCAGCCAGAAGTTCCTGGCCCACAGCCACATGTATCCTGTGGATGTGAGGACGTGCGTGACGATGGACATGTTGATGGCTTTGCGGAATTGTGGATGTAGGCCTGGAGATCTGTAGATGAGCGTTACTCTGAGGGTTTGCAGGGGGTTTGTGCAAAACCGGATTTGTGACCCTGAGTGCGAATAGATATCAATTCATTCTCCGGGATTGTTAGTGCCGTCCCTGCGGGTGCTCTTGTATCCATCTGAGATGGTAAAGAAGAAGTTGTGTGCTGAGGATGCTTTCATCCAGGTCACTGTCATGAAGGTGATGTGTGGGCCTGTTGTGTTGAGGAGGTAACAGAATCCAATGGCGTGCTGGTGGACGGAGCCAGTGTGGAGTAGGAGGGACATGACCTGGTTGGTGTGACAGGGCCTGGAAGGCAGGGCAGCTCTGTGTAGGCAGTTGGAGTTGCACACTCAGTATGCGAAGGTGTCGTGTGTGCGCTTAGGGTATGCCTGAGACCATGAGGTTGATTTTCGGTTGGACATTGCTTGAAGGGTGGCTGCAACATGAGACTGTTGTGTGATGTGGGTCATGCAAGGACATGAGGGTCGTGCAATGTGCACGTTGCATGCGCTGACGGTCCTGCCTTTGGCACCGCATGGCTGCAACAGTGGCACAGACAAGCTGATGACAGCCTAATGAATGGATGGAGGGAGGAAGGGAGGAGCATCTTGGAGGCGTGTGGGTTGCAGAATCCAGGAACTTGGTGGGTCCTTGCCGCAGGGGCCGCAGCAGCAGGCGGCATGTACTGGAACCTAGGCCAAAAGTAGCACACAAAGACAAGGATGTCAGAAAGGATAACTGCAACAGGTGTATGTAAAGGAAGGAGTGTCAGGTTACTCATGGTTCACCCAGAGAAAATGGATTAACAATCACCAAAAATGACTGACACAGGATCAGGAAACAGATGGCCGAGCTGCGCACAGGAGACACACCCTCAGCAGGCGTTGACGGCCCGTTGGGGGGAGCAACCTGCCCAAATACATACACAACCATGGACTTCATGCACAATAGAGATTATAAGCCATGAAGAACTGCATGCATGTTGCCAAACTACTCATAGACTCATATGCACAATCTTTGACAACTATGCCAGAGATGACGCTTGCAAAGTGGCAAGAGACCTGCATTGACAGAGATGAGGCACTTTGGAGGGTGAGGAACACCTTTATTACTCAGGCTCACACTAAGGGAAATGCATCAATATGAACAGACTCACAGGTCATTTGACTGAACATTTGGGACCTACGCTGGACACCCCCTTCACAACACGGATGTTGTAAATCCAAATGAACTGGCACACAAGTTAAGGGGTTGAGCCAAACACCTCCTGCTGCACACGGAGAGGCTGCAATTTCCCATTGAGCCTGTTATGGGGATGTCCCACACTATGTCCACCCGTAGCATCCCGTATATTTCAGAGGGAAGTTTTACACACATTGATGCCTTCATCAGAATCCAAAAACCATTACAGATGACTGTCACAAAGGGTGACTATCAATTCATGGGAGTCATGCTACATGTTATATGCCCCATGGTGAGTCGACATGTGTGCATGGTAACACAACATATACAGAAGCAGTCCCCACACATTCCAAACACATACAACACCCAAAATGCCTTGATGCAATCTTTACCCAAAATGACATTTCCCCATGTCCATGCATGGAACGCTGATTCAGCACATGTTGCAATACTCATGAGGAATAGCAGGAGGACAACGATGACACGAGCAGACAACATGCACAAGAACCTGGGAATGACAGACACACAAGAATTCAGCTAAAATATTTTTCTCCGCATACATGGTCTTTTTTTTTTTTTTTTTTTTTTTTATTCAGCAGAGCAAGAGGTACAAGGAAAAAAGAAAAATAGAAAAAGAAAAAACATTGCGAAGTACAATTAGCATTCATATCATAGATAATATGGCTTTAAAATGTAATAGTACAAAGAAAAAGAAGTACTAGGAGAAAGTGCAATGTGCCTAGTGCAAAACAGCAAAAGTACATATACGCAATAACCATTAAAGTGCAAGTGCCAAACATGAATAGTTGCAATAGTATTGCAATAAATAACATTCGTTAACATATAAAAAACGATACAAAAACATACATTAAAACAATTCACCACTTCAATAGTATAACATCTATAAAGAGCAGAATAGGTTCTTAATGAAAGCCAATCAAGACATAGATACACTTCCAATCGAAAGTGCAATGTGCCATGTACAAACAGCAAAAATACAATCATCCAATCCACTAAAGTGCAAGTGCGAAACATAACTATTTACGGAAGTATTGCGATCAAAGGAATTCAATAACATAAAAACTTCAATTGAAACAAACCGAGTTTCAAAACGGTTCACCACTTCCAGTATTTAGAACATAATTACTAAAAAGTGCTACTACATTCTTGGCAGGCAATAAAAAAGGGAGATTCACTTTCATATAGAGTTCGGATATGGAGAGGACTACTGTGTATATCACCTCCAAAATTGCATTTTCCTATTAAGTCTTCTCCAATATTTCAAAAAACCTCCAATTTTGCTCGTATATTTTTAATACATGGTCATTTACTAAACAGGAACAATGTTGTCCCCTTGCTAATTTAAAACAAAGTGTCTCAGCTAAAATATGTGGAATGACATCATCACTCGAGTGACACATCAGAACACACATCTAAGTCACTTAGCATACAGTCAGCTGGACACAAACATTGCAACACATGCCACCCAAGGCTCCAAGCGTGCATACTCAGACTCAGTGACTCACCATTATGAGAAGAAGTTGCGCATGAGCTGACTCCCGATATCCTCCTCCTCCTTCTCTTCCTTACTTGCCTCGTGACCAAGCCCTTCATCCACCATGGGTGGATGTTCCTGCTCATCCTGCTCCAGGATGAGTGGCACTGCCTTCTCCACTGCCATGTTGTGCAGCATGCAGCACACGAGGAAGATTTTGCAGACCTTCGCCGGTGCATATGGGAGGGACCCGCCTGTCTTGTGAAGGCACCGGAATCGGCTCTTCAGGAGGCCAAACATCCTCTCAACCACTCGCCTGGTCTGCCCGTGTGCATTGTTGTACCGGTGATCTGCAACTGATCTTGGGTTGCGGAGAGGCGTCATCAGCCCTGGCATGTTGGGAACATCATGTAAATAAGTGGGTCAGGAGATGCCGTAAGAGCCAAAGATACCGCAACACACAGGACAAACAGAGTATACCCACCAACAAGACATGCTCATTTATTGTGCAGCCGCAGCATCATTTGTGGCACCCTGCTATGCCTCATGATGTAGGCATTGTGTGCTGACCCTGGAAAACGTGCACAGACATGGGAAATCAGCATGTTAGCAAGACACACCACAAGGGCATTTATAGAGTGGTAATGTTTACGGTTGCGATAGGCTACCTCCTGTGCCTGTGGTGGTACCAAAGCCACATGTGTCCCATCAATGGACCCAATAACATGGGGCATCCCTCCCAGGGCATAGAAATCACCCTTGACACCTGTCAACTCCTCAGGAGTCAGAAAATGGATGAATTCATCAAGGTGCTCCAACATGGCTGCCAAAACATCACGCAGGACACGACTGAACATTGTCTGTGACATGCCACCAACATCAGCTATGGTGAATTGAAACGTACCTGTGTCAAAAAAATGTAGGGCTGCCATCACCTTCACCTTGGGGGTCAGTGCAGTAGGATACCTGTGTCACGGTTGGAGGTGTGGTGCCAGCTTGTCAGTCAAGTCCTCAATCAACTGTTGAGTGTAACGTCAGATGCAGGCACGTTCCCTCATGGCACCCAAGTCTGGCATTGTTCGGGGGACAGGTGGTGCCCTGCAGAAAATTATAATGAATAACGAAGATTGAGAGCATAACAACATCAATGTCAATGAACAGAGCACATGCTCAACTGCTACTACACATCTGGTCTGTGCAATACATCCAGGACACGTATGCCAGCTTGGTGATACTCCTACGAAAAGCCAGATACACCCGTTGATTGGCAAGTCTACATGACATGCCCTGAAACGAGCTGGGGGCCAGTCTGAGTGAACAGCCAGAGACATCACAGGAGTGACATACATCCACATAGCTGCATTTAAAGGATGTCATCTCATACAGACAGCTGACGGCAAGCTAGACGCACAGGTCACATGGAATGTCAAATGTACAGATCACACATATTGCGATGAAGGGGTACACGTGAAAACAGAAAACATAGACATTGTGACGACGCAGATATGTCCTCATGTCAAAATATCATGTTTGATGCATACAGACCCTGCTTACATGGGAATCAACATGTGGTATGATGTGCATAGATGTGTGCCATGCCCATCTCCACACAGACACATGTTGGATGCAGCAACAGCAGATGTAGTTGACGGAACACTAACAGCAAGCTCATGGGAACACATGACACACACATGACATAGTCACATCGGGGCACGCTGATTGTGAAATGTCAGTTGTTAGTGTCCCTGTCCCGGGCATCAGGGGACAGTTGCGGGTGGTGGTGACTGTGCCATACCAGTGATGCTGTGCTTGACACGTTTGTACTACAGGCTCACATGTGCAAAGTGTGAAGGGGAAGTGTGCCACATAGTGCCCCATCACACATGACATGTGTACACAGGTCATCACACATCAATTGTGCAACTACATGAGGAGACATGTGCAATTTCACTGCCTGACACACCTAGGCCCTGCACATGAAAGTCTGCAATGACAATGACTTGATGTACAGCCTTGTTCGAGTCGGAGACCTCCATTCCTTTTGTGTGCCCATCCTATCACCAGTGTAAGCGTGTGAAACGCACCGTACACACGCTCTGAGAGCATGTGTATGGTCCGTATCACTATTGCAGTGGTGCCATAGTAGTACGCGTGGTCCGGATCGTACACACGCGCTTACTCCTACGGCACCACTCCTATAGTGATACGGACTATACACACGCTCTCAGAGCGTGTGTACGGTCCGTTTCACTATTGTAGTGGTGCCGTAGGAGTACGCGTGGTACGGACCATACACACGTCGTGTGTATGGTTCGTATCACTATAGTAGTGGTACCGTAGGAGTACACGTGGTACGGACCGTACACACGACGTGTGTACGGTCCGTATCACTATAGTAGTGGTGCCGTAGGAGTACACGTGGTACGGACCGTACACACATCGTGTGTATGGTCCGTATCACTATAGTAGTGGTGCCGTAGGAGTACGCGTGGTACGGACCGTTCACACATGCGTACTCCTACGGCACCACTACTATAGTGATACGGACCGTACACACGCTCTCAGAGCATGTGTGCAGTCCGTATCACTATTGTAGTGGTGCCGTAGGAGTACGCGTGGTATGAACGGTACACACGACGTGTGTTCGGTCCGTATCACTATAGTAGTGGTGCCGTAGGAGTACGCGTGGTACGGACCGTACACACGTCGTGTGTACGGTCCGTGTCACTATAGTAGTGGTGCCGTAGGAGTACGCATGGTACGGACCGTACACACGTCGTGTGTATGGTCCGTATCACTATTGTAGTGGTGCCGTACGTGTACGGGACGTGTGATACGCACCGTACATGTTTTTTGGAATAAAAAATTACATAGGGGACAAGTATTAGGCCCGAAATGCATGCTGGTTGTCATGGATACAGAGATTTCAGTTGCAATGTGGCCATCATGTGGGCTTGAAAAGTCAGTTGGCCCAAAAATTACAATGTTGCAAAGTGGTGTTTGCCTTGCTATGATGCTCAAAATTTGAACCATGCAAATTTATGTCATTGGTGTATGTTTAAAAGGATTTGAGGAAAAGTAGGATGCAAATGAGTCTGAACAATCACTCTGTACTCCTGTAAATGAAAGCCCCCAGCAAGACAGATATAAGTCACCCAGAACCCATGAGAGGGCACTTGCCTGCACTATTTTCCTGTCGACCACACTGCTGCTGTCTGTGCTTCCTCTGGCACCATGTCGCGGACTGTGGAGAGGGCCCAGCCATTCACACTTGAGGAGAATGAGGCATTGCTGAATGTCCTCCTCCCACAGTACCCCAGTCTGTATGGGAGACCAGGGGAGCAGGTGAGTGTTGACTCCACTGCCTTTGACTGTGCACCTTTTTTGTGACTATCACTTCTGGCATTGTGTCCAGGTGTGACAGACATGCAATGTGGTTTAGAGTGGGTTCCGGGGGGGGAAAGGCTTATATCTGTCATGCAGAGCATGATGTAGTTCCTGTGTGCACTACTCACTTGCATTGTGCTTACTGTGACATTCACTGCATAGTGCATGACACATTCAGCCTGGCAAATCCTTGGTGGCATTTTTTGGCTATTGTCCTGAGGTGATTCAGTGGTCCCCCCGGTGTGACAGGTGACTGTAGCCACAGATGTGTATGAGTTGAGTGGAGCTGTGGTGAGAGTGTACAAGTGATGTGTACGCCCTCCTGGACATTGATGTGTGTGAAGGTTCCTTGTCATGTGGGTGAGTGTCTATGTGAAGTGTTGCACCACAGCTGCATGGAGGAGGCAACAGCTCTACCCATCTGATCTGAGAAGAAAGCCGTGCTGTGTGTCTGACTTGCTGAGCCAGCCCAACACCTGTGACACCCCACAGGCAAGTGGCACATGTGCAGAGTGAGGTATGTATCTGCTGTTGCCAATGGCAGGTGATTGATCTGTGCCTGTGTGTGTCTGTGTATTCTGCTGAGGTTGTGTCAGCGGCCTGGGGCATGTAACTGCTTTGAGGTGCTGTCCATCATCCTGGTGTTGCATGTGATGCACAGTGTGTGCCATGATCAAGGAGTGTGTCGCACCCCTCCTGCCACCTGTGTACTTTCAATGCCATGTAGTGCATTGGGGCTTCCACAGAGGTCAATGTCTATATGAGTAAGATGCTATTCCTTGGCAGCATCCTATGCCCTGTTCAACATATCATCGATGTTCAAATGTGTGTCTCTGTGACATGGAACAGGTGTATTGATGTTGTCTCACTTTGTCATCCTCACAGGTAACTGCCTAGGAGAAGGGGGGGATCTGGAAGGAGATCGTGAGGGCCGTGAGAGTGGCGGGGGGTCGCAGTCGGCGCCTAGCCCAAGTCCAAAAACGATGGCAGGACATCTGGTGCTGGACCCGTGCTCACCTCCACCTTTGGTGCTGCCCCACCCCCTGTGGTGGAGACGTCCACCCCTGCACCCACCACACCTGGCCTTCCCCCTCCTGTCCCTGTGGTGCCTGGTCCTTCCCCACATGATGCCCCCCCGGTCGACGCACCTGAGCGTTCCTCTGTGCAGGCAAGCTAGGGGAGAAGCGTGCCCATGTGTCCCCCCAAGGACTTCTATTATGGACTGGCCATTGGCCTTTGTATATAGTGTCATTTCATTATTTGTTTTTTATGCTGAATAAATCATTTATTTTTTTACTTTGAACACTATTGCATTTCAGGTATTGATATTGGTGCTGAGACTCCAGGAGTTGGTGTTGTGGTAATGTGTTATGGGTCTGAGAAATGTTCTAGTCTGATGGTCATGAGGTGGACCATGGTATCTGCGTGCCATCACAAGGTCTCTGCAAAGAATCATTGGTAGTGTGTGTTATTTTGGTTTTGAGATATTGTCCCAAGGAGTGTTCCTTCCTCTGTGGCACCTGACATCTTCCCTGCAAAGAGTTGCACAATTGTTGTGCTGACCTGTGTCTACATTTCCTTTGTTGGTGACGGATCCCTTCAACTATGGCCATGCCTGCTCAGCAATGTCTCCGGCTGCATCGTCTGTGCCATCCTTGCTAGTCACTGTACTTGTGTATTGAGTATGTCGAAATGCCTTCATGGAGAAATTCTCCCTTTTCAGCACTATGCATGTGTGTACTCCCGGCCTAGCACACATATGGTACTTGTTCTGCAGGGTATTTGGGCACCTGACTCACAATTGTGGGCATTGTATCTGTGGGAACTCCACACTAGTCCTTCCATGAGAGACAACATCTTGGTGGCTGGCCCAGCACCTGAACATTCCTATCAGTCCTGGGATGTGCGTGACAGTGTGTGTTCCCTTTGGCTCTCTTAGTTTAGTAGGCAGTGATATGACTATACAGTCTTGTGGCATGTTCTCAGTGTGTGTATTGTGCTGCATCCGCCAGGGGTGGGTATGCATGTTTTATTTGTCCTCACACCCACATGTGGTGTGTCATGCAGTGGGGGAAAGACATCCATCCTCCTGGGATTGGGACACTGCTGTCAGTGATGTGTTGTTATGGCACTATCATCATTGTCCAAAGTTAGGGATGCGTACATACACCCATGGAGTTGTGGTCATCTGATAATGATGTACACCCCCCCATGTCTCTGTCCACTGCTGGGAGTCCTCTGCACCCACCCATATATGTCTGTCCACTGCTGGGAGTCCTCTGCACCCACCCCTCACATGTCTGTCCACTGCTGGGAGTGATATGCACTCACCCCTCATATTGCAGGCCTCTGCTGGGAGCCCTCTGCACCCACCCCCATGTCTCTGTCCACTGCTGGGAGTCCTCTGCACCCACCCATATATGTCTGTCCACTGCTGGGAGTCCTCTGCACCCACCCCTCACATGTCTGTCCACTGCTGGGAGTGATATGCACCCACCCCTCATATTTCAGGCCACTGCTGGGAGTCCTCTGCACCCACCCCCACGTCTCTGTCCACTGCTGGGGGTCCTCTGCACCCACCCCCATGTCTCTGTCCACTGCTGGGAGTCCTCTGCACCCATCCCCATGTCTCTGTCCGCTGCTGGGAGTCCTCTCACCCACCCCCATGTCTCTGTCCACTGCTGGGAGTCTTCTGCACCCAAATACAGTTACTGGGAAATATTGTTGTAGGCAACAAAAAGGTATCTAACAGTTGGCAACGTCTGGTACCTTACCAGTAAAGTCCTCTGCGTTACGGACAACTAGAAGGATTTGGATGATATTTAATATCAAATTCACTAATTTCACTGGACATGCTGCCGTTGTACAAAAAGATGCAGAAAGATGCAATATGGTGGATAATTACAGCCAGGTATGGAAATCCACACTTGCATTGAGACCTACTGGAGTATTATAATCAAATTTAATAATGTATTTGGTCTCAAGTTTTCTCAGTAAGGATTCACGGTCACCACCCCGGCAAAGCGGAAATACTGCATCCACCACATAGTAACACAGATAGTCCAGACAACTGTTGTGCTTCTCTTTAAAGTGTCTGGCCACCAGATAATTGTCATCCTGGTTACTTATAGCTCTCATGTGCTGGAGTACACATTTATGTACCTGCAACTTGGTACTCCCCACATATTGCAGGCCACACGTGCACTCCAGCACATAAACGGCAAAGTCAGTCTTGCAGGTTAAACTCTTGGAGATAGTTACTGGAACAGCATTAAAGGGAGTTTTATACATAGTTTTGTTCCTACCATATTTACAAGCCTTGCAGGAGGCACATTTAATGAACCCCTTCGACGATTGAAGCCATGAAGATTTAGATCTAATCTCTGGGCTACTGCTGACCAACATATCGCTCATTGACCGAGCTCTACGAAAGGTTAGTACCGGGGCCTTCGGGAGGGTCACCCCGATGACCGTGTCACCCTGAATGACTCCCCAATGTTTGTTAAAGATAATGTGCAGATTATTGTGCTGCCGACTAAACGTTGTAATCAATCTAGGGGGGTCCATGATCACATTCTGTTCAGTTGGTTGAGAAATGAAACTGTTTTTAATGCACAATGCATTCTCGTGGGAGATGCTATTAGCTCTTTGAATGGCACTGTCCAACAAGTGGGTCTGATATCCCCTGACCAGAAACCTGCACTTACTTTCTTGTTGGGCCTTAATACAGTCCTCCTCTGTATTACAGATGCGTCTGATACGCAACATCTCCCCGAAAGGGATGCTACGTATCAGATGCTGTGGATGGTGGCTGGAGGCATGTAACACTGTATTCCCTGCTGTTAACTTTCGATGCAGTCTGGTGCGTAACTGGCCATTGTGTATATACACCTCAACATCCAGAAAAGCATCAGAAGTCTTACTGATATAGGATATAGGATGTGAATTCCAAATTGAGATCATTTACATTTAACTCTTTGACTCTTTGATAAAGGAGCTGGCTGCTGTTTCAGGTCCCCTCCAAATAAGGAACAGATCATCAATGTAACGATACCACGTCACGATATGCTCGTTCATGATATAATTAAATTTTACTCTGAGGACCTGCTCCTCCCATAGTCCCATGTGCAAACATGCGTAACTAGGGGAGAAGCAGGCCCCCATCGCTACTCCTCTCAATTGCTGGAATATCTGGTTCTGAAATAAAAAATAATTATTATTCAGACAAGTCATCACCATATCCAGCAGCATTTTGTTGTGTTGTAACATATGCATTGGTTTGGTTCGTAGAAAATGTTACATTGCTCTATTGCCATCCATGTGATGTATGCTAGTATAGAGACTGGTGACATCGAGGGTAACCAATAAAAAGTCCTCCTGCCAATTAACAGACTTAATCTTTCTCAGAAAATCCCCTGTGTCCTGCAAGTATGATGGCAACCTTTTAACATGTTCCTGTAAGAAAAAATCAATGTAACGGGAAGTGTTTTCCAACATACTGTTTTTGGCTGAAATTATCGGCCTACCAGGGGGATCATCCGCGTTCTTATGGATCTTTAGGATTAGGTAGAATGCTGGAATTACCGGATGATTGGTCTTGAGAAATTTGAACTCATCACTGCTCAATAATCCGGCACTTTTCCATGAAAGTAATTTACTATTGAAACTATTCCATGCTGTTTTAACCATTTCCCAGTTCGCCCGCCTATAGCACTGGCGATCATTAAGATGTTGAAAAGCCTCATTCATATACATTTCTTTAGGCCATAACACAATGTTACCTCCCTTGTCCGATTGGCGGATTATCAAATTGTCCTTGTCCTGTAATTTTTTCATGAGGCTACCATAGCAGTTGTTTTGTTTGAGTTTTCTGCATTGCGCCCGAATAGTAGAAATATGCAATTTCTTCAACTCAGTTGTGACCAATTCAATGTATATATCAATGTTATCGTGCAGCATTATGGGGTTAAAGGTCGATTTTGGTTTAAAACCTGTTAAACCCGGCATATTCAGTCTAGGATCATCACAGATGGTTATATTTGTGCTGTCCAATGTCCCTTCCCTGTGCAGATTCTGTAAATCACTTAGTAAGTCATAATCCTTAACCGTAAATAAAGCAGGACTAACGTTATCATACAGCCTGACTTCTTGAGTTGTTTGAGGTTTATTCTTGTTGAGTGAATACAATTTTCTCAATTTTAGTTTGCGGGTGTATTTATACAGATCAATGCGAATTTGTGCATAGTTGAAATCATTGGGCGAGCAGTAAGACAGGCCAAGAGACAACATTTGTTGTTCTTTATTGGTAAGCTGCATGTCAGTTAAGTTGATGATAGAGAGAGGATTGCTATTGGGACTTATTGTTTGCGATTCCATTTCTTTTGGTATTTCTTGTACTGTGGCTTGACGCTGACATCTGATTTTGTGGCACTGTCTGCGCTGCCTTCGTTTGAGGTATATGTATATACATATATATAGTAACACAATTCCGATGAAAAGTGAAGGCTGTCTAGCAGGGCGGTCCGTGCAGGGGTAATCGGCAGCCCCAAATATAACACACCACAGATTCCGATAGTAAATCAAGCACGGACACCAAGGAGATTTGCAGTTCAAGTTGGTGTATTGCCTGCAAACACAACGCGTTTCAGCTTTCGCCTTGTTCACGCTTGACGCAAAGTTTTCTGATAAAGCTAAATATACTACAATGTTATTAACACAAACAACAGACTAATAGTATTGCCCATAGTGAGACACAGGGAAAAGTAGCGGCCATCTTAGCACTATGTTGAATTCAATACAATAACTTCTTGTAATGAGCATAATGTTACTCCGCCATCAAATTGAATTGGAAAGATAACACAATGGCTACTATAAGTAAATGATGCTTGAACGCTCTCATGATCAGTCTGATAAACACTTAAAATCATGTGCAAGCCTTCACAGATATTCAATCTGTCATGAATTTGATCAAGTACAAAGTTAATGCCCCAGTGGGCGAAATGCCAAAATATATTCAATAATTATTGTAAATAAAATTGCTTAAATGTTCTCACGATCAATCAAATAATCCATTGACATTTTATATAAGCCTTCACAGACATAAAGCCAGCCATAAAGTTAATGGAAGTACAAAAATAACGCCCTAGAGGGCAAAGTAATAAACAGTGTTACAACAAAATGCAGTGTTACAATAAATCAATAAGTCAATGATATGTTTATACATAAACCCGGTACTTGAGCTCATCAGTGGCCTGTTCATGCGTTCGATACCTGTCCCTGAAAATACAATAAAATGTGCTTTAGTGTAAAATAACAGATCAAATTAACAGCAACAACATCCTACACAATATATCATGGTTACATTAATTATGCAAATGCACAGACAGTTCCTCACTCGAATTCAGACCTTTAGGGAACATAGTTTCGAAATCCACAATATATCTCGATTCCAGTTGTCTAAGGTGGAGTCATTTATTTCCTCCGCGTACATTATCACTCACAGCATCGATCACTGCCATTCTAAGCAGCCTCTCATTTTGCAAATGTTGCTCAAAAAAATGTCGCGCAACAGGGTATTGCCTGTTATTATTGCGTATGGCTCTAATATGCTCGAGCACTCTTTTTTTGGCACGATGAATTGTGCTACCAATATATGCCTTATTGCTAGGGGCGGGCGGAATTTGTGTAATCGCGTTACGCAAATCTCCGCGAAACGGTAAAAAATCTCCACGAACATGCAGAAAGTCCGCAAACACGCGGAATTGCTTGTTCGCGATGTTTTTTTCCTGTTCACAGTTGCTGTTTGCGTGCTCGGGGAGAAATATCTCGCGAACATGCATTTTGAGAACGCAAACAAGAAAAAATTTCGCAAAGTTGCGGAAAGCAGAATTTTGGGCAATTTCGCGTTCTCCGCGGAACGCGAAATTACCGAAATTCCGCAAATTCCGCGAGCAGAACGGAATTTACCGCCCAGGCCTACTTATTGCATGGACAAATCAGAGCAAATACACAATATATTGTGTTGCAAGTAAGGGCTTTTTTGATACTAAACTCTTTACTCATGCCCGAAAAATGTAACACAGTACAGTCAGAGCTATTTTTGCACGCTTTGTAATTCTTACAGCATCGAAAACCCGGGCGGCCGCCCACTTTGGGTTTAATAGAGTCAGTTATCATATTAGGACTAAGCTCATCTCTTAATGATTTACTTTTCTGAAAAGTAATTTGTGGATGATTGTTTAGATGTTTCTACAAGTTACTATCAGTAAGTAACACATGCCAATATTTGTCCAAAATATGGCGCACATCATGTGCTTGTCCTGAATACATAGTAATGAACCGTAAGCTCTCCGATTCAGATGAACGTTGAACAGGATGCAATAACTCATTATGTGCCACCTCATCCACTCTCTTACATGCCTCATTGATTGTTGTTTGTTGATAGCCCCTGTCTTTGAAATGTTGTACCATAATTTCTTTTTCCCTTAAATAACTACTCTCGGTACTGCAATTTCGCTTAGCGCGCAGTAATTCGCAATAAGGGATGCTATAAACTAACTTCCGAGGATGTGCACTGGAAGCGCTCAAAATGCTGTTACCGGCAGTTTTTTTACGAAATAGGTGTGTGTGCATGGAGTGATCTTTAATCTCCACTACAATATCAAGAAACTCTACAGATGTCCTACTGATATTCTCAGTGAAGACCAAATTAAATGCATTGTCATTAAGTTTCTTGACAAATGCAATAGCAGAGTCAACATCACCGTTCCAAATAAAGAAAACGTCATCAATATATCGGAGCCACAGGACACAATTAGCAAACTCCACCAATTGGGAGGCCACCTGCTCCTCCCACCAGCCCATGACTAAGTTGTCATAGCTGGGGGTGAAGCAGGTGCCCATAGCGGTGCCCTGTGACTGCCGATAGATGACATCTTCAAATAGGAAAAAATTATTCGTCAGGCAGAATTTAATCATGGCCAGAATCATTTCCGAATGGTTTAGTAGAGAGATAGAACGAGCCTTTATGAAGTGTTTCACAGCCCTTAAACCAAGCTGATGTTCTATGCTGGTATATAGGCTGCCCACATCCAAAGTGACCAAAGTATACTCAGATTCCCAGTGAATCCCATCAATAGTTGTTAAGAAATGTGTTGTGTCCCGTAGATATGCTGGCAGACCAACCACAAACGGCAGTAAGTAATGATCAATAAAACGGGATGTGTTTTCCAACAGGGAGCCAATAGACGAAACTATAGGTCTCCCTGGAGGGTTAACTGGGTCCTTGTGTAGTTTTGGAAGCAAATACAAAACAGGGATCCTGGGGTGAGGGCATTTGAGATAGTTGTACTCCTCCCACTCCAATAGTCCCTTCTCTCTCCACTCCACCAAAGATTCCTCATATTTCAAATTGGATTGCATAATTGCATTTCTGTCAGATATAGAATAACATGTCTGGGGGCATTAACTTTGTACTTGATCAAATTCATGACAGATTGAATATCTGTGAAGGCTTGCACATGATTTTAAGTGTTTATCAGACTGATCATGAGAGCGTTCAAGCATCATTTACTTATAGTAGCCATTGTGTTATCTTTCCAATTCAATTTGATGGCTGAGTAACATTATGCTCATTACAAGAAGTTATTGCATTGAATTCAACATAGTGCTAAGATGGCCGCTACTTTTCCCTGTGTCTCACTATGGGCAATACTATTAGTCTGTTGTTTGTGTTAATAACATTGTAATATATTTAGCTTTATCAGAAAACTTTGCGTCAAGCGTGAACAAGGCGAAAGCTGAAACGCGTTGTGTTTGCAGGCAATAAACCAACTTGAACTGCAAATCTCCTTGGTGTCCGTGCGTGATTTCCTATCGGAATCTGTGGTGTGGTATATATATATATATATATATATATATATAGATATATATATATATATATGTGTGTTTACATTTTAAAAATCTGTCTCATTTGTTAAATATACATTTAAATATATTTGTTTATAAATCAAAGTTAGTATTTAATTTTTGTGTATTTTCATATTTTTAAATATCTATATATATATATATGTGTATATATATATATATATATACATATATATATATATATATATATATATATCTATATATATATATATATATATATTACCTACTGGCGGTCGCCAGTAGGTAGTTATAGTTAGGACCACGTTTCCATAGGAAATCCGCAACATTCTATTTTGAATAACTTTGGCGCCGGTTGACGAATCCTCGCGAATTTTTCAAAATAGGTGGGGCGCTACGCTCCGCTCCTACCCTGAAAGTCTCGGGGGGATTCGTCAAGCGGGGGCTGAGATAAAAGGAGGGTCCCAAAACGCGTTTTTCCCATGCATTTTTCCATAGGACCTTTAGACACAGCTACAGCCCGAACGGCTGAACAGAATTACTTGAAATTTGTCAGAGAGGTAGTCCTCAGGTCAAGGAAGTGCCTTTTGTAGGTTTGGTGTAAATCTGTTCAGTAGATTCTGAGAAAATAGCCTTTAAATCAATATATATATCTGAGCCAGCTTACGGTGCGCTTACGGTGCGCTTACCGTACGCGTACCGTGGCGTGCGCGAGCGCGATTCTGATTGGCCCTTAGATCTTAGTAAACAACTAAACATTCGAATCGGTCGAAACCAGGAAGCGGCGGCCGCCATTTTCTATCTCGCACTCTGACAGGGGGTTGAAAAACAAAGTGCAAATCATGTAAAGGGGCTGTTTACACAGCTCCCAAGCACCTAACCATGTCGAGGGAGTCCCCAACGATCCCCCAAGTGAAAAAAGGCAATTTTAATTTTTTCGAAAATTTCGCCGATTACGCTTACCGTACTTGTACGGTAAGAAATAATAAAAAAAAAAAAAAAATCCACATTCTCCCCACCCCGTGTGCAAAAGGTGCCCGAAGGGCACCTTTTGTGCATGGCTCATCAGAGATAAACAAAACATATATTTTACCTGTCACAACTATGCTCATCATATGACCTCCATGTGCGCACGGTGCGCGAAGCGCATCGCGCGTTCATGGCCCATCTAGCGTAACGTGGGCACGCGGTGCGCAAAGCGCACCGCGTGCTCACTGTGCGCGCACGGTGCGCGAAGCGCACGGTGCGCGCACGGAACGAACTGCGTTAAGTGGGCGCGCATGCCACAAATGGCGTAAAGTAACTTAGCATTTAAAAAACCGTACAAATTCACTGAAAAAACCATAGGTTTCACACACGTTATAGTTAGGAATTAGCATTTAAAAAACCTTGCAAATTCACTGAAAAAACCATAGGTTTCACACATGTTATAGTTAGCTGGACATTTTACTGATAAAAAACCAATGAAATTCCCCCGTTATAGTTACTGTAGGCAACTATAACTCACGCGACCGTAATCCTCTGCTGATGACATATGTGTCTTTATGAAAAAAAAATATTTGTAATATATGTATAGCTAAAATTTAATGGAAGAAGACATGGGCAAATAAGTGTCTAAATACAGTATTAGCATCAGCAGAGGATCACGGTCGCGTGAGTTATAGTTGCCTACAGTAACTATAACGGGGGAATTTCATTGGTTTTTTATCAGTAAAATGTCCAGCTAACTATAACATGTGTGAAACCTATGGTTTTTTCAGTGAATATATATATATATATATATATTAAATCGATATTTAATACAACTTTATTATTGTAATTGATATTTTTTCTGATATGTTTGTACTTAGCTGTTTAAGTAAAGGGATTCAATATTTTTGCATTCTCTATTTTTACCTCAATTTTTTTTAATCTATATTTTTGTGGTCAATATTCTATCAGTAAACCTAGCCCACTCCTCCTCCCCTAATTCGGGCTTGCAACGTTCTGTTTTACTACCCGGAGAGAATCAAGTTTAACAGTCGGGTTCTTGGTTCCCAGTAAGAGAAAGTTGGGGACATATTCTTTGTATAAGACTCACATCACAAGGTCAATATTCAGAATAAATACAGAGACAACAAAAAAATGTAAACCAATTAAATGTTTAATATTTTAAAAGAAACCCCAAAGGCAAATAAAAGAGCTCACAGAAATACATTTCACGATGAGTCTAATAGTCAAAGGGGCACATTCTCAAGGACTTATCACCGAGTTAGTGGCACTTTATCGAAGCCAAAGTGGTGATAAATGTATCGCTTTATTCACAAGCTGGTGCTAACAGCCGATATCACCAGTTTTCCTATGATAGCAGCCTCAAACATCATCGCCACAGATGACACCGGCAACTAATGCTAATGATATGCAGAGTAGGCGTTCCCGTACAAAAAGTCGCGGCAACACTCTCGAAGGCCAGCCAGATCAGCGATAAGATCCAAAAACTTGCGATAAGGCGCGTTAGTAGCAGGGATTTAACACCTGCTCTTACCTGGTGTTAAGTCGGACAACAACCTGCACCATAGAAGGGAGCCCAGCCCAGAGCCACACCTGAAGAACAACAGATGCCATGGAGCTACTGATCATGCAGCTTGGACAACCAAGAAGGCCACAACAAATACCACCGCCACTGTCCCCAAGCCCGCCATCCCCCCATACCCTCCCCCGGACTACCACAGAGGCAGCGCAGACAAAGACAGCGGACCATCAAAAAACGCACCAGCCTCACAGACTGAACACCAGAGGATGTCATTGCCCACTACAGGCTCTAAAGGACAACCATCCTCCGCATCCTCACCCACATTGCCCACAGGCTGACGGTAACACAGCGGACAACCAACAAACCTCCACAGACAAAGCTGCTGGCTGTGCTGCACCTGTTGGCCTCTGGGACCTTCCAACCAACAACTGCCAGAGTCGGAGGAGTCTCACAGCCAGCCCTACCCAAGTTCCTCACACGTGTCTTGGATGCCATCATCAGCTTAGTACACCAGCACCTTTACTTCCCACACACTGCGCAGGAACAGCTGGAGACCAAGCAAGGGAACTACGCCATAGCTGGCTTTCCACACGTGTTGGGGCAATCGACTGCACACATGTACTCCTTGTGCCCCCTGCCACCACAGCACGCAATTACCTCAACAGGAAGCACATGCATTCCATCAATGTGCAGGCAATAGTGGACCACAGGGGACTCTTCACCAATGTCGTCGCCAACTACCCAGGCAGAGTGCATGATTCTTTCATCTTCCAACAGTCCATCATCAACCAGTGCTTTGAGGATGGCATCTATGCAAATGCAATGCTCATCGGTACGTACCAACTGAACACACCACAAACCTTAACGCCACCAACATACAACTCACACCTCTGAGAATGCACATGTTACAAAATCACACACAACATGACAAACAACATGCCCACATACCAGACACAACAACACAACTTAGGGGCCGATTAGGATGGCGGGTGGACATTAGTCTGCCCACCACCCTAGCGGTGCAGGGACCGGCCACCAGTGGTGCGGCGGTCCTGGACCTGCAATTAGGATGCCACCGTGGTGGTGGCATCCTCCATTCCCAGCATTGTGGTGGGCGGTGCTGTGAGCGCTGCCTGCCACAATGCTGGGAATGCACTATGTGCTTTGTTATGCACAAGGTGACAGGCACCGCAAGGTGCCTGCCACCATGTCCATGACAATGGTACCCCCCATGTGCACCCCCAAACAAACCCCCAATACCCTGGGGGCCCGCAACGGGTCCCGGAAAGCAGACTCTGCATGGCTTTCACCACTTTCACCATGCACCACTGCCCATGCTAATATGGATGGCGGTGTCTAGCAGACATCGCCACCATATATAACCCCTTTTCCGCCCAGTCAACTGTGTGACCGGTGGAAAACCGGCGGACGGTCTTTCCGTCTGCTGGGGTCCCCCCGCCATACTAATATGGCAGGGGGTAAATGGGTGGTGGGCAGGGACGGATGTAGGGCAGATCGCCACTGCCATACGGGCAGTGGCGATCTGCCCTACATCCTAATCGACCCCTTACTGTGGTAACCTGGGCTAGCCATGTACAAGCCTTCTATGGCAAGGCACCTCAGCCACAGAATAGCAGAATGTGGGGAGAGGTGGGAACCAGGCATTGCGAAGGAGGCAAGTGACCCATGAATGAGAATGTCCACATGCCAAGTGTGGCGTGGATGTGCTGGCCAGACTTGAGTATGCAGACCTCAGACATATCCATGTCAACATACACTGCTGGTGTTTGGAGTGTAGTGGACAGTGGACGCAACCATGTTACCTCAACCAGTGTGGAAGATCGTGGAAATGTAGCTTGTTACGTTCCCCCCTCTGTAAGCGTGAGTGGAGTGGGCTGGCCCGGTGTATGCCAGGCCAGTGTAGGGGTGCGAATGAAACGCATGTTGCTCTGGGCGTGGTTCTCCTTCGGAATGGCCAACTTGTCTGCCAAGGCGGCACCTATCACCCCGCCACAATGCCGACGGTGTGAGCGTGGGTGCCTGCGATCCTGTTGTTGTAAATTGAAACAACGATGTGATTAAGCATTTACTAAAGACATTAATCCCCTTCCTCTAGATCATGTTTTCTCTGTTATGTTGACCGAAGTTCGGACTCCATTTTGTATTGTCATGCTTCCACGTGTTCTCCACGAGAAGAGTCCAACCTCTGTGTTAGTTGCTCTTGTAATCTGCCTAGTAACAGTCTATAAATAGCTCTTTTGTCCATCTGGTACATGCCCAGACTTGACCACATCTGTTATCAGTTAGCCTTGCTTGACCATGTTTTCGCGGGCTCAAGGAGTGTGTTAGCTCCGCCCACATATTGACTCAGTATCGAAAATGACCATAAATGGTAATGTTTTTCGGCCTCATGTTGTATCCACCCACTCATGAGCCCCTCTATTGTGTATAAAAGGGGACCATGTACGTAAGTTCTTTGTGCTACTCTATGCAATACTGAAGAGTGTTGTGTGGATTGTAGGACCACCCTTAAGGGTTAATAAATGCTGTCTTTATACTTTGCAGTTTCCGTGCCAACTTCCTTATAGATTCCATTACAGGAGAGCGAACCCTTGTGTCCTGCGGGCCTAGCTGGGGCCTGTATTCATCAATTGGCGCCCGTCACGTGGGGCTCATCGGCGACTCGGATGCTCGAAGGACTGGTCGCGACGAAGGTGAGGAATTTGGCCAGGGACGTGATCACTGCCAGCGGCTTCTTAGCCCTGGCATCCCGAGGTTTTTCTTCCTTCCCTTCCGAGCTGACCGTCTGGGTGGCGCCGGTCCTCGACTGAGACCTCTTCTGTCGGTCCTGCCGTGAAAGCCGTTTGGGCGATTTTGGAGCTTGGCAGTTGGAATCTGGACTCTTGATTGGTAAGAACCGTTGTACGGTACTTGCTCCGAGTTTTTGAAGCCTGATCTGGCTATTTGAGTTTGATTTGTGATGACTAGTCATATTTTGTATTTGTCTTTGTGAAAATATATGCGTTGCAACACATATAGGCAGGTAATGTGGAGAGATTTCTCCGGAGCTGTGTAACCTTGAACGGCGCAACGATTAAGTGCCCTTTTCTTTATAATATTGCATATTTCGCATTATTTCTGAGCATGCCTGCTTTTAGCGCACTCCGTAAGTGGTGTTGCTGCTTTAGAAACCGGTTGAACCTCGAGGAATCTGCTCCAGCTCCCCCAGAGGGGACTCCTAATAGGGATATGTATGTGAAGCATGGTCTTTCTTCTATAATGTACAGCACAGTATGGAGGAAATATACTAAAAAAGATCCTGAGTTGCGATGGCCTTTGTATGGATCGTTTGATATACGTAAGATTGAGTATGTGGAACAGTGTATGTGTAAACGGCGTGCTCGGCAGGATATGTTTGAGTGTGTGCGGTTGTGGGTGAAGGAAGTGCGTGAGCGAGAGAAGCGTGAGAAAGCGCTGTTTGATAAAGAACAACGGAAGAATGATCATGTGCGAGCACAGGAAGCGAGGCGTCGGGAGGACAAAGAACAAACGGAGAGACAAGAGAAAGAGCGTAGGCTGCAAGTCTCGGGTCAATATGCTGTTCGGCAGCCACTTTATCCTGTCCTTAATAATATTGATGATGATTTTTATTTACTAGATCGCTCTCCGCCCCCTTATGTGGGCGCATCTGCTCCGAGGCCACAAGATTCTGACCCGGTTCCGGGTAAGGTAGATACGCGGTCCATGCTGTCGGCTGAGCAAATGGCTGAGCTTCGGCAAGTTTCCTTCCGTGCACTTAAGGGCAAGGTGTCCCTGGATGAATTGTTCCATACTTGGGGGCCGTGGCAGGAGAGAGAGAAATTGTATTTTTTGGGTCACTTTGCTGATGAAGTGACTGCTGCTTACCGGAAATATTCCAGTGTTTTTGAGCCTGATGATGTGACATTGGATGCTAAAGCATTGCATAATGGTGTTTTCTCTCCCTCTAAGGCTCCTGACACGGCTCGGCGGCTGTTCGCTTTGCGGGACGCGGTGCTGGCCCTTAAAGGAAAAGCGCGCCAACAAGCAGGGGAGGTGAAGCAGTCGGATCCGTGTACAGCAGAAGGCCACTCATCTACATCCCAGTCAGATAAGGATGGCATAGTGCATGTTAAACCAATGCGAGAGGCGGCGCCTTTGTATGTTCCTCCTAAAGGAGCGGGGACTAGCTCGGACATTACCTCCGCCGATGCTAAGGGATATTTTGTGTATAATTGGGTTTATACTCCTTGGCATAGAACTGATGTTATGGCCTTAAAGAATGCGTTGCCTGATCCCCGCAAGAATCCAGCGGCCTTCTACGAAGAAGTCGAGGGGGCCTTGAATTCTTGCGTTATGACCTTAGCAGATATAGACCTGTTCTTTGGCCTTATTCTACCACCGGATATGTGGCGATCTGTCCGAAAGGTAGATGATATAGTTGCCTTTAAGGCTCGGTGGTCTGACCTTGAGGATGAGGATAGGGAACGGAAGCCCGCGCAGAAACCACCCCAGAGTATCTTAGACCTCCCTGCTGCTATTCTGACTAAGTTGAAGACAATTATCCCCCCTAAAAAGATTGACTGGAATATGTTAGCTTCATGTAAACAGAAAGTTGACGAGTCGGTTGCGGACTTCTTTACGCGTTTCGAGGAGACGTTTCATGATTTTAGTGGCCAGTCGCTTACTGATGATACGGGTCGCCACCTCTTTGCGGATAAATATGTGGCTAATTTGCTGCCGGCAGTTGCGACCCGTTTGAAAGCGAGTGAAAGTTCTTGGTCTTCCGCTACACCGACGGCCCTCCTGACTATCGCCCAGTATTATGAGCGTCAGGAACAAGAAGCAAAGGGCCAGGAGGAAAAGAAATCGAAGGATTTAAAAACAAAGGTGATGTTGGCACAAGTATATGGCCCGCCCCGACGGGGTAGTAATAGAGGTAGGGGAGGATTTTATGGTCCTCCCTCGGGCCGATCTGATTTGAATAGGAACCAATGTGCGTATTGTAAGCAATCGGGTCATTGGGCTAGGGACTGCCCGGTGTTGCATGCTTCGCGTCAGGGGCATACTCAGGGTGGCCCGCGAGGTAGAGGGGGTTTCTCGAACTTTAGAGGGAGTTCTAACGAACAGGCTCGTTTGGACTCTGCTGGGCAGCACCGAGATAGATCAAATGTTTTCGATCGCCAGCATCAGTATCAAGTGTCGGGGATTGACCGATCGGGGTACCATGACTCTCAGCATGCATAGGAATGCGTTGGATGGGGGTTAGAATCAGTTGAGGTGCCGGTCGATCAGAAGGGTCCTTATGTATCGGCTGAGGTTTTGGGCTCTACTGATCAGTTCCTAGTGGATACAGGAGCGACACGTAGTGCGCTGTCTAAGCAATTGGTTCCGGGGGCTCCCCCATCCGGCTTAATGGTCACATCGGTAGGGTTTGACGGTACACTCTCCCGAAGCCCTCTTTCGCAGCCCCTCATGTTTAAGGTTGAATCTTTTTCTGCACCCTGTCCGTTTCTGCTTGCCCCGTACACACCGGATAACATTATGGGCCTTGATATGTTAAAGCATTTTAGGGCTACGATCCGCTGCTCCCCTGCTGGTGTGCGGGTAATATTGAATGACAATTACCCCCGGTCTGAACGGATGTGTGCGATGTCAGAGGATGCGCTGTTAGCTACCCTCCCTCGTGCTTTGTGGGCAACGTCGGATACTGATGTGGGACAAATGGTGATTCCACCGGTCCACATTAGTGTCCAGGAGGGGGCGGTGTTACCACGCCTCCCACAGTACCGTATTTCCCAGGAGGGCGAGGAGGCTCTCATACAGATAGTGCAGGATTTGATGGCGGTAGGGGTAGTGGAGGAAGTTCCCTACAACATCTGTAACAGTCCGATTCTTCCCATACTGAAAAAGGACACGGATGCCAGAGTTTATCGGTTTATAATTGATTTGAGAGAAGTAAACAAGATCGTGATACCTCAGTACCCAGTGGTTTCCGATATCACGACGTTGCTTACTTTGGTCCCGCCTACGGCGACTATGTTCTCAGTGATCGATTTGAAGAATGCCTTCTTTTCCATTCCCATTCACCCGGATAGCCGATATCTTTTTGGGTTTACATTAAATAATAGATCTTATCGTTTTTGTAGGATCCCCTAGGGCTACACAGAAAGCCCTAGCATTTACAGTCAGGCTTTGAAAAGACAATTGGATTCCTTTGTTCTGCTCGAGGGGGTCGCCCTTATTCAATATGTCGATGACATCTTGCTGGCGGCTGACACCCTGGAGTTGTGTGAAAAAAGTACGTTATCCTTACTTTCCTTTTTAGCATCCCACAATCATAAGGTATCTAGGAAGAAGTTGCAATTCTGTAGACCAAAGGTGACTTATTTGGGTCACCTTTTGTCTAAGGAGGGACGTGCACTCACACCGGATCGTATCCAAGTAATTTTGGACACACCGAGACCGTCCACGCAGAAGGACGTGCGTGCATTTTTGGGTCTTGTTTCTTTTTGTAGACAATGGATATTGGGATTTTCACATATAGCTAAACCATTGTTAGCCCTCTTGACAAAGGACACGCCTATCCCAATCCCTTGGTCAGATGAGTGTGATACTGCTTTTCAGCAACTACGACAGGCCCTTTGTTCAGCACCAGTGTTAGGGACCCCTGATTATGCAAAACCCTTTTCATTGTATGTGCATGAGAAAGATGGATGTGCATTGTCAGTTTTAGTGCAGATGCACGGCGATAAGCAGCGCCCTTGTGCATACTTTTCGGCTGTACTTGATCCTGTCGCCCGAGCATTACCAGGGTGTTTTCGCTCGGTTGCGGCGACAGCTGTGTCAATACGCCAAAGTGAGGGAATTGTGTTATCCCATAAGCTGTTGGTATTAGTCCCCCATGCTGTCGATGCCCTGCTTAATCAAACGAAGACGCAGCATTTGACCAGTGCCCGTTTAACGGGATATGAGTTGACGCTTTTGGCTCCTCATATTACGTTGAAAAGGTGCGTAACGTTAAACCCGGCAACATTGTTGCCATACCCCGAAACCCAGCCTGAGGCGCGGAGAGCACATGATTGTATTCTCGTGACTGAGGAACAAACAAAGGGTCGTATTGATCTCCAGGATACGCCCTTTCCAGATGTAGATGGAGAACTGTGGGTGGACGGATCATGTCTGAAGCTACCAGATGGTACGACTTCAGCAGCGTATGCAATTACCACGTTGCAAACGATAGTGGAGACTGCACGCATACCACAGAAATCAGCTCAAGCAGCGGAACTGATAGCATTAACACGAGCATGTGAGCTCAGTACAGGATTGTGTGTGAATGTTTATACAGATAGCCGCTATGCCTTCGGAGTAGCGCATGACTTCGGCCTACTCTGGAAGGAGAGAGGGTTTTTAACATCACATGGAGTACAGATAATGCATGGAGAGTTAGTTCACAATCTTTTAACTGCATTGACATACCCAAAGAAAATTGCCATCGTTAAGTGTAGCGCCCATAGGAAAGTAGTTGACAAAGTTGGAGAAGGGAATGCGTTGGCAGATCGAGTAGCACGGGAAACTGCGATGCAGCCCGGTGCTACTGCCATGTATGTAGTAAAGTCACAGGTGGAAAGATGGCATGATGCGAAGGAGGAAGTGCGGGAAATGCAAAGGGCCGCTTCTGACAAAGAGCGGGAACAATGGGCTAGTGAGGGAGAACTGGATGACGAGGGCTGCTGGAGAAATAAGCAGATGGATAGATGGAAATTACCCACGGCTTTTGTACAACCTATGGTTCAGATGGCACATGGGCTAGCACATGTTGGAGCTTCCGCAATTGTAAAATTGCTTACCCAAGTCTGGGAGCATCCAGAGATTGCTAGCACGGCAAAGAGAGTGGTGCAGACTTGTATGATCTGCTTGAGGTATAACCCAGGAAAGGGTACTCGAACTCCAGCAGGAGGATTCGTGACACCCACTGCACCCTTCGAGGTTTTGCAGATGGATTACATCCAGCTTGAGCGTTGTAACAATTTGAAGTATGTTCTAGTAGTGGTTTGCGCCTTCAGTAAATGGGTTGAAGCGTACCCTACGAAAGACAATACTGCAATGACTACTGCGAAGCTGCTGTTGAAAGAGTTCTTCCCTCGATATGGCGTCTGTAGACTTCTGTGGAGTGATAATGGGCCTCACTTTGTAGCGGATGTTATAAAGTATGTCTTGAAGGGCCTGGGCATCACCCAGAAGTTTCACGCGGTATTCCACCCTCAGTCTGCGGGACTAGTCGAGAAGTATAACGGTACACTGAAGCTCAAGATCGCTAAAATTCAAGCTTCGACGTCTTTGACTTGGCCAGATGCTCTACCACTGGCGTTATTGTCAATTAGATCGGTACCACACTCTCGAACTGGCCTTACGCCGTACGAGATTGTCTTTGGGCGCCCAATGAATATTTGGGGTCCACCAAAACCTAAAGCTGTGTATGATGTACCTTGTGTAATGATGAACGATTATCTGGCACAGTTAACGGATAACTTGGTTTCTATTCGTCAACAGGTCCGAGAGGCGCTCCCTGATCGGTCCACCGGTGAAGGACATGGTCTTCGACCTGGTGACCACGTGATGGTGAAAATATTTGACAGAACAAACAGCTTGGAACCGAGATGGGTGGGTCCTGAGCAGGTCCTCCTCGCAACGAGGACGGCTGTGCGAGTCTCCAACAGAAAGAATTGGATCCATTCCCTGCACTGTAGGAAGGTGCCGCCCGGATTGGTGGAACCTGCCGTGCTGACCGATCAACGAGAAATCTTGGCTGCAGAGACAGGCCGTGCTGCGGAGCCAAACGCCACTGAGGAGCTCTTTCCGGACCACGCGACTCCTGGAGGAAGGCGATATCATCTTCGACCAAGGAAGTGAGTTCTCCAGTACCGGGACATACAGTCAGAACGGCCCTTGGGTTAGTGAAACGGAGAGCCGATGAGGCAAGGGGGGGGGATCAGCCCTGCATTAGTGTAGCGACACCCGTCTTGGCCCGCTGGTGAAGAAATCGACCGCTGCCCAAGGGGAAGAGTTCTGACAGACTTTTAGTTTCAGGAAGATATTGGGTTTTTATTTTTTTTGACATGGAGAAAAAGAAAATCTTTTGTGCATTAGGGTTCATGTTGACAGTAGCTATTGTTGGGATAACCACATGGTTTGTGGAGGATGTAACTCCCGCTCGGAAAATACTTGTGTTGACAACTCCGGTGCCTGAGGAGCACTACTTTTATACATTACCGTATCAAGAGTTGAAGCATCGACAGTCTTATTTGAATAACACTTTCATCCAGATGCTGCATCATACCCACGTTGCTACGAACGCTACGAACTGTTGGATATGTGGGATGATGCCAGCCCATCAGAAGAAAGGAGGAACGCCATTTATACCACTTCCTTTCTCTCATAATGGCTCTTGTAGAGCATGGTATACTTTGCTTTTTGCCACTCGGAAACCGACAGTGGGACGATTGCTCTTCAGACTCAATAAAGAATGTCACCAAGATAAGAATGGGTATCCGCAAGCGAATGGGACAATTTGGGAGTGGGAAGAGTACCGACCAGACAATGAATCCATTCCCTACATCTTCACGAACACAAGAGACACTGCGGGAAAGGACAACTTTGTGATTCAAGTAGCACAAGCCCAAGCGGACCTGTGTGTCCAGAGTGTGGGTTTTATTCCTGTTGGCGTTAGTGATTGTATTACTGTTCTGAACATTGATGGGTTGAACAATAGTACCTTTTTAGCCTCCCATAATACGTGCTTTGTGTGTGGAAATAAAGGTTATTACCGTCTACCGGCTGGGTGGTCTGGGGTATGCTATGTATCATTTCTATTACCTCCTGTATTCCTAGCACCCGCATCTTATCATAAGGATCTGAAATTATTGAATAATGTGACTGTAAATAGGTATAAACGTACTTTATCAATTGATGATGTAGATCAGACTGATACCAGTCTGCAACAGTATATTGATTTTAACTTAGGATTGTTTTTCTTTGTTGGAGCTGCCCTGAACAGTAGGAAGATCCGAAGATTAACAAGAGTGGTAGAGGCTGTGACAAATCAGACTGCTGCTGCTCTTGGAAATCTTACGGAGGAATTGCAAATTACTAGAATTGTTGCATTGCAGAATCGTATGGTATTAGACGTTATGCTAGCTGACAGAGGAGGAGCATGTAAAATTATCGGAAGTAGCTGTTGTGTGTTTATCCCTGACCATACGCCATCAGTTTATAATGCCATCAACAGGCTACATAAAATTGCAGCTGAAATCCATACAGAAAACGGCACTTGGTCCTTTTCTGGATGGTTTTGGGCATTAATTACTGCCTGGGGATGGAAGGTTTTAACTGGTCTCTGCATTATTGTAGCAGTCCTGTTTTCGTGCTGTATCTGTGTTCAATGTGGTCCCTTGCTCTGCTCCCTATGCGTATCATCCTGTATCCCTGACAAGAAAGCTATTGCCGATGTTGCTCACCAGAAACGTCTAGCTAAAGAAGTTGAAGAAATGATGACAATTGACATATATGATGATTATTCTAATAAACCGGATGTCTTCAGTAAATGCTGAAAGGGTCGTCTGTTGTAAATTGAAACAATGATGTGATTAAGCATTTACTAAAGACATTAATCCCCTTCCTCTAGATCATGTTTTCTCTGTTATGTTGACCGAAGTTCGGACTCCATTTTGTATTGTCATGCTTCCACGTGTTCTCCACGAGAAGAGTCCAACCTCTGTGTTAGTTGCTCTTGTAATCTGCCTAGTAACAGTCTATAAATAGCTCTTTTGTCCATCTGGTACATGCCCAGACTTGACCACATCTGTTATCAGTTAGCCTTGCTTGACCATGTTTTCGCGGGCTCAAGGAGTGTGTTAGCTCCGCCCACATATTGACTCAGTATCGAAAATGACCATAAATGGTAATGTTTTTCGGCCTCATGTTGTATCCACCCACTCATGAGCCCCTCTATTGTGTATAAAAGGGGACCATGTACGTAAGTTCTTTGTGCTACTCTATGCAATACTGAAGAGTGTTGTGTGGATTGTAGGACCACCCTTAAGGGTTAATAAATGCTGTCTTTATACTTTGCAGTTTCCGTGCCAACTTCCTTATAGATTCCATTACAGGAGAGCGAACCCTTGTGTCCTGCGGGCCTAGCTGGGGCCTGTATTCATCAATGTGTGCCTGCTGCACCCCTGGGTGCTGGTCCCCAGACCCGTCTTGGCTGCCCCTGTGCACAGGCCTCACTGCTAACCCTCTGACACCAGCGTGTGTCAAAGAGGGCCCACCACGTGCCGGTGCAAGCTCCAAGCCCGAGGCCCGCAACAACACAAACCAAATCCAGTCTGGACCAGGCAGGACACTGCATCGTCACACATGCTCAGCTCTGGTGGTTCTACCTCCGTGAACCACAAATCATCGCCACATGCCATTCCAACGCCGTGTGTGAGACTTCCAGGAGGAGCTGGCTGAACAGCGCTTGGCCCTCACTAACCGCTGCCTCCGGCCTACAATGCGGTCAAGTAGGTCACACATTTGAAACTGAGTCTTGATTTGTTTATGGCAGAGTTTATACCATTATACAGGCCTCATCGCAGACTGCATCCCCTTTCAGCTCTGGTGCCACTAACTCTGTGCCCCGAGATTCATGGACACTCTCTGGTTGAACTTTGCTGGTGTCTGAGTCTATGGCCTGGGGGTTGTCTTCATCATCATGTAGCTGATACTGACTTTGTGTTAGAAATGAATCTGTAGCATTCATCCCCTTCATATTGCTTGTTTCTGCTTGGTTCAGCCCTCTGCATCATTCCCTGGAAGAACACCTTCCACTGTCCCCCGAAATACTCCGTGACATTCACCTTCGACATCGACGAGGACCCGCTCAGCTCTCGTGGCCCTACCTCAGTGCACCACAAATCATTACGTATGCATGATGGCCCCAGGCCCTAAAACATTACAATGTGCTGTGTGCAGAGGACGCAACCATGTCACATCTGGCAGTGGGTAAGACCTTGGACATGTAGCTTTGTCTTCCCCCCTTTATACATGGACTGAGCCGACATACGTAAGTCCAGCGTAGGGGTGTGGATGATTATCCCGGGCATTTGGGCATGGTTCAGCACTGGAAATGTGCAAATACGTGTGTCCCAGTTGCAGTGTGGGTGTCCATTGGGGAGTGTAAGTAGTCCCTGATGGGGGTTAGACACCCATGTATGTAATCTAGTTTGGCTGCCATGAGGTTGAACCACACCCACACCTGTTCAGCCACCTCCTTCTGGCAGTCTAACACCTGGCCTTGGAATGCGATGTGTGCTTCGGTAAGGTGCTGGGAGCCAGCCATGGGGGTGGGTGCTTCCTGCTGTGTGGTCTGTGCAGGGGGTGGGGTCTCTTCGATGTAGCTGGGCTGCCCTGCTCCTGGAGGTGGGTTGCCTAAGATGTCCATGGACTGTTGTAGGGCGTCGGTGTCGAAGGTGTGGAGGTCCTCTTCATCATCACTGATGAGTTGTCTGGTCTGCTCTGCAGGAGGTGTTGATTGTCCCTCTGCAATTTGAAGGGAAGATGCATTTTAACATTGTGTTTACATGTATGTTGACGCACTGTTCAAGTTTACATACAGACTGCATGACAATGTACATTCTGACTGTTTGGTAGGAGCTGACTATTTGATGAGGGACAGTGGACATTTGAACTACATCACGGATGTGAGGTTCTACACGTACAATTTCATTTCACAGTTTCCAGCTATGCCAGATGTGATTGGACAGTTTCTACGCACAAGCAGAACCAGTTGTGTCCTCTGTTCTGTAGTGAAAGTGTTGCACTTTGTACCACATTGTCGTCAATGTTGATGTGGTATTATTGCTATGTGCTGCATTGTGGGCGAGTCACACTTGCAGCTATGATTTTGCTGCACCTTATCCCTTTGAGGCGGTGGGCCTTCGAATTCTGTGCTTCTACAGTGCTGAGATGTTGCAAACTTGGCTAATTTTGCCTCTTGTTCGTATTTTGGACACTTGGGCATGGTTTATCCGCAGATGTGTTGTTGACATCAGGGGTTGTTTGTGCACGTGGATGTGTCAGATTGTGACCTGCCCCTTTCCGGATGTGTTCCACACTCAGCCCCCTCAGTGTCGTGGCGTGCACCATGTCATTATAATTGGACTGCAGCCATGCTATTCATCATGCAGTCTCACTTGTATTGCATTGTGCCCATCTCGCCCCGTCCCCCCAGTCCCTGGTCGGTACTCACCCTGTTGATGTTGTGTCAGGTCATGTTGAGCAGTATCCAGATCCACAACTCCTGGCACCATATCCCAACTGATGACTGTGGCCACCATTTTCTCCTTTTTCATCCAGCTCCTGGTGTGCCACTGGACTCCCACCTCCAATCTGCGTTGCTGCTTTCATGTTGGAATTGAGTTTCTTCTTGGTTTTTCCCTTCACATCATTCCAGTGCCTCTTGGCCTCTTCCATTGTCCTCCTGAACGCTGCAACTGCATTCACATGGTCCAAGATGGTCTGCCATACTTGCGTCTTTGTTGCCAATGGCACGCTGGAGGTGACGAACAGTTGTTGGTAGTGTTCTATCACCTCGGTAGCGATGATCCTGTTTTCCTGCGGACTGAACCACGTCTTCCTCTTCTCCTTGGCCTTCCCCGACCCTGAGGTTTCTTGCTGGTTGTCTGTGGGGCTTATGGGGTTCACGTTGTCCTCTGCACTTGGTCCGGGTGCATCCATGGTGCTACGCAGTTTAAAAAAAAAATGTTTTGTTCTGCTTTTATAGTGCATTTTCCCGCATGACGTGTGGGAATTGCAGGCCTGTCACTGGGTATCGCTGATTTTTGTATCGCGATGTGGAGCATCGCAACTTTTTGCGCGTTCATGTTTTGCATTTTATCGGCGTCTTGTCAATTTTAACGCGTCAGTTGGCGCGTTATTGTGAGACTATCGCATGGTGCCGCCGGGTTAAGAATACAACGTTAACACGCCGTTATTCTCCCGTGATAGACTGTGATATGCAAAGTTGCGTTTAGCTAATTTTGCAATAATTATCACACATTCTTGAGAATATCCCCCAAAGTGTACTATTATTCTTTCCAAACATTCTGATACAAATGTTGAGATGGGATTGAAGTAAACGGACTGTTCAAAATGTTAATAAATAACATTGGAACTGATAACAAAGAAATGTTGTGGACTAATGCCTCTGACTTTTAAGAAGGTACTTATTCCAGAGCCTTCACAAATATTCTATTCTATGAAAATTATTTGTGAAAAATATATTATTTTTATGTATCCTATAACCCTTAAGCCCCTACATTTTTATTAGTGAAATTCTGCTATTTTCAGGTCTATGCCATGGTGCAAATACACCTTAATTCATGTTTTATTTGTTCTACACCTGTGAAGAGATTTACTAATTCATACTGCAACATGGTGCAACAACCAAAGTTGAGAGGATAGAGCAGGACAGTGCCATATTGCATATGTTATCATTCTGCTGCTCTTTTCCTCATTGCTGTCCCTCCTTTAGGTTTCCTACAGCCATGACACACCTTTGCACCAGATTGTTAAGATGTGTGCATGAGTTCAAAAGTGTGTGTGTGATGTCTGTCATAGGTTTTATTGGGGAAGAGTACCCTTTCTGTACAAACTACTATGCTAAGATATACTTCAAAATCTCTCCCACATATGTGTGCTTTGTGGTGCATCACACAAACAATGCATGTAAAATTAGGAAAAACAAAAACATTTCTCCTTCTTCGTGCCTGCCTCAAGGAGGCGGTATTTGTTGATGCAAAGCCTCTAGCAATTTTAGTGGGTAGTGTTTTGAGTCATGCTTTGTGGTAGCGATGGAATGCCTATTTACTGCCAAATCGACACACACTCCTGACGCAAAGTAAGTCAATGTAGCACAATGTACTATTTTCATTACCTTTATGGCTATGTTGCAGTGAATGCAAATAGTTTATTAATACTTTCCTCCAGTTTGCATCAATGTGTGTGACTTTGACCACCTCAAAGAGTTGATACATCTGCTCCCAGTGCCATATTAACGTAAAAGGGTAACTGTCTAGGACTGTTGTGGGTACATACTCATCGAGGTCACCTGATACAGACTGGGACCATGTGGTAAATCATGAGAAAAGAATTAAAAGCAGAGAACCTCTGCCATTGCTGGCAAATGTACATCAGGGAAGGAGCTGTGGCAATGTTCTGTTGTTCACTGCCTGTGTGTGGATTGTCTTGTCCTGTCTGTTGAAAGGAGGGGCAGGAAAGCCCTCCAGATGGGTTCGATATGTGACTGAGCCTTGTGGTGGGGGTAACGAGGAAGGTGTCTGAGACACCAAAGACCTTCCATAATAAGTTCACTATTAGGAAGCACTACCAGAGCACCATGTCCTAGTTGCCAGACACCTAGTCCACCACCTGAAACAATGAGTAATGATGGAATTTCCTAATTTATATGAGGTCTTGCACCTTCAAATCAAGAAGATAACCATACCCCACACCAACATACCCCACACCTTGCTAATGGTGCTTCACCATTGTTTATAGAGTATGAAACAAATATTTCCCCTGGGCAAAATTTGATGCACACTACAGATTACAAAGATAAAATAAATGTTTCCGCCCAACTTAATTCACCCTCAGAACTTCTAAAGGATATACATCGTGTTTCCAAACATCTGCTGACAACAGAACGCAATGTTTGAATGTACGCAAAGAATAGCTTTTCCACAGCGAGGTATTCAATACTAGTTAAATTGAATTGTGGCAAGGATATGATTCTGACTGTAATTGTTGAAGATTAAGATTAAAGAACATTCTATCCTACTTTGCATTTTTTGTGGTACCTCCAATTTCTTGAGCCCAAATGGAAGTATTTGCATTATTGGAAAAATAAATTTTGAAGTCAGAAAATAGACTAGAATCTTTGATTGAGCCAAGGCTATAGAGGAGTGGTGGGGATCTCCCATGGTAAAGTCTAAGGAAAAGTAAAAAGTAAAAAATTTATTATACCTGAAAAATGTGTAAACATATGTCAGTGTTAAATACCAATGTAAATAAATGTTATATATTCATTATAGATGTATAACAAAATAAAAAAGAATGGCAGAGAATCAATAACATACTTTAAGTATATGAACAGATGAAATGTCAATTATTTTTCGAGGTTCACATTATAAAACAATAGCCAGCTAAAGTATAAATAAATATTTTATTATAAACAATTAAAAGTGTTGAAAATAATGAAGTGAAAGTAATTTTACTATATTTTAGTAAACAATTATGTTCATTAATTTTCAAATTTAAAAAACGGTTAGTGTAAAGTTTTAAATTAACAAAAAGTATGCTTTATTTTTAGATGTGTTTGAAAAATTAAAATTAATTTACTTATACTTTAAATGGTTCCGAAAAATAATTTACTTTAACAAGATCCTTTAAAGTTTAATTTTAAATTTGACGCTCATTATTTTCTATGGGAGGGTGTTGCAGTGCCAGTGGTTGGCCATGTGTGGTGTTGGACTTACTCCAGCTCTGAGATGGAGTATATTTATGACTACTTTGGGTTCTTTTTTGGCTGTAGTAACTTTGGAAGTGCAATTTATAATAGCTAAGGGATTACTATTTTGTGGATCTTACATGCCTCACCCTAAACTCCTCTGTAGCCCTCCCTAAACCCCTCAGTGTCCCTCTCTAAACCACTCCCATATAGTAGTAAGTAGCCCCCTTTTCCTGGCACTCCCCCAGTCCCTTCCACATTTACTGCTAAGGGCTCGATTCCAAACTCGGAAGGGCTCCTGGTGGGATCCGGAACGTCCAAAGATGATTCAGAGACCATGTTTCCATTCAAACTGTCCCAAATTCCAAATAACCAAGTACGCTGCCAAGATCATGTCCGCGCCGACCAAATCGTTTCCAAACCTGAATCTGTCCGTCCAACTTGTCTGGAGCCAAATCGTGCTGCGCAATGGACCCAGCTTCCAAACGATCGAGTACAATGCACGATTTGGACAGCCATATCGAATCGTTCTCAGTGAGATGAAACGGCTGTCGGAATTGGACTCCAGATGCCAGAGCAGGCCCCCTTTCACCCAGAGCCCTCCGATTTGGTCCCAAGGGGGTGCGCATGGGTCCCCCCGATGCAAGCATGCAGAGTGTGGTGGGCAACATTGGGTGCCCACCACAGGGTGTACTCTTTTCCTCACCCACCCCCTTTTTGCTATAGGAGGCTGTGTAAGCGTCAGTATACAGGCTCCCATAGAGTTCAATGGGAGTCCGAGGGAACCGAGTCCGTCAGCATACGGCTGCATCGAACTCGTTCGGTTGAACTCGCACAGCGTGATTGGCTAGGAAAGCCCTCAGGATCCGAGATGATGGGAGGGCTTTCCTAGTGAGATCGGGATCGGGCCCTAAGTAGTAAACGTACATGTGTGAGTATATTTCCCAATAGGAATTATAGAGTTGGTGGTGGAGATTTACACTGGTAGGTTTGAAAATTTCATTTCATAGTAGATAGCACTACTGTAGTACTACTTTAAATACCATAAAATGCAGTTTGTGAATCAAGCCTCTAGTTTGTCAGATTTTTTTCATTTCTCCAAATTATGCCAATTTCCTCAAGGATTTCTCATGCAGGTATACAGCCCTGCCAATGCTTGACAGTCACCTTTGTTTCTCTGTGCGCCAGTAACAGATATATAAGGCTTTTCTTTAGATTAAGGGTAAGATTATGTAATAAATTGAGGGGCATTTCACAAGGATCTATCGCCGAGTCAACGGCACTTTATCGCAGCCAAAGTAGCGATAAACTTATCGCCCCAATCACAAGCTGGTGTTAACATCCCACAGCACCAGGTTACCCGTGATAGCAGCCGCAAAAAATATTGCCACAGATGACTATCGCTAATGAGATGCAGAGTAGGCGTTCCCGTGCCAAAAGCCGCGACAATACCACTCCACAACATTTACAAAGACCAGCCAGAACTGCGATAAGAACACAAAACAGGCGATAAGGCATGTTAGCAGCTGGGAAATAATACCTGCTCTGACCTGGTGCAAAGTCGGACCACAGTCTGCACCACAAAAGGGAGCCCAGCCCAGAGCCACACCTGAAGAACAACTGATGCACCCGGGCAACTGAACATGCAGCCCGGAGGGCCAAAAAGGCAACAACCCCCGCCGCCACCACCCCCAGGACCTCCCCTCCCCGGCACCCCCGACCAAAGACATGCCACATCAGCTACACCTAAACATGTACAAAATAATCCGCATGATGTTGCACAATCACAACTGGTGACATGCATGTGCCGTCACAAAAATGAGCATCACACATTCACTTTCGAAGCAACAAAGGAAACTTTATTAAAATGAACACTGAAATGAAATGAAGACACATGGCGGCTCCACTATAGACAATCCATAGGTCACAGCCTGCAAGACAAAAATCATGAGAGAAGGTGTGTCCTGCACACATCAAAGGACAGAGAGAGAGCGAAAGAGAGAGAGAGGAAAGAGGGAGAGGGAGAGATAAGAAGAGAGTGGGAGAGAGAGAAGAAGAGAGGGGGAAAGAGAGAGAGAAGAAGAGAGGGGGAGAGAGAGAGGGATAAGAAGAGAGGGGAGAGAGAGAGAGAGAGAGAGAGAGAAGAGAGGGGGAGAGAGAGAGAAGAAGAGGAGGGAGAGAGAGAAGAAGAGAGGGGAGAGAGAGAGAGAAGAAGAGAGGGGGAGAGAGAGAGTGCCACCCCTGCACACCCAGGCCACAGTGCTCACCTGCTGCCACTGATGTATCTCCAACCACTTGCCGGTATTTATTGCAGTTCACCAGGTCACACGTCTGAGAAAGACCCATCATCTGAAACAGAGTCCAGATGCATGATTGGCACAGTACACACATTTGCACAAGACAACATCGCCTGCCCGCCCATGCACACCCAGGCCTCACTGCTCAGCTTCCACCACCGATGTGCAGACGAGAGGTCCCACCACGTGCTGCTGCAAGCCACAAGCCCGGGGCCTGCAGACATAGCACCCTCCACATCATGCAACCCCGCTCCGCAGGCCACCAGGTCTCACGTTTGGTGCTTGGTCTTGATTACTCCAAGGCAGAGGACATACCAGTGCACCCGGCCTCATTGCAGGCTGCACACCCACTCAGCCCAATAGGTGCCACTAACGCTGTGATCCCGGAAGCGACGCCATGTGGCGGTAGGTCCGCGCTGCCCGCTGACTCTGGCCTACACTGCGGTCCAGCAGGGCACACAAAACCTGAGCTGTCCGGACCACCGGGACGGGGCATCATCGCAAGTTTGTTCGCGCTGGGGTTTGTGTTTTTATCTCCGTCGAGGTGGTTGTATCACGGGCATTGGCCACGGTTTCAGCAAACTATCGTATGGGGATGTCTTGTTGTGAATTTCATGTTGACACAGGGTTATTTTCCCACGATAGGCTGCGATGTGTAAAGTTGCGTCAACATTTTTTGGTGATGTTTAGCACACGTTCTTATGAATATACCCCTGAGTGTAGTGTATTTTTGGATTCTGAAAAGCAACTGTAGGTGAAATACTGGTTTAAGGTACTTTTTTATAATAGTTATCACCCCTGAGCAAGATGGAAACATACCACAACCATATATTCTTAACATCTACAACACCTACAAAAATCTGTTTTTGGATGGCATGCTCCCCACACCCTCATTGGCTGGCCATAAAATAACACTTACCATAACTTATAGAAATTGGCATTTAATTTTTAAGACATAATCAATTCTCCACAGCACAAAGTATGTCACGGCACAACTTGACCCTTAATGTTTGTTCCTCTGGCTCTCCCTAGCACGAGGATAGCAGACATGTATGGGTTTTCCGATGGATACTGGATGCAATGCATTCTGCAAATTTGAAAACAAACTTACACAAAATGCTGGTTCATGCCACCGGTCTTTTCGTCACAGATATCACCTCTAGCTGTATGAAAACATACCATACTACATACATCACACATTTGTAACATAAACACACTCAAATGTTTCTTTGGTGGGGTGCCAGACCTTGCTTGCCCTTACTGGCTGGAATGGAGATCCCCCTGAACATTTGTAGCACGGTTTTCCAATAATTGGAAATGCCATCTGGAGAATGGATGTACCAGAGTTGTCTATGGGCTGATGGTGCCACAGAGGATAAAATGGGTGCGAGGCTTTATGGAAATTTAGAAATTTGGAAAGTAACTGCAAAGTGAATACCTCTTATATGTACTTGTCTTTGGTCACAGATATCAACCCTAGGCTGCAAGGAAACATTCAATACCTATATATTTGTAATAATACACATCTGATGATTTTAATTTCTGATTGACAGGCCTTCCTTATTCTGATTGGCTGGTCAGTGGATTGCACTTTACACAATATTTGTCAGCTAATTAGAATTTGCTCAAAAAACATGATAATTCCCTTCAGTGTCCTTTCCCCTGCACTGGCACCCTTTTGGCTACCTAGCACCAATGCAGGTATCTTTGCACCATGGTGCAAGATCGCCTGCGTTGCATGCAGGAGTATTTTTGTGCAGGAAGGGTCACCTTCCTGCACAAAAACAATCCAGGGAGCCATATGCTTCTTCTAAGTGTTCTTCAGAATGCAGCACACATAGAAAGAGAAAGGAACAAGGAGAAATAGAGATATTTCTCCTCGTTCTGCCTCCCACGAGAAAGTGTAAGATTTGGTGCATTCCCAGGTTTACAAGTTCTTGTGCATCAAAAACCATGGGAGTTGCATGGCAACACCCATGTAACACCCATGGAACACGTTCCCAGGGCGGAGTAATGCAATGCAGCGATTGCATTGTGCTGCGTTAATCTAGATTTTGGGAGCCACTAAGAGCCACGTAAAGTTTGTCTTAAGGTTTGTGTCACTCTTGCACCATATTGCATGGTGCAAGAGCAACACACACAGCCCCATAAATAGGCCCCAAAGTGTCTCATGCTTGTGGACATAGCAAGGGAGGAGCTAGTTGAAGGCAGTAATAAATGACGTTAGACCCTACCATATCCCGGCCACCAGCTTAATCCTTGAATGGCCCAGGCACAGAAAATGTGTGTGGGATGTCACATGCATATTTATAAGGCCCAAGGCAGGTTTATTTAGTAGCTTTCCTGGGTGCAAAAGAACTGGACAAGGAAGTGCTTATCCACGATTGGAGACAAAAATAAATAAATAATGATTGCTGTGTGCACAGGCGACCTCTTTGGTCTTTTGGCAGATATCATCATAGGATTACATGTGGAGACCCTTTCATAACACACATATATACATGAATAGGGCAAAGAAAGGGTTTGCAAACAATGTACCGAAACATCACAGTTATTGCACAAGGATCTGTAATTTCCTGTGGCTTTATGCATTACATTGTGCACGGAGAAAGATAATTGAGAGTACTTGTGTTCTGAAGCACTCATTGTTTGAAAGCAATTGTCTTGTTATGCCGAATGTCGACTACACATGTAGATGAAAGTCTAATAAACCTAATAATCAAAGAAAGTGCCTAATTAAGGGCCAAATGTACTAAGATACATTTTTGAGATTCGGTAATTGCAAAAGCATATTTACTAAAAGCCGCACATGTAGATGAAAGTTGAATAAACCTAATAATCAAAGTAAGCGCCTAATTAAGGGCCAAATGTACTAACATACATTTTTGAGATTCTGTAATTGCAAAAGCATATTTACTAAAAGCTGTATTTTTGTGTGTGATTCTTTCGGATTTGCTGTCTGTTTTTGAGGTGTCTGTAAATGTTGATTTGTAACCCTGGGCAATGATCTCAGCTCCTCTGCAGCAGAGATGTGTTAAACTCTGTTCCTCCCCGTAGCCACCCACAAATGCTTTGATAAAGCAACTTTACATGCTAAAACACATATAACCGATACATAAAAGTGAACTTTGTAAATGAAAAATATCAGGCAATGAGAGAGGTGATGATTTTGGGGTCCCACCTAACCTAGGGGGAGGACCAAGCAGATGCCTTGAACACAACAAGCATATCATGCTGAACAATTCAGTGGTGGTCCCATCCTCTTAGGACCACCCCAAGCACACTTATGGGTAAAAATACAATCCCAACCAAAGGCCCTGCAAAGCATTATGGGACGAGATTAGCAGTGGGCAGTGAATATTATAGTATCCAATATCAAAATATTTCTACAAAGAGCTACAGTTCAACTAGTCGTTACTAGGTGTCCCTCTCGAGTCAAATGCAAAAGCATTGAAATTATTACATCAAGCTGCAGTTCAACTAGTCGCTGCTAGGTGTCCCTCAATTTGACTCGTGAGGGACACCTAGTAACGATTAGTGGAACTGCAACTTCATGAAATGGTTTCAATGCTTTTGCATGTGACTCGTGAGGGACACCTAGTAACAACTAGTGGAACTGCAGTTTGATGTAATAATTTCAATGCTTTCGCATTTGACTCGTGAGGGACACCTAGTAATGACTATTTGAACTGCAGCTCTTTGTAGAAATATTTTGACATTGGATACTATATTATTCACTGCCCACTGCTAATCTCATCCCATAATGCTTTGCAGGGCCTTTGGCTGGAATTGTATTTTTGCCCATAACTGTGCTTGGGGTGGTCCTAAGAGGATAGGCCCACCACCGAATCGTTCAGCAAGATGTGCTCTTTGTTTTCAAGGCATCTGCTTGGTTCACTCCCTAGGTTAGGGAGGATCCCAAAATCATCACCTCTCACTGCTTGCTAAATTTTCATTTTCACTTTTGTGAAATGATTATATGCATTTTAGCATGTAAAGACAGAGACACTTGTTATATTACCAAAAGTAAATGAGGTTTCTGTTTTATTAATTGGCAGTCCAATGGAGCGAGTGAAATTCTCATGGAGTTTGAGGTTTTGTTTAACTTTGTGGAATTCCACGCCAAGCCCACCCTTATTGATTTGATTCCAGGTGCAATTTGCAAATGTGTTTTCACTAATTTCACATGCACGTTCGCAGCTAGTAAATGCTGCTTTAACAGTTCCTGATGACATCAGAACCGGGAAATAACCTTCCTGGAGCACAATGCTGGCTTTCACTTTGGAGGTCGCACATATCACTAATGCCGGAGAACTCTGGAGGTGCTCCTACAATGCCCAGGTGGGAGCCACAGTGAAAGGAGGGGAGATGCAGGAGAAAACACACATTCTAAGATAAGGAGCTGAATATTGTGGTCTGGGTGGGGACTGAGTCACAAATAATGATAAACATTTTGAGAAAACATCTTTAAGTGTGCAAGAGTCTACCCAAATTATTTTCGCTCAGCATAAAAAGCAAATGAATACAGAGTTAACAAAATCAAAATTAGCTGGTATGACTTACGGTCAAATACAAAAGAGAAGATGGCACAAAGAAGAAGTGAGACAGGTCATGCTGTTGGTGTCTCTTCGACTCTTCCCTCTGAAATTCTAATGGAGGAAATTGTAGAATCCACTTGGCGACGGAGGCTGCGACAGGCATCGCAGACATTGATGCATCTAATCTACCACCTCCAAGCACAGGTTCGACTATAAACTTTTATTATGAAGTTAACACTTAATTATCTTTTACATTAATATAATAATCTCATATGTAATTAGCGATGAAGATTGTTAGTTAGTTTTATTTCAAAATACATACAATTGTTTTCTCCTAAAAACTAGTTATCCGATAATGCATTTTTGAAGTGGTATTCTTGAAACTTGTAACGCCCAAAGCAACATAATATGGACATTTAACAATTTATTACAAATATTTTTGGGTAAAAGTAAATTGCAAAATATTTTTTAACAAATGCATTACGGCATAAGTCGTACATATGTACTAATATAAATACATGTAATTGTGACAAAATAATATTAAATTCATGTTGTTTTGTTTAGGTATCTCTATAGAACAAGAATGTCAGGATGAGGATGTTGACTTTGAACACATTGTAGGTGATTTTGAAATGGAAAAACCTTCTTTGCCAACAAGTACTGATACAAACCCTGCTTCCACATCCAGAGTAGAAAGCATTTACATAACGAAGATTGTAATTCAAATACCTACTCCGGCTCTTCAAACTTCTTCATCCATGCACATGGGCTTTATGCTTCATACACAATTAGTAAGGCGCAGGGTAGGTGTGAGACCTAGGACTACAGTTAAAGACATATGAGCGCAGAAATAATATCTGCTTGCCAATTCCGACAAGTAGAGAGATGCATGATGTTAGGACAAACAGGGGAAAAGTGGGGTATGTGGTTTATGGGAAATAGAAATCCTGGTTTCGCACAGAAGGAGGTCAGGATGTGGTAAGGAAAGAGAGGCTTCTAGCATCAGTACTGTAGTGTGTCTGTGCAAGAGGAGAGTACTTTAAGGCACAGTACGAGACAAAGTGCAGAGGTACAGACCACAGCAACTACAAATTAAACTGAGAGGAGAACTGTTATGAAAGGCAGTTAAAGAGTTTGTGAATCATTTTATATTTTCTGGAAATTGGACATTCATCGCAAACAAAATGCTCATTGGTATATTTCAATTATAAATGTTAATTTTAGAGATATTGTTCTAAACAATTCATCTTCTTTGGTATTGTGAAGATCTGTAAAAGAACAGAAAAATATTGTTCTTAAAGTTAATGCGTTACAATACAAACATATTCCAATCACATACATATATGGCTTAATACAGAAATAGCTGTGTGTTATTTGTGTGTGTAGTCTTCCATCCTTTACTCTGTTTGGATCCATACAGAGGCTGTATTGCCAACAGAGTGGTAAATCTTCATCATCACTGTATTAACCCATGGGTTCCAGTAAAGGACTCTTTCGTTTTGCAATATTGTTCAACATAGTATAGCATACTACGTTTCTACAACAGATTCGTGGTACATATAGTAATGTGCCTCCACTTTTATGATTACATCAGAAATGTCCTTTTAATAAGCCAAAGGTACACTCATCACAGACCTTTTTTTGGCCCTTTGCTATATTGTATCTTCTCTCCCTTGCAGACTGTGGATTTAGGTGTAGAGTCTTTGTCCATGGTCAAATTGGTTATGCCCCTGCAACCTTAATATTAGTACTTTGGTAAATATATGTTTTATCCATCTATAAACGATATCGATATTACATATCTAGCAAATATCTCCAAACTGTTCAGACCCAAGGCAGTTGTAGTAGACACTGTGGCAGAACATTTATGAATCATTAGTACACAACAATGTCTTTAATGTCTGTAGAGACACGCTTACTATTATATTCCACCGAAATATTTAAAGAATTATAATTTTTGCTGTTCTGGTACAGAATCTCACGTCTTGCTGGTTGACCTATTGCTGCATGTGTTCCATATATACAGACAATTACTTATGTGAAGATGGTCCTTGAGATGTCTGCACTACAATTCAAACAATACAATTGGCCACATTCTTAAAAGTCCACTGCATGCACACCAGGATGGGGACTTTTGCTAGAGATGATGTAGGTGGGTGCTGTTAAGCTCTAGCTTGCAGAAAATCCACTTCTTTATCCTTAAAGGCAAAGTCCTTAGGGCTGTAGTACCAGATTGTGCCGTAGTGCAGTCCTTCAGAGTGCAGTCCTTTGGTTGCAGATCCAGATTCCCGCAGGGCACTCCATCCTAGTTTCAGACAGCAGATCTGAGGAGCTATGCAGCTCTCCCATATTAATTCACAGTTTCTAGGCATCAAGCTAGAGTGGCACCCCTGACCAATGGGATGCAGGACACCACCCAGGTATATGCCCACTTCCTCCAAACTGTAGCATATTCTTGTCCCAGAACGCACCCAACTCTCAACATCCAACATGGAGAAAGTATTTCCTTTAGGGTTAGATCTGGTAAAGCAACCCACTGGTGTGGCTAAGTTTCACCAACACACCCCTTCCAACTCCCTGACTAATCTAATTACTGAGGCTTCTGAGTGGCTGGGGGTGCAGGATGTGGGGGTCAGCCTGTGCTGGTCCCAAACTGTCATTCCCCCTTTGAATACCAGTTTGGCTCCCCCCCCCTTTCTGCCTTTAGGCTTCTGCATCTAAAGTTCTCCACCCACAGGAAATCCATTGTCTACTCTGACAGGACAATTCACACCCAATCAAGCAGCTCTGGCTCAGCCTGGGAAAGGCTGGCCAATCAGGAGAGGGCAGCTGGAAACCTGGATTTTGGCTCACAGAAAAGAAATTGTAATAACTTCTGATCTGTAATAAGTATTATAAATCTAACAGTAGCAAGATGTTGGATTTGTCTTAACTATTACTTAGAAATCTTACAGTCTATTTTTTTAGGTGGCTTCTGTCAATATTTATACTTAAATAAAATATCTCAATGTCAGACTATGGAGCCATTCATTACAATGGGGAACATGGAATTGGCCGTTTTTCCCTCACTAGGGCATATTAAAACACATTTTATAATGTCCTGCTTATAGTTTAAAAGCACCCTACCCCTGGGGCACCTTAGGTTAGACCTATAGGGTGACTTAAATGTAATGATATGGTAGTTTGATACTTTGGAAGTACCTTTATTTCCAAAGTCGAATTTGCACATAATTGCAATTTAAAAACAGCCTGCGAGACTTTCTGCCCTATTATATACTCTGGACATATAGGTAGTTTGATTACCCTTTGCCTTATTACATACTAGGGGTTTACAGGGGTCTATCATTGGCAATTATAATTATACCTAACCATGTTCTTTTAATCAGAGCACAAGGCCTGGGTCTGGTTAGCAGAGTCCAGGGCACAATCAGAGTCTGAAAACCAGCACCAGGTAGTTATAACTGGGGGAACAAAGTGGAGGTACACTGCAAACAGGTCCTGCTTTCTCATACACACACTTGGTCTAACAACAGTCGTCCTACGAGAAGGTCAAACAATATCTCGGGTCCCAGGGATTTCAGTGTATGCTTCTGTTCCCGGTGAAGCTTAAAATAATAATACACAACTCTAAAGCCCTATTCTTTGAGATTCAAGAGGCGTCCTGGACCTCGGCAACTAAACAGCGGCTCCTTGTGAGCAACGTGCCGCTGCCTTGGGGGTTGCCTGCACTACAGAGGAACGTCACCTGGGGATAACATCTTTGGGGCGGCCAGCGATCAAAGAAGTGGAAACAATAGGGATCACTGTCTTCGCGGTGGCCGGACTGTGAGGAGAACCATCCTGCTGATGCTCACTGTGCCTTATGACCCGCCATGACCTGCGCCACTTTCCTCCCACCACGACTTAGGCTGCACCAGTCCCTTCATACTACTAACGATCTGAGCCGACTGTTTACTTACAACTCTTATGTCAGCACCACTATATCATTTTCCCACTAGTCCAGCTCAGACAAGGAGTGCCTCTGGTTGCTGTAGAACTACATGGTTTTAATTAAGGGTGGGGTCACCAGATGCTTCCGGAGAGGAAGTATAGGGTTGTTGAGGATCTGAATGCCACAATGGTTATAAGGTTGTTCTTGTTTGGTGGATTTTAGTCCTTATGTATTATTTATGATGCACTACTGCTCCACACATGTCATCCACATACTCCGTACAAAGCCTGATAGATGCAGCTGAACAGATCGCTACTCTCTCATGGAACATCAAAGGTATCGATAATAAAATTAAATGAGGCACTGGGGGTTGAAATACCTTAACAATTATTTCCCACCATGTGATGCTACAGCAGTAAAAATACCTGCCTGGTAATAACTGTCTCTTTGTTAAATGGGGAGGATACTCCAGGGTGTACCATACAGGATATACTAATGCTTCTCATTGGGTGGCCATACTCCTTCATAAGTGCCTTCCCATCCAGGCCACTAAACATCATTGCGACGCCATAGCCTGCTTTCTTGTCCTGCAGGTGACATGTAGGATACACACTGGACGATTGCATCCATATATGCTGCCCCCACACTTGTGATGAATATACTGGAGGCACCCACAACAATGTTATTGCATTACCCCCACTCCAACATTATTAGGTGGCGAGTTCAATTCAGTATGGATCCCTGTTTAGACTCTTTCAACCCCTCGACATGTAAGATGATTGATATGGCAGCATAGGCCGGGTCTCTGGCTGTGACCGATGCATGGGGTCTGCTTCACTCTCAGATCAGGGAATACACCTTTTACTTGCATACACACAGATCCTCCTCTCACATATGCTATTCCCTCCTACCTACAGCAGATGTTGCTGGGCAGGTGAAGGAGATGATTCTTTTCTGTGCATTGACTGATCACACAGAGACAACCAGGACATTTGCTTCTGAGTGCCTGGTGACTCCTTGACCCCGTATTTAAGGTCATCTTCCGACAGCAGATCTTGAATTAATTTTACCACCAAGAAGGGCATGGTGAAAATGCCCACCATACTTTGGAAATCCTAAAGGCATCCCTGAGGGGACATATCATATCTATCAAGCAGGAGCCAAAGCCCACACTCGTAGAATCATAGCTGAGCTAGAACAGGAAAAGGGCCATTAGAGAGGGACCTGGAGAAATCCCCCATGACCAAGCGAGGCATACCTTAGAATTGAAAAGGCTAGCGCTCAGACAGATATTGCTTGATAAGGTGACTCTAGCACACCTCACTCCCCAATACAATATATACAATGTGAGAGATAAGGCAAGGACATTCCTACACAAAATAACACATAGGGAACATAAACACCAACTAGTTCCCAGCCTGTCTAAGGATATGGACTTGAAAGTTAAGACATCCCACACCATAACCAAGGATTTCTCTGACTTCTTCACTTGTCTCTCTGCAGAACTCCCTACACCACGACTGAGCAGGCCAATTGGGCCAAGAGGCACAAATCACAATTGATTACCCCTTTGCTTACATTTACAATGACGCTTTGCAAATAGGGGAGATCCTGCATGACTTACGGGGAGCTATAATTACTGTGATTAAGAAACCTCAGAACCTGACCGCTATATGTGAATCCTCAGACCTCATTCGCCCGCGATCGCAACCCAGAAAACTGCCGGTCCCATTAGCATGAGGGTGATGACGGTGGCGGTGAGATTTTCCACCTGCCACTTTTCTGCCGGTAGCAGTCCACACGCTTGCCTGGCGGGTGGAGCTGGACCTCTAAAATCGGGCCGGTGCAGGGTCAGGCTCCACCGGCATGATTACGATGCCGGCGGTAGCAAGCCTTTCCGCGGCGGTGGAACCGCCATGGACGCCATGGAAAGGCATGCGGAGAATGTCTCCGGGGGCCCATTGCGGGCCCCCAATGTGTTTGGGGGGTGTGGGTGCCCCCCTACATGTCCCTGTACCAGGTGGCAGGCACTGCGCAGTGCCTGCCACGCAGTGCAGGGATATGCTGGACATGCTTTTTTGGACAGCGCGGCGGTGCTGCTGGCAGCAGGAACTGCCGCAATTTTGAGTGCAATTTTGAATGCCACGATCGTACCGCCGCGGTCGGATTTCGACTGCGGAGCATATTTATTGTACTGGCCGTTATGCCGCGGTCCTAGTGGGTGGTGTTTTCCTGCTACCATGGTGGTCGGAGTGATTTTCCGACCGCCATCCTAATAGACCCCTAAGATCCTAGCTAAAGTACTTTCAAACTGTCTGGTGAAGACAATCTCAGCTTTGATGTATCTTGGCTGGAATGTCTTCATGTTGGGGCGTGGTACCCATCATTGCCTTCTCCACCTTAATAATGCAATACCCTTGACTAGATTTGGGACAGAGCGCAGGGCCCTTTTAACAAGTGACTTCAAAAAGGTATTTGATTCTGTCCCTTGGCAATTTATGTCCGTCAACTGAAACAGATAAACTTCAGCCCCGACCCTTCCGCCGTTACATTCAAGTATTATATTCAAATTCATGGGTGAGGATTTTGGTGAATGGGATCCTCTTTCCAACCTTTATCTTTGAATGAGAAATAAGACAGCGCTGCCCCCTGTTTCCTCTCCACTTGGACATTGAACTGCTGGCGGAGTCACTTTGGCGAGACATGCACCTAAGCGGTTCCACTATAAATGAAAATGTAGTCAGTCAATGTATAGTGCTAATACAATCTTCCTTTTTTATTGAATGTTTGGCTTACACGCCTTGTCGGGATCATTGAGTGACAATGCTTGTTTTTTTCAGTCTTGCACACTGTGTTCAGAACTCAATAAAGATTTTTTTTTTAAAGAAACAAAAAAATAGCACAGAAGTTTTTAGAACAGAAGACAAAAGCAAATTTTGGAAAAGCTCCATGCGTGTTTTACTCAGTCTTTCTCCATAGAGTAATATTCACAACCGACATGGTTTCCTGCTGCACAAGATGAACACATTCTATAAGGACATCTGCAGATATCTTCTGCTAACATATAAAAATACAAATACTTCAAGTAAAACAAACTATTATAATAATTTTTTATTTAAATCTTAAAAACATCTTGTTAGTTTTTGGTAATAAGTACAAGGCAATTCCTGTAATATATGCTTGCAATACTTTTCAGAGTTTGTATTTACTAACAAATCTAAACAAGTTTTTAAGCTCAGCGGCATAATATAGATAGAACTCCTTATCTAAGTTTGAATACAAAATGACCTTTGTTAACTGCTATGTTTTCTGCTGTTAGGTTCCTTGAATTGTTTTGCCAGCACCACTGCAAATGCCAGGAGCCTGTAATTAAACAGAATGAGATAAATGGGGGTCTGACATAAGCACTAGATGAAAATGCAGACCGAAATGAGCTGCACAGAATGGTTACAAGAATAAGAAAGTTTAAGAAGAAAATCGTGAACCAGACAGAATTCAATGAGAAGAAGAATGAGTCTCATTTTGAAAACTTAATTTAATAAAGCTCAACAAAACCATTACAAAAATGCATTTAGTTCAACACCTTAAGGTTTGTATACGCTGAACTAGTGTTCACTTTAATAGGATTTCTGTTCCATCAACAAGTGTAATTAATTTCCTTGATTTGTTGTAGACATTTTACGTAATGATCCCTATACATTTGTCTTGCTTCTTTCATTTTTCTCCAACGAGGAAGTTCTAGTAAGTTTGCAGGCATCGTTTTCTGTGTTTGAGTTGTTATAGTGTTTTTTTTAAAAGAACACCATGGCTACAAATGCTTTTTTTTTTTGTACCTGCACAAACGGTAACTGGAGTACCAAAGCAGATTTATCAAATTTCGGGATTTACTTTGGAAAAATAAAAGTATACATTGGGGCAGATTTATGTTTCCTGGCGCATCCCTGCAAATCAGCAGGGATGCGCCAGGAAAGATGCGTCACGCAAGTTTACCCTTGCGCCACCACAGATGCGCCGCATTTACAATGCAGCGCATCGTGGCGCAAGGATAAACAGATGCGTGACGCATCTGATGGCGTAAGGGCGGCGCATTGCTGGAGTCGTGTCGCAAGCACGACGCAACTCCAGCAGTGTTTAGGGGCTGCCCTTACCTTACATGCTGCGTCATGCCTTACGCCTGGTTCAAGCAGGTGCAAGGTTTTGACGCAGCAGCGTCGGAAAAGTGACTGAGTGAAATCTTGTAGATTTCACTGCGTCACTTTTCCGAGGCTTTTTCCGCTGGAACGCCCACCCTGCATACATTAAACCTGACGCAGGTTTAATGTGGCGCAGGGCTTTACACCGTGACGCATCTCCATAGATGCGTCACGGTGTAAATGGAACGCAACATGGCGCAGGGTTTACGCTGCCGCTGCATCACAAAAGTGACGCAACGGCGGCGTAAAAGTGGCAAAGTCGGATATAAATCTGCCCCATTGTTTTTTTCTCAATATAGCAAACAACAAAACTGCATCTTGTTTTTATCCCACTTCTGTGAGGAAAAGCTCCAGAACATCTTGGGATGCACAAAATGTATGTATTTATTTTGTTTATAGTTTTATATAGCGAAAACATTACCCAAGAGGATATCAGAGCACTTTACAAATAATCAGGGTCAAAAGAGAGGGATACAAGTAGGGCAAAACAACAACACGAACATGCGAGATACCGGAGTTCACAGGAGGACCGATATATTGCAATGCCGAAAAGTCAATGTACAAGAACATATATAAGCAATAACATATAAGGGTGTTGTAAACTACAATATGTTCAGGAATGAAACAGGATGTAGCAGCGCCAATCTGTGAGAAAAAGCCCATAAAAAGAGGAAAGCAAGTGTAAAGAGGAAGCATCATAAAATGGTCTTGAGGGCGGAGTAGGTTAATTTCTAGTTCAGAAGGCATTCACTTCTTTTTTGAAAGATGCAATTGAGGGATTCAGTCTAGTTTCCGAAGGCAAAGTGTTCCAGATTCTCGAGGCAATATCAGAGAAGGCATGGTGTAAAATACATGCACTGAAGTATCACAGCATTCAGGAATAAAGGTAAGAAACTATATTCTTCAAAGGAGAAAGTAGATCAGCATCTTCTCATAAGCCTGGGCCAAACCGTCTGCCCGGGAATCTAGTCCGTATTCCAGAGTCCAGGTGAGGTCAGCTAAACACCACACATCCCCCTTCGTTAACAGATCAACAACAACAGAATAAAACAAAATAAAAAGAAAATGAACAATAGAAGATGTATAAGAAAAACAATGTAGTACATACATGAATGCAAAAAGAACTATTGAAGGACAGAATGCAGAACAATGTCATACATTCACCCCAGTACAGAGATCTGGGCGTAAATCCATAGTTTTTTTGCTCACCTTACAATTCCAGTTTGGACCCAACCATATGCAAATCAGTGTTGACCCTGTACCCTATGGGAACAGTCCAGCCCGAACTGCCAGGCCAGGTCCTCCCTGGACTGGAAACAAGTATCCTAGGACCGGTTTCGGGGTTTCACCCCTCTTCAGCCAGGATAGCTTGATTCCAGTGGCATACATGAATTACATAACAATAATTATAAAATACAAAGAAACTTCACTTGTCCAAATGATAATCCTTACACCAGACAGGAGGATGACGTTGTCTTTGCACATGGTACCTATCTGGATTGTCCGCTTGTTCGGAAACAGATTTCTTCCAATTTGTTCCATTGCATGAAGGCTTAGAAGACAATGCAACAGAAGAATCAACAGTCTTTTCTGTAGGCCACAACCACTGAGGAACTTGCACCACCCTGGACAAACTCCAAACATTCCCGTCAGACAATTGTACTACCTGACGACCCACTCTGACCACTTTCAAAGGATGGGAAAACCGAGACTCACCAGACCTAACAATTCTACCTTTCTTCACTCGTACCCAATTATTAATCTTCACGGGACAAATAACATCTCTATCCTGACAGTCTTGAACAGACACAGATTTATCATTTTTACTACGCAACAAATCTCTCATCCATGCCTGATTCTGTTTCACACACTCTTCCTTCCCCTCATTTTTCCAAATGGAGAAAGATCACCCATACGTCTAGGAGTATTTCTGTAACTCCAAAGAATCTCTTTGATGGCTTGATTACAATTTTTTCCATTAGGAATGACCAGTTGTAACCCCTCTTTGAACACCTTGATCCACCTCTCCACAATTCCATTGCTCTGGGGATAAGAAACAGATGAACGTTTGTGAACAATTCCATGACCATCAACAACATTTTTCATCTCAATGGATGTTAACTGCACCCCATTGTCGGTAAGAAGAGATTCAGGAAAACCTTCTCTTTCAAATACATCATTTAAAAATTGAATCACAACTTTTGAGGTAATGTTGGGAACTAATCCAATATCAGGCCACTGAGATAGTTGATCAATAAGAACTAGGGCATAGACAGGATTATGACCCAGACACATCGGACCAGCAATGTCAATGGAAACACACTGCCACATACGGGATGGTCTAGAGATGGGAAGAAGTTCATAAGAAACAGTTTTTTGAGATTTATCACTAATACAACATTTAATGCAATCCCTGACCTTGCTTTCAATACACTTATCCATTGCTGGCCACCAAAATTCACTTCTAATCCTTCTTTTCATACTGGTCATGCCTGGATGTACTTCATGAGCCATATCTGTAATGGTTTATTGCAAATCTAGAGGCACAACAAGTTGCAAACCTCTCATTTACACATCATTCATTAGGGTTAACTTGTGAGCTACATGAATGAAGGGAAGAAGACTTTCTGAAATATCAACTTCCCTAGGCCATGAAGAATTGATGTAACCAATAACTTCTTTAAGAACAAAATCCTTGTCACATGCTAATTTCAATTCATTCTCTTAGATACAACCCTTGGATTCTTCACATATCGAAATCAAATTTTCTAAATCATCTTCCACTTCAACAGACTTGTCGTCAGCCACTGGTAGTCTTGATAGACAATTAGCAAGAATATTTTTTTTCCCCAGGGATTTACTCAACTTTGAAATGGAAATCTGTAATTTGTATTGCCATCTTGCAATTCTTGAACTGGCTCTTCCACAACCTTTTGTTGTAAATAAATCGACAAGGGGACGGTGGTCAGTCCTTACCTTGAAAACAGTGCCATAAACATATTTTTGAAAATACTCAATGCCTCACCAACACGCAAGAGTTTCCTTTTCTAGAGTAGAGTATTTGCATTCAGCGCCTTATAATGGGCTTGATGCAAAGGCAACTGTCACTAAATGACCATTTTGATTTTGCATTAGGACAGCACCTAAACCAATATTGCTGGCATCAGAGACAATCACAGAATCGTAAGCTGTATTAAAGGTGGCTAAAACAGGTGCAGACGAAATGCAATTTTTCAATTGTTTGAATTCGGTAGCACAATTGTCATCCCACAAGAATGACTTGTTCTTGTTCATTAGATTTCTCATATGTACAGTTTTGTCAGAAAACACTGGAATAAACTTAGCATAATACTCTCCAAGACCTAAAAAAGATCTGAGCTGGTCCTTATTCTGAGGTTCTGGTGCCGGTTCATTGGCTCTGATAAGATTTTGCTTAGGAGAAATACCATGTTTGTTAATGGAATGACCCAAGTAATCAACATATAATACACCGAACTTACATTTGTCCTTAGATAAAGTCAAATCATTGTACTGAAATATGCAAAAAGACTTTGTGAAGAATATTGGTATGTTCTTGTGAGTCGCAAGCAAAAAACAAAATTTCGTCTTGAAAATATAATATATTTTTGATGTCCTTAAACAGTTTATGCATTAATCTTTGGAAAACAGAGGATGCATATACCAACCCAAAAGGCATTCTCTTGTACCTGAAAGCCCCCTCTGATGTAATAAATGAAGTGAGATGTTTGCTATCCTCATGGAGGGCTATCAGATGGTATGTGGTAGACAAATCAATAGTCAAAAATATTGAGGCACCTTTAAGTTTGAAAACATTTCACAAATATTGTGCAGGGAATGTCTGTCCACCCATATGATGCTGTTGAGATATCTTAAGTCCACAAACAATCTGACTTGGCCATTAGGTTTGTGTGCGACAACAATGGGAGATAACTACTCTGAGGACTCAATCTCTTCAATAACATCAAGGTTACACAATCTTTCTAGTTCTTCCTTCACAGCTTCTCTTAAATGTAAAGGAACATTCCTAACCTTGTGAACTTTGGGTACAGCATCATGTTTCAGAATAATTTTATGAACAAAATCTTTAAGGAGGCCTAATTTAGACGAAGACAATACACTGGGAAACCATTTTTCCCACTCAGATGCAGGATCGATTCCAACATGAAGAATTAAATCCGAGTACCCAAGTACCTGGTCATGGTGGTTGGAATCTAGAGTGACCATAAGATCTCTTTGTTGAGGCCAACCTAAAAGGCACAAACCATCCCTTGCAACATATACTTTGGAAGAAATGGATCTCCCTTTAAAGCTAAGGGTGGTTTTGAAAAATCCTAACACATCAATGTGTTTTCTCCCGTAACCAACCAGTTTGATGTCTGGAGGAGATAAACAAACATTGGGAAATTCCTTTAACCACTAATCACCAATGAGTGTGTATGTCTGGCACCAGAGTCTGCCATAACTATCACATTATTTTCACCAATTACAACAATGCAAAAAGGAGCATCTTTCACATTACTGTTAACTTCATAAACAGCTAATAAAAATTAAACATCCTCAATATCACAATTAACTTCTTTCACTTGCTCAGCATTTTGGTTCTTATAGTCAAAATTCCTATTCTTGGATTTGTTCATGTTCCTACACATCCTGGTGAAATGTCCTTTTAATTTACAATATCTGCATACTTGACCAATGGCAGGACACCTTTTGTCATTGGCTAAATTACCAGGAATGCCACATTTGAAATAGACATATTCTTTTCTTTCTTGGTTGAAATGAGTTCTAGACTTAGATTTGCTAGACATGCTCTCATCCAGATTAGATTTTTTCATTAAATTAACCTCAGAGACCTTCTGTTCAGCAAGTTCTTTTAATCCAAGTTTCATATCCTCAAAGCGATGAGCTATGTCAATAGCTTTGTTTAACGTCAAGTCTTCAGCAGCTAACAACTTTTCTTGTAGCTTGACATCAGCAACTTTATGCACTAGTTGGTCACGTACCATGTGGTCATGAAACGTAGAATAATTGCATTTGGATGCCAAGATTCTCAAGTCATTGACAAAAATATCTATAGATTCATTAACTAGTTGGCCTCTGCTGAGAAATTTGTGACATGCAACAACCTCGTTGAGTTTTTTTACATATTGTTTGTCTAATTGTTTAATAGCTTCCTCATACACATCAATATCCTCATCTGATGACGAAGTGCTATTCGATTTAATTGGTGGTAAATGACTTAAAATACACCTGCCTTTCGGCACCTAGACAATGTTTCAATATAGCAAGTTTCCTCTTGTCTGTATAATCATCACCACCAATGGCTTCAATGTATGCCTCTAAACTTTCTTTCCACTGTTTCCACTCTAGAATGGGTTCACCAGGAGAAGGTAAAAATGGTGCAGGTACATTAAAACCTTCCATGAAAAACTGGAAAGAATATAATGTGTGATGAAGAACACGATGATAATAAATGAGATAATAAGTGTGAATACTACCAGTGGAAAAAAAAAATGTTTACTATTATTACAGCTTCTCTAAAAAGAAAGATGCAATTAGCATAGCATTAGAAAAAAAACTGTTTATCCGGGTATTCTAGAAAATATAAGTGTGCGTGTCACCAAGATGTCAAGATACTGACACGCTTGCAAAGATTATTTAACTTGGTGCTGTAAATAATACGGGTGTTCGTGTCACCGAGATTTCTAAATAGCAACACGCTTGAAAGTGATTCTGACGTGCGTTTCGCCATAACGGAAATAAGCACGTTGGACAACAATTAGGTAGACTCAGTGGTCTTGCTGCAGCGTTCTAGTCTTTTTTCTTTTTTGAGATGCGCGCACATGCGCATTCGATTACACAACACTGCCGCCTCTGTTGTCAGAATATTATGATGCGCGCTCAAGATCACAGTGCGAGAGATGGCGCAAGCAGGTTTCAAGAGAGCGCAAGGTATAACAGTGCATGATTTAAAAGTCCAAATAGCAAAGAGCAAATAATTATATTAGTTCTCACCGTAACCTTGGATTTCGATACGACTTTCAGCAGCTTGAGTAATAGTTGACCACCTTTAAAGTGGAAGGCTTCAGAAAACGGAAAGTCGCTAGTAAGCTGGGATGGTCTCTGGATCTGACCAACGCAGGGCTCCAGGCTTACCGGTCAGTTATCCAGTCGTCTTCAGTGTAATATTATATGCACTGAAGTATCACAGCATGCAGGAATAAAGGTAAGAAACTTTATTTTTCAAAGGAGAAAGTAGATCAGCATATTCTCATAAGCCTGGGCCAAACTGCCTGCCCTGGAATCTGGAACACAGTCCGTATTCCAGTTTCCAGTTGAGGTCAGCGAAACACCACACATGGTTGTAAGTTTTCTTTCTTTGAAATGTTTGTGGTTTCAGCAGCAAGGTGCTGGATCTCCTAGAAGATCTGTAACTGCCCAATAGTTCCATTTTTTGGGCAAAGTTTAGAGGAGTGTTAATGTGAAGGGCTTTGTGCAGGCAATTTTTAGATCTAATCTGGCCTCAAATGGAAGCCAGTTTAGGGATTTCAGAACGGGTGTAATGTGGTTATTTCTTTGGATCCTGTGATGAGGCTTGCAACTGAGTTCAGAGAAGCACTAAGCGGTGAAAACATGTAGCTAGGTAGAGTTGCACTACCATACTCCAACCTGGAAATGACTAACGCTTTAACAGCAGGCTGGAAATCATCCGGGGGGAGAAAGGGTTTTATCTTTCTTAGGATGCTCATTTGGAAGTTCACTCCTTTGTGGCCTGAACTGATGTGCTCCTGCATTTTCAAGACCTTATTTAGAATTATTCCCAGAGATGTCGTAGAGTCAATGGTGTGGTATACAGTTGAGAGCCATTAGGTGTTTCATATATTCAAAAATAATATGAGATTGTTTAGGTGGGTAGATAAGGAGGAATTCCATGTTGATAGAGTTTAGCTTGGGATGGCTGGCTAGGTTGTGTTGGGTGACCTGATATCTTCAGGGGATGAGATTTTCTGGTACAATTGGGATTCATCCGCATACATGTAATGGTGGATATTAGATGATACGAGCATTTCCAATAGATGTTCCATGAACAGGTTGAAGAGCCTGGGTGAGAGCGTGGACCCCTGTGGGACCCCAAGTGTGATCGGAGTAGAGTTGGAGAGAGATTGATTGACTTCAATTCTTTGTATTCTGCTGTGAAGAAACAAGGCAAACCAGTTTAACACTGAACCTGATAGTACCATCCTTTTTTCCTGTAGGTCATGGAGATTGTAATGTTTGACTGTATCAAAAGCTGACAAGAGGTCTAGGAGGAATAGAAGGCAACATTTTTAGAGTGTCATCATCTATGTGAGAAAGGGCTTTTCCAGTGCCCTGACCCCGACGAAAAACCGATTGGAATTGATCTAGTAGCTGGAATTGATCAAAGTGGTTACATAGTTGGACATGGACACAATTGTTTTGAAGCTTCGACAGTGTTGGAATGTTAGTGATTGGATAGAAGTTATTAAGGTTGTTGGGATAAGCAGTTTTTTTTTTTAAGAATAGGTGTAGCGTGCCCTGATTTTAGACAGTCTTGAATCACATCTTGCAGTAGGGAGGCATTATAAGGGTCACTGAAGTGGTTTGAGGGTTTCAGTGTTTTAAGCATGTTGAGTAAGGAGATTTCATCTAAGTTTGTGAATTGGCTCCAATAAACGCTATTTTTGAGGGTGACACCTGGTGCAAACGGAGGCTGAGGGGTTGACAGGGGATAGGACTGTCAGTTGGTTCATCATTGTCAGCTTCAATCTTATTCGTCTTTTCAAGAAAGAAGGATGCAAAATCTTCAAAATTTGACTGAGGACTGAAAACCGTTGGCGAAACCACTAACCAACCTACTATTCCCATCCTTCTCTTGATAAAAACAGTACTCGAAATGTGTGTCTGGTTCAGTCACTCATGACAGTGAAGGCCTTAAAACTGAAACTTGACCCATTAGAACATTGTGGGTAGCTGCTCAGCCGCCTCATGGGGAAGCCTCCCAAACCCATACATTCTGACATCTAGCCACACAAAGGAGTCCAAGCTAAATTCACAAATTTTTCTCATATTTCTATGAGGGAAAGTTAAAGAATTTATAGGGATCCACAAAATGCTTAGCCACAAGCCTTCGCACTTTGTGTGACTGGTCCTGTAGACTACAGCAACAGTTAAGCAAAACTTGAACCTTGTGAAGTAAATGTGACATTAATGAAATCTTCACATGGTTACAGTTTTGGTCCTTTCCAATGATGTGAGCTAGGTCTATTTTGTAAACTAAGTGACTCAATAATTATAATACTATTAGTTTATTCATAGAAATGATCCAAGCATGGTATGCCCTTCACCAGCCAGTGGACAACTGACTACTGTGTAATCCCCAGACATCAGGTCTCATTTAATGTTAGAACAAATGACATTCTTAAGCTGTGCAACGGCAACTAAAGCTTAAAGGCATAACACATCTTTTAGCAATGGAAAAAAAGCAACAAAGAAGATATATTTTTTTCTCCCCGAGTTAGAACAAATGATGCCTCATTGTACATAATCTTACAAATACCCAGGAGGCCTGCATGACCTATGAGCTCTCACATGCCCATACCCCGCCAACATACAATTGTCTCTTTCTGCATCCAGTCTCCTGTTAATAATACCATTTCACACCAGCAACATTACCACTTTGAAGTATACATTTTGGACACTCTCTATAGATCTCCAGAGAATCTTATAGTCATTCATCTATTCTATTTCTATTCATGAAACCACTGCTCTCCTCTTCTTTGTTCAAACACTCTCATTCACTCTTTCCATACAATGCAACCCTTATGCAATCCCAATTTACAAAATCTTCTGATACCTGTACTTCTTTCACCCAAAATGCACACACAACCTCTTCATCTCTCTCCCACTAAGTCCTGGCTTCACCTTGACCCAATTTCCAAGCATATCCACAAACTTTCCAAGAGAATCCATATGCCTCTCTTCAATCAACATCTTCATCCATGCAGGAACCATCTTGGTCCTGGATGCCATTCCCCTCATCACAACGAATGCAACCTCCTTGGTAACAAAATTCTTGGTAGTGTGATTCCCTGATACTAAATCACTCATTATTAGCTTAACATCACCTCTATTGGATAATGCTATCTGAAAGGCTTCTTTCATCATACGATTGGACCTTTCTGCCATGCTATTTGCCTGTGGGTTGTACAAAGATGTATGCAAACTTTTAATGCCCAAAACTGTAAACACTTTATTTCCTTCAGAGTAAGAATACAAGGATAACCTTTATAATCTCTGTCAACACCCTTTTGGTAGCCATTGTGGTGACTTCTGAGAAAAACTTCATTACCAATCAATACTTTAACTCCTCACAGCCTCCTCCCAATAATCCTCTAAAGTCCATAAAACACTGTGCGAACCTTTGCCAGGATTTAGTATTTCTCCCTTTACTACTTGCTTCCCTAACCTCAATCGTCACCTCCCTTCCATGTGGTCAGCACACTGTTCCACTCACCCAGCTACATCGTTGTCCATTCCTGGCCACCAGACTAAATGGCCTACATATGCTAAATTAAAAAATGTGTTTTTAAGACTATCCAGAGGAACAAATGTATCCCCTCTCATTGTGATTTACTCAGATAATTCTTCCCAAGCCTCAGCACGTCACTTTGTCTCCTACCCTTTAAGTCTGGAAGAAGTAAGATCTGCAGGATCTCTTTCCTTATCAACAGTTTAAAGTTTTCACTCTTATCTGCAAAACTCTTCACAAACTTCACGTAATTTTATTTAGGACCTAAGCAGGACCACAAATAATGTATTTTTGTCGGGGAGCGGGAGCAAACCTTATTTTCTCCAACAATAACTTTTTTGGCTTGACACCTGCCTTAGAAAATGCTTACCCTAGTTACTCAAATTCTTCAACCAAAAATGTAAAGTTTTTGTAAGAGACAGGACAGCTTTGCCAACACTTGCTGCAGGGTAATATTTGTACTTTAAATGGGATCCCCAAACACCAGTGTTTTGTCTTGGAAATAAATCACAATATCCATACCCTTAAAAACCTCCCAATCCTTCTTTAGAAGGCACTCACTGATGATGGCAGCCCAAATGTCAACCTAGTGAATTGGAAAGTGTCTTCCATTGTTATGAAAGCTGTCAGAGGTTTGAATTTTCATGTAACTTGATTTACATTATGTCATTTCTTTCCCTTGCTACAGACTCGGGATGATGTCTTTGACCGTACCTTTGGCCACTCCAATAGGAATTTACGTATAATGGATAGAGCCAACCAGAAGCCAACGTGAGATTATTTATCTGTCCCTCAACTCTAAACTCAGCAGAATCTGCTTGTAATCGCTTCAATGTCACTTACACACAAGATTTGATCTGATCTTTCCCCTTTTAGTAAATCATCTTTTATCATAGCTACCTTGTTCCTGAAATTGTGGACCCATCTAACAGCTATCTTAATAGATATTGCTTTTTCCTTCTCTCTTCCTGAAACAAAATGCCACTTAGCTTTTTGGTTTCTGTACTACGTTGTGTGACAGTTTTGAAAATCAGTGTCTTCTTAGGGTGGCTCCTTTCTCCATGCACAGAGGTACTAACCGGAGCCCACTGCTGAGCAAACAGAACACTATTGTTCTTTTTTTCTTGGTCCACCACAGAATAATATGCAAATTTATTGACCCATCAACTTATGGCACTGTACTTCACAGAGAGGAGTTTCTTTTGATATGGCCAGAGGAAATGGAAGCTTTTCTCTTTTGTTTTTATCTTTTTAATGTACCTTCTAGGACTTCAATTCTTCAGCGCAGGTGACTTTGCCTTTGAGAGATACCCGCACATTTGCTACTCAGGAGTTCATCGGGTCCCAACCACTTTTTTACTCCTCTCTTTAGTGCTAAGTAGAGGAGCTAGATGTCCTCACTCCCTGATTGCCCAGTCTTGGGTCTCAGGGCAGTTGAAGTGGAAGTGGAAAAACAAAGCAGTCAGCACACCTTGCTTCCTGGTTCACATTGGAGACCTGCTTGGAGACAGGCCTGGTGAAGAGATCCGGATTCTATCTTGGAGCCATTTCCATGATCCTTCATTGTTTGACAGGGCACAAAGGTCTTCCTCTACCGCTAATGAAAAGTGATATAAAGAACATGCATTAGTATGAAGGTCCCAAGGGGGTTCAGATCCTTACATCACGATGGGGGATAACCACTTTTGCCACATAGGGTCTTTCAATTGTGGCTAGTTCCCCTATACTAGGGCATTCAGTTGAGGGTGTGAAAAGCCATGCATTAATTGGACATTTGTTTTAAGACTCTAGTTTTGCTGGGACATTTTCAATGGGGATTGGTGTTCTGTGTTGGTAGTGGTGTGCCACTGCCACCAGGTGTATGCTTCTTTAGCCTCTAGACTGTCAGAGTTCCAGATGAGCATTTCTGATGCATTTCAACAGCTCTACCATTATAGTGTTCTCCTTTTTAGCAAATGTTTGTCTTTAGGGGCCTGGACCTTCCATTCTCTTCAGCCCTGGGGTTCTTATAACCTTAGGGTTTTCCTAGGAGAAGGATGCCAAGGTCCTACACAGCACACCACAGTCCCTCTTTCTCACTATTTTCAAGCTATCTGTGTGTCCAGCAACAGCCTATAGTTCCCACTCCAGGTGGTCTCACAAGAGGGACAATCCACAGAAGTGCAGGGACCTCCTTTAACAGGGCCTCAGCTAGTTATCTACTTGAGTGGTCACATGATGAGGCAGAGGGCTAGTGTAATTAGCCCCAGAGAGAATCTACAAAGGTCAGGGGTATGGACCGGGGGGTGTCCCTTTTGGACTAGGTGTGTAAGCTCAGGCTAGTGTCATCTCAATCAATCAGGGGTTTATAAAGTGCGCTACTCACCTGTGAGGGTCTCAAGGCGCTGGGGGAAGGAGAGGGTGCAGTTCTGGGTCAGTCGAAGAGCCAGGTCTTGAGTCTCTTCCTGAAGGTGTTCAGAGTGGGGGAGCATCTGATGTTGACTGGGAGCTTGTTCCAGGTCTTTGCTGCGATGTAGTAGAAGGCTCTACCGCCTGCTCCGGTTCTGCAGATGCGTGGGGTCTCTACTGGGGAGAGGTCAGCGGAGGTTCCTCTTGGGTACGTGGAAGAAGACTCTTTCGTTGAGGTATTTGAGTCCGATGTTGTGGAGGGATTTCATTTGTAGGTGTGGGTGAGTAGCTTGAAGGTTACCATCTTCTCGATGTGGAGCCAGTGGATGTGATGTAGGTGTGGGGTCCTATGTTCGTGTCGTGGGGTTCCGAGGATGAGTCTGCCCACTGTGTTCTGGATGGTTTGGAGCTTGTGTAGCAGGGTTTTTATGATTCCGGCGCAGAGGACGTTGCCGTAGTCCAGTCTGCCAGTTACTAGTGTGTGGGTGACGGTCTTTCTGCATTCATGCCGGATCCACTTGAAGGTCTTTCGGAGAATGCGGAGGGAGTTAAAGCAGGTCGAGGCGACGGTGTTGATCTCGTGGGTCATGGTGAGGGAGGAGTCTAGGATGATGCCGAGGTTCCGGGTGTGGTCTGTTGGCATGGTTGGGTTTCAGAGAGCAGGGGGCCACCAGGAGCTATCCCACGCCGTCGGAGAGGGTACAAGGAGAAGGACCTCAGTCTTCTCCGAGTTTAGCTTTAGGCAGCTGTTGCTCATCCAGGCTGCGACGTCTTTCATTCCTTCTTGGAAGCTGAGTCTGTTGTCTTCGGGGTTCTTCGTGAGAAAGTGGATGAGATGGGAGTCGTCTGTGTAAAATACTATGCTGAGCCCATGCTGTCTGGCGATGGTGGCGAGGGGGGCAATGTAGATGTTGAAAAGCATAGGGCTGAGCGAGGATCCTTGGGGACCTCCACAGTTGATCTCTGTAGGTTCAGAGAGTAAAGGAGGGAGTCTGATCCTTTGGGTTCTTCCAGAGAGAAAGGAGGGATCCAGTCGAGGTCAGTTCCTTGTATTCCGGCATTGTGGAGTCTGGCTGCAAGAGTGGGGTGTGAGACGGTGTCGGAGGCTGCGGAGAGGTCTAGTAGGATAAGGGCCATGGTGTGGCCCTAATTGAGTACCATGCTGATGTCATTGGTGGTGGCAAAGAGAGCAGTCTCGGTGCTGTGGTTGCTGCGAAATATGGACTGGGAGGATTCAAGGATGGCGTCCTCTTCAGTGAAGGTGGTCAGCTTTGTGAATCTCTCGGTGACTTTGGCAGTGAAGTGTAGGAGGGAGATAGGCCAGTAGTTTCTCAGGTCCGTTGGGTTTGCCGAGGATTTCTTGAGGAGGGGCTTGACTTCTGCCCGCTTCCAGTCGTCAGAGAAGATGCTGGATTCGAGGGAAGTGTTGATGGTGCAGCTTAGCTCAGAAGCTATGGCAGCTGCGGCTCTGTGGTAGATGTGCAGTGGATAGGGTTCCGTGGGAGCTCCTGAGTGGGTGTTCTTCATGGTCTTCATGGTGTCTTCAGTGGTAGCAGGATTCCAGGTGGTGATGCTTGGCTGGTTGTCAGTGGTGGTGAGGGTGGTGGTGTTATGAGTCTGTTCGCTGAACTTGTCGTAGAGGGCTTTGATTTTCATGTGGAAGTAGGAGCTGAGCTTGTTGCAGAGGTCCTGGGATGGAGGGACGTCCGTGGTTTCGCTGGAGGGTTTGGTGAACTGCTGTGTGACTTTGAAGAGATCCTTTGCGTTAATGGTGTTGGAGTGAATTTTGTTCTTGATGAAGGTCTTCTTGGTGGTTCTTATGCTCTGGTGGTATTCATTCTTGCCATTCCTATAGTTTTCTGGTCTTCGGTGGTTTTCTTGTTCCGCCAAAGTTTCTAGAGGTGTCTGCAGGAGCGCCTGGCTTCTTAGAGGTAGGTGGTGAACCAGGCTTCCTTTACGGGGTAGTTGATTGACGGGGTGGCTGAGGGGTGCGAGCTTGTCAGCACAGCTGGAGATGTTGAAGGTGAAGTGTACGCAGTGGTGGTCTGTCCAGAGGGGCTGCGTGGTATGGCTGAAACGTATGTCAGTTCCTCCTACGAAGATGGGGTCGAGTGTGTGTCCAGCTTTGTGGGTGGGGGTGGTGAGGAGCTCCTTCAGTCCGAGGTTGTCGAGGAGGGCGGTGGAGTCGGGGTCCCTGCGGTTGTCAAGGTGGAAGTTTAGGTCTCCGATGAGGATGTAGTCCATGGAGTTGATGGCCTGGGGTGCGACGAGGTTGGCTATGGTGGTGGCAGAAGAGGCATGAGGTCCATAGGGTCTGTAGATGAGGGTCCCATGTAGCATGGTTCTGGTTTGGATCTGGAAGTAGAGGTGCTCTGTTTTGGAGAGGGGGTCGCTCGTGCTGGAGGTGGAGAGTCAGAGGGAGATCTTGTGTGCGATGGCGAGTCCTCCTCATGGTCGGTGGGGGTGGTCCTTTCTTTGGATCTTGTATCCTTCAGGGATGGAGGTGGTGATGTCGGGTGCAGAGGTGGCGTTGGTCCATGTTTCTGTAAAGAAGGCGACATCTGGCGAAATGGTGTTGAGCAGATCCCAGATCTCCGTGGCGTGTCTCTGTAGGGAGCGCACATTGAGGAGGATGCACGTCAAGGCTTCAGTGGTGCGGGCCTCCGTTGAGGGTTCAGCGGATGTGGGCGGGCTGTTGATGGTGAAGGATTGTCAGCAGTGTCAGCAACAGAACTGGCCATGGGTGGTGTTCGGCGTCAATCTCTGGCAGTTGTTGTTTCTTCTGGGGTTGAGTGCGAGGAGGACAGCGGGGTTGTAGCGGAGGATGGCCAGAGAACCAGGTTCCCTGGCGCAGGCTGCGGTCGGGTCGCGAACGGGCGCAGACAGGCATGCCTTTGGCACGCCAGCGGCATGGCCGCACAGCAGCTGCCATTAAGTAGGGGAGGGGGCGGGAAGCGCAGCAGGAAGGCGGGAAAGTGCGAGCGGGAAATCAGCAACGGTGGGAGGGCAGAGGGGCAGCAGCAGGCACGAACTGAGGAGAAACAGCAAACAACTAACTGATTGATTTTAAGACAGAGAGGGTGCAGAAAACATGGCAGGAGGCAGAAAGCAGATAACGGGCCAGAAGCCAAAAGCCAGAAAACAGAGACAGCAGTCAGAAGCCAGAATACAAGCCAGAAGGCAGAAAACGGAGACAGCAGGCAGACGAAGGGAGAGAAAGGCGCACGGGCAGTGGATGAAGGCAGAAGAATGCGCTTGACAGCGGAGCTGCACTGGGAGAGCAGGTTTCTGACCAGGAGGTCAGGGGTCTTGCTCGCACTTCCTCGCAGTGGCTGTCATTAAGTAGGGGAGGGGGGCGGGAAGCGCAGCTGGGAGGCGGGAAAGAGGCAGGCGGGAAATCAGCAACCGCGGGAGGGCACAGGGGCAGCCGCAGGCACGAACAGAGAAGAAACAGCAAACAGCAAAAGGATGGATTTTAAGATAGAGAGGGTGCAGAAAAAGGGCCAGAAGGCAGAAGGCAGAAAACGGGCCAGAAGGCAGAAGGAAGAAAACAGAGACAGCAGTCAGAAGGCTGAAAGCGTGCCAGAAGGTAGAAAACGGAGACAGCAAGCAGAATGCAGAAAACTGGCAGAAGGCAGAAAGCGGGCCAGAAGGCAGAAAGGAGAAGACAGAGACAGCAGGCAGAAGAAGGCAGAGAGAGGCGCATGGGCAGCGGAAGTAGGCAGAAGTAGGCGCTTGACAGCGGAGCTGCGGGGGGGGCGAGCAGGTCTTGGACTATGAGGTCAGGGGTCTTGCTCATCAACCATGAGACTTGAGAACATTTTCAAAAGGAAGTTGGAGTTTCTTTCAATTTGTGGGCCATCCACCCTATTTGGTGTTGCCACATCATCTCTCTGCCTCTTTATTTTATCCACAGGACCCAGACTACTACACCTACTGCTACACTCTGAGGCAGTTTCAAGAAGGCAACTTTTATCACCTAACACAATCACTGTCCACCCAGGTCGGGCTCTCCCTTCTCAAGTTTCAAATAAATGTCCTTTGGTGACTGGATCCAGAGGTCGGCCTTTCCTCCTGTTCTCTATGTCGGAACATCCTCTCATACAATTTACAGGGGAATGTTGCTAGGAGCAATGAAGATTCACCCTCTTTCACTGTCATGAGAAGCCTGATCTCGTCAGAATGTGCCCATTGTATTCATGGGGCTTTGATCTGCGCAGCTGGGTCACTCAAACAGTTAACTTTCCTAGCAGAGCAGCTATAAATATAAAGGCCGTCCTGGGACAATAGACTAAAATATTAAAATGTTAAGGAAAACAAAAAGGTCGAAAACTATGGCAAAGCACAACTCTAAAAAAATAGGTCCAAAAATGAAAGACTAGAAGAGTTCCCATATTAGAATCTGCTTTCGTACATTAATCACTAAAATATCGCACCAGCGGTAAAGAGGCACAACATACTGCACCCTCAGTCAGCACTGCCTTGCTTCTAGGAGGGTCCTTTCCCCGGTTGTTGAAGTATCACTTTTGTGATTGTTCATGCAGTGTAACCTATAATATATGTAAAGTCCAGATATGTGCTCACAACACAAAGATATAACTCTGTTTCTGTTACACCGTCGAGGTGTATCACATTTTATGTATTCTATTACCATCCTACCTAACTTGCATTACTAACACTCTCCATATCCTGGACTAGCCTCAGAGGCCTGCTTGGCATTGAATATTAGTTCTACCATGTACATATCTATTATGCATTTATAATTTATAATTTGAGCTGATTAAGTTCACCCTACTGAACCAAAACCATATGAAGTATGAATATCACTGGTATGATATTGCTGGACAGAGTCCAGAGTGGAGAATTGGTTTGAGACATTTTGGAGGAGATATACATGACTTTCCAATCCTACCGCTTCTGAGTCAGCTAGGCCCTAGATGTCTTACAGGTAACACTGCAATGATTGGGCCTGTACCATTTACTGCTTTCTATGCCCTCTTGGGAGACTAGGAATAAATGGCCGGAGATTGGGATTGAAGGGAATAAGCCTTCCATTGTTTGGGTGTTCCTTTTCAACACCAATGTTTAGGATTGCCATTTTATCTTTCTTGTGTTTCTCCTCTTACTTCTTACTTCATTTACTGTTACCTCACTCTCTTCTGTCCTTTCTCTCCTCTTCTCTTTCTCATCCTTCCCTTCTCTGCCTCTACTTTCTTCATCCTTTTACGCTGTCCACTGCTTTTCTCTACTGTCTCCTTTATCTCCCATCCTTATTTTCTCTCTTTCTATTTAATCCTTCCTTGTTTCCTTGTCCCCTGATGTTACCCAGGGTATGTCTCACCATTTGAATTGTATGTATGCAGTCTAATTGTTCACTGCAAGGACAGTGTGAGTTGCTCATCTAGAGATCCAAGGGCCAGGGGTGACTTTTCACAATTCTAGACTGGTTTGCCTAATTATGGGGGTCCCTGTTCCTCATACTCTGTTCATGCCAGTTTAATTCGCCAGCCTATAGGAAGATTAACCAATACAGATCCTGGGAAGTAATGATGTGGAGAAGCTGTACATTGAGACGGTAAATGGCTTGAGCAGTCCTGCCACCAATGGAATGAGGGAAGTGTGTTAGTATCTTGAACCTAACCAATGACTCATGTGGTACAGATCTATATTCCGGTGAAGCTTGCATTGCATCCTCTTGCGGTTCTAACTCACAACACCACCCTACATCCCGTTGGTCTCATGGGCAGAACTTCTACCCCAAGCAAACAACACTCATTAAGTACAACCCATGACACCATAACACACACAGCACAACCTCCAGCCATATAGTTGGCTAAATACATCAGTGCCACACCTTGATCAAGGCAGAGTTCTCCCCTATCCTATTCCAGCAGGGCACAGTAGAGGCAACCCCGGGCACTACACAGGCACAACACATATCCAATACATATATTCGGCTAATCATGTTTTCATCTCAATGGCACATCCAATGAAGCCATGCTCACACCTCACTGTACAGCAAACATACACATTAGAAACATCTTGAGACAACAATATGTACACAACGTAACACTAGCCATATAGTTAGGTAAGCATTTCCTACTTCAACGGACATCTATTCAGGGTACTATGACACAGCTATATTCTCTTACCAATATACATATAAACCAACTTGGAAAACTTAACTTAAGCATTCCACATCCATAACCACAGCGAATGTTACCAAAGTTACAAAATGGGAACAGATGCCTCAAAACTGATGTTGTGCAATGGACAACCGCACAGTCGCAGCAAAATAAATTGTCTAATGTCCTTTGGTAAACACATACATGCAAATTATGCTTCATTGACACTGACTGAGCCAGTGGTATCCAAGAAAATCTATCATTAAACTCTGCTCCACTACAACAAGGCAGGGCATTATCAAGTATGATTCACCCCTATATTATGTCAAACAAAGCCAATTACTGTATTAACATGTCACTTTGACTCTGTTCCTCAAGAATATCAGAGCCTCAAAGGGCACCCAGATGTTGGGTAGACAGGCAAGTGTGTTTTTGCAATAGGCCTGCATGTCTTCTTTGTCGTGGCCATGCCTCCTTGCTGGTTGTTGCTGTTGTGACCATGTGCCTGGTGGCCATTTTGTGTAGACAACCAGTGTACGTTTGCTATAGGCCTGTATTTCTTATTTGTTCCTAGTGCCTTCTTGCTCATTGTTGCTGTTGACCATGTGGCATTAGCTGGCAGCGATTTTGTGCATCCAGCCAGTGTGCCCTTGCCATAGGTTTGCACAGAGGGATGAAATATCAGTTTAATAATATGCTTGAAGATATTTTTACTTATTGTTAAAAAAATGTATTGTAATTTTTAATTCTTTTAAAAGATTTTTTAAATTTGTGGGATGTTACTTTTTTAATTATATGTATTTCTTATTTTATTTTATTAAATTAGCATTTTTTTAGTTTTTACTTTTTCAATATTTTGTATTCATTTAATTTTTTTCATTATTTTATTTGATTGAAATAATTGTATTCTGTTTTGCCTCAGTCAATCCATCATCCATCCATTCATCCACCATAGGTGCATAGTATTCCGTTGTTTAGGTATATATTTATTCAATTTCCTCCTGGACACCCTGACTGCGGTGAACTTTAGAGTAGACATGAGCATCATGCATTTGTATAATGATGATGATTATTACATTCCCCCGGTCCACATTGCCTGGCTGATGCGCACACTTATCTCCATTTAAAAAAAGATTACCATTCCGTTCTCAGAGTGCCACAGGTGTCTCCATTAGAATATATGGAAAGAAAGGACCTCTATGATTCTGTATAATGTGTGTTATTCTGATGGGGAATTATGTATGGTGGTGTGGTTTGACATTAAAGTGGTTACCCAAGTTAACAAAACAACCACACTAATATTGCCTTTATCTGTACTCTTTCAAACTGCAAACAATGCCACATTTCAAACTAAATGTTTTTCTTGCTTGTTTGCTTTTATGTGCACAAGAGAAGAGACATCACCCGCAGTACTGCCAAACAGAAGACCTGTGTAGTCACATGTCAGTCTTCCAATATCTTCCACTTGTGCTGCTTGGTGCAGCTGCCAACTAACAGCTTTAACACGCTTCCAAGAAAGTGGTCATTGATGAGAAGCAGCTTTCCACCAGTGGCATGTCACCCCAATTCTTTTTTGGACCACCACATCATGTGCCTGCAGCACCAGCCTCCAGGGAGCAAGCAGACAGCAGCAGTCGCGTGCAATAGCACAACACCAGATTAAGCCCAGGACCATGTGTGTCAGTGAGGCAGCCAGGGCAATCATGTTGATGATGACGAGTAGTGATGCTGAATTGGATTTCTCCCTTTCGCAAAGTAGTACACCATTGTTTCAAGCAACAGAATAAAGTGGACACCAGCCACAGCCAGCAATAGTACATTTTCCTGATGTTGGAGTAGAACATGAGAACGAGCTTCCTTCCAAGCAAAAACCTCCCATTTTAGATTCATTGGTTCCAAGATCTCCAGCAAGAAAAAGGAAGGGTACTACTCCAACATCTTCGCTAAGCCCCACTTCTGATGATGATGATAGGGACATGGAGTGGACCCTGGCAGAGTCCAAGAGACAACAGGAGAGGCAAGGGAAAATAAACGTTATTTAAAGACTTAGACTTAAGGAAGGGGATAATGAGGAGGATGATGACCGCGGGCAGTCATTGTGAAAGAAGACACAGAGGAGTCTGACATTGCTATTCAACCTGCTCCGAGGGATGTGGCTCAGGTAGCACCGCCATCTACCATATTTGCAAGCCCCGCTGAGATCTGCACCAACCGCTACCTCAGAAGAAGTATTCACTGCAGACAGGCAGTCAACAACATTCCCATCTGCCTACAGTTCATCTTCAAGCATTGGTAGTGGCACAGTAAAATGTACTTCCTCCCAGTTTGGGACTTTTTACAGTTAGCAAAGAGGGGCAGTACATTGCAGTATGCAGCATTTGCAACACAAATGTACAGTGAGGTAAGCATGGTACACATTATGGTACTGGAAGCCAAACGGCTCATATGAAAAAACAAGACACAATCAAGTCAGAGGACCACCAAAATAAAATTGCTGAACGTGGTGGTGAGAAGAGCTAGGGAACAAAAGCTACAAGTCCAATCACAGTGGGAGGTGATGATGAGGAAGAAGAGGGTGTCATCGTCATTCAAAGCAGCCCAGTTCCCAGCAATGCACCAGCAGAATTACCCACTTCAGCGACTTCACAATGGCACAAGACTCGGAGACAGAAAGACAAACCACGGCATACAGTGACTGCCACATCACAACGAACATTGAGTCTACCACCGCCATCTTCTTCTCGAAAGATGCCTGTGTCAGTAGCCCCAGAAAAGAAGAAAACCCAGGCTCCTATTACAGGCATGTTTAGGCAGGAGGGACCCTACGATTGGAACCACCAAACCGCACATCTGTACAATGGCAATCTGGCAAAAATGTTTCAGCAGCCATCTACCCAGAATATAAGGTAACAAGTCATACCTATTTTGCCAGAGTTGCAGTTTCAGCGCTGCATCACAATCTGCTGCAATTGGTTGGACAAACATTGCAGCAAAATGTTGTTCACACTATCTACCTGATGACAGAAATGTGGATCAGTTGTCAGGTGACTCATTACATGTGCATTACTGCACACCGGATCTCATTTGTGAGGGTAAAACAAAAGATACCTGCAGGTCTTGGCCCTGAAGAAAGCTTTAAGAGCGTTGAGCGGCATGTAACAGTGGTCATGTTTGCCATGGAGAAATCACATACAGCTGTAAACATCTTGAATAAATTTAGCAGCAAGGTGTATGAATGGCTGCAACCCAGAGGTTCAGAATTGGACTTGTTGCCACAAACAATGGTAGAAACATAGTCAAGGCTGTCATATGGAGGCTATTTCAGGGTCCTGTGCTTGGCCCATTGTATCAACCTGGTGGTGCAAGACTTTCTCAAAAAGGAAAATGGTCAACAATATACTGACCACCTGCAGAAAAAGCTGCACTCATTTCAGCCATTCTTTTAAAGCCAGGAAGAAGTTGCCGATTATTCAGTGTAGTAACAGAGAACCAGTTAAAGCCCTCAGACAGGAGGTGTCAACACTTTGGAACTCATCCTATTACATATTGCAATGTCTCTTTGAGAAATAAAAAACAGATCAATGACTATGTCATTCTAAGAGGAGGGGGTGCAGTTCGGAAAACTATGACCATGGATGTGGACAAATGGGCCCTAGGCAAATGCCTGACTCGGATGCTCCTTCCCCTTGGAGGTTTTCACACAGGAAATTAGCAAGCAAGATAGTACGATGGGCTAAGCTATCCCATTGTTGCATCTGCTACAGGACCAGGTATAAAAGGTGTCTGAAAGGTTCTCCCCCACAGTTGTGAATGATAACACAGAAGTGCATGCCTTGGTGAGAGCTTAATCTTTCGCTTGGCTTGTAATACAACACTGCAACATGACATCATTGTGTCCAAAGAGTAGGGGTGAACGGAATTTTCATAGTCGCGCTATGCAAAGCTCCGCGAAACAGTAAAAAATCTCCGCGAAGCCGCGGAACGCAGAATTTTGGGCAATTCTGTGTTCTGCGCGGTACGCGAAATTACCCAAATTCCGCAATTCCACGAGCGGAAAAGAATTTACCGCCCAGGCCTACCAAAGAGTACATCCTTGCCATACTACTTAATCCAAGGTACAAAAAAATGCCGCCCATTTTTATTCCTTTTATTTTAAGAGGATGTTTCAAAATACAAGAGGTGAATTGCTGAGCACGCTGGAGACCTGGAATAAGAATGGATGGAATTTAGAGTTCCACCCGCAGTTCTAGGGTGCCACCTTCAACTTCCAGAGAGGGAAGTCTTGTCTCACAGTAGCCAGCATCATAAACCAGAACATCCGCAAGAACAGCAACAGAAGGACCGGACCCAACCTCTGCATTGTATAGGTTTCAATCGGCAGGACTTAAGTGCAGTGCAGAGGCGATGGCAAAAGAGGTTGAGTAAGCAGCACCACCAATGACCATCCAGAGGGTTTTCCAGGAGTATCCGGATGATGCAAAAGAGGTCTATGTGGATCAATATCTATTTATGTATTGGTATGGGAAGATGTGCCAATGGCCAGAGCTCAGTAAGCTGGCAATAAAGTATCTTTCTAGTCCTATAGGCAGTATGTCTCCTAAGTGTGTGTTCAGTGCAACTGGTGTGACTGTTACAGTGAGAAGGACTAGTTTCTTGCCTCAAAATATTGAGAGAATTGACTATCATCAAAATGAACCAACATTTTATACCACACAATTACACTGTTCCTGAACAGCACTGTCAGGATTCTTGCCACAGCTCAACTCTCTTTACTATCACAATATGCCAGCATGACTCATACCATTCCTCCCAACACTTATGAATGAACAAACATCTTGTACCATGACTTTTGACCACATTACATGCTGATGGTAATAGCTAGCTGCAGTTGGTGTTGGTGTTGGTGCAGGTTAGGTTTCAAGCGCCACGGATACATCCGGAACATCCACCAGAATAAGCATCTAGCAACTGGCATAGATGACCTCAACATGAACATTCAGGAAGACAGCCTTCATCAAGTGAATCCTCTGCACTTGTTCCTTGCTATAAACAATTAGAATGCAACCTTTGTAAACATTCTAAAACACTTTCTCTAAGACAGCCTCATCAAATTAATCATCTGCAACTGTTCATTGCTATAAGCAAATTAGAACACAACCTTTGTTAACATTCTAAAATACCTTCTAGAAGACAGCCCCAGCAGATTAATCATCTGCCCCTTTGCTTTGCTATAAGCAATTAGAGCATGACCTTTGTGAACATGGTATTTAAAGACTGTCCACACTCCTCCCCCTCTCTTGGCTTCTTCACCTGCTACTTGCCTTTTTCCCGGCTACCAGGACTCTGTCTTGCCAGCTCCCTTGATCTTCCCACTTCGACCTCACCGCAAGGAATGTCATGCATTAGTCTTGCACCTGGATCAGAAAAAGAACAAGAAGTAAAAGACACATTAACAGACTTTATTTTACTACGAGCTAAGCTCAGTCGCGACATTGTGCTGCATACAAAGGTAACCAGTGTTTTTGTTCAACTTGTACATACCGTTGACAGGGCTCTGCTGGAGAGGACTTGGGTGAAGCTAACTCTGTCCAAGTTTGCATGTGGGTGTGATGCTGAAATCATACTCACTACATATTTTTTTTAAATTGACAAAGGAACCTCTACGGACAATCTAACTGAAAACAAATCTAAAGGTTTATTAAGATTTTGAAGCTTTTGTGAGGTGATATATTAGGTGAGAGAGTTAATACTAGACTAAAAACTTATTATTTGTTTGTTTATAGGTACCATAAATAAGTTTCCATTCATCAGACTGGTGTAAATGCCTACTGCAGTGTTTCTGCTGAGTAGACGAGCCACAGCATATTTGACTCTACACGGTCTCTCCATCCAAACCTCCTTCTACCTGGGATTTGCCACCAGAGCAGTGTCTCCTCCTGTAAATCAAGAGCAAGTATCGGGAGGATTCAGGAACTAGCATTGCTGCCCATTTGAATAATCATGGCTCCAGGCAGGTGTGTTATGACAGAAGGCTAAGCCACACACCTATCATTCCTTTTGGTTGGTGCCATGACCAATCAAGACCAAATATTCACAGACGATCTAGCATGTGCCTTATCAGGGGACCTCATTGAAGCTAAAAATCAGTCTGAGCTAATGTAGCAGTTGCAAATAGATCTAAATAGGTTAAAAGAAGAAAATGCAACACTATAGGAAGAGTTGCAATGAGAGAGGACACATCCCTTCATTTAACACAATGGAGGGATAGTTAACCCAAGGATAGTCAACCAGTTTTGACCCAGCCTGTGTTTGGAGAACCATTTCAGAGAGGGGCATTTACAACTACTGGCCAGAATCTGCATGTATTTGTCTGTACACCCAGTCTTGTGCCAGTTAGCAGCTCCAGAAGAGTCAATGTCAATTACATTTCCTATGCAAACCCTAGGCGTTCCCCAATTACAGTGTTAAAGTACCATTTGTAATCTCTTATTTGGGAGGTGTGTCCGCTACCTGGACAATTCTTTAATAGAAGCAAATGATCCCCTTTTGTACAAATATTCTGCTTTTAAGGCCGCCACAAATAAGTTATTTGAAAAACATGTTTTTTATCTAAGCAAGTGACAATGAGTTATTAAATCTACAACAAGGTTCTAAGGACCTGCTGGCTTATACCACTACTTTCAAATGACTGGTGGCGATAACGCACTGACCATAAGAGAAAATAGCAGCCTTATTCTAACAAGTATTAAGGGATGACCCTAGAGATTACCTCTCGCACATAGTTGATCTTCCTGACGATTTTGTAGAATTTATTGATTTTGTTTTTAAGCTAGATCACCGATTGGGCAAGCGAAATGGTGACCGATCTCGCAGTGACATTAGAGTAATTGTTCTCAAAACCGAGAAGAAGGAGTCAGACAGGAAGCCTCTTGATATTGAACCTATGCAGATAGGAGGTAAAAGGGGTCCACTATCTAATTAGGAAAAGGACCATCGCAGCAAATTAAGCCTATGTCTTTATTGTGGCAAAACTGGTCATTTCGTTTCGGAAATGTTCTGCAAAACCAAAAAAAACTAAGACTGTGGCTAGTGTAGAGGTCAATCAAGAATTGGGAAAGCTAAGGCTCTCAACGAGAAGGGAGATCATCTCGTCAAGAGAAGCAGTGCATATCTCACAATATCTGACCAATATAGGAGCACAAATTCTGAGGTATCTTACTATCCGAGTCACCGTAATCCTATCCACACAGCGGAGGCACATAATATTCATGCATATTGACTGAAAGGCCACAGGCAATTTCTTTGATCTGCACCTAGCGGCCAATCTTGGGCTCACAAACGTTTTCAGAGAAAAACCTGAGCATGTGTGAGCAGTAGATTGTTCAGAGTTGTCTTCTGGACTAAGACGCTTTCAGGCAGAGACTGTGCTAATGGGCATACTGAATGACATGTCTTTGATCTAATAGACACTCAAACTTTTGGGGTAATTTTGGTAGTACCTTGGCTAGAACACTTCTGCACTACTACCTGCTACCAATAGGCTCCAGAGGAGGAAATACCTCTGCATTGCACCTTGGTCCAAGAAACCTTAAACTACCCAAAGAATACCAGAACTGTCAAGCTGTTTTTGACCGCTTAAAAGCCACCCAACTGCTCCCACACAGAGCCTTTATTTGCTGCATAGATCTTCTCCTGGGAGCAACATCGCCCTGCAGTACAGTTTATGCATTGAGAGAACCAGCGTCACCTGAGTCTTCCCCATTCGTCTTTGTATCCAAGAAAAATGGGCTATTGAGGGCTTGTGTAGATCAAAGGGTGGTCAAAAAGTGACTATTAAGAACCGCTATCCTTTCCTGTTAATTCCAGTACTACTTGATCAGATCCGAAATTCCATCATTTACACAAAACTAGATTTACAGGGAGCTTACCACTTAATCCGTGTATGAGAAGGCAATAAATGGAAAACCGCCTTTAGGGCTTAGTTTGGGCTGTTCGATTATACTGTTATGGCCTTCTGGTTATGTAATGCTCAGGCAGCATTTCAAATTTTCATTAACAAGATCCATCTTGAGGGAGTTTTGAGATGTTTGTGTAATCATCTACATAGCCGACATTCTGATTTATTCAAACTCAAAACAAGAACATGTACAGCATTTATGCGCCATCTTGCAGCGCCTTAGGGGAAACGCTCTCTTTGCTAAATTCGACAGGCCTTACTCCTATTAGAATTGAATTATAATACCAGCACCCACAAACGACACACCCTTTTTCTTCTTGTCAGGACAACATTCTCAGGCCCTTCCCATTGATATATCAGGAGTTTCTACTATGCTACATTCAGTCACAGAAAGATTAGAACAACTGCATGAGATTTAAAAACACACTTGGACAAGTTTAGCAAACGCCAAATTGGTCATGAAGGCACAATCTGGCAAGCATAGAACTCCAGCACCAATATACAAGGAAGGGTATGGTTATCAATACAATGCCTACAACTAGAAGGCCTAAGGAAACTACAACATTATCAAAATAATCAATCCAGTCACCGCCAAGCTATGGCTTCCCCCTGAGTACACTATGCACCCAGTGTTTCACGTTTCACTAATCAACCCATACCACCACACCACAAGAAAAGATACCCCATCCCCAACCATTCTGATTAATGGCCAACAAGAGTACAAAGTTCACCGTATCCTGGACTTGGATGGGTTATGACCCTTCAGAGTGCTCCTGGGAACCAGCTTCCTCGGTTCATGCCTCCCGTTTGGTGAGATGACTTCATGCCTTCCATCCCACCAGACCACAGTCTGTAAGACTGCCTTTGGGACGGGTAACTATCAGGATTCTTGCCACAGCTCACCTCTCTTGACAACAGCAATATGCCGGCATAAGTCATATAATTCCCCCAACATTTAAGAATAAACAAACAGTCCTATTTAAAGACTGTCCACACTCCTCCCCCTCACTTACCTTTTTTCACGCCTCCAGGACTCTGTCTTGCCAGGTCGCTTAATACTCCTGGTTCGACCTCCCCACAAAGAATGTCCTGAATTAGTCTTGCCTCTGGATGGGAAAAAGAACAAGAGGAAAAGGAGAGACACATTGACAAACTTGCCTTTATTACACGCTTAGCTCAGTCACAACATTGTGCTGCAAACAAAGGTAACCAGTGGACTTGGGTGAAGCTAACCCCGTACAAATTTGCTTTTCGGTTTTCTGCTGAAATCATACGCACTACAGTTTTGAACATTTGGATCCAGGTAAGTCGCTTAAGACAAGCACAGGAGGAGGATGTGTTTGATTGGTCAGTATCAAGTCTGTTAGCTGAACAACTTCCGGGTGCCCCACCTGAGTTTGAGGATGAACTCTACTTTCTGGACTAAACATGACAGTGCCCCGATAGCCTTTTAAATTATTTCTTGTTGAACTTCTATCTTTCCAAAAAATTACAAATATAGCATGTGTAACATTATTATTTTTGTGTCAGATTTATGCTGCCTCACCATTTTTTTAGTCACATATATTGTTGGATTGCAGTTGGACCAGTATGCATTGAAGAAGCCTCCACAATTCCTTCATGACATTGGAGACAATGCCTGCCTCCCTAACATGCCTATTGCCTATACTTTTTTGCATCACAGAGCACAAGAAGGTCTTCCCCAAAAGATCGTTGATTTACAAGAGTGCCAATACCAATTACAAATGTGTTACCTACGTCAACGATGAATACCTAATACCTAAATTGCCTTTGCTTGGTTAGGAAGAGGTAACTACAACTACTGCAACGGCAAGTGAGTGACTGTGTGAGTGATGATGATTGATGATTCATGTGGTGGCAGATAGTGAGGGAGGGTGTTGAACTATAATTTGGGAACTTGCTTGATACGATTGATTTGCAACGTTTGGGCCTGAGTGATGGGGCCTGAGTGATAGATGATCATCTCTCCCTGGAGGTGATTGGCCTTTACAAACTTACTTAGTGAAAATCATTTAAACTGTACAGTTCACTCCTATGATCCTTCTGTTTTTTTCATCATCTAGGATGGCAGCCCAAGACAATCATTTGATTTAAAAGACTGCCTAATTCCAATCTGTTGCTTCATCAAAGGGGAGATAGTGTACCTACCACTGTGCTTGGATTGGAACAGGTAACCTTTGCACCAACGAGTGATCTGATTATCGAGTGATTTTGAGTGATGACTGATGATTTATGTGGTGGCAGACAGTGAGGGATGGTGTTGAACTGTAATCTGGGAACTTGCTTAAGATGAATGATTTGCAATGTTAGGGGTCTGAGTGATGGGAGATTTACTTGCAATGTCCTCTCTTTTTTTCTAGTTCTACACAGACCAGATCAATCACTTTAGTTAACAAACAAAAGCCTATGCAAAATACTGCAATTCTGAGGAGGTGGCCTAGCTAGAGCCGTCGACCTTGAAGCTGGATGACCGAGTTCGAGTCACGGCAGGGATGCTCAACATCATGTGATTCTGGGCAAATCACTTAATAAACCCATGCCTAACAAAATGAATGTGGATGTCTGTAACGCAACTGCTGCTCAAGTAAAGCAGTCTGATACCTTTGGGTTGGGTTTGCTGTATATAAAACTCCCAAAAAAACAGCAATGCACTAAAAGTCGATCTTGTTCGGGTCATGACTGGTCTTGAACAGTTACTCAGAGTCAGGAGGAGAATAGAAGAACTCTGGGTGGGAGTTGTGAAACTACCTCATCATCAGCTAGAATTAAGAAGTAACCATGAGTCTGGGGCCTTGTACTCAGTAATGTGGAATGGAGAGAGGTGTGTTTATTTGTGAAATGCTGCTATGTTTGTGTGTGTTGCATTGGTGGAAAAAGTGATCCTCTGAGTCCCCCTCTTGTTTTTTTTTGCTCTGAGTCTTCTTGATATACTTCTCAGGGAGCTTACCTTCATTTTGTCTTTCTCATTGACTCTAAAATACAGTGTATGCTTTATAATCAGAAGGCCTTTTATTTTCATGCATGAACGAAAGGCGAAAGCTAAGATCAATACTCCTGTTTACCTACCATACCAGGCCAGACAGGCACAAGAATGATGGACATTCCAGAGGAGCAAGCAGATGCATCACCTAATTTTGCAATACAGTATAATTATTCTTTTAACAATCATATTTGGCGATCTGGGTGGGTGGGTTCACTCCCAACCAAGAAGACAGAACATTTTAGATATGTGATAACTTGGGTCTCAGAGGCAGAAGGACTGTTTGCAATGCATTTAACTGTACTGTGGCATACGCATTCCTTTGTTTCGTTCCACTACAGATGTGATGATCAATTCCCAGAGGAATGTTTTCCTTGTGTATTGTTTGTCTTTTTGAAACCTTTCCGCAAATTCCCTTTCCCATCTATTTATCAAATCCACTTCCCCTGGGCTATGTGATTTATTGAGGTGTTGCTTAATTTACACCATTAATGGATCCCACACTTGGTGGGGCGGATGTGGTGAAAGCAACACCAACTCACTGCAGAATCTTCTAAGCAATAGCCCACACTGGCCCATTTACCCACCTCCCAGATCTCTGTACTGGGGTGAATGTATGACATTGTTCTGCATTCTGTCCATCAACTGTTTTTATTGCATTTGTCACCCCGAGTGGGATGGGTATGCCCAGACGTGGGTCCCGTGCTCTCCATGCCACTGGAATTAAGCTATCCTGGAGAAGAGGGGTGAAACCCCGAAACCAGTCCTGGGATGCTTATTTCCAGTCCAGGAAGGACCTGGCTTGGCAGTTCGGGCTGGACTGTTCCCATGATGCACAGGGTCAAGACTGATTTGCATATGGCTGGGTTCAAAGTCGAATGGCATGGTGAGCAACAAAACAATGGATTTAGGTCCAGATCTCTGTACTGGTGTGAATGTATGACATTGTTCTGCATTCTGTCCATCAACTGTTGTTTTTGCGTAAAACTGAAGGCAGCAGTGCAAAGTAAAAGTAAAACAAACTACTTCAGGCATAAATTTCGATAAAATATAGTTCCACCCCCACGACGTGCCCACCCCTCTCCCCAAACAAAGTGACCCAAGCTCATATGTCCCAAAATTTGAAATGTCCAAAGAATAAATGGTGGTCCCAACTCCCTTCCCACCCTCGCTACCCACAACAAGCCTCTCCCACAGAAACAGTTTTTTTTAAAGGGTGAAAAGAGGACATTCTGTAATTGGGTCTCAAGCTGTTCCAGGCTCTGCTCCATCATGGTTAACTGGTTCTGTATGGTATCCAGCTGCTACAGGATACACCCCAGCATGGGCCTGCTATTTTCAGTGTGGGAGGGATGGCCAGGAGGCTGAGTAGGACCAGCTACACTGGGCCCAGCAGAGACTGAGAGGCAGCTATTTCTGTCTCTTTTTCTTCCAGGATCACCTGCCACCGGTATTCATGCTGGATTCGCTCCAGCCTCTGCCACCGCACACAGGCTGCTATCTCCTGCCAGTTGGGTACCACCGGTGAACTAGCAGTAGTAGCTATATAAAGAAAAAATACAAATTGCAAATAATTCTCCGTGAAAACAATTGTTTGAAATTAGTGGGTGGCACAGTAGCAGTACATTGCTGGTCTTCTAGGGCCATTGGAATTTGATTTGATTAGGAGAGTCACAAGTCCAATTTTATGTTTTACCCACATATGCCTTGCATAAAAAGCACTACATACTATTAGCTATTAGCTATTAGCTTTATACATAAATGACATCATCCACTTTTGATCAAATATTGATTCCTTGGCTCACGTTATTTGCTGATGATACACTATTGGTCTCCAAGACCGAGTGGGCTCCAGAAGCTCTTGGTGCATTTTGAGGAGTTTTGTGTTGAGAAGGGATTGGAGATCAATATGGCTAAAACTGAACTAATGAAGCTCAATCCCCACAAAACCTACAAAAGGAACCTATTTTTTGGAGAGGAACCACTTGAATCTGTCCATAGCTTCACTTATCTGGGGATAACATTCAGTAGCTCTATGGCGTGGAATGCACATCTGAACAATGCAGTAATAAATCTTAGCCAAACTATGGGAGAAATCCGTAAAGAATATAAAAAATCTTTTACCCAAAAAATTTGGCCTGCTATTCAGCTATATGAAACCAAGGCTCTAGGGTGAGCCTTGTACGGGGCAGGACTTTGGGCTCATACTAACACAACACTCTAACAGTAAATGAGAATACGTTTATCCGGAAATTGGTGTCACTGCGTGTTAGCACACCTTTGATCCTGTTACGCATGGACTTGGGCATAAGGAATCTACAAAATAAAGCCAGACTACGTGCATTGTTATATTGGATGCAGCTGCTCATCCTCCCAACGGAAGCTTATGTTAGCTCTTAAAGCGGTTCCACCTGACAGAGCGGAAATTGCCATTTGCAGGAAGGCCTACAAAATGGCTCAGAAGAAACGTAAAACCGAAATTAGGGAAAATGCATGGAATGACCTCCTGTCTACTGATGTCATTAATAATAGTGCGAAATTTTGGTCCATTGTAAATAAACCTTTTTTTAATGGTAAAAGTCACACCGAGCTTGAATGCGGCATCCAAGAGGATGTTTGGTATGCTCATTTTAAACAGGTGTATGATGGAGATGGTTTAAGGGCGGGACCTTCACTTAACTTTGACAATTATACGTTGACCTTCACAGAATTAGAGGTGACAAATGCTATTTTACAAATGACAAGTAATAAGGCGCCGGGACCCGATGGAGTCCCGGCTGACCTTTTCAAATCAGATATTAAACTTTGGTCTAAAATTCTTTTTAATGTTTTTATAGATGCTTGCCAAAAGGGCCTCCCATCAACATGGGCAAAATCAGTCATCGTCCCTATTTTTAAAAAAGGGGACAGAGGCGACCCGAGCTGTTATCGACCAATTTCTCTCATAGACTCCTCAGTGAAAGTCCTGGGGAGGGTTGTTCTCGCCCAACTAAACGGTTGGCTAGAGGAATCTGGAAAACTCTCTATGGTCCAGTATGGATTTAGGAAAGGGATGGGTACCATAGACCAATGTTTAAACCTACAACTCTTAATTGGTAAATACACGGTGGCCAAAAAAGGAACCTTGTTGGTTGCCTTTATGGATTTGTCCTCGGCCTTTGACCGTGTAAATAGATCAAAACTATGGCCTATGCTCCTAGAACTTGGTGTTGATAAAGAGATTGTTCATTTTTTGGCGGACCTACATAGAGAGTTAATAGCCACAGTTCGTTATGATCAAAAGGGAAATTGTACCAAAGATATACCCATTTCTTATGGGGTCAGGCAGGGGTGCATTTTGGCACCTCTCCTTTTTACTTTATATATAAACGATTTGGACAACACCCTTGTCGCCTCATGTAAAGATATCCCCCGTGCAGGGAAATATTCGGTCCCTGCCCTTTTATATGCTGACGATGCTGCCTTAATTGCCAGAACGGGAGTGGGCCTTCAGCGACTGTTAAATTCCTTCGCTGATTTTATGAAGGATTTGGACTTATCTGTTAATTTTGTTAAATCTCACGTCATGGTCATTGGCCCTAAATCTGCCAAATCTAAAACCTTTTTATGTGGGGGTCATCAATTATCGAGGGTCTCTTCTTTTCCTTATTTGGGTGTCCTCTTTGATGATCGAGATACTGGGGTAATCCAAATACAGGCAAAAAAGATTGTGTTTTCAAGAGCTACAGTAGGAGTCCTGGGTTTTGCGAGAAAACTGGGAGCCAGACCATTGAAGGCCCTTATTCAGGTGTACAAGGCTAAGTGTCTCTCTATAGCCTTGTACGGAGCTGAGGTCTGGGGCATTAACAACGCTAAAAGCATTCAGACTGTTGAGGATAGATTTCTAAAAAATCTCCTCTCAGTACCGATTTGTACTGCTAATTATATTGTCCATCAGGAGCTAGGCATTGGTTATCTTGAAGACAGCATTGCCCTGGCCCCGATGTTGAAATGGATTAGCATCTGGCTTAACCCGGATTTACACTTGAACCACACCATTTTGAGAGATTGTCTCTCGCTTGATCATGGTTTGTATATACCATGGCTGAAATACATTTGGACCCTGGCTAAAAAACTCGGGAGACCAGAGCTGTATTTTTCTCCCGAGACCTTGGTAAAAGGCGACATCATCTGGTGCAAAGAAAGTTATAGTTGCATATCCACTTTGGCAAGGGAAGAGAAGGAGTTGGTCAAGGGTTCCGTTAGGAGCCACCAGCTCTGTAAAACAACATCTCTTATGGAACCTTATCTTGAATATGTAACAAACCCAAATCATCGTTTTCTTTTAACCAGATTTAGATTGAACCAACTATACTCATTGATCGGAGCTAAGAAAGACTGGAAAAGGGCATTGGACCCTGGCCCTTGCTCCTGTGATAACTTTTCCCCCCAGGACATTACACAACTTTTTTTCTTCTGTGAGCACTTTATTGACATCAGGAAACGTTTTTTAATCCCAATTTTAAAAGATAAAGGCTTTGTTCAAGTGAGACCTGCTTTTTTGTATTTACAGCTTTTAAATAATGTCTGGGAAACTTTTAACATTGCAAGTTTTTTAACTGTGGTAATTCGTACCTTGAGGAAATGAACTGTACCCTTTTTAATGTTGGTAATTTATTAATAACGAAATCTCTGTTTTTAACATGTATTTATTGTAGTATGCTTTTATGGTTTGCACTAAAACCGAATAAAGACTTTATGACTGACTGACTGACTGACGGATGCTGCTGTGGGCCACTCCCGAAATTGACCACTATGTATAAGGATATTATCACTGTAGCCCACTCTGTAAGAATTCCTTGGCTCAAGTTCATCAAAGGGACATTAGAGTTTATTGGGGCCCCTGAACGGTGGACCAATGCTGCTACCATAACCTTCCTTTCTAAACAAGTTCTCAAGAAGCTATATTGGAAAGCGGTAGATGCTAAAGCAGCTGCAAGAGCAGATCTCCCTGCATCATTGTCAATGTTTCTTGACTTCAATGCAACATTTAGTTATGAGCTCTACTGGGACACATGCCCTTTATACCAAACACACAGGTAGAGAGTCTTGCACATGTTTTTCTTTTGCTGCCCAGCTTATGCTAAATCACACATGTTTTGGTTAGTCCCTATCTGTAATCAACTATCTCAGGACAGCAATCTTGTTGCCCTTCACATACTGAGGTCAGACTGTACCCCTCTGTATGCTATTTCTCTTGCTAAAGTTTTAGGAGCTATGTGGCTACTATGCAGGAAATTACTATACTCTATGTTACCTGGTAGTATTTGTTTCATGATAACTCCGTGGTTTAATGTAATTTTAAATGAGGATATTTTTGTACATTCTTCTTCTATTTTTTAGCAGTTTATTACTACGCAGCAGTTTTAAATTTTGTAAAATGTATTTGACTTGAGTCACTCTTTTATTCATTAATTTAAACCATATTTGCACTTTTTTGGTCCTGGTCACTGAAATAAAGTTAATCGAATTGAATCTATTAGGAGAGTCACAAGGCAAATTTTATGTTTTACCCACACATGCCTCACAGAAAAAGTGCTGACTGTGTGGCAGAAAAGTATTAGGCAGAATAACAATGGATTAAAAAAAACAGTGCTTTTATATTTTCTTCTAAAGGCTTTTCAAGCAACTGAACATAGACTTTTAGTGGAAAAATAAATTACCTGTCATTAATGAGTAAGGAATTATGTACAATGGAGTACAAGTTGACTGTTGTGCTAACTTAACTGAACAATGCTCATTGCTAGTCAGCGCGTCGGGTATTTTACTACTGTCTACAGCTGTGGCAGCTGTAGTTGACAATTATCTATTTTTAATTCCTATGACCCAGCTCTTCTCTAAATGCCTTTCTCTTTCTACCCTCATTCCAAAGAGGCAGGTGAATAATAAATAAGATACTATGTCAGACACCTTACGTATGAAATGCAGATATTATCATGTCTCCCATAAGTCGAGATTGGGGAAAATGAATGATGCACTGCACTACAGGGAAAGGAATGGGCTACATATTTTGTATTTGGCATGTTCGTCGCAATGTATCCCATATGCTAAACTTGAAATCAAATCATGCACATACTCCCACTTTACTCACTTGCCTCACCCACCACCACATATTATTTCCAACAAATTCATTTTCTGGTCAGTAAGTAAGGAAAGGAGAGTAGACTTACTCTACTGAAAGTTAGGATAGAGTATTAGGTGGGTACAGTAGACCCTTTGATATAGAATAGAGGGGTCACTACACTGATCCTCAATTTGTCATCTTTGGCTTATTCAGTCACTGTACTAATTGACATAGTCGAAATGGAAAAATCGGAACAGGTGTAAAATAAATCACTTCACTTCGCGTGGTTCTAATATTAAATGTGGCACATGCCAAGAATGGATTTTCCAATTTTTTGGTGGGCTGTAATGGAAGAACTTAGGAAAAAGTAAAGGAGTGAAGTACTAAGTGGTGACTGAATGGGTGAAGGGAAACACACATTGTGTGTTCGGTTTGCAATGCAATGACACTTTGCAAATGCTGCATTAACTGAAGCAGATGCACATTGCACAGCCAACATTACAGTCACAAATTGAACCATACTGCACTTCGGTCATCGGTGGCAAAATGCCATGGGCAGGGAGAAGGGGTGATGAATGATTAGTGGGATACATATGGCTCACTTAACAAATATAGTGAGTCATGGGAGTAGACCGAAAAGTTAAAAAATATCCCCCACTTTGATCCGTAGCTTTGACAACCCTGCTTAAACAAAATAAGTGAAGTGGGTGAGTAGCATGCCCTTCTTCGTGAGAATAGCTGCCTTGCTTATTCATCCAAGCAATCCAAATATTAATTCATCATTTCATTGTAATTCATCCACAGCTACCATGATTAATTTTTACTTTCTCTCATCTAGTCATTCACCAAAATGCCCAATCCAGTATCCATCTATTCAATATACACCCTTTCTTCCAACCATCCTTTAGCCTATCCATCACTTTACCCATCCACGTACCCTTTCACCCACCTACTCTTTTACTCATATACCATTTTCCTTTCTTTTAACCTTCCATGCTTTCACGTTTCCCTCAAGCCATTAACGCTCATTATGTGAGCTTTTGTTGAGTTGCACATAGAAGAGGCCATAATAACTCGACCTCAACTGCAGCTGGCAAAGTTGGGGTTACCAGTCCAGAGTTCATGATGTACTGGTATTAGCTAGTGAGTATAATAGTAATTCAAAATAAGCAATTATGGGGCATATTTACAAGCCCCTATCGCCACCACAATGTCACTTTAAGTGACATTGTGATGGTGATAGGGGCTTCACCTTATTTACAAGACAGCGTTAAGCTACTTAACGTGCCTTGTAAATAAGGCACCCTTTCACGCTGTAATTAGCGTGAAAGGGAAGAGCAATGGGTGTTGCGGTGGGCGTTCCTCCACAGCACACATTGATTTTGACACTGCCCCCTATTTACAAGGGTGGCATAAATAGACAGCACCAAAATTGAGAACAGGGAAAACCTGGTCTTAAACACGCGAAATGAGGAAAAATGCTTTATTTCTCCTTGTATTTGCTGTTTCCATGTGTGGTGCGTTGTGCAGCACACATAGAAACAACAAATTGCCTTTGATTGGTCATGTGTAGGAAGGTGTTCCTTCCTGCACATAAACAATCAAAAAATAGAAATGACATTTTGAAACTTCTATGCGTGCTGTATTAAGCAGCACACATAAAAGTTACAAAACGTCATTTAATGATTATGTGCCAGAATGGAGACTTTTCAGCACATAAACAATCAAGGGTGCCTGCGTTGGTGCTAGGACGCTAAGTTTAGCACCAGCGCAGGGGGAAACGCAGGGCTGCACCATATTTTTTCTAAATATGGTGCAGCCCTGCTTTTCTGAAGTGGTGGAGTGCGGTGTTAAGCCAGGAAGGCTAACACCATACTTCATCACTTCGCCCCTATGTGCCTTACCAATGCCTGTCCCTGCCGCCGCTTCTCTCCCTCCAACTGTCTCTCCTCCTGCAGCGGCACTGGAACCGGCATCACTGGTAGTCTGTTTGGCTAGACTAAAACATTATACATATTTTAGATACCAGATATGCCAATCAAATGTTCAATTGAAAAATACAACTGCAATACATAACTACAGTTAGGTTAGCACTGCAGTATCTTCCAACAAAAATATCACTCTGGGCATTTGGTTGTTTCACAATGTTAGACAAGAAAGGGGGGGAATAATGGTCAATGAAAGAGATATGGTGTTGGTTGGCAAATGCAATGGGAGTAGGACGTCATACTTGTTTTCCAGCCATGCTGCACTGTCATGGAAAACTGCTGGTATACTGTATAAATGAATGACACAGCACACAACGTTGGTGGGAGGTCCATGACCACGGCCACTCTCTTGTGAACTCAACTGTTAAAGCATGATCAGGAATAAGAAAGCCTTCTCAAAAAACATACACAGTGAATATTATTTATCTTCAGTGTAGACAGTCCAGTACCAAAAATGTGTTATTTTTAGTCTTTCTGTACTACACTATATATAGTAGAGAGGGAAAGATTACTAACAAAGTAGAAGATAACTACGTTAGTGACTAGAGACTGAAAAAAGTCAGCTACAATGAAAGAAAGCCATGTAATATGAGTAAAACAAATATAATGCCGGGATAACAGGAACAAAACAAACATTTAATCCATTGTGCTTTGCACAAGTTGGTCTGTATCACATCCTTGTCAGCACGTGGAAGGAACAAGCCAGGTAAGGGTGTCAGAGCAACTTTATTTCACACCAGCAACAGCAGCCTCCAGGCAGCACCTCCCATTTTGGAACCCAGCACTGACATTCCAATACCCCAAGATTCTAATTTATGCTCGAAAAATCATAAAATCCAACATTAGGGAAATAATAATAATAAATATTAGAATTTACTGGGGTTAGCAGAGCCCTCAACAGCAGCACTGGTGATCGGCGCCTCGTGCTGACCAGCTATTTCCAGACCTTCCACAATGTCCCTCTTATTGCCCTTGGGTGCTGATGTAAGAAATGAAGAAGATAAAAAAAATTGATCAGTGATTCAGTTAATCTCCACTAAATTATTATGACAGGAAACACAGTCACAGAATTGTACTTGTCTAAAAGAGATCACCTATTGTACTAGTTACGAGTCTATCGACTATTGTTGAGTTGCCCATATTAATCCTAAAATCCCAATTCCAAATTTCCTTAACAAGAACTACATATGGAACTAATGTATTGCATGCAATGATCTTTGATTCTATTATTCTCATTTCTCAGCCCCCATGATGGACCAACTCAGTCTCCCTTTTTTGCAATGCATAGATGCATACTAAACATTGCTGTGAAATAGCTTGGAACTATAGGAGCGACATAAACACAGTCACAGAGAGAACGCTAACTCACTGCTATCACTGATTCACTATGGTGACAAGAAGACAGTCTGCAATGGCTTCTTAATTACTCAGCCAAAATGAGCACTAATGATGAGTACGATTAGGTAGCGCTGAGCAACTGCCTTGTAGAAACTATAAACTGGGTCACATAATAATAATATTCCAATGTAAATTAAACGTAACTTACCTCTGAGTGTGAGCAGCATGCTATTCCAATTCTTTTTTTAGCATTGTGGAACAGAAGCACAACAAATAATTAATACTCACTGAGCCCTGGAATCGATGTTTAGCAGGTCAAACAAGTCCTGTTCCCGGTCTAAGATATCTGCCCAGCAGTGCATCAGCTGCTGGACGGTGCACTGCACCTGGCTAGTATGCCGCACGCCCCAGCGCACCTTCCCCGACTGCAGCCAACACTCCTGCAGGGGGTATCCACTGCTGTGCCTGCCATCTCCTGCCAGCATGGAGGGTAGGTGGCGCTGCACAAAAAAACAGTGCTGCCACCTCCTCCTCGATAAAGATTGTCTGGGACTACACACCTGGGCGGCGGCACTGTCCACAAGGTAGGCGGCCCTTTGCCATGGCACAGGGTGGGATATAGAAAGATGAGAAAAGAAGGGAAAGGAAGGAATGGAAAGAAGAAATAAGTAAGTGAGGGAAAAAATAAACAAAATACAAGTATTCACGGAAAAAACCCAAAAAGTTTAACAAAAATACACAAACACAAAGACACACACACTAATATAATAAATAAAAATGGGGGTAGATAGGTTTGATAGGTGGAGGATAAAAGAGATTAAAGAGGGATTAAAAATTAGGCCCAGCACCATAACCAATAGTAGAAACACAAGATGGTTGTGCCCATGTGGACTGCGTGGTGCAATTTGCGCGTGATTAACAATGGAAGGATGAACATGAGAACCGAGTGTGGCCATTTGCACATGATTTGCTATGCAAGGACGCAACATGAACGGGCACTCAGCAAACTCGGTGTGCAAGTGGAACCTGGCATAGCGCAGCAGATTTGTTTTGCCACTATGTGGGGTTTCATGTAGCGCAACTCCACATTCTCCACAATCTCCACCTGGGAACAATCATTTGACCCTCAAGTAGTGATGTTTTCAAAAGGATTGCCAAAATTCAAGTGTGGTTTACATTTATTATTAGTACTTTCCCAGGTATAATAATAATAGAAAAAGTTTAAATTTAGGCTTGTTTACATTAGTGTGGTAAGTGTAGACAAAACAATTGTTGAACCAATTGTAGTGAGTGGAATGCATAGTGTCACTTATTTACAGTGATGTACTCTGCAGTTTTTGTTTTTTTCTACAGTACATATGATAAAGGATGAAGCTTCATATAGTACATTGTTTATGGTGTAAAAATATGAAACCTGAGAACAGTAAGAAGGGGAAAATGAAATTGTTTACCATATTGTGATATACTGTTACAGCATAAGCAATGCGTACTATTATGTTTGTGGAATTTTGTAAATCAAATACTAATTTATATTTCTATTCTTTGACATACTCATACAGAGAGTGTTCATGTATAAATATCAGTTGATATCCTTTCTCACCAGTTTCTTTTACCAGTTAAGGATGCTAGAAATCTCCCATGCAATTGATATCTACTTTCATGAGCTCTGCAGCTGATGTTAACTCACCCATACAGATACTCACATATCCACTCAATTATCCATACAGCCACTTACATGTATTCGCTCACCTATACAGGCACTCATCTATACAGCCAATCATGTGAACTCTCATTCACCCATATAGCCACTCACACCCCCTTTTACTCACTCATACAGGTACTCATGCACCCAGTTATTCACCCATACAGCCACTCATACTCACTCACCCATACACTACTCACACACCCACTCACTCACCTATACAGTCAATGACAGACGTTTTCACCAACTGATACAGACAATCATACACACACTCATTCACCCATACAGCCCCTCATGCACCCTGTCACTCACTCATTCAAACACTAGCACACCCACTCACTAAGCCACACAGCCACTCAGACACCCATCCACTCACCTATACACACCTTCACTTGTAATTTGCATTGCATAGGCAGTACTACACTAGCAGTTTACAAAAGGGTATTTCAGCAGATGCGTGTCATTAGCAATACTGGTCAAACTTACCCAGTTGCAAGACACTGCACAACATATCAGCAGAATAATCCTAATCAAATTAGGTATTTTGTGATTGATGCGGTGCCCTCAAACAGGAAAGGTGGGGACCGTGTCCGAGCTCTGAGGGAACTTGAGATGAAGTATATACTAAGTCACAATTACAAGCACTAAATGGTCTAAATTGCGATGAGAAGTTGCATCCCTGCCTCGAATCATGTAAATCTTGTTGACTGTGTGAATGCCCACAGCAGTCAGATTTAAACACATTTTCTTCCTCTTTTCTTTCTTCCTTGTCCTTAATGATCTTTCCACCATTGAATTTGGAATTTTTAGAATTTTTTTTCCACATGAATAGGGGTATGTTGGAAAGATTTAGCAAGTATTAAAGCACCAGTATGAGATTTTACAAAGTTTGAGGTGGGTTTATTAGTCGTGAATACATAACCTTTCACCCTAGATGTTAGTATTCAAATGGTGGGTATTAGAATATGTCAACATTTGATTCTGATTTAGTGATTACAAACTTGTGTTTTATTTTAAGTTAATTCACAATGAAACCAAGCTGTGATCATCACAGCACATAAGAACTCACACTGTGTATGTTCAGTTTATTAATGAAAGTGGTAAAAGATACTTGTGAGAACCTTAATTATACCGTGAAGCACAAGCTGTGTATAAAGGATGTGCCGGTGGAATGAGATTGGGAAGCAGGTCATATTGGCAAAGTGTGCAATATGACAGAAATTGTTATCTCATAAGAGAGTTTGTAGTAAATTTGACAAGAAATACAAAACAATAACGTAAAATATGGCAATAAATACTTAAAATATTATTTGTAACTCACGCCAGAGTGATCATGATCCACATTAATTGTAAATAGTAATTTTGTGGCAATCTTGTTTTGTTTATGTTGTATTTAACGTACATGCTTCAGCAATGAATTGGGGTGTGAGTCTTGTCTCCATAGCTATTATTTTGATTGCGTAAATGCATTGTCAGAATATGTGTATGTCATGTGATCAAGGGGGCGCACACTCGTAATGGCAGAAGAACAATAAAGAAATGTAAACTGCCGGAGGGATTTCTTGTGGATATCTTATTATCTACTGGCGGTTGCCAGTAGATAGTTATAGTTAGAACCTTGTTTCTATTCAAAAAGCGTTTTTTCTTTTCCCAAACACTTTGGCGCCGGTTGACGAATCTTCGCAAACTTTTCAAAACGTTGGTCCCGCTCCGGTCAGTTCCTATCCTGAAAGTTTCAGGGTGATTCACCAAGAGGGGGCCGAGAAAAGAGGGGGTCCCCTAAACGTGTTTTCTCCATGTTAATTCCCATAGGAAATTTTAGACAAGACTACAGCACGGACTGCTAAACAGAATTACACCAAATTTGGCACAAAGGTAGTGCTTGGTTCAAAAAGCACCCTTTTTTTAAATGGTGTAAATCTGTTCAGTAGTTTTTGAGATACTAAAGGAAAAAAAACTTTATATATCTGGACGGGACCTAACTACACAAGCACGAGCTTGGCTCTAATTGGCTGCCAACACTTCGATCCAGGAAGTGTTGGCAGCAATCTTGGTGCACTGCTTTCTAGGTCTCACCTAGCGACGCAGCGCATGTGCTGCCCACTACACAAACACCACTGCACTGCCCTAAACCCTGAAACATTACCCCAGCACGACCCCCTACACTGCACGAACACCACTGCACTGCCCTAAACCCTAAAACACTACCCCCAGCGTGACCCATACACTGCCCGAACACCACTGCACTGCCCTAAACCCTAAAACACCACCCCCAGCATGACCCATACACTGCCCGAGCACCACTGCAATGCCCTAAACCCTAAAACACTACCCGCAGCGTGACCCATACACTGCCCGAACACCACTGCACTGCCCTAAACCCTGAAAAACCACCCCCAGCATGACCCCCTACACTGCCCGAACACCACTGCACTGCCCTATACCCTGAAACACCACCCCCAGCACGACCACCTACACTGTCCGAACACCACTGCTCTGCCCTAAACCATGAAACACCACCCCCAGCACGACCCCCTACTCTGACCGAACAACAATGCTCTGCCCTAAACCCTGAAACACCACCCCCAGCACGACCCCCTACACTGCCAGAACACCACTGCTCTGCCCTAAGCCCTGAAACACCAGCCCTAGCGTGAAAACCTACACTGCCTGAACACCACTGCACTACCCTAGACCCTGAAACACTAGCCCCAGCACGAACTCCTATACTTCCGGCAAACCACTGCACTGCCCTAACCCTGAAACACCACCCCCAGCATGACATCCTACACGGCCCGAACACCACTGCACTGCCCTAAACCCTGACACACCACCACCAGCACGACCCCCTACACTGCCCGAACACCACTGCCCTGCCCTAAACCCTGAAACAACACCTCCAGCATGACCCCCTACACTGCCAGAACACCACTGCACTGCCCTATACCCTAAAACACCACCCCCAGCACGACCCCCTACACTGCCCAAACACCACTGCTCTGCCCTAAACCCTGAAACACAAGCCCCAGCGTGAAACCCTACACTGCCTGAACACCACTGCACTGCCCTAGACGCTGAAACACTAGCCCAGCACGACCCCCACCGTGGCCCGAACACCACTGCACTGCCCTAAACCCTGAAACACCACCTCTAGCACGACTCCCTACACTGCCCGAACACCACTCCCCTGCCCTAAACCCTGAAACAGCACCCCCAGCACGACCATCTACACTGCCCGAACACCACTGCACTGCCCTAAACCCTGAAACACCACCCCCAGCACGACCCCCTGCACTGGCCGAACACCATGGCACTGCCCCAAACCCTGAAACACCACCCCCCTGCATGACCCCCTACATGGCCCGAACACCACTGCACTGCCCTAAACCCTGAAACACCACCCCTGCACGACCCCCTAAACAGCCTGAACAACACTGCACTGCCCTAAACCCTGCAACACTCCCTCCTGCACAACCTCCTACACTGCCAGAACACCAATGCACTTCCCTAAACCCTGAAACATCAGCACCAGCACGACCCCCTACACTGCCGAACACCACTGTACTGTCCTAAACCCTAAAACACCACCCCCCTGCATGACCCCCTACACTTCCCGAACACCACTGCACTGCCCTAAGCCCTGATACACCACCCCCAGCACGACCCCCTACACTGCCCGAACACCTCTGCACTGCTCTAAACCCTGGAACACCACCCCCTGCATGACCCCCTACACTGCCCAAACACCACTGCACTGCCCTAAACCCTGAAACACCAGCCCCAGTACAACCCCCTACACTGCCCAAACACCATGGCACTGTCCTAAACCCTGAAACAACAGCCCCGGCAAGACCCCCTACACTGCCCGAATACCACTGCCCTCAACCCTGAAACACCACCCCTGCAAGACCCCCAACAGTGCCTGAATACCACTGCACAGCCCTAAACCCTGAAACAACAGCCCCAGTACGACCACCTACACTGCCCGAACACCTCTGCACTGCTCTAAACCCTGAAACACCACCCTCCTGCATAATAGGCCTGGGCTAAATTTCCGTTCCGCTCGCGGAAATTGCGATAATTTGACATTTTCGCGTTCCGCGGAGAGCGCGAAAATGTAAAACTTTCCGCATTCCGCAGCTTAGCGATAATTTGGTTCTTGCTCGCACTGTAAAATAATACATTCTCGCGCGCGCGCGATCGCCTTACCTGAATCCCCGTGTTCGCCGACAAGTTATCCCGATCCGGTCACGTTCTCCACGAGATCTTGGATTGTTGGTAGCCATTTGCGCTGTCTCGCGACAGTTCGCGCCCGCTCTAACATCATGCGTCACGCGATCACGTCTTTCTTCTCGCGATCATGCACGATGAGAAGAGTGAAAACAAGATAGCCGCAACCGCATGGGTAAGTTGGCGAGCTGCGAACACGCAGAAAATACCGCGAATGGGCGGGAAAAAAACGTCCGCATCTTCGCGATATTTCCGCGTGTTTGCGGAGATTTTAAACATTTTCGCGATAATTTGCGAAAGTCGCTTTCGCAAATTCCGCCCACCCCTACTGCATAACTCCCTACACTGCCCGAACACCACTGCACTGCCCTAAACTCTGAAACACCATCCCCAGTACGACCCCCTACACTGCCCGAACACCAGTGCTCTGCCCTAAACAATGAACCACTACCCCTGCACAACCACCTACTCTGCCCGAACAACACTCCTCTGCCCTAAACCCTGAAACACCACCCCCAACACCACCCCCTACACTTCCCGAACACCACTGCTCTGCCCTAAACCCTGAAACACCAGCCCCAGCACGAAACCCTACACTGCCCAAACACCACTGCACTGCCCTAGACTCTGAAACACTAGCCCCAGCATGACCCCCTACACTGGCCGAAAACCACTGCACTGCCCTAAACACTGAAACACCACCTCCAGCACAACCCCTACACTGCCTGAACACCACTGCCATGCCCTAAACCCTGAAACAACACCCCCAGCATAACCCCCTACACTGCCCGAACACCACTGCACTTCCCTATACCCTGAAACACCATCCCCAGCACGACCCCCTACACTGCCCAAACACCACTGCTCTGCCCTAAACCATGAAACACCACCCCCAGCAGGACCCCCTACATTGCCCAAACACCACTGCTCTGTCCTAAACTCTGAAACACCAGCCCCAGCGCGAAACGCTACACTGCCCGATCACCAATGCACTGCCCTAGACCCTGAATCACTAGCCCCAGCACGACCCCCTACACTGCCCGAAAACCACTGCACTGCCCTAAACAATGAAACACCACACACAGCACGACCCCCTACACGGCCCGAACACCACTGCACTGCCCTAAACCCTGAAACAACACCCCCAGCACGACCCCGTACACTGCCCGAACACCACTGCACTGCCCTAAACCCTGAAACAGCACCCCCAGCACGACCCCCTACACTGCCCGAACACCACTGCACTGCCCTAAACCCTGAAACAGTACCCCCATCACAACCCCCTACACTGCCAGAACACCACTGCACTACCCTAAACCCTGAAACACCTCCCCCTGCACGACCCCCTAAAATGCCCGAACAACACTGCACTGCCCTAAACCCTGCAACACCCCCCTCCTGCACAACCCCCTACACTGCCCGAACACCACTGCACTGCCCTAAACCCTGAAACACCAGCACCAGCACGACCCCCTACACTGCCGAACACTCCTGCACTGTCCTAAACCCTAAAACACCACCCTCCTGCACGACCCCCTACACTGACCGAACACAACCGAACTGCCCTAAGCCCTGATACACCATCCCCAGCACAACCCCTACACTGCCCAAACACCTCTGCACTGCTCTAAACCCTGAAACACCACCCCCTGCAGGACCCCTTACACTGCCCGACCACCACTGCACTGCCCTAAACCCTGAAACACCATCCCCAGTACGACCCCCTACACTGCCCGAACACCACGGCACTGTCCTTAACCCTGAAACAACAGCCTCGGCAAGACCCCCTACACTGCCCGAATACCACTGCCATAAACCCTGAAACACCACCCCCTGCAAGACCCCCTACACTGCCCGAACACCACTGCACTGCCCTAAACCCTGAAACACCAGCCCCAATACGACCACCTATGCGGCCCGAACACCACTGCACTGCCCTAAACCCTGAAACACCACCTCCAGCACGACTCCCTACACTGCCAGAGCACCACTGCTGTGCCCTAAACCCTGAAACACCAGCCTCAGCGCAAAACCCTACACTGCCCGAACACCACTGCACTGCCCTAGACCCTGAAACACTAGCCCCAGCATGACCACTTATGCGGCCTGAACACCACTGCACTGCCCTAAACCCTGAAACACCACCTCCAGCACGACTCCCTACACTGCCCGAACACCAATGCCCTGCCCTAAACCCTGAAACAGCACCACCAGCACCACCACGCACACTGCCCGAACACCACTGCACTGCCCTAAACCCTGAAACACCACCCTGAGCACGACCGCCGACACTGCCCGAACACCACTGCACTGACCTAAACCCCAGAAACACCACCCCCCTGCACAACCCCCTAGACAGCCCGAACACCACTGCACTGCCCTAAACCCTGAAACACCACCCCCTGCACGACCCCCTAAATGGCCCGAACAACACTGCACTGTCCTAAACCATGCAACACCCCCCTCCTGCACAACCCCCTACACTGCCCGTACACCACTGCACTGCCCTAAACCCTGAAACACCAGCACCAGCATGACCCCCTACACTGCCGAACACCACTGCACTGTCCTAAACCCTAAAACACCACCCCTCTGCATGACCCACTACACTGCCCGAACACCATGGCACTGCCCTAAGCCCTGATACACCACCCCCAGCATGACCCCCTACACTGCCCGAACACCTCTGCACTGCTCTAAACCCTGGAACAACACCCCCTGCATGACCACCTACACTGCCCGAACACCACTGCACTGTCCTAAACCCTGAAACAACAGCCCCGGCAAGACCCACTACACTGCCCGAATACCGCTGCCCTAAACCCTGAAACACCACCCCTGCAAGACAACCCTACACTGCCCGAACACCACTGCACTGCCCTAAACACTGAAACACCAGCCCCAGCACGACCACCTACACTGCCCGAACACCACTGCACTGCCCTAAACCCTGAAACACCACCCCAGCACGACCCCCTACACTGCCCGAACACCATGGCACTGCCCCAAACCCTGAAACACCACCCCCTGCATGACCCCCTACATGGCCCGAACACCACTGCACCGCCTTAAACCCTGAAACACCACCCCTGCACGACCCCCTAAACAGCCCGAACAACACTGCACTGCCCTAAACCCTGCAATACCCCCTCCTGCTTAACCCCCTACACTGCCAGAACACCAATGCACTGCCCTAAACCCTGAAACACCAGCACCAGCACGACCCCCTACACTGCCAAACACCACTGTACTGTCCTAAACCCTAAAACACCACCCCCCTGCAAGACCCCCTACACTGCCCGAACACCACTGCACTGCCCTAAGCCCTGACACACCATCCCCAGCACGACCCCCTACACTGCCCGAACACCTCTGCACTGTTCTAAACCCTGGAACACCACCCCCTGCATGACCCCCTACACTGCCCGAACACCACTGCACTGCCCTAAACCCTGAAACACCAGCCCCAGTACAACCCCCTACACTGCCCGAACACCATGGCACTGTCCTAAACCCTGAAACAACAGCCCCGGCAAGACCCCCTACACTGCCCGAATACCACTGCCCTCAACCCTGAAACACCACCCCTGCAAGACCCCCAACAGTGCCTGAATACCACTGCACAGCCCTAAACCCTGAAACAACAGCCCCAGTACGACCACCTACACTGCCCGAACACCTCTGCACTGCTCTAAACCCTGAAACACCACCCTCCTGCATAATAGGTGTTGGACTTGGCCCTTCTGGCAGGTTCACCCCTGGACTTTTTGGCTTTTTATTGGTGACTTGGTATGGTGATTGTTTGGTCTCTGCGCACTTTCCCTGTGTCCCGGGGTAAAGTGCGTGCGTGCTCTGAGTGCATGTGGTGAGATAGGCCTGCCCTCCCATAGGAATGCATGGGGAATGTATGTGTCCCTAGTAGTTCCTGATGCGTGGGGTGTGCAGGCCCGAGTTTGGTATGTGCGGACTCGTGGGAGTGAATGCTGCGCGATGATGTGTGCGGCGTGCATGTACCTAGTGTGGAAGTGCCACTTCTAGAAGTGGGCACTTCTGTGTGCAGTGTGTCTGTCGCGTGATTGGCTGGTCGTGTCATGTGACGGGCTAGGGATTCCCCAGTGTCAGGATGAGTCACCCAGTGGTGAATGGGGAGATCAGCAGCTAGATGGGTGGGAGGAGTCCACCTGGGTCCTGAATAGGACAGGGTTTTCCAAACACAATGCTGGCCCCGCCCCCTGTGGTGCGACTGACGACCCTAGCCCTGCCAGTGAATAGAGTGAGGGGCTGAGCACATCAAGGGTGCTCCCCAACCAGCTGCGACTGGTTTTCCCCCTCACCCTGAACCCAGAACAAAGGGTTTGCCTGTATAAAAATGGGGCTGTGTCCCCACAGAATCTGTTCTCTTCCAGGATCCACTTGAAGGGGGCCTGCTGCTGCTGGGCGCCAGGAGAGACCGCCACTGGGGACTGCCTCCCTGTTGGAGGGCCCTGTGAGCTGGCCCCTGGGCCCAGTCCTTGCCCCCTGCCCTTGCAAGACTTTATTGCTGAACTTTCCTTTGCTTATAGCGCCTGGGAGCGCTTTCTGGGCTTCTTGTAGCGCTGGGAGCGCTGTTCTGCTATGTAGCGCTGTGAGCGCTGGGATCCTGCAAGCCGGTGCCCACCCGGCATTTCCCCCGTGCGGCGCCAATCCTGAAATCCCCTGGCAGGTGCCCACCCTGCCAGGGACCTTGCCGTGTTCGTTGGCGGGTGCCCACCCCGCTTATAACGTAATATTTGCGGGAGCCTACCCCGCGTTATTGCCGCCATACAGGTTGCTTGTCCTCAAGCGGGTGCCCACCCCGCAGTTATTTCATCCAAAAACAGGAGCCTACCCCGTATTTCTCGCCACAGAGAAAACCACCGCCGCAGCCGGGCTTCACCCGGAAGTCAGGCGACCTCCTTAAGGACGTGGGCGGGTCTTCAAACAGGAAGCAACGGGAGCCTACCCCGCGCTCCTACACGAGGAGGAGGAACCGGAAGCAAGAAGTCCGGAGCTCGGCCAGCTCCGATCGAAGTCCCGGGTCGAGGGAGGTCCGCGCCGCGGAGGAGACCCCTGAGAGAGGAGACGCCGCCTCTCAATCCAAAGGTGAGTGCGGGCGTCCCCGTGGGTCCCTCCTCCGCCTTGCGCAGTGTCTCCCCGGCTGTGGAGCCCCTGAGCGGGACTCCAACGTCCGGCACCCAGTATTTCGAGGGCAGTCCTTTTGTGGAGCAGAGCGGCCCCGGAAGGCAGTGGGCCGCTCCAACGAAGGGACAACCGTGAATGTAGAGTCCAGAGGGACTCCGACCCTGGGGCATTATTTCTTGAGAGCATTGCATGCTCCAACGACGGGGCACGTTGTTCTCGAGCCTAGAAGGCTCCCACGTACTCGGGGGCATCCTGTGGATAATCAGAGCGGCCCCAGAAGGCAGTGGGCCGCTCCAACGTTGGGCTCATTGGTTGCTTTGAGCCCACGAGGCTCACGAGTCCCATTGTTTGTTAAGAGCCTGTGAGGCTCACGAGTCCCCCGAGAGGACTCCATTGTGGGGGCATTATTACTTTAGAGCCCAGAGGGGCTCCAACGTTACAGGGCATTGGTTGTTTAGAGCCACAAAGGCTCTAGGGGGCATTTCATTTGTTTCAGAGCCCTGGGAGGCTCCAACGTTGGCCCCAGCATTTCCCCAGTTGCCCAGCACTTAGTGGGCAACTGCAACGTTTAGGTTGTGGCCTCGGTGTTCTGGCTTGCGCAGCCTGCGCCGGCGCGCCCTGACTTTTCTGGACGCAGGGCGTCCTTGCCCCGACAAGGCCAGTTGGCCTAGGGACTGCCACAGATAGTGGCTAATGTGAGTTTTTGCGCCATTGTTCCTTTCCTGCACCTCTGAATGTGTTTTTGCGTCATGTGCTTTGCTTTACACCTCTGAATGTTATGCATCATGTGTTTATGTGCTTAGACCCCTACAGGTATTGTGATACTTAGGTGGTTGTTTTCTCCCTAACACAGGTGGTGCTAGTGAGGTCCTGATTCCCTGCGCAATATTTTTCTAAAGGTGGTTAGGGTTGCGTAGGTGGTACTTACCTGATGCTAGTGTGATGACGCTGAGGTCATTATTGCGCCAGTAGGTACTAGTTGTGTGCTATATGTTCTATTTTTAGTGCTACAGTGATTGTATGTGCTATGTTCTAAAATATTATTCCTATGTTCTAAGAGTGCTAATTCCGGACAGCGGTCCAGGTGGCCCTGTCCCCTGTATATATAATCCCTTGTAAATTCTGCCCGTGCCTGTTGGCACATTGTAGAGTGTGTGTTTTTATCTAATGTGTTGTGTATAATACAAAGGCTATTTTTATAGAATACCTTGTGTGGAGTTTCCTTTGTGGTGGGCCTTGGGTGTTGTTGCTGGGTGCGCGCGCAAACGCTTTACACATCGCCTCAGAGATAAGCCTGACTGCTCGTGCCAAGCTACCAAGGGGGTGAGCAGGGGTTATCTTTGGCGTGTAACTTCCTTGCCCTGACTAGAGTGGTGGTTTCTGCCTGACTTTGGCGCAAGCCTTAGCCAACCAGAAATCCCATTTCTAACATTGGTGATCAGCGGTGGGATTTGGACTTGCGTTTGCGCTGTACCGCAGCGGCAACTGGCCGCACTACAAAACTCTGCATTTAAATAAATCACATGGTATAGGGATTATTGTTTTAAAATTGTTCTTAATTGTCATTTCTTTGGAAATGTGGTTTTGTGCACTGTGAGTTAGGTGTCCCTAGCTCGGGAGGGTAGATCCCTGAAACACCACCCCCAGCACGACCCCCTACACTTCCCGAACACCACTGCTCTGCCCTAAACCCTGAAACACCAGCCCCAGCGCGAAACCCTACACTGCCCAAACACCACTGCACTGCCCTAGACTTTGAAACACTAGCCCCAACACGACCCTCTACACTGGCCGAAAACCACTGCACTGCCCTAAACCCTGAAACACCACCTCCAGCATGACCCCTACACTGCCCAAACACCACTGCCATGCCCTAAACCCTGAAACAACACCCCCAGCATGACCCCCTACACTGCTAGAACACCACTGCACTTCCCTATACCCTGAAACACCATCCTCAGCACGACCCCCTACACTGCACGAACACCACTGCTCTGCCCTAAACCATGAAACACCACCCCCAGCATGACCCCCTACACTGCCCGAACACCACTGCTCTGCCCTAAACCCTGAAACATCAGCCCCAGCGTGAAACGCTACACTGCCTGAGCACCAATGCACTGCCCTAGACCCTGAATCACTAGCCCCAGCACGACCCCCTACACTGCCCGAAAACCACTGCACTGCCCTAAACAATGAAACACCACCCACAGCACGACCCCCTACACGGCCCGAACACCACTGCACTGCCCTAAACCCTGAAACAACACCCCCAGCACGACCCCGTACACTGCCTGAACACCACTGCACTACCCTAAACCCTGAAACACCTCCCCCCTGCACGACCCCCTAAACTGCCCGAACAACACTGCACTGCCCTAAACCCTGCAACATCCCCCTTCTGCACAACCTCCTACACTGCCCGAACACCACTGCACTGCCCTAAATCCTGAAACACCAGCACCAGCACGACCCCCTACACTGCCGAACACACCTGCACTGTCCTAAACCCTAAAATACCACCCTCCTGCACGACCCCCTACACTGACCGAACACCACCAAACTGCCCTAAGCCCTGATACACCACCCCAGCACAACCCCTACACTGCCCAAACATCTCTGCACTGCTCTAAACCCTGGAACACCACCCCCTGCATGACCCCTTACACTGCCCGAACACCACTGCACTGCCCTAAACCCTGAAACTCCATCCCCAGTACGACCCCCTACATTGCCCGGGCACCACGGCACTGTCCTTAACCCTGAAACAACAGCCCCGGCAAGACCCCCTACACTGCCCGAATACCACTGCCATAAACCCTGAAACACCACCCCCTGCAAGACCCCCTACACCACTGCTGTGCCCTAAACCCTGAAACATCAGCCTCAGCGCGAAACCCTACACTGCCCGAACACCACTGCACTGCCCTAGACCCTGAAACACTAGCCCCAGCATGACCCCCTATGCGGCCCGAACACCACTGCACTGCCCTAAACCCTGAAACACCACCTCCAGCACGACTCCCTACACTGCCCAAACACCACTGCCCTGCCCTAAACCCTGAAACAGCACCACCAGCACCACCACCCACACTGCCCGAACACCACTGCACTGCCCTAAACCCTGAAACACCAGCCCCCGGACGACCACCTACACTGCCCGAACACCTCTGCACTGCTCTAAACCCTGGAGTACCACCCCCCTGCATGGACCCCTACACTGCCCGAACACCACTGACCTGCCCTAAACCCTGAAACACCACCCCCCTGCATGACCCCCTACATGGCCCGAACACCACTGCACTGCCCTAAACCCTGAAACACCACCCCTGCACGACCCCCTAAACAGCCTGAACAACACTGCACTGCCCTAAACCCTGCAACACTCCCTCCTGCACAACCCCCTACACTGCCAGAACACCAATGCACTTCCCTAAACCCTGAAACACCAGCACCAGCACGACCCCCTACACTGCCGAACACCACTGTACTGTCCTAAACCCTAAAACACCACCCCCCTGCACGACCCCCTACACTTCCCGAACACCACTGCACTGCCCTAAGCCCTGATACACCACCCCCAGCACGACCCCCTACACTGCCCGAACACCTCTGCACTGCTCTAAACCCTGGAACACCACCCCCTGCATGACCCCCTACACTGCCCAAACACCACTGCACTGCCCTAAACCCTGAAACACCAGCCCCAGTACAACCCCCTACACTGCCCGAACACCATGGCACTGTCCTAAACCCTGAAACAACAGCCCCGGCAAGACCCCCTACACTGCCCGAATACCACTGCCCTCAACCCTGAAACACCACCCCTGCAAGACCCCCAACAGTGCCTGAATACCACTGCACAGCCCTAAACCCTGAAACAACAGCCCCAGTACGACCACCTACACTGCCCGAACATTTCTGCACTGCTCTAAACCCTGAAACACAACCCTCCTGCATAATAGGCCTGGACTAAATTTCCGTTCTGCTCGCGGAAATTGCAATAATTTGACATTTTTGCGTTCCGCGGAGAGCGCGAAAATGTCAAACTTTCCACATTCCACAGCTTAGCGATAATTTGGTTCTTGCTCGCACTGTAAAATAATACATTCTCGCGCGCGCGCGATCGCCTTACCTGAATCCCCGCGTTCGCCGACAAGTTATCCCGATCCGGTCACGTTCTCCACGAGATCTTGGATTGTTGGTAGCCATTTGCGCTGTCTCGCGACAGTTCGCGCCCGCTGTAACGTCATGCGTCACGCGATCACGTCTTTCTTCTCGCGATCATGCACCGTGAGAAGAGTGAAAACAAGATGGCCGCAACCGCATGAGTAAGTTGGCGAGCTGCGAACACGCAGAAAATACCGCGAATGGGCGGGAAAAAAACGTCCGCATCTTCGCGATATTTCCGCGTGTTTGCGGAGATTTTAAACATTTTCGCGATAATTTGCGAAAGTCGCTTTCGCAAATTCCGCCCACCCCTACTGCATAACCCCCTACACTGCCCGAACACCACTGCACTGCCATAAACTCTGAAACACCATTCCCAGTACGACCCCCTACACTGCCCGAACACCACTGCTCTGCCCTAAACAATGAACCACTACCCCCGCACAACCACCTACTCTGCCCGAACAACACTCCTCTGCCCTAAACCCTGAAACACCACCCCCAGCACGACCCCCTACACTTCCCGAACACCACTGCTCTGCCCAAAACCCTGAAACACCAGCCCCAGCACGAAACCCTACACTGCCCAAACACCACTGCACTGCCCTAGACTATGAAACACTAGCCCCAGCATGACCCCCTACACTGGCCGAAAACCACTGCACTGCCCTAAACACTGAAACACCACCTCCAGCACAACCCCTACACTGCCCGAACACCACTGCCATGCCCTAAACCCTGAAACAACACCCCCAGCATTACCCCCTACACTGCCCGAACACCACTGCACTTCCCTATACCCTGAAACACCATCCCCAGCACGACCCCCTACACTGCCCAAACACCACTGCTCTGCCCTAAACCATGAAACACCACCCCCAGCAGGACCCCCTACATTGCCCGAACACCACTGCTCTGTCCTAAACTCTGAAACACCAGCCCCAGCGCGAAACGCTACACTGCCCGATCACCAATGCACTGCCCTAGACCCTGAATCACTAGCCCCAGCACGACCCCCTACACTGCCCGAAAACCACTGCACTGCCCTAAACAATGAAACACCACACACAGCATGACCCCCTACACGGCCCGAACACCACTGCACTGCCCTAAACCCTGAAACAACACCCCCAGCACGACCCCGTACACTGCCCGAGCACCACTGCACTGCCCTAAACCCTGAAACAGCACCCCCAGCACGACCCCCTACACTGCCCGAACACCACTGCACTGCCCTAAACCCTGAAACAGCACCCCCATCACAACCCCCTACACTGCCAGAACACCACTGCACTACCCTAAACCCTGAAACACCTCCCCCCTGCACGACCCCCTAAAATGCCCGAACAACACTGCACTGCCCTAAACCCTGCAACACCCCCCTCCTGCACAACCCCCTACACTGCCCGAACACCACTGCACTGCCCTAAACCCTGAAACACCAGCACCAGCACGACCCCCTACACTGCCGAACACACCTGCACTGTCCTAAACCCTAAAACACCACCCTCCTGCACGACCCCCTACACTGACCGAACACCACCGAACTGCCCTAAGCCCTGATACACCATCCCCAGCACAACCCCTACACTGCCCAAACACCTCTGCACTGCTCTAAACCCTGAAACACCACCCCCTGCATGACCCCTTACACTGCCCGAACACCATGGCACTGTCCTAAACCCTGAAACAACAGCCCCGGCAAGACCCCCTACACTGCCCGAATACCACTGCCCTCAACCCTGAAACACCACCCCTGCAAGACCCCCAACAGTGCCTGAATACCACTGCACAGCCCTAAACCCTGAAACAACAGCCCCAGTACGACCACCTACACTGCCCGAACATTTCTGCACTGCTCTAAACCCTGAAACACCACCCTCCTGCATAATAGGCCTGGACTAAATTTCCGTTCTGCTCGCGGAAATTGCAATAATTTGACATTTTCGCGTTCCGCGGAGAGCGCGAAAATGTCAAACTTTCCACATTCCGCAGCTTAGCGATAATTTGGTTCTTGCTCGCACTGTAAAATAATACATTCTCGCGCGCGCGCGATCGCCTTACCTGAATCCCCGCGTTCGCCGACAAGTTATCCCGATCCGGTCACGTTCTCCACGAGATCTTGGATTGTTGGTAGCCATTTGCGCTGTCTCGCGACAGTTCGCACCCGCTGTAACGTCATGCGTCACGCGATCACGTCTTTCTTCTCGCGATCATGCACCGTGAGAAGAGTGAAAACAAGATGGCCGCAACCGCATGAGTAAGTTGGCGAGCTGCGAACACGCAGAAAATACCGCGAATGGGCGGGAAAAAAACGTCCGCATCTTCGCGATATTTCCGCGTGTTTGCGGAGATTTTAAACATTTTCGCGATAATTTGCGAAAGTCGCTTTCGCAAATTCCGCCCACCCCTACTGCATAACCCCCTACACTGCCCGAACACCACTGCACTGCCATAAACTCTGAAACACCATTCCCAGTACGACCCCCTACACTGCCCGAACACCACTGCTCTGCCCTAAACAATGAACCACTACCCCCGCACAACCACCTACTCTGCCCGAACAACACTCCTCTGCCCTAAACCCTGAAACACCACCCCCAGCACGACCCCCTACACTTCCCGAACACCACTGCTCTGCCCAAAACCCTGAAACACCAGCCCCAGCACGAAACCCTACACTGCCCAAACACCACTGCACTGCCCTAGACTCTGAAACACTAGCCCCAGCATGACCCCCTACACTGGCCGAAAACCACTGCACTGCCCTAAACACTGAAACACCACCTCCAGCACAACCCCTACACTGCCCGAACACCACTGCCATGCCCTAAACCCTGAAACAACACCCCCAGCATTACCCCCTACACTGCCCGAACACCACTGCACTTCCCTATACCCTGAAACACCATCCCCAGCACGACCCCCTACACTGCCCAAACACCACTGCTCTGCCCTAAACCATGAAACACCACCCCCAGCAGGACCCCCTACATTGCCCGAACACCACTGCTCTGTCCTAAACTCTGAAACACCAGCCCCAGCGCGAAACGCTACACTGCCCGATCACCAATGCACTGCCCTAGACCCTGAATCACTAGCCCCAGCACGACCCCCTACACTGCCCGAAAACCACTGCACTGCCCTAAACAATGAAACACCACACACAGCATGACCCCCTACACGGCCCAAACACCACTGCACTGCCCTAAACCCTGAAACAACACCCCCAGCACGACCCCGTACACTGCCCGAGCACCACTGCACTGCCCTAAACCCTGAAACAGCACCCCCAGCACGACCCCCTACACTGCCCGAACACCACTGCACTGCCCTAAACCCTGAAACAGCACCCCCATCACAACCCCCTACACTGCCAGAACACCACTGCACTACCCTAAACCCTGAAACACCTCCCCCCTGCACGACCCCCTAAAATGCCCGAACAACACTGCACTGCCCTAAACCCTGCAACACCCCCCTCCTGCACAACCCCCTACACTGCCCGAACACCACTGCACTGCCCTAAACCCTGAAACACCAGCACCAGCACGACCCCCTACACTGCCGAACACACCTGCACTGTCCTAAACCCTAAAACACCACCCTCCTGCACGACCCCCTACACTGACCGAACACCACCGAACTGCCCTAAGTCCTGATACACCATCCCCAGCACAACCCCTACACTGCCCAAACACCTCTGCACTGCTCTAAACCCTGAAACACCACCCCCTGCATGACCCCTTACACTGCCCGACCACAACTGCACTGCCCTAAACCCTGAAACACCATCCCCAGTACGACCCCCTACACTGCCCGAACACCACGGCACTGTCCTTAACCCTGAAACAACAGCCTCGGCAAGACCCCCTACACTGCCCAAATACCACTGCCATAAACCCTGAAACACCACCCCCTGCAAGACCCCCTACACTGCCCGAACACCACTGCACTGCCCTAAACCCTGAAACACCAGCCCCAATACGACCACCTATGCGGCCCGAACACCACTGCACTGCCCTAAACCCTGAAACACCACCTCCAGCACGACTCCCTACACTGCCAGAGCACCACTGCTGTGCCCTAAACCCTGAAACACCAGCCTCAGCGCAAAACCCTACACTGCCCGAACACCACTGCACTGCCCTAGACCCTGAAACACTAGCCCCAGCATGACCACCTATGCGGCCTGAACACCACTGCACTGCCCTAAACCCTGAAACACCACCTCCAGCACGACTCCCTACACTGCCCGAACACCACTGCCCTGCCCTAAACCCTTAAACAGCACCACCAGCACCACCACGCACACTGCCCGAACACCACTGCACTGCCCTAAACCCTGAAACACCACCCTGAGCACGACCGCCTACACTGCCCGAACACCACTGCACTGACCTAAACCCCAGAAACACCACCCCCCTGCACAACCCCCTAGACAGCCCGAACACCACTGCACTGCCCTAAACCCTGAAACACCACCCCATGCACGACCCCCTAAATGGCCCGAACAACACTGCACTGTCCTAAACCCTGCAACACCCCCCTCCTGCACAACCCCCTACACTGCCCGTACACCACTGCACTGCCCTAAACCCTGAAACACCAGCACCTGCATGACCCCCTACACTGCCGAACACCACTGCACTGTCCTAAACCCTAAAACACCACCCCTCTGCATGACCCCCTACACTGCCCGAACACCATGGCACTGCCCTAAGCCCTGATACACCACCCCCAGCATGACCCCCTACACTGCCCGAACACCTCTGCACTGCTCTAAACCCTGGAACAACACCCCCTGCATGACCCCCTACACTGCCCGAACACCACTGCACTGTCCTAAACCCTGAAACAAGAGCCCCGGCAAGACCCACTACACTGCCCAAATACCGCTGCCCTAAACCCTGAAACACCACCCCTGCAAGACAACCCTACACTGCCCGAACACCACTGCACTGCCCTAAACACTGAAACACCAGCCCCAGCACGACCACCTACACTGCCCGAACACCACTGCACTGCCCTATACCCTGAAACACCACCCCAGCACGACCCCCTACACTGCCCGAACACCATGGCACTGCCCCAAACCCTGAAACACCACCCCCTGCATGACCCCCTACATGGCCCTAACACCACTGCACCGCCTTAAACCCTGAAACACCACCCCTGCACGACCCCCTAAACAGCCCGAACAACACTGCACTGCCCTAAACCCTGCAATACCCCCTCCTGCTTAACCCCCTACACTGCCAGAACACCAATGCACTGCCCTAAACCCTGAAACACCAGCACCAGCACGACCCCCTACACTGCCAAACACCACTGTACTGTCCTAAACCCTAAAACACCACCCCCCTGCATGACCCCCAACACTGCCCGAACACCACTGCACTGCCCTAAGCCCTGACACACCACCCTCAGCACGACCCCCTACACTGCCCGAACACCTCTGCACTGTTCTAAACCCTGGAACACCTCCCCCTGCATGACCCCCTACACTGCCCGAACACCACTGCACTGCCCTAAACCCTGAAACACCAGCCCCAGTACAACCCCCTACACTGCCCGAACACCATGGCACTGTCCTAAACCCTGAAACAACAGCCCCGGCAAGACCCCCTACACTGCCCGAATACCACTGCCCTCAACCCTGAAACACCACCCCTGAAAGACCCCCAACACTGCCTGAACACCACTGCACTGCCCTAAACCCTGAAACACCAGCCCCAGTACGACCACCTACACTGCCCAAACACCTCTGCACTGCTCTAAACCCTGAAACAGCACCCCCCTGCATAACCCCCTACACTGCCCGAACACTACTGCATTGCCCTAGACTCTGAAACACTAGCCCCAGCACGACCCCCTACACTGGCCGAAAACCACTGCACTGCCCTAAACCCTGAAACATCACCTCCAGCATGACCCCTACACTGCCTGAACAACACTCCTCTGCCCTAAACCCTGAAACACCACCCCCAGCACGACCCCCTACACTCCCCGAACACTACTGCTCTGCCCTAAACCCTGAAACACCAGCCCCAGCGCGAAACCCTACACTGCCCAAACACCACTGCACTGCCCTAGACTTTGAAACACTAGCCCCAGCACAACCCCCTACACTGGCCGAAAACCACCGCACTGCCCTAAACCCTGAAACACCAGCCCCAGCGCGAAACGCTACACTGCCTGAGCACCAATGCACTGCCCTTGACCCTGAATCACTAGCCCCAGCACGACCCCCTACACTGCCCGAAAACCACTGCACTGCCCTAAACCCTGAAACATCACCCCCAGCATGACCCCCTACACTGCTAGAACACCACTGCACTTCCCTATACCCTGAAACACCACCTCCAGCATGACCCCTACACTGTCCAAACACCACTGCCATGCCCTAAACCCTGAAACATCACCCCCAGCATGACCCCCTACACTGCTAGAACACCACTGCACTTCCCTATACCCTGAAACACCATCCTCAGCACAACCCCCTACACTGCCCGAACACCACTGCTCTGCCCTAAACCATGAAACACCACCCCCAGCATGACCCCCTACACTGCCCGAACATCACTGCTCTGCCCTAAACCCTGAAACACCAGCCCCAGCGCGAAACGCTACACTGCCTGAGCACCAATGCACTACCCTTGACCCTGAATCACTAGCCCCAGCACGACCCCCTACACTGCCCGAAAACCACTGCACTGCCCTAAACAATGAAACACCACCCACAGCACGACCCCCTACACGGCCCGAACACCACTGCACTGCCCTAAACCCTGAAACAACACCCCCAGCACGACCCCGTACACTGCCCGAACACCACTGCACTACCCTAAACCCTGAAACACCTCCCCCCTGCACGACCCCCTAAACTGCCCGAACAACACTGCACTGCCCTAAACCCTGCAACACCACCCTTCTGCACAACCTCCTACACAGCCCGAACACCACTGCACTGCCCTAAACCCTGAAACACCAGCACCAGCACGACCCCCTACACTGCCGAACACACCTGCACTGTCCTAAACCCTAAAATACCACCCTCCTGCACGACCCCCTACACTGACCGAACACCACCAAACTGCCCTAAGCCCTGATACACCACCCCAGCACAACCCCTACACTGCTCAAACATCTCTGCACTGCTCTAAACCCTGGAACACCACCCCCTGCATGACCCCTTACACTGCCCGAACACCACTGCACTGCCCTAAACCCTGAAACTCCATCCCCAGTACGACCCCCTACATTGCCCGAACACCACGGCACTGTCCTTAACCCTGAAACAACAGCCCCGGCAAGACCCCCTACTCTGCCCGAATACCACTGCCATAAACCCTGAAACACCACCCCCTGCAAGACCCCCTACACCACTGCTGTGCCCTAAACCCTGAAACACCAGCCTCAGCGCGAAACCCTACACTGCCCGAACACCACTGCACTGCCCTAGACCCTGAAACACTAGCCCCAGCATGACCCCCTATGCGGCCCGAACACCACTGCACTGCCCTAAACCCTGAAACACCACCTCCAGCACGACTCCCTACACTGCCCGAACACCACTGCCCTGCCCTAAACCCTGAAACAGCACCACCAGCACCACCACCTACACTGCCCGAACACCACTGCACTGCCCTAAACCCTGAAACACCAGCCCCCGAACGACCACCTACACTGATCAAACACCTCTGCACTGCTCTAAACCCTGGAGTACCACCCCCCTGCATGGACCCCTACACTGCCCGAACACCACTGACCTGCCCTAAACCCTGAAACAACACCCCCAGCACAACCCCCAACACTGCCCGAACACCACTGCACTGCCCTATACCCTGAAACACCATCCCCAGCACGACCCCCTATATTGCCCAAACAACACTGCTCTGCCCTAAACCCTGAAACACCACCCCCAGCACGATCCCGTACACTGCCAGAGCACCACTGCTGTGCCCTAAACCCTGAAACACCAGCCTCAGCGCGAAACCCTACACTGCCCGAACACCACTGCACTGCCCTAGACCCTGAAACACTAGCCCCAGCATGACCCCCTATGCAGCCCGAACACCACTGCACTGCCCTATACCCTGAAACACCATCCTCAGCACAACACCCTACATTGCCCGAACAACACTGCTCTGCCCTAAACCCTGAAACAGCACCCCCAGCACGATCCCCTACACTGCCAGAGCAACACTGCTGTGCCCTAAACCCTGAAACACCAGCCTCAGCGCGAAACCCTACACTGCCCGAACACCACTGCACTGCCCTAGACCCTGAAACACTAGCCCCAGCATGACCCCCTATGCGGCCCGAACACCACTGCACTGCCCTAAACCCTGAAACACCACTTCCAGCACGACTCCCTACACTGCCCGAACACCACTGCCCTGCCCTAAACCCTGAAACAGCACCACCAGCACCACCACCTACACTGCCCGAACACCACTGCACTGCCTTAAACCCTGAAACACCACCCCGAGCACGACCCCCTACACTGCCCGAACACCACTGCACTGCCCTAAACCCTGAAACACCACCCCCCTGCACGACCCCCTACACAGCCCAAACACCACTGCACTGCCCTAAACCCTGAAACACCACCCCCTGCACAACCCCCTAAACGGCCCGAACAACACTGCACTGTCCTAAACCCTGCAACACCCCCCTCCTGCACAACCCCCTACACTGCCCGTACACCACTGCACTGCCCTAAACCCTGAAACAACAGCCCCGGCAAGACCCCCTACACTGCCCGAATACCGCTGCCCTAAACCCTGAAACACCACCCCTGCAAGACAACCCTACACTGCCCGAACACCACTGCACTGCCCTAAACACTGAAACACCAGCCCCAGTATGACCACCTACACTGCCCGAACACCTCTGCACTGCTCTAAACCCTGGAACACCACCCCCTGCATGACCCCCTACACTGCCCGAGCACCACTGCACTGCCCTAAACCCTGAAACACCAGCCCCAGTATGACCCGCTACACTGCTCGAACACCACTGCTCTGCCCTAAACCATGAAACACCAACTCCAGCACGACCCCCTACTCTGCCCGAACAACACTGCTCTGCCCTAAACCCTGAAACACCACCCCCAGCACGACCCCCTACACTGCCCGAACACCACTGCTCTGCCCTAAACCCTGAAACACCGACCCCAGCGTGAAACCCTACACTGCCCAAACACTACTGCACTGCCCTAAACCCTGAAACACCAACTCCAGCATGACCACCTACACTGCCGAACACCACTGCCCTGCCCTAAATCTTAAAACCACACCCCAGCACGACCCCTTAGACTGCCCGAACACCACTGCACTGCCCTATACCCTGAAACACCATCCCCAGCATGACCCCCTACACTGCCCAAACACCACTGCTCTGCTCTAAAAAATGAAACAGCACCCCCAGCACAACCCCTACTCTGCCTGAACAATACTGCTCTGCCCTAAACCCTGAAACACCACCCCCAGCATGACCACCTACACTACCTGAACACCACTACCCTGCCATAAACCCTGAAACACAAGCCCCAGCATGAAACGCTACACTGCCCGAACACTAGGGGTGGGCAGAATTTGCGTAATCGCGTTACGCAAATCTCCGCAAAACGCTAAAAAATCTCCGCGAACACGCAGAAATTCCGCGAACACCCGGAATTGCTTGTTCGCGATACTTTTTTCCTGTTCGCGATCGCTGTTTGCGTGCTCGGGGTGAAATATCTCGCGAACACGCATATTGAGCAGGCGAACAAGCAATAAATTTCGCGAAGTCGCGGAACGCAGATTTTTGGGCAATTTCGCGTTCTCCGCGGAACGTGAAAATTACCCACATTCCGCGAACGGAACGGAATTTACCACCCAGGCCTACCGAACACCACTGCATTGTCCTAGACCCTGAAACACTGGCCCTAGCACGACCCCCTACACTGCCTGAAAACCACTGCTCTGCCCTAAACCCTGAAACACCACCCCCAGCATGACCCCCTACACGGCCCAAACACCACTGCACTGCCCTAAACCCTGAAACACCACCTCCAGCATGAATCTCTACTCTGCCCGAACACCACTGCCCTGCCCTAAACCCTGAAACAACACCCCCAGCATGACCCTGTACACTGCCCGAACAGCACTGCACTGACCTAAACCCTGAAACACCACCCCCAGCATGACCCCTACACTGCCTGAACACCACTGCACTGCACTAAACCCTGCAATACCCCCCTCCTGCACAACCCCCTACACTGCCCGAACACCACTGCACTGCTCTAAACCCTGAAACACTAGCACCAGCACGACACCCTACACTGCCGAACACCACTGCACAGTCCTAAACCCTAAAACACCACCCTCCTGCACGACCCCCTACACTGCCCGAGCTCTACTGCACTGCCCTAAACCCTGATACACCACCCACAGCACGACTCCCTACACTGCCCAAACACCTCTGCACTGCTCTAAACCATGGAACACCACCCCCTGCATGACCCCTTACACTGCCCGAACACCACTGCACTGCCCTAAGCCCTGAAACACCATCCCCAGTATGACCCCCTACACTGCCCGAACACCATGGCACTGTCCTAAACCCTGAAACAACAGCCCCGGCAAGACCCCCTACACTGCCCGAATACCGCTGCCCTAAACCCTGGAACACCACCCCCCTGCATGACCCCCTACACTGCCCGAACACCACTGCACTGCCCTAAACCCTGAAACACCAGCCCCAGTACGACCCCCTACACTGCCCGAACAACACTGCTCTGCCTAAACCCTGAAAAAACACCCCCAGCACAGCCCCCTGCACTGCCCGAACACCACTGCTCTGCCCTAAACACTGAAACACATGCCCCAGTGCGCAACCCTACACTGCCCGAACACCACTGGACTGCCCTAGACCCTGAAACACTAGCCCCAGCACAACCCCCAACACTGCCCGAAAACCACTGCACTGACCTAAACCCTGAAACATCACCCACAGCACGACCCCTACTGGGCCCGGACACCACTGCACTGCCCTAAACCCTGAAACACCACCTCCAGCACGACCCCCTACACTGCCCGAACACCACTGCCCTGCCCTAAACCCTATAACAACACCCCCAGCACGACCCCCTACACTGCCCGAAAACCACTGCACTGCCCTAAACCCTGAAACAACACCCCCAGCACGACTCCCTACACTGCCCGAACACAACTACACTGCCCTAAACCCTAAAACACCACCCCCAGCATGACCCCCTACACTGCCCAGACACCACTGCAATGCCGTAAACCCTGAAACGGCAGCCCCAGCATAACTCCCTACACTGCCAGAACACCACTGCACTGCCCTAAACCCTGAAACACCACCCCCCTGCACGACCCCTACACTGCCCGAACACCACTGCACTGTCCTAAACCCTAAAACACCACCCCCCTGCACGACCCTCTACACTGCCCGAACACCACTGCACTGCCCTATACCATGAAACACCAACCCCAGCACAACCCCCTACACTGCCCGAACACCACTGCACTGACCTAAACCCTGAAACACCACCCCAGCACAACCCCCTAAACTGCCCGAACACCACTGCTCTGCCCTAAACCCTGAAACACTAGCCCCAGAACAAAAACTACACTGCCCGAACAACACTGCACTGTCCTAAACCCTGAAACACCACCCCCAGCACAACCCCCTACACTGCCCAAACACCACTGCACTGCCCTAAACCCTGAAAGACCACACCCAGCATGACCACCTACACTGCACAAATACCCCTGCACTGCCCTAAACCCTGAAACACCATCCCCCTGCAAGACCCCCTACACTGCCCGAACACCACTGCACTGCCCTAAACCCTGAAACACCACCCCCTGCATGACCCCCTACACGGCCCGAACACCACTGCACTGCCCTAAACCCTGAAACACCACCCCCTGCATGACCCCCTACACGGCCCGAACACCACTGCATTGCCCTAAACCCTGAAACACCACCCTACTGCGCTGCCCCCTACATTGCCCGAACACCACTGCACTGCCCTAAACTCTGAAATACCAGCATCAGCGCCACCCCCTACACTGCCCGAACACCACTGCACTGTCCTAGACCCTGAAACACTAGCCCTAGCACGACCCCCTACACTGCCTGAAAACCACTGCTCTGCCCTAAACCCTGAAACACCACCCCCAGCATGACCCCCTACACGGCCCAAACACCACTGCACTGCCCTAAACCCTGAAACACCACCTCCAGCATGACTCTCTACTCTGCCCGAACACCACTGCCCTGCCCTAAACCCTGAAACAACACCCCCAGCATGACCCTGTACACTGCCCGAACAGCACTGCACTGACCTAAACCCTGAAACACCACCCCCAGCATTACCCCTACTCTGCCCGAACACCACTGCTCTGCACTAAACCCTGAAACACCTCCCCCTTTGCACCACCCCCTACATGACCTGAACACCACTGCACTGCCCCAACCCCTGAAACACCACCCCCTACCTGACCCCCTAAACGGCCCGAACAACACTGAACTGCCCTAAACCCTGCAATACCCCCCTCCTGCACAACCCCCTACACTGCCCGAACACCACTGCACTGCCCTAAACCCTGAAACACTAGCACCAGCACGACACCCTACACTGCCGAACACCACTGCACAGTCCTAAACCCTAAAACACCACCCTCCTGCACGACCCCCTACACTGCCCGAGCACTACTGCACTGCCCTAAGCCCTGATACACCACCCACGGCACGACTCCCTACACTGCCCAAACACCTCTGCACTGCTCTAAACCATGGAACACCACCCCCTGCATGACCCCTTACACTGCCCGAACACCACTGCACTGCCCTAAGCCCTGAAACACCATCCCCAGTATGACCCCCTTCACTGCCCGAACACCATGGCACTGTCCTAAACCCTGAAACAACAGCCCCGGCAAGACCCCCTACACTGCCCGAATACCGCTGCCCTAAACCCTGAAACACCACTCCCTGCAAGACCCCCTACACTGCCCGAACACCAAAGCACTGCCCTAAACCCTGAAACACCAAGCCCAGTACGAACACCTACACTGCCCAAACACCTCTGCACTGCTCAAAACCCTGGAACACCACCCCCCTGCATGACCCCCTACACTGCCCGAACACCACTGCACTGCCCTAAACCCTGAAACACCAGCCCCAGTACGACCCCCTACACTGCCCGAACACCACTACTCTGCCTTAAACCATGAAACACCACCTCAGCACGACCCCCTACTCTGCCCGAACAACACTGCTCTGCCTAAACCCTGAAAAAACACCCCCAGCACAGCCCCCTGCACTGCCCGAACACCACTGCTCTGCCCTAAACAACTGAAACACCTGCCCCAGTGCGCAACCCTACACTGCCCGAACACCACTAGACTGCCCTAGACCCTGAAACACTAGCCCCAGCACAACCCCCAACACTGCCCGAAAACCACTGCACTGACCTAAACCCTGAAACATCACCCACAGCCCGACCCCTACACGGCCCGAACACCACTGCACTGCCCTAAACCCTGAAACACCACCTCCAGCACGACCCACTACACTGCCCGAAAACCACTGCCCTGCCCTAAACCCTATAACAACACCCCCAGCACGACCCCCTACACTGCCCGAAAACCACTGCACTGCCCTAAACCCTGAAACAACACCCCCAGCACGACTCCCTACACTGCCCGAACACAACTACACTGTCCTAAACCCTAAAACACCACCCCCAGCATGACCCCCTACACTGCCCAGACACCACTGCAATGCCGTAAACCCTGAAACAGCAGCCCCAGCATGACCCCCTACACTGCCCGAACACCACTGCACTGCCCTATACCATGAAACACCAACCCCAGCACAACCCCCTACACTGCCCGAACACCACTGCACTGACCTAAACCCTGAAACACCACCCCAGCACAACCCCCTAAACTGCCCGAACACCACTGCTCTGCCCTAAACCCTGAAACACTAGCCCCAGAACAAAAACTACACTGCCCGAACAACACTGAACTGCCCAAATCCTGAAACACTAGCACCAGCAGGACCCCCTACACTGCCCGAACACCACTGCACTGTCCTAAACCCTGAAACACCACCCCCAGCACAACCCCCTACACTGCCCAAACACCACTGCACTGCCCTAAACCCTGAAAGACCACACCCAGCATGACCACCTACACTGCACAAATACCCCTGCACTGCCCTAAACCCTGAAACACCACCCCCTGCATGACCCCCTACACGGCCCGAACACCACTGCACTGCCCTAAACCCTGAAACACCACCCTACTATGCTGCCCCCTACACTGCCCGAACACCACTGCACTGCCCTAAACCCTGAAATACCAGCATCAGCGCCACCCCCTACACTGCCCGAACACCACTGCACTGTTCTAAACCCTGAAACACCACCACCTGCATGACCCCCTACACTGCGCGAACATCACTGCACTCCCCTAAACCCTGAAACACCAGCCAGAGCACGACCCCCTACACGGCCCGAACAACACTGCCCTAAACCCTGAAAGACCACCCCCTGCAGGTCCCCCTACACTGGCCGAACACCACTGCCCTGCCCTAAACCCTGAAACACCACCCCTGCACGACCCCCTACACTGCACATATACCACTGCAATGCCCTAAACCCTGAAACACCAGCCCCAGCACGAGCCCCTACACTGCCCGAACACAACTGCACTGCCCTAAACCATGAAACACTATCCCCAGCATGACCTCTACACTGCCCGAACCCCACTGCACTGCCCTGAACCCTGATACACTAGCCCCAGAAGGACCCCCTACACTGCCTGAACACCACTGCACTGCCCTAAACCCTGAAACAAAAGCCCCAGCACGACCCCTACACTGCCCAAACACCACTGCACTGCCCTAAACCCTGAAACACTAGCGCCAGCAGGACCCCCTACACTGCCCGAACACCACTGCCCTAAACCCTGAAACACCACCCACAGCACGACCCCCTACACTGCCTGAACACCACTGCACTGCCCTAATCCCTGAAACACCACCCCCCTGCACAACCCCCTACACTGCTCGAGCACCACTGCCCTGCCCTAAACCCTGAAACACCAGCCCCAGCACGACCCCCTACACTACCTGAACACCACTGCACTGTCCTAAACCATGAAACACCAGCCCCAGCAAGACCCCCTACACTGCCCGAACACCATTGCCCTAAACCCTGAGACACCACCCGCTGCAGGACCCCCTACACTGCCTGAACACCACTGCCCTGCCCTAGACCCTGAAACACAACCACCTGCATGACCCCCTACACTGCCCGAATACCACTGCACTGCCCTATACCCTGAAACATCACCCCCAACACAACCCCCTACACTGCCAGATCACCACTGCACTGCCCTAAACCATGAAACATCACCCCAGCAAGACCCTCTACCCTGCCCGAACACCACAGCTCTGCCCTAAACCCTAAAACACCACCCCCAGCACTACCCCTACGCTGCCAGAACACCACTGCTCTGCCCTAAACCCTGAAACACTAGCCCCAGCATGACCCCTACATTACCCGAACACCCCTGCACTGCCCGAAACCCTGAAACACTAGCCCCAGCAGGAACCCCTACACTGCCCGGACACCACTGCACTGCCTTAAACCCTGAAATACCACCACCAGCATGACCCTCTACACTGCCCAAACACCACTGCACTACCCTAAACCCTGAAACACCACCCCCAGCACGACCCCCTACACTGCCCACCACTGCACTGCCCTAAACCCTGACACACCAACCCCAGCACGACCCCCTTCACTGCCCGAACACCACTGCACTGCTTTAAACCCTGAAACACTACCCCCAGCATGACCCCCTACACTGCCCAAACACCACTGCACTGCCCTAAATCCTGAAACACCACCCCCAGCACGACCCCCTACACTGCCCGAACACAACTGCACTGCCCTAAACCCTGAAACACCACCCCCAGCAAGACCCCCTACACTGCCCAAACACCACTGCCCTAATCCCTGAAACATCACCCCCAGCAAGACACCCTACACTGCCCGAACACCACTGCCCTAAACCCTAAAACGCCATCCCCAGTAGGACCCCCTACACTGCCCGAACACCACTACACTGGCCTAAACCCTAAAATACCAGCCCCAGCATGACCCCCCACACTGCCTGAACACCACTGCACTGCCCAAAACCCTGAAACACCACCCCCAGCAAGACCCCCTACACTGCCCAAACACAACTGTCCTAAACCCTGAAACCCCAGCACGACCAGCCACACTGCCCGAACACCACTGCACTGCCGTAAACCCTGAAACACCAGCCCCAGCATGACCCCCTACACTGCCCGAACACCACTGCACTGCTCTAAACCCTGAAACACTAGCCCCAGCACGACCCCTACACTGCCTGAACACCACTGCACTGCTTTAAAGCTTGAAACACCAGCACCAGCATGACCCCCTACACTGTCTGAACACCACTGCACTGTCCTAAACCCTAAAACACCACCCCCCTGCATGACCCCCTACACTGCCCGAACACCACTGCCCTGCCCTAAGCCCTGAAACATCACTCCCAGCATGACCCCCTATACACCACTGCACTGCTCTAAACCCTGGAACACCACACCCCTGAATGACCCCCTACACTGTCCGAACACCACTGCACTGCCCTAAAACCTGTAACACCAGCCCCAGCACGACCCCCTACACTGCCCTAACACCACGGCACTGTCCTAAACCCTGAAACACCAGCCCCGGCAAGACCCCCTTCACTGCCCAAACACCACTGCCCTAAACCCTGAAACACCACCCCCTGCAAGACCCCCTACACTGCCTGAACACCACTGCCCTGCCCTAAACACTGAAACACCACCCCCAGCATGACTCCCTACACTGCCCGAACACCACTGCTCTGCCCTAAACCCTGAAACACTAGCCCCAGCAGGACCCTCTACACTGCCCGAACACCACTGCACTGCCCTAAACCCTGAAACACCACAACAAACACGACCCCCTACACTGCCAGATCACCACTGCACTGCCGTAATCCATGAAACACCTCCCCAGCAAGACCCTCTACCCTGCCCGAACACCACAGCTCTGCCCTAAACCCTAAAACACCACCCCCAGCACTACCCCCTACACTGCCAGAACACCACTGCTCTGCCCTAAGCCCTGAAACACTAGCCCCAGCATGACCCCTACATTACCCGAACACCACTGCACTGCCCGAAACCCTGAAACACTAGCCCCAGCAGGAACCCCTACACTGCCCGGACACCACTGCACTGCCTTAAACCCTGAAACACCACCCCCAGCATGACCCTCTCCACAGCCCGAACACCACTGCACTACCCTAAACCATGAAACACCACCCCCAGCATGACCCCCTACACTGCCCGAACACCACTGCACGGCCCAAACCCTGAAACACTAGCCCCAGCAGGACCCTTTACACTGCCCGAACACCACTGCACTGCCCTAAACCCTGAAACACCACAACAAACACGACCCCCTACACTGCCAGATCACCACTCCACTGCCGTAATCCATGAAACACCTCCCCAGCAAGACCCTCTACCCTGCCCGAACACCACAGCTCTGCCCTAAACCCTAAAACACCACCCCCAGCACTACCCCCTACACTGCCAGAACACCACTGCTCTGCCATAAGCCCTGAAACACTAGCCCCAGCATGACCCCTACATTACCCGAACACCACTGCACTGCCCGAATCCCTGAAACACTAGCCCCAGCAGGAACCCCTACACTGCCCGGACACCACTGCACTGCCTTAAACCCTGAAACACCACCCCCAGCATGACCCTCTCCACAGCCCGAACACCACTGCACTACCCTAAACCATGAAACACCACCCCCAGCACAACCCCCTACACTGCCCGAACACCACTGCACTGACCTAAACCCTGAAACACCACCCCCAGCACAACCCCCTAAACTGCCCGAACACCACTGCTCTGCCCTAAACCTTGAAACACTAGCCCCAGAACAAAAACTACACTGCCCGAACAACACTGCACTGCCCAAATCCTGAAACACTAGCACCAGCAGGACCCCCTACACTGCCCGAACACCACTGCAATGTCCTAAACCCTGAAACACCACCCCCAGCACAACCCCCTACACTGCCCAAACACCACTGCACTGCCCTAAACCCTGAAAGACCACACCCAGCATGACCACCTACACTGCACGAATACCCCTGCACTGCCCTAAACCCTGAAACACCATCCCCCTGCAAGACCCCCTACACTGCCCGAACACCACTGCACTGCCCTAAACCCTGAAACACCACCCCCTGCATGACCCCCTGCACGGCCCGAACACCACTGCACTGCCCTAAACCCTGAAACACCAGCCTACTGCGCTGCCCCCTACACTGCCCGAACACCACTGCACTGCCCTAAACCCTGAAATACCAGCATCAGCGCCACCCCCTACACTGCCCGAACACCACTGCACTGTTTTAAACCCTGAAACACCACCACCTGCATGACCCCCTACACTGCACGAACATCACTGCACTCCCCTAAACCCTGAAACACCAGCCGCAGCACGACCCCCTACACGGCCCGAACAACACTGCCCTAAACCCTGAAAGACCACCCCCTGCAGGTCCCCCTACACTGGCCGAACACCACTGCCCTGCCCTAAACCCTGAAACACCACCCCTGCATGACCCCCTACACTGCCCAGATACCACTGCAATGCCCTAAACCCTGAAACACCAGCCCCAGCACGACCCCCTACACTGCCCGAACACAACTGCACTGCACTAAACCCTGAAACACTATCCCCAGCACGACCCCTACACTGCCCGAACCCCACTGCACTGCCCTGAACCCTGATACACTAGCCCCAGAAGGACCCCCTACACTGCCTGAACACCACTGCACTGCCCTAAACCCTGAAACAAAAGCCCCAGCACGACCCCTACACTGCCCGAACACCACTGCACTGCCCTAAACCCTGAAACACTAGCGCCAGCAGGACCCCCTACACTACCCGAACACCACTGCCCTAAACCCTGAAACACCACCCACAGCACGACCCCCTACACTGCCTGAACACCACTGCACTACCCTAATCCCTGAAACACCACCCCCCTGCACAACCCCCTACACTGCTCGAGCACCACTGCCCTGCCCTAAACCCTGAAACACCAGCCCCAGCACGACACCCTACACTACCTGAACACCACTCCACTGTCCTAAACCATGAAACACCAGCCCCAGCAAGACCCCCTACACTGCCCGAACACCATTGCCCTAAACCCTGAGACACCACCCGCTGCAGGACCCCCTACACAGCCTGAACACCACTGCCCTGCCCTAGACCCTGAAACACAACCACCTGCATGACCCCCTACACTGCCCGAAAACCACTGCACTGCCCTATACCCTGAAACATCACCCCCAACACGACCCCCTACACTGCCAGATCACCACTGCACTGCCCTAAACCATGAAACACCACCCCAGCAAGACCCTCTACCCTGCCGGAACACCACAGCTCTGCCCTAAACCCTAAAACACCACCCCCAGCACTACCCCTACACTGCCAGAACACCACTGCTCTGCCCTAAACCCTGAAACAATAGCCCCAGCATGACCCCTACATTACCCGAAAACCACTGCACTGCCCGAAACCCTGAAACACTAGCCCCAGCAGGAACCCCTACACTGCCCGGACACCACTGCACTGCCTTAAACCCTGAAATACCACCCCCAGCATGACCCTCTACACTGCCCAAACACCACTGCACTACCCTAAACCCTGAAACACCACCCCCAGCACGACCCCCTACACTGCCCACCACTGCACTGCCCTAAACCCTGACACACCAACCCCAGCACGACCCCCTTCACTGCCCGAACACCACTGCACTGCTTTAAACCCTGAAACACTACCCCCAGCATGACCCCCTACACTGCCCAAACACCACTGCACTGCCCTAAACCCTGAAACACCACCCCCAGCACGACCCCCTACACTGCCCGAACACAACTGCACTGCCCTAAACCCTGAAACACCACCCCCAGCAAGACCCCCTACACTGCCCAAACACCACTGCCCTAATCCCTGAAACATCACCCCCAGCAAGACACCCTACACTGCCCGAACACCACTGCCCTAAACCCTAAAACGCCATCCCCAGTAGGACCCCCTACACTGCCCGAACACCACTACACTGGCCTAAACCCTAAAACACCAGCCCCAGCATGACCCCCCACACTGCCTGAACACCACTGCACTGCCCAAAACCCTGAAACACCACCCCCAGCAAGACCCCCTACACTGCCCAAACACAACTGTCCTAAACCCTGAAACCCCAGCATGACCAGCCACACTGCCCGAACACCACTGCACTGCCGTAAACCCTGAAACACCAGCCCCAGCATGACCCCCTACACTGCCCGAACACCACTGCACTGCTCTAAACCCTGAAACACTAGCCCCAGCACGACCCCTACACTGCCTGAACACCACTGCACTGCTTTAAAGCTTGAAACACCAGCACCAGCATGACCCCCTACACTGTCTGAACACCACTGCACTGTCCTAAACCCTAAAACACCACCCCCCTGCATGACCCCCTACACTGCCCGAACACCACTGCCCTGCCCTAAGCCCTGAAACATCACTCCCAGCATGACCCCCTATACACCACTGCACTGCTCTAAACCCTGGAACACCACACCCCTGAATGACCCCCTACACTGTCAAAACACCACTGCACTGCCCTAAAACCTGAAACACCAGCCCCAGCACGACCCCCTACACTGCCCTAACACCACGGCACTGTCCTAAACCCTGAAACACCAGCCCCGGCAAGACCCCCTTCACTGCCCAAACACCACTGCCCTAAACCCTGAAACACCACCCCCTGCAAGACCCCCTACACTGCCTGAACACCACTGCCCTGCCCTAAACACTGAAACACCACCCCCAGCATGACCACCTACACTGCCCGAACACCAATGCACTGCCCTAAACCCTGAAACAGCACCCCCAGCACGACCCCCTACACTGCCCGAACACAACTGCACTGCCCTAAACCCTGAAACACCACCCCCAGCAGGACCCCCTACACTGCCCAAACACCACTGCCCTAATCCCTGAAACATCACCCCCAGCAAGACAACCTACACTGCCCGAACACCACTGCCCTGAACCCTAAAACACCATCCCCAGCAGGACCCCCTACACTGCCCGAAGACCACTACACTGCCCTAAACCCTGAAACACCAGCCCCAGCAGGACCCCTACACTGCCCGAACACCACTGCACTGCCCAAAACCCTGAAACACCACCCCCAGCAAGACCCCCTACACTGCCCAAACACCACTGTCCTAAACCCTGAAACCCCACCCCCAGCATGACCCCCTACACAGCCCGAACACCACTGCACTGCCATAAACCCTGAAACACCAGCCCCAGCACAACCCCCTACACTGCCCGAACACCACTGCACTGCTCTAAACCCTGAAACACTAGCCCCAGCACGACCCCTACACTGCCCAAACACCACTGCACTGACCTAAACCCTGAAACATCAGCACCAGCATGACCACCTACACTGTCTGAACACCACTGCACTGTCCTAAACCCTAAAACACCACCCCTTGCACAACCCCCTACACTGCCCGAACACCACTGCCCTGCCCTAAGCCCTGAAACACCCCTCCCAGCATGACCCCCTACACTGCCCGAACACCACTGTACTTGCCTATCCCTGGAACACCACACCCCTGCATGACCCCCTACACTGCCCGAACACCACTGCACTGCCCTAAAACCTGAAACACCAGCCCCAGCACGACCCCCTACACTGCCCTAACACCACGGCACTGTCCTAAACCCTGAAACACCAGCCCCGACAAGACCCCCTACACTGCCCAAACACCACTGCCCTAAACCCTGAAACACCACCCCCTGCAAGACCGCCTACACTGCCCGAACACCACTGCCCTGCCCTAAACACTGAAACACCACCCCCTGATTGACCCCCTACACTGCCCAAACACTGCACTTGCCTATACCCTGAAACACCACCCCCAGCATGACCCCTTACACTGCCCGAACACCACTGCACTGACCTAAACCCTGAAACACCACCCCCAGCACGACTCCCTACACTGCCCGAACACCACTGCTCTGCCCTAAACCCTGAAACACTAGCCCCAGCATGAAAACTACACTGCCCGAACAACACTGCACGGCCCAAACCCTGAAACACTAGCACCAGCAGGACCCTCTACACTGCCCGAACACCACTGCACTGCCCTAAACCCTGAAACACCACCCCCAGCACGACCCCCTACACTGCTTGAACACCACTGCACTGTCCTAAACCCTGAAAGACCACCCAGCACAACCCCCTACACTGCCCAAACACCACTGCACTGTCCTAAACCCTGAAAGACCACACCCAGCATGACCACCTACATTGCCCAAATACCACTGCACTGCCCTAAACCCTGAAACACCATCCCCCTGCAAGACCCCTTACACTGCCTGAACACCACTGCACTGCCCTAAACCCTGAAACACCACCCCCTGCATGACCCCCTACACGGCCTGAACGCCACTGCACTGCCCTAAACCCTGAAACACCACCCTATTGTGGGGCCCCTTACACTGCCCGAACACCACTGCACTGTCCTAAACCCTGAAACAACAGCCCCGGCAAGACCCCCTACACTGCCCGAATACCTCTGCCCTAAACCCTGAAACACCACCCCTGCAAGACAACCCTACACTGCCAGAACACCACTGCACTGCCCTAAACACTGAAACACCAGCCCCAGTATGACCACCTACACTGCCTGAACACCTCTGCACTGCTCTAAACCCTGGAACACCACCCCCTGCATGACCCCCTACACTGCCCGAGCACCACTGCACTGCCCTAAAACCTGAAACACCAACCCCAGTATGACCCACTACACTGCTCGAACACCACTGCTCTACCCTAAACCATGAAACACCACCTCCAGCACGACCCCCTACTCTGCCCGAACAACACTGCTATGCCCTAAACCCTGAAACACCACCCCCAGCACGACCCCCTACACTGCCTGAACACCACTGCTCTGCCCTAAACCCTGAAACACCAGCCCCAGCGTGAAACCCTACACTGCCCAAACAGTACTGCACTGCCCTAAACCCTGAAACACCAACTCCAGCATGACCACCTACACTGCCCGAACACCACTGCCCTGCCCTAAATCTTAAAACAACACCCCAGCACGACCCCTTAGACTGCCCGAACACCACTGCACTGCCCTATACCCTGAAACACCATCCCCAGCATTACCCCCTACACTGCCCAAACACCACTGCTCTGCTCTAAAAAATGAAACAGCACCCCCAGCACAACCCCTACTCTGCCCGAACAATACTGCTCTGCCCTAAACCCTGAAACACCACCCCCAGCATGACCCCCTACACTACCTGAACACCACTACCCTGCCATAAACCCTGGAACACAAGCCCCAGCGTGAAACGCTACACTGCCCGAACACCACTGCACTGTCCTAGACCCTGAAACACTAGCCCTAGCACGACCCCCTACACTGCCTGAAAACCACTGCTCTGCCCTAAACCCTGAAACACCACCCCCAGCATGACCCCCTACACGGCCTAAACACCACTGCACTGCCCTAAAGCCTGAAACACCACCTCCAGCATGACTCTCTACTCTGCCCGAACACCACTGCCCTGCCCTAAACCCTGAAACAACACCCCCAGCATGAACCTGTACACTGCCCGAACAACACTGCACTGACCTAAACCCTGAAACACCACCCCCAGCATGACCCCTACACTGCCCGAACACCACTGCACTGCACTAAACCCTGAAACACCTCCCCCTTTGCACCACCCCCTACACGACCTTAACACCACTGCACTGCACCAACCCCTGAAACACCACCTTCTACCTGACCCCCTAAACGGCCCGAACAACACTGAACTGCCCTAAACCTTGCAATACCCCCCTTCTGCACAACCCCCTACACTGCCCGAACACCACTGCACTGCCCTAAACCCTGAAACACTAGCACCAGCACGACACCCTACACTGCCGAACACCACTGCACAGTCCTAAACCCTAAAACACCACCCTCCTGCACGACCCCCTACACTGCCTGAGCACTACTGCACTGCCCTAAGCCCTGATACACCACCCACAGCACGACTCCCTACACTGCCCAAACACCTCTGCACTGCTCTAAACCATGGAACACCACCCCCTGCATGACCCCTTACACTGCCCGAACACCACTGCACTGCCCTAAGCCCTGAAACACCATCCCCAGTATGACCCCCTACACTGCCCGAACACCATGGCACTGTCCTAAACCCTGAAACAACAGCCCCGGCAAGACCCACTACACTGCCCGAATACCGCTGCCCTAAACACTGAAACACCACCCCCTGCAATACCCCCTACACTGCCCGAACACCAAAGCACTGCCTTAAACCCTGAAACACCAAGCCCAGTACGAACACCTACACTGCCCAAACACCTCTGCACTGCTCAAAACCCTGGAACACCACCCCCCTGCATGACCCCCTACACTGCCCGAACACCACTGCACTGCCCTAAACTCTGACACACCAGCCCCAGTACGACCCCCTACACTGCCCGAACACCACTACTCTGCCTTAAACCATGAAACACCACCTCAGCACGACCCCCTACTCTGCCCGAACAACACTGCTCTGCCTAAACCCTGAAAAAACACCCCCAGCACAGCCCCCTGCACTGCCCGAACCCCACTGCTCTGCCCTAAACACTGAAACACCTGCCCCAGTGCGCAACCCTACACTGCCCGAACACCACTGGACTGCTCTAGACCCTGAAACACTAGCCCCAGCACAACCGCCTACACTGCCCGAAAACCACTGCACTGACCTAAACCCTGAAACATCACCCACAGCACGACCCCTACACGGCCCGAACCCCACTGCACTGCCCTAAACCCTGAAACACCACCTCCAGCACGACCCCCTACACTGCCCGAACACCACTGCCCTGCCCTAAACCCTATAACAACACCCCCAGCACGACCCCCTACACTGCCGGAAAACCACTGCACTGCCCTAAACCCTGAAACAACACCCCCAGCACGACTCCCTACACTGCCCGAACACAACTACACTGCCCTAAACCCTAAAACACCACCCCCAGCATGACCCCCTACACTGCCCAGACACCACTGCAATGCCGTAAACCCTGAAACGGCAGCCCCAGCATAACTCCCTACACTGCCAGAACACCACTGCACTGCCCTAAACCCTGAAACACCACCCCCCTGCACGACCCCTACACTGCCCGAACACCACTGCACTGTCCTAAACCCTAAAACACCACCCCCCTGCACGACCCTCTACACTGCCCGAACACCACTGCACTGCCCTATACCATGAAACACCAACCCCAGCACAACCCCCTACACTGCCCGAACACCACTGCACTGACCTAAACCCTGAAACACCACCCCCAGCACAACCCCCTAAACTGCCCGAACACGACTGCTCTGCCCTAAACCCTGAAACACTAGCCCCAGAACAAAAACTACACTGCCCGAACACCACTGCACTGCCCTAAACCCTGAAAGACCACACCCAGCATGACCACCTACACTGCACAAATACCCCTGCACTGCCCTAAACCCTGAAACACCATCCCCCTGCAAGACCCCCTACACTGCCCGAACACCACTGCACTGCCCTAAACCCTGAAACACCACCCCCTGCATGACCCCCTACACGGCCCGAACACCACTGCACTGCCCTAAACCCTGAAACACCACCCTACTGCGCTGCCCCCTACACTGCCTGAACACCACTGCACTGTGCTAAACCCTGAAATACCAGCATCAGCGCCACCCCCTACACTGCCCGAACACCACTGCACTGTTCTAAACCCTGAAACACCACCACCTGCATGACCCCCTACACTGCGCGAACATCACTGCACTCCCCTAAACCCTGAAACACCAGCCGCAGCACGACCCCCTACAAGGCCCGAACAACACTGCTCTAAACCCTGAAAGACCGCCCCCTGCAGGTCCCCCTACACTGGCCGAACACCACTGCCCTGCCCTAAACCCTGAAACACCACCCCTGCACGACCCCTACACTGCCCAGATACCACTGCAATGCCCTAAACCCTGAAACACCAGCCCCAGCACGACCCCCTACACTTCCCGAACACAACTGCACTGCCCTAAACCCTGAAACACTATCCCCAGCACGACCTCTACACTGCCCGAACCCCACTGCACTGCCCTGAACCCTGATACACTAGCCCCAGAAGGACCCCCTACACTGCCTGAACACCACTGCACTGCTCTAAACCCTGAAACAAAAGCCCCAGCACGACCCCTACACTGCCCGAACACCACTGCACTGCCCTAAACACTGAAACACTAGCGCCAGCAGGACCCCCTACACTGCCCGAACACCACTGCCCTAAACCCTGAAACACCACCCACAGCACGACCCCCTACACTGCCTGAACACCACTGCACTGCTCTAATCCCTCAAACACCACCCCCCTGCACAACCCCCTACACTGCTCGAGCACCACTGCCCTGCCCTAAACCCTGAAACACCAGCCCCAGCACGACCCCCTACTCTACCTGAACACCACTGCACTGTCCTAAACCATGAAACACCAGCCCCAGCAAGACCCCCTACACTGCCCGAACACCATTGCCCTAAACCCTGAGACACCACCCGCTGCAGGACCCCCTACACTGCCTGAACACCACTGCCCTGCCCTAGACCCTGAAACACAACTACCTGCATGACCCCCTACACTGCCCGAATACCACTGCACTGCCCTATACCCTGAAACATCACCCCCAACACGACCCCCTACACTGCCAGATCACCACTGCACTGCCCTAAACCATGAAACACCACCCCAGCAAGACCCTCTACCCTGCCCGAACACCACAGCTCTGCCCTAAACCCTAAAACACCACCCCCAGCACTACCCCTACACTGCCAGAACACCACTGCTCTGCCCTAAACCCTGAAACACTAGCCCCAGCATGACCCCTACATTACCCCAACACCACTGCACTGCCCGAAACCCTGAAACACTAGCCCCAGCAGGAACCCCTACACTGCCCGGACACCACTGCACTGCCTTAAACCCTGAAATACCACCCCCAGCATGACCCTCTACACTGCCCAAACACCACTGCACTACCCTAAACCCTGAACCACCACCCCCAGCACGACCCCCTACACTGTCCACCACTGCACTGCCCTAAACCCTGACACACCAACCCCAGCATGACCCCCTTCACTGCCCGAACACCACTGCACTGCTTTAAACCCTGAAACACCACCCCAGCATGACCCCCTACACTGCCCAAACACCACTGCCCTGCCCTAAACCCTGAAACACCACCCCCAGCACGACCCCCTACACTGCCCGAACACAACTGCACTGCCCTAAACCCTGAAACACCACCCCCAGCAAGACCCCCTACACTGCCCAAACACCACTGCCGTAATCCCTGAAACATCACCCCCAGCAAGACACCCTAAACTGCCCGAACACCACTGCCCTAAACCCTAAAACGCCATCCCCAGTAGGACCCCCTACACTGCCCGAACACCACTACACTGGCCTAAACCCTAAAATACCAGCCCCAGCATGACCCCCCACACTGCCTGAACACCACTGCACTGCCCAAAACCCTGAAACACCACCCCCAGCAAGACCCCCTACACTGCCCAAACACAACTGTCCTAAACCCTGAAACCCCAGCACGACCCGCTACACTGCCCGAACACCACTGCACTGCCGTAAACCCTGAAACACCAGCCCCAGCATGACCACCTACACTGCCCGAACACCACTGCACTGCTCTAAACCCTGAAACACTAGCCCCAGCACGACCCCTACACTGCCTGAACACCACTGCACTGCTTTAAAGCTTGAAACACCAGCACCAGCATGACCCCCTACACTGTCTGAACACCACTGCACTGTCCTAAACCCTAAAACACCACCCCCCTGCATGAACCCCTACACTGCCCGAACACCACTGCCCTGCCCTAAGCCCTGAAACATCACTCCCAGCATGACCCCCTATACTGCCTGAACACCACTGCAATGCTCTAAACCCTGGAACACCACACCCCTGAATGACCCCCTACACTGTCCGAACACCACTGCACTGCCCTAAACCCTGAAATACCAGCCTCAGCACGACCCCCTACACTGCCCTAACACCACATCACTGTCCTAAACCCTGAAACACCAGCCCCGGCAAGACCCCCTTCACTGCCCAAACACCACTGCCCTAAACCCTGAAACACCACCCCCTGCAAGACCCCCTACACTGCCTGAACACCACTGCCCTGCCCTAAACACTGAAACACCACCCCCAGCATGACCCCCTACACTGCCCGAACACCACTGCTCTGCCCTAAACCCTGAAACACTAGCCCCAGCACGAAAACTACACTGCCCGAACAACACTGCACGGCCCAAACCCTGAAACACTAGCCCCAGCAGGACCCTCTACACTGCCCAAACACTACTGCACTGCCCTAAACCCTGAAACACCACAACAAACACGACCCCCTACACTGCCAGATCACCACTGCACTGCCCTAATCCATGAAACACCACCCCAGCAAGACCCTCTACCCTGCCCGAACACCACAGCTCTGCCCTAAACCCTAAAACACCACCCACAGCACTACCCCCTACACTGCCAGAACACCACTGCTCTGCCCTAAGCCCTGAAACACTAGCCCCAGCATGACCCCTAAATTACCCGAACACCACTGCACTGCCTGAAACCCTGAAACACTAGCCCCAGCAGGAACCCCTACACTGCCCGGACACCACTGCTCTGCCTTAAACCCTGAAACACCACCCCCAGCAAGACCCCCTACACTGCCCAAACACCACTGCCGTAATCCCTGAAACATCACCCCCAGCAAGACACCCTATACTGCCCGAACACCACTGCCCTAAACCCTAAAACGCCATCCCCAGTAGGACCCCCTACACTGCCCGAACACCACTACACTGGCCTAAACCCTAAAATACCAGCCCCAGCATGACCCCCCACACTGCCTGAACACCACTGCACTGCCCAAAACCCTGAAACACCACCCCCAGCAAGACCCCCTACACTGCCCAAACACAACTGTCCTAAACCCTGAAACCCCAGCACGACCCGCTACACTGCCCGAACACCACTGCACTGCCGTAAACCCTGAAACACCAGCCCCAGCATGACCACCTACACTGCCCGAACACCACTGCACTGCTCTAAACCCTGAAACACTAGCCCCAGCACGACCCCTACACTGCCTGAACACCACTGCACTGCTTTAAAGCTTGAAACACCAGCACCAGCATGACCCCCTACACTGTCTGAACACCACTGCACTGTCCTAAACCCTAAAACACCACCCCCCTGCATGAACCCCTACACTGCCCGAACACCACTGCCCTGCCCTAAGCCCTGAAACATCACTCCCAGCATGACCCCCTATACTGCCTGAACACCACTGCAATGCTCTAAACCCTGGAACACCACACCCCTGAATGACCCCCTACACTGTCCGAACACCACTGCACTGCCCTAAACCCTGAAATACCAGCCTCAGCACGACCCCCTACACTGCCCTAACACCACATCACTGTCCTAAACCCTGAAACACCAGCCCCGGCAAGACCCCCTTCACTGCCCAAACACCACTGCCCTAAACCCTGAAACACCACCCCCTGCAAGACCCCCTACACTGCCTGAACACCACTGCCCTGCCCTAAACACTGAAACACCACCCCCAGCATGACCCCCTACACTGCCCGAACACCACTGCTCTGCCCTAAACCCTGAAACACTAGCCCCAGCACGAAAACTACACTGCCCGAACAACACTGCACGGCCCAAACCCTGAAACACTAGCCCCAGCAGGACCCTCTACACTGCCCAAACACTACTGCACTGCCCTAAACCCTGAAAAACCACAACAAACACGACCCCCTACACTGCCAGATCACCACTGCACTGCCCTAATCCATGAAACACCACCCCAGCAAGACCCTCTACCCTGCCCGAACACCACAGCTCTGCCCTAAACCCTAAAACACCACCCACAGCACTACCCCCTACACTGCCAGAACACCACTGCTCTGCCCTAAGCCCTGAAACACTAGCCCCAGCATGACCCCTAAATTACCCAAACACCACTGCACTGCCTGAAACCCTGAAACACTAGCCCCAGCAGGAACCCCTACACTGCCCGGACACCACTGCTCTGCCTTAAACCCTGAAACACCACCCCCAGCATGACCCTCTCCACAGCCCGAACACCACTGCACTACCCTAAACCATGAAACACCACCCCCAGCACGACCCCCTACACTGCCTGAACACCACTGCACTGCCTTAAACCCTGAAACACCAACTCCAGCACGACCCCCTTCACTGCCCGAACACCACTGCACTGCTTTAAACCCTGAAACACCACCCCCAGCATGACCACCTACACTGCCCGAACACCACTGCACTGCCCTAAACCCTGAAACACCACCCCCAGCACGACCCCCTACACTGCCCAAACACAACTGCACTGCCCTAAACCCTGAAACACCACCCCCAGCAGGACCCCCTACCCTGCCCAAACACCACTGCCCTAATCCCTGAAACATCACCCCCAGCAAGACACCCTACACTGCCCGAACACCACTGCCCTGAACCCTAAAACACCATCCCCAGCAGGACCCCCTACACTGCCCGAAGACCAATACACTGCCCTATACCCTGAAACACCAGCCCCAGCAGGACCCCTACACTGCCCGAACACCACTGCACTGCCCTAAACCCTGAAACACCAGCCCCAGCATAACCCCCCACACTGCCCGAACACCACTGCACTGCCCAAAACCCTGAAACACCACCCCCAGCAAAACCCCCTACACTGCCCAAACACCACTGTCCTAAACTCTGAAACCCCACCCCCAGCACGACCCCCTACACTGCCCGAACACCACTGCACTGCCATAAACCCTGAAACACCAGCCCCAGCACAACCCCCTACACTGCCCGAACACCACTGCACTGCTCTAAACCCTGAAACACTAGCCCCAGCACGACCCCTACACTGCCCAAACACCACTGCACTGCCCTAAACCCTGAAACATCAGCACCAGCATGACCCCTACACTGTCTGAACACCACTGCACTGTCCTAAACCCTAAAACACCAGCCCCCTGCATGACCCCCTACACTGCCCGAACACCACTGCCCTGCCCTAAGCCCTGAAACACCACTCCCAGCATGACCCCCTACACTGCCCGAACACCACTGCACTTGCCTATACCCTGGAACACCACACCCCTGCATGACCCCCTACACTGCCCGAACACCACTGCACTGCCCTAAAACCTGAAACACCAGCCCCAGCACGACCCCCTACACTGCCCTAACACCACGGCACTGTCCTAAACCCTGAAACACCAGCCCGGACAAGACCCCCTACACTGCCCAAACACCACTGCCCTAAACCCTGAAACACCACCCCCTGCAAGACCCCCTACACTGCCCGAACACCACTGCCCTGCCCTAAACACTGAAACACCACCCCCTGATTGACCCCCTACACTGCCCAAACACTGCACTTGCCTATACCCTGAAACACCACCCCCAGCATGACCCCCTACACTGCCTGAACACCACTGCACTGACCTAAACCCTGAAACACCACCCCCAGCACGACTCCCTACACTGCCCGAACACCACTGCTCTGCCCTAAACCCTGAAACACTAGCCCCAGCATGAAAACTACACTGCCCGAACAACACTGCACGGCCCAAACCCTGAAACACTAGCACCAGCAGGACCCTCTACACTGCCCGAACACCACTGCACTGCCCTAAACCCAGAAACACCACCCCCAGCACGACCCCCTACACTGCTTGAACACCACTGCACTGTCCTAAACCCTGAAAGACCACCCAGCACAACCCCCTACACTGCCCAAACACCACTGCACTGTCCTAAACCCTGAAAGACCACACCCAGCATGACCACCTACATTGCCCAAATACCACTGCACTGCCCTAAACCCTGAAACACCATCCCCCTGCAAGACCCCTTACACTGCCTGAACACCACTGCACTGCCCTAAACCCTGAAACACCACCCCCTGCATGACCCCCTACACGGCCCGAACGCCACTGCACTGCCCTAAACCCTGAAACACCACCCTATTGTGGGGCCCCTTACACTGCCCGAACACCACTGCACTGCCCTAAACCCTGAAATACCAGCACCAGCACCACCCCCTACACTGCCCGAACACCACTGCACTGTTCTAAACCTTGAAACACCACCTCCTGCATGAACCCCTACACTGCGCAAACATCACTGCACTGCCCTAAACCCAGAAACACCAGCCCCAGCACGACCCCCTACCCTGCCTGAACACCACTGTTGAACCCAGGACCCACAGTGACTCCAAGGGCTATTTGGCTGGCCTCATGACTAGAGCCTATGGGGCAGAAGGCCCCAACAACCTTGAACCCAGCACTAGTACACTGAGATCTATTGGTGCCTGAAGGTGATCTGCTGCACATCTGTGAAACCATCTCCTCTGCTGTTTGCCACAAACCGTAGCAGAGCCATCGCATTACATCTGCTGTGAGGGTTCCCCCAATACAAAGGACTCCACATAGTCTTTGCAGCCTTCATTTGAACCGCCGTCATTGCGATGCTTTCCCGAAACAGGGTTTTGCAACGCAAATCTCTTCTCAACTGCACTTAACGACAACACAGAACCTCGCATCACAGCTCCACAGCTCCTCAGAACAGTTTCATCTCCGTGACTGTGCGACACATCTTCGGTGCATGACCTCAGTAACGTTCAGCAAACCAGGATTTAAGGTACTTTTGTTCAATGGGCCTTGTTTGGTCCCTGTAGCCGGCCCATGCTCCATTGCGGTTGGCCTGAACTTGTGATTTTGTTCCGGTCCAGTGCAACCAGATATCCACAGTTAGTGCTTTGTGTTTTTTGGCACTTTTTTACTGAAATATTTAAGCCTTTATATCTCCCGTTGTACTGACTGCATTTTTGTTGTTTTGGTCTTGTTCAATTTATTAAAGAATAACGTTTTGTTTTCTGAATCTGATGTGGGATCCATCTATACTTTACACAATGTCTATAAGTTAAGCCTGACTGCTCTATACCAAACTATCGGGGGGTTAAGCATAGGGTCATTTAGGGTTTACTTGTGACTGCACCCTGACATTTATTGTGACTTTTGGTTGAGAAGGGTTTTACCTCTTCAACCAGCAGCCCAAATTCTTACAGGGCTGCGTTATATATGTTGATATGCTGGCCTCTTCATTAAGCCAATAGGTGACTTTTTATATTTTAGTGTTCTGACCCTTTGAGAAAATCAGTAGGCCTGCTGAACTTAAAATGACACTGTTTACATTGTAACATCACATATTCATCTATGTGCCAAAGGCCTTACGTAGGCCAGGCACTGTGCCCAAACCCACACCGTATGCGACTGAAGGCTGGATGAGGTGGGGGTTTGGCCGCAGTGGGGAATTGAGGGGGCAGGCTCTGCTAACAACTCTATGCCACCCACAGAGTTGGGCAACCTAATTGATGATAAAAAAATCTTAGGAGTCCTATGAAACTAAAAATAAAACGTTAAAGGGACGTTATAGTTAGGTGAAAATATCCATTAAAACATACAGGGGCATATGTACAAGGAGTTAACGGTGCGGTAGCGTACATTTTTTGACGTTACAGCTGTTTTTTTTATTGACGTATTTACAAGTTGCCACTAACCAGTTAGCGGCAGATTTCCGGCGTAAATGTGAAATTGTAGGATGGCCACTTTCATTAATGAAAATGAGATGCAATGTAGGCATTCCCGTGCAAAAAACTGCAGCTAACCCCACTTTTTAACACATATTTACAAAGAATTCCTTGTATGGTGCGAAACCAAAAAAACTGCCTCTAACTGCAGTTAGAGGCAGTTTTTTAAGACCAGAAAATAGCTGGTCTAAAAATGGTGTAAACACTTGGGACCTAATTTCAGAAGGTTTTGGTGCTGGACAGCACTGCAAGGAATGTTGCTGCGCTGCCCTGCAACAAAACTACAGGGCAGGAATGCACACCATCAATAAGAAAGGGTGCATTCCTTCGTCTCATTCATGAAAAATTTTGCATCGCTGCGACAAAACAGCATTGCAACACTTTTCACTACGCCCTTCTTGCGACACCATGGATGCGCTGTATTCAATGTACAGCACTCCATGTCGCAATTAATGACAGATACGTCTGGAATCCTGACATATCTGTCAGCGCTAAAGTCACGCATTGCTGCAGTTGTGTCACCAGCATGATACAACTCCAGCGTTTTATGGGGCCAGCCCATCCCTGTGGCACTACGTCACCCTTACGCCTGCCATCAGGCAGGCGTGAGGTTATAATGCAGTGGCATCCTACAATTGTTGCAGGGAAATCTGATGGATTTCACTGCGCCACTCCTATGAGGCTTTGTCGCGTGGGAACGTCCACCCTGCATACATCATACCTGATGCAGCTATAATGTGGCACAGGGCTTCACAAGGTCATGCATATGTCTAAATGCATCACTTTGCAAATACGGCACAATGTACGTCAAGAAAAAGACACACAGGCGGGGTGAAACTGGCAGAAGGGGCTAATGAGTAAGCACCCTGTCTTTTTCCCCTTTGTTGGTGCACAATGGCTGCCATGCACCAACGCAGGCACCCTTGCGCCATGGTGCAAGGGTGACTGTGTTGCGGAGTTGATTGATGTTGTGGCTCCATCTCTTCTTGAGACGTGTGCCGTTGGGGCTGGACTAGTAGAGGGCAGGAGTGAACCAGTTGGCCTTCTTGGAGTGATGTTTTCCTGGTCTTTTCTTGAGGAGTGCCAGGGTGTCAGCGCAGTTAGAGATCCATAGGTTGAGGACGCATGCTGCGGTGTTGGTGTCTGTAAGAGTTGGTAGAGTGGTGGTGCTGAGGGAGTAGATGGGAAATTTGTTGGGGGCCTTGATCCAGATGCGGCAGGGGGAATGATGGCGATGGTGTATGGTGTGTGTGGTGAAGGCATGATGTAAACAATGATGGTAGGTACAGGAGAGTCTTGTGGTGTGGCTGTAGTTGAAGTTTCCGCTGGTGGAAAAGACGGGCTCGAGCGTGTGTCGGGCTATGTGGGTTGGTGCAGTGACTAGCTGCTTGAGTCCAATGTTGGTGAGTTTCCCCTGGAAGGGGGTGGCGTTCTGTTCACTGTGGTTGTCCAGGTGGAACTTGAGGTCTCCGAGAAGGATGTAGTCTACAATGGCATCAGTGAATGGGAGTTCATGGCTCAGGGGGCCTGTAGATGAGGGTGCCATGGAGCGTGGTGTAGGGGTTGATCCGGATCTGGAAGTGGAGGTGTTCCATGGTCACCGTCGGGTCATTAGAGTGTGTGGTCAGTCGGAGTGTGCTTTTTCAGAAAATGGCAATGCCTCATCCTAGCCGCTCGCGGGTGGTCCTTGTGGGTGAATTTGTAGCCGTTGTGAAGGTTATGGCGATGTCTGGTCTGGAGCAGAGATTGGTCCAGGTTTCCATGAAGAAGCCGATGTCTGAAGAGGTGGCGTCCAGGAGGTCCCAGATTTCTGTTGCATGTTTGTGGAGGGACTGCACATTGAGAAGGTTGCAGTTGAGCCGGTTGGCTGCGCTGTTGGTCGGGTGGGCCGCAGGAGGCGCTGGTGTGCAGATGTGGCAGAAGGTGCATTTGCAGTTTTGACAGGTGCAGGGTGAAAGAGAATTCTACAGTGTTGCTAGATGGCAGGCAGTGTGGCCTACAGGGTTGATGGTGAGGAGGGTGCTGGAGTGTCCAAGAGGAAGGGTCCTTGGTTCTGACTGCGGTCCAGGGGCATGCCCGCTGCGCATTGCCTCACAGTGGCCGCCATTATGTAGTGCTGCGGGGGACTGGACAACTGGGAGGCAGGGAACACGGGAAAAGCAAGAAAGGACACTGGAGGGGGTGGGGAACGAGGATTGTAAATATATATTTTTTTAATTCTTACCTCGCGGCCGGGCCCACATCTTCTGTGCTCCTGCTCTCCTGAGTCTGCTTCCAGGAACAGGAAGCGAGCAGCCAGGCTCCCTCGTCATAGCCCATCACAACGCTGCAATGCGGTGCTGTAATTGTTCTTGAGCGCCGTAACAAGGCATTCAGCCAGGGACTGGAGGGGTGGGCATGTTCTCCATGCAGGCTGTATTGCAGCATGCATTGCGAACAAGGATGTGCGCATGACAGCTTTGGGTGACCTGAGAGGGCCGACCGAACTGTCATTGCGCACTTGAGTGGGTATACCACTCTGCCCTGCTCTGTGAGCAGAGCAGACCCTCTCACCATTCCACCTGCAAGGGAAACATAGCATGAACACATCAGAAAGGTGTCATCCTTTTATGTTTCCTCTTCTTGAAAGTAGTGGGGTGACGCACTTCTGCCATAGCGTATGAGCCGCCACTGTGGGTGCATCACCAACAGGTACTAGGCCTGGGCCCGACTCGATGACCGGGCCTCCTCCTCTAAGCGTATCACCTTTTCCTCACCTGGACATTGACATTGTGGCGCAATCCGCTGCACTCTTTCCAAATCTGTGCCTCAGCCAGCAGGAGCCTCAGCCAGACGGGATTTCACAAGCCTGGGTACAGCAGTCGTTGCCAAGTCCTCTGGGGATCCTCCCGATGCAGGTAATGTAACAGGGCCCCCTTAAGAGTGAAGTTGCAGCACTTCCGCCACACAAATTTGGAGCAGCTCAGGGTCTCACCCTCCACAGCGTCTGGCTAGCGCAACATCCTTCGACCTGTGATGCAGAGAGGCACGGCTCACCACTTGGTAATCTCCTCCAAGCAACCTAGTGTAGTGGTAGCGTCTGGTATGCGATGCAGACCTACCTACTTTGGTGCGCAGGAGCGCCTCTGTCATTCACAGCTCCAAGGGGCACCAGGCAGTCTTCTCAAACAGGTCAGCAGCCTGTCTCCATGCGGCCTTGCAGACTTCACCACCAGGTAAGGGCGATCACCGACGCCTCAATGTCTACCACCACAGCCCAGCAACTCCATAGCACCTCCGCATCCCACTCCGGGTCCCAGACACAGGCCCAGCGAGGTCTCCAGGCCCTGGGGACTGTCCACGCTTTCAAAGTTTTGGATGCCATGGTGTTGCAAGGAGTGCACAATGATAAGTGATGTATCATTGGTTTTTCCCAGCGATGCACCTCTTTTCATGATTGTAGCCCTGAATTTCATCTTCCCCTGGGACTCTGAACGGCCATCCTGTCTGTTGGGGGACTTGGGGGTGTTGATCTGTGGTGCACTTGGCCCTGGATGCTCCATTCAGCATTCCACTGGTTTTGTTTCCTATTTTTCATTGGAGGTGGACTTATAGACCTCTAGAGGCAATACAAAGTCACGTTGGCTGACTAACATGAGTTTTTTTGCCGCTAATAGGCATTATGTCAGTTTTTGCCTGCTAATGTCAGAATTTGTATCGCCTTCACACTAGTGTTAGTGGCACATTTCACTGCGGCTATCTGAAGCTCTCGCCATGTAGCGACATATTGCAAATACATCGCTAACAGGGTGATAGGCCACGTTAAGAAAATTGCCGCTAACTAGCATTTGCGTCAGTTAGCGGAAGTTCTTGTACATATACCTCACCGTTTTAAACTAACAAAGCCACTGAAATGCATCAGTAATAGTTATCTCACGTAACTGTAATTCATGCCCTAAAGTAACTATAGCTCATGCCTTTGCAATGCAATGCACTCTTGACATGTTCTATGACATCATTAAAAACATCACTGCAACATTTGAAATGACATCATTGATGAAATTACTCTGCATGGAGGGCCCTAGTTATAGTTACTTTAGCTAATTATAACTTGTGAATTTCAGTGGTTTTCAAACGTGTTTTTATTGCCATTTTCAGCTAACTATATCACTTTAACCTTTGCTTTTTCACTGAAACAAATTATATATTGTATTTACATACATAAAAACACAAACTCAATACTTTCACGTGTCCTATGTACATTAATATTTACATTCCAAAAATTACCACTTTTTCAACTTCTTTGATGCTTGAACTTCCCAGAAAATTCAATGCTGGGTTTGCACATAAACGCACTGCCATCGCCTTGTTACTTGTTATAAAAATAAAATGATTGATAACGATTCAGAAAACTATCTTCCAAACAGCATCCCTGTCATGCTACATTAACAAGAAAAAATGTATATATTTTTTTTCTCCCAATATATCTTCGCAAATGTGTACTTGGTGTATTTTTGCTCCACTTTTTTGTCCATCAATTGATCAAAGCAGCCCATCTGATACCTCCACTGTATTTCTGCTGTGGGGAATTCTCTCACCTCTAACCTCCCTGTCACCAATGTCTTCAATTACTTTTATTTATGCCTTTCACCGAGCCATACGTTTTGATTGAAAGAAGCAGCGCGCGCCTTTCGGTGCCTGCCGCGAGCACTCCTCTTCCGCCATCAGTTCTGAGAAGGCAGCCACCCAATATATGAGATTGTGACACGGTATAATGTAATGGTAGTTATGCGAGCCGCCAATAAGCGAGCGGTACTTCGCAGATTACTTGGAGAGAAAGTCTTTTAGCGTGCTTGAAGAGGTATGAAATGAATTTCATTTCCTGCTCATTTGCCTTGCCTCTGAATGGTTCCATGCAAGATATGTGACCAGCTATTATACCGCTAATCCATCCATGACAGAGCTCAATTTTCGCAAGAAAATTTACTTCTGGGTCGGCTTCAGAAATACTTGAGTGCTTAAAATTAAAGTACACTGAACAGTGGAACTACTGAGCTAAGACAGTTGACTTTAAACAAAATAAAATACGACTCTGTATAAAAATCTAAATGACCTTTTATCACGTTTTCGGCCCAAATGATTCGAATCTGCGGTTGCGTCAGAATCGTCATAGGGAAGACTATTTGCATGGTGTATCAACGAACAGAAAGGAGAAAGAGAAGCTGTCAAAGTCTTCTTATTACAACCGATTGAACTCAGCACAGGATATGAAGATAGAATAACAAAGATAGTTGTGAAAAAACTCTAAATAGTAAATACATTAAGACATGCGGGGAATTAAAACTTGTCAACCAAACTTGACGTCTTTACTTGCAAATTTATAGAAGGTTTCTAGATACAGAATTCAATTTAGAAAAAAGGTACATGCACACAATGCATTACATGTAGAGAGTTAATGTGTTATTTCGTTTCTGTATGATTAATATGGCTTTTTCCAATTGCTGTGGTTAGCTCTGTGCTTGAAGTCAGGCATCGCTCTAAAGGCATAGGGCCATAGTTATCATTATATGACGCAGCGCAGCAGGTCACATTGCTGCGCTGCATGATAGGGACAGGGCAGGAATGCACCGTACTTAGGGCCTCATTCACTATATTTTGGAGTAGCGCAGTGCCGCAAGCCTTCCTGCTGTGCTACCCTCCATCAAAAGAAAACGGCAGGAATGCGCTGTATCTATGAGATACGCCGCATTCCTGTCCTCTTCCACAGTGCTGGAGCACAAATGGCTGCCATGTGCGAATTGACGGCACCCTTCCACTTTGGTGCAAGGGTGTCTGTGTTGAAATCAGGATATTTTTGTGGGGGAAGGGGCACCTTCCCCCACAAAGTCACCCCTTACACCACCCCTGGACGGCGTAGGGTTTTGACCCATTCCCAGGTTTACAGCTAGTTGTAAATCTGGGAATGTGTTAAATGCCATGGGTGTTATGTGGGAACACCCACCGTAACGCACATCTCCCCCACGCAGTGACTTGCGCTGTGTTACCTCACACCTTATCTACAAGGCCATAAAAAGCCACACAGTGTGGCTTTACATGGCCTTGTAGATATAGATAAGCCCAGTGGACCCCCAGAACGTCATTAAAAGTGACGTTCCAGTGGCGTACTGGGCTTGTAAATAAGCCCCTTAATATTGTATGGTGCATTTCTGCCTTTTCCCTACGCTGGCAAACTGAGTGGTGCCTAACCATGGTGCAAGAGTGCCTGTGTTGCTAGTAGGATTGTTTGTGTGCAGGAAGGGGCACCTTCCTGCACAAAATCAATCCCTTGAGACATTTTATTCTGTCTATGTGTGCTGCAGAATACAGCACACATAGACAGAGGAAACAACGAGGAGGAATAAACATATTTATCCTCATTACTCCTCACCTGGGGAGGCATAGCAGTTTTGGTGCATTCCCAGGTGTACCACTTATGGTAATGTGTCAAAATCCATGGGTTATGTATGGAAGCACTCATGCTCCACCTTTGGAACTCCTCCCTGGGGCAAAGTAACACGCAGTGATTTATGCTGCATCCCATTACTCTGGATTCATCAAGCCACTAAGGGCCACACAAAAGGGCTCTGCTTGGCTTGATAAATTGCATCTCAAGGGTTGATTTGCTTTTGCACACTGTTGCATGGTGCAAAAGCAACGCAATCCTTGATAAATATGGTCAATAGTCTAACTGAAGGGATGTCTCTCAAGGTGGCACCTGCAGGCGTTCTCCATTGTTAAGAGCCTTAAGGAAGACAAGGGAGAGCAGGAATGTGATAGTGTCATGTGCTTGTGACAAGACACTGATGCAAATAATTATTGACCACAAGTTGCATGACATTTTCCAAACAAACGTGGGGCATATTATAAATACACCAATTACCAAATAAGATACCTTACTGAAAAGCGTTAATCTAGATAAGTGAAAGAAACTAAGAGGCCATTCATCATGGTTTGTTCGTTCCTCTGGGAAGAGAACTATCACAATTTGCACCGTACCTACTGAAGGCTTTTCTTGCAGAGGAGTCCATCTTTTAATTCTGCTTACTTAACTGGTATCGAATGACTGTCCAACCAAAAACGTCCTTATTTGCAGGAGAACTCGGACCAACACACACACCTACAGACCGCAAACGCACCTCCGCGTCATCCTCAACTTGTCATTTCATCTGTCCATTAAATGACAAGTAAACGCAGTCTCCTCCTCTTGCTTCCACTCCGTGCGCATTCTACGGAAAAATTTTGGATGGATCCAAATCAATCCCTTGAGACATTTTCTTCTTTCTATGTGTGCTGCAGAATACAGCACACATAAACAGAGGAAACAACGAGGAGGAATACACATATTTATCCTTGTTACGCCTCACCTGGGGAGGCGTAGCAGTTTTGGCGCATTCCCAGGTGTACCACTTATGGTAATGCGTCAAAATCCATGGGTTTTTCATGGGAACACCCATGCACCACCTTTGGAACTCCTCCCTGGGGCAGAGTAACACAACGCAGTGATTTACGCTGCATTGCATTACTCTGGATTCATCAAGCCACTCAGGGCAACACAAGGGGGCTCTGTGTAGCTTGATAAATTGCTTCTCAAGTGTTGCTTTGCTTTTGCACCCCGTTGCGTGGTGCAAAAGCACACAATCCTTGATAAATATGGCCAATAGTCTAACTGAAGGCATGGCTCTTAAGGTGGCACCTGCAGGCATTCTCCATTGTTAAGAGTCTTAAGGAAGGCAAGGGAGAGTAAGAATGTGGTAGTGTCATGACACTGATGCAAATAAATATTGACCACAAGTTGCATGACATTTTCCAAACAAACGTGGGACATGATCTAAATACACCAGTTGCCAACTAAGATACCTAACTGAAAAGAGTTAATCTAGATAAGTGAAATAAATTAAGACGCCAGTCATCATGGGTTGTTAGCCCCTCTGTGAAGAGGACTATCACAATTTGCATCGTTCCTACAGAATGGTTTTCTTGCAGACGAGTACATCTTTGAATTCTGCTTACTTGACTGGTATTGCATGGCTGTCCAGCAAAAAATGCCCCTATTTGCAGGTGAACTCGGATCAACACCCACCTACAGACCGCAAACACACCTCCACATCATCCTTGACTTGTCATTTCATCTGTCCATCAAATGACCAGTCAACGCAGTCACTTCCTCTTGCTTCCACACCATGGGCATGCTAAGGAGAATTTTCGGATGGATCCAAACCAACACCAGAAAGACTGTCACACAGGCTCTCATCACCAAACACCTCGACTATGGTAAAGCTCACTAAGCCAGGATTTCCACCCAGCTCCTCAAAAGACTCCAGACCATACAGAACACTGCAGCCTGACTCATCCTGGACCTCCCCAAAAGGATCTACTTCACCCCCCACCTTAGAAACCCCCACTGGCTCCTGATCCAAAAGATATGCCAGTTCAAGATCCTCATACACACATACAAAGCTCTACATGACCAAGGGCCATCCTATTCAACCATCAACTGAACTTCCAGCTGCCCGCAAGACACCTGCTCTACACCTCACTCACCCTCGCTCACACAACCCCATTCGTCACAGCCACAGTGGTGTCCGCTCCTTCTCTTAGATCACTGCCGAAATCTAGAACGGCCTGCCTCTCCACCACAAAACAGCACCCACCCTGGCGAACTTCAGAAAGAAACCCAACACCTGGCTCTTCCATGGAGACACAGGACCCTCAGCGCCCAGATACCCCTGGGGTGAAAGTGATGCACTATACAAATGCTGATTGATTGATTGACTTAGGTCTGCCTATGTGAGATCTAGCCAAAACCTTCACAGTGAAAATAGCTTTTAGGCATTCATCACTCTGCAGACACCTATTTCAACAATATAGAGTGCTACCTATACATTCAGCTTCTTGCATATGGGCCTAAAGGAAACACATTAGGGTTGATTTAGAAATATATAAAAATAGACTTTCTTCCAAGACAAAAAAACTCTCCCTTGCCATGTGTCACTGCAGTGCCTTTAAACTGAAGGCCAGAAAGAGCACATTTGTGAACTCATTAGTCATTTATATTTGACATATATGTGATTGTTATAACTCTAAACCTCATCCCACACATGACATTTAACTTCCATGCAAATGGTGCATGTTCTACACCATTTACTCTCGCCTGAAGGAAAAATATAAATTGAACAATTGGGTGAAACCAGGTTTACCAGTACCATTTTAGGACTAGAGCATATGCACTGTGGTCCTGAAGAACAGTGTCACAGGGAACAGAGTCCTACTAAAACCCAACAATAAGGTCCAAAAAGGTGACAAATCAATGTGACCATGCAGAAAATGCAGACTTCCTCCATATTGCTACAGCTATTGCATGAAAACGTATTTAGCATTTAGAAATTAAGTGGCTAAATGTTGTTGTTATAGTGGGTGTATGGAGTCTGTCTTTTCAGTAGCAAAGCAGAGGTATATGGCTGGAAAGTATGGCTGAAAAATCTTTTGAGGTGGTCAAGCAACTGAATATGTAGAACCTTCAGACCCTAACACACAATCACGAATGCTTTCCTCTACCGGAATAGCATCATTGCTTTCTTGGTCTTTTGGGCAGAGGTGTAAAGAAAACAGTTGCAGCTCTTGGATGAAGCAAGCAGGGTGTGCATACATTGGAACTAATGTCCTAAAGACTTTTTCAAGAAGAAAACATTTTTTATTTTAGAAGTGCATTTTAATTCTATGGACAGTGGGGATGATGTTGAACAGTAGTTATGAATCACAGTTACCAACCTGTGGGGTGAAGCCGTCATAATCAGATATTGTTTACTCTGAAGTATTTTCCATTTAAAATATATGGTGAGTCCATTCAAGAAGGTATGATAGATAGCATATGAAACCAGCTGTGCAGATGTAGGTCAGGATGCTTACTTTTGGGTTGATTATAAAGCGATGAGCTGCTGGACCTTATCAGTTTCCAATAGGTAATGTTTAGTCCTCCTTCAAGGCCTTACTTGTTGTGTTCCCTATGAGTTTGAAATCACAAAGAAGGATGTTGGAAGAGTGGTTAGTACAGACTGGTGAGGATTTACGGATGAGACTTTGAGGTTGGATCTGAACGGGTGAGGAACTTCTCCCACCAATAACCTACTAACTTCCATTGAAAAAGAAAAAAGAGGTAATACTTGTTAGAAATTGGGGTTCTGGATGACAGAGGTGAGCACCCTGTCCAAGCAGGAACCAGAACACGAGACAGGGTATTCAGATACACATCATAAATTAACATGTGCTCACCCTCTGGTAGCTTGGCACAAAGCAGGCAGGTGTTACTTAAGAGGCAATGTTTAAAGTATTTGTACAATACTTCAAACAGTCAAATAGTTAAAACACCACACAAAAAGAAACCACACATGGTTAGAAAAATGAAGCTTAATTTAGTGAACAAAACGACAAAAATCCAAATCCAATAACTGGGGTAATGACATTTTGAAAGAATAAACTGAAATGTAGTGCTTAAAAGCATAATGCACCAACCAGACTATCTGGTTGCGCAAGACTGGCTCAACTCCAAAAGTTCAGGCTGACCGCAATGGAGTGTGGGTCAGATACAGGGGCCAGCCTTGGCCCTCTGAAACAGTACCTTGGTTCGCGGTTGCACCAAGAACAAAATGCAAGGAGGTGAGGTGACGATCCTCTGGATATAGAAAATGTATCGACTCCGAGCTGCACAAAGTCAGAGATGCATCGGGAATGGAGGTGATGCACTGTTCCTTGTGCAATGACGTAATGCATTGATTTTGACAGTTGCAGTACTTTATATCTACTTCCAAAGGTCCAGGACTCTGGATTGGCACCATTTGGCAGGGAAAGACTCTCAAATAGTAGAGTCCAGGTTCTGTATCAGGGTGAGTTGGAAGTTTTCTATGCCCTGAGACTTCAATCAGGAGGCAAACTAGCAAGCGCTTGGAGTCACTCTGGCTCTGGGTTGGTGAGATCCAGTCCTCCTCGCTCCCAGGCAAGAGGACAGCAGGCAGCAGGTCAACACAGCAGGAGTCCAGCAGTGTAGCAGTCCAGAAGAGTGGCAGTCCTTTCAGCTGTACAGCAGTCCCTCTTCCAGGTTCAGGAGTGTAATGACTTGCGGGTGTTAGATAGGCCTGGGCGGTAAATTCCATTCCGCTCGCGGAATTTAAAGAATTTGGGTAATATCGCGTTCTGCAGAGAACGCGGAATTGGCAAAAATTCTGTAATACGCAGTTTCGCAGAATTTTTTACTTGTTCGTGCTTTCAAAATGCGTGTTAGCGAGATATTTCTCCCCGAGCATGCAAACAGCGTTCGCAAACAAGAAAAAAGCATCACGAACAGGCGGAACAAGCAATTCTGCATGTTTGCGTGCTTGAGGAAATTTTTTGCCATTTTGCGGAGCTTCGCGCAGCGCGACTATGCAAATTCCGCCCACCCCTAGTGTTAGAGGCCCAGTATTGATGCCCAATTTTGCCTTTGAAGTAGGGGAGACTTCAAAGAGAGGGCTTTGAAGTGCACAGAGTCCCTGCCCTTCCTGCCCTAGCTCCAGACTCAATACATGGGAGTATGCAGCCCTTTGCATGGGTAAATAGCACAGCCTATTCAGGTGTAAGTGTTTGCTCCCCCCTCCCATCCTTCCCAGCAAGACCCATTAGAATGGCCAATCAGTCCCACATCTAAGCTTCCTTTGTGTGGCAGTCTAGAGGGAATGCAAAAAGCCCTGCTGTCACCCACCCCAGAAGTGTATTCTGAAGGCACCAAATGGCTAAAGTAAGAAAATGTCACCTTTCTAAAAGCGGTATTTTCAGAATTAAAATTTAAAATCTGACTTCACCATAAGTCGTAATTTAAAATTGTGATTCCAGAGACACCAAACCTGGGGTTCCAATCTCTTTCCATTTGGAAAAACACTTGCAATAAGGTAATCCCGATATTATTCTATGTGAGAGATAGACTTGCATATTGAAAAACAAATTTAAGAGTTTTTCACTACCAGGACATGAAAACCTTAAAGAATATGTCCTATTTTTTACACACAGGGCACCCTGTCCTTCGGGTTTCCAGGGTCTACCTTAGGGGTGAATTATATGTATCAAAAAGGAAGGCTTGGGACTGGCAAGAGGGCCAACTTGCCATTTTGACATGGCAGTGTAAAACTGCCCACACGGGCTCCGCAATGGAAGGCCTGGAACATGTTTAAAGGACTACTTAAGTGGGTGGCACAATCAGTGTTGCAGGCCCACTAGTAGCTTTAAATGTAATGCTCTGGGCACATGTAGTGCATTTCACAAAGGGCGTATTAGTAAATCAAATATTCCAATTGCGGATTGGTCAATGTTACAGTCGGGCTCCTCAACTCCTCAGGATGGGAACGATGCTCTTAAATGGTCCACCAATTGATTGCTCCAAGTCTGATTGCTGTTATGGTGCAGATGAGTGAAGCGATCAAGCGAGGGAAGGAAAAGGAGGGGACAGCGGAGAAGGAGACCTGAAATTACACGGAACCAGAGTAAAACAAATAACGTCTCCAGACAGACTTACTCTCCCCCCGTATATCAATAGATGGATACATATAGAAAAACTACCTGTAAAGAAAAAGAAGGAACTGGTCCGTCTCATTGACCAGACTCAACGTGTACCTTCCAAAACCAGAAGGTTGGTAAGCGTATGACCCAAGTGAAATCAAGGTACCATTATTGGCACTAAAGAAAAGAAGATATCCCACTGTTAGACATAATGCATGTGTGTTCCTCCCTATTAGTAAAACACCAGCATATCACTCACTCAAACGGTAGGTGAACGTACAACATACCCATGTTTCCCATCGGTTCTTGCTTTACAGAGGGTGTAAGAGACCGAATCTGGCTCAGCCACAATCCCCTGCTAGTAAAATAAACAATACAACATAAAAGTTAGTGAGACCCAATACCTTGGGTTGGCATAAACTACTCGATGGTACAATTTGTATGTTTTTTTCTGTGCAATACTTTGCATGATAACATAGTTCTGTATACTTTCACCCAGCCGGGTTACTTTCTGACATGGCGCAAATGAAACTAACACCAGCAGATATTAGTGCTTTTTGTCAATAGGTAGGTCCCCCTCCGCATGAGTCAAAAGAATTCTTTAACTCTCCAACGTGAGGGAAAATGCACATCACCAGTGCCTACAGGCAATGCATGTATTATTTGAGTGGACTGAATGTGATGATTACCACTCACGCTGTACACCCTGCGCCGGTATCCCTACCACTCGCAAGAGACTACACATGTGTGTCTCACCAATGAGGAGGAACACCTCGCGCTAAGGGTCCAAAAGGTGAGGCCAAACATAAATCACACCCAACGCTGTGTACATATGGAACACCTTTAACTGAGAGTAGTACCAAAGTTAAAACACGCACTTTCTCACTTACCATAATACTAGGAATGGTCAGATGTTGTGGTGCACCGGGATTCGAGGAATGAGTCCCCACACCGGGACTCCAGGAATGAGTCTCCGCACCAGGGCTCCAACAGCTGAGCGCAGCACTGGTACTCCAGGAATGAGTCCTCACACTGGGGTTTTAACAGCTGAGCTCAGCACCGGAACTCCAGGAATGAGTCCCCGCACCGGGACACCAACAGCTGAGCTCCACGCCGGGGCTCCAAATAGTGGGAAAAGCTCCACATCCAAGCGGTCTTCAGCTTGCTCAAGACACAAAATACTCGGCAACACGTCAGAGGCGGAAGCGATTTAAAATACCTTCCGTTGGTCCGCGAGTACAACGTGCCGCTGCTAGTGCTCATGGGACTTGAAGTCTCCTGGTCACCACGGCATAGCTGCACTTGCGCTGACCCGCAGAAACCAGGATAGGGCTCAGTGCGAGTTCTGACATGTACTTGCACATGCACATGGCTAGCAGTGGGAAAGCACCCAGAGTCCTAAATCCAACAAAAACAAATTCAGCAAAAAGGGGAAGAGGAAGGCAAAAAGTTTGGGGATGTCCCTAAAGAAAGGGCCATTTCCAAGAATAATGCACTAGGAGGGAGAAAAGGGGTATTAATAATTGTATCGCATTATTTGCAAGGACACGCTAGCGCGTGTTTCCTTGTTTCAGCTCCCGTTTTGTTCACGCCTCGCTTTGCATCTCTTATGATATGCAAAGGAGGCGTGCCTGAGAAAACACCATGGGAAAATATCGCTGACCCAGCTTCATCATATCATGAACGAGGGGTAGCAATATTTTAAATCCCGTTAACTATGCCTTAACGCAGGAATTTAAAGTCTGTTAAATTCCTGACTAAGGCATAGCTAAAATGGGAGATGGATTATGGTGATACGACCACAGGGTCGTATCACCAAGGTTATTTCCGTTTTGGGTACAACATCGCTGGTTTTCCAGCGATGTTGGCCCATTTCCCTGGAATATTATCGCCCTGGAGTAACGCGTTGTTAATAACGCTTTACTAGGGAGATAAATTCCTGCAATAGACGGTGATAAATAAACAAGCGCTAAGCGCGCTTTGCATTTATTTATCGCCGTCCTAGTAAATATGCCCCCTGGAATCTCATATATGAGATCACTGCTTAAAATGTTTTGCTTAATTGGAAAACATGCTTCAAAGTTTTTGTACTTAGATTTTTGAGACTCTAACAGTAGTACATAATATGTTAAGTGTACTCAAAGCTTCAACTCAACATGAACTCAACCAACAAGACGCCTTACCCTGCCATCCACAGCCGCAAGCACCTAAGGTCCTTTTACAGTACATAGGTTTTAAAGTACATCAGGAGGTAAACCTTCCTAGATATGCCAATACATCTACAAACTCCACAGTGATGACAAGGATAAACTATACCTTGGAAGTGGCCCACTACAAACCATGAAAGGAGAGCATTTATTTAAGGGTGGGCGTAGTTCGCGAAGTAGCACTTCGCGAAGCTACGCAAAGTGAAGTTCGCACTACGCGAGGTACGCGTAGCACTTCGCGAACTGCGAAGTAACATGTTCGCACTGTGCAAGATGTTGTTTTCAATGATTGCACAGTGCGGACAAGCAACCGGCACTGTGCAATCATTGAAAATGGCATCTTGCACAGTGCGAGCTGTAGTTTTCTGCTGCTCGAGTAGATTTTTACTCGAGCTGCAGCTTTCTCAACGTGAACTGGTAGTTTCTCATCGCGAGCGGTCGCGAGCATACGCGACCCCTCGCAATGAGAAACCTGACCTTCTCGCGTTGGGAATCTCGCCGGGAGGTTTATTTTCCATGCTCGCGATCGCGAACACGGAAAAAGTCTCGCCAGGATGTCATTTTGCTTGCTCGCGGTCGCCAACTTGACGTTGAGGACCGCGAGCAAGCAAAAAATGACCGCAGCACTACGCAACACTACGCTACGCGTGTTCGCACTGTGCTACGTGCAGTTCGCGTAGCGCGAAGTAGCGCGAACTTCGCAAACTACGCGAGCGTAGCGTAGTGCTTCGCCCAGGCCTACATTTATTTAAGGCAGAATCAATTGTCTCCAGCTAAAAAGGAAACTTTTTCTCACTGCAAACAAGACGGAACATTAGCTTACATACAACTCGGGATGGCTGAATGATCTTTTTGCAGGTGTTCTTTTTGTTAGGTGAAACCCCCTGGATTAGCATACATGAAAATGAAACAAATACGAATTGCGTGATCATAAATTTCAAATCCACCCAAACTGTAAGAGCTTTTCTGCATTGCCTCTATCAGAGAATCTTTCTCATCAGTGTTGAACTTGTCCCAGTCTATCGGGTCATCTCCAAACCGTTTGTCTTCGCTCTCATGTTTTCTGAACCTGTTTTTGTTGGCATTTAGGACTTTGCAGACTTTATTACTGCTAATCAATACTAAAGTGCCTGTGTGCTATCCTTTAAATATGGTGTAATTGGCTTACACCCAATTGGCATATTTAATGTACTTGTGAGTCCCTAGTAAAGTGGTACTACAGGTAGCCAGGTTCTGTAAATGAAATGCTACTAGTGGTCCTACAGCATTCATTGTGCCAGCCACTTAAGTAGCCTTTTAAACATGTCTTAGACCTGCCATGGCAGCCTGTTTGTCTAGTTTCAAACTACCATTTCGACTTGGCACGGCAAAACTCTTGCCAGGCCCAAACCTCTCTTTTCAATGCATATTTCAGGCCCTACATAATCTAGAGGGCAGGGTGCAGTGTATTTAAAACGTTGGACTTGTGCGTTTAAGTTTTACATGTCCTGGTAGTGAAAAACCCTTATATTGATTTTTTTACTACTAGGAGGCCTACCACTCCCATAAAAAAACATTGGGTTACCTTATTACATTTATTAAGTGATAGCTTTCAACTGGGAGTAGTTGAAATATTGAGTTTAGTGTCTAAAGAACTGTACTTAAAAGCCCTCTTTAATGGTAAATGTGAATATTAACTTACAATTCTAAAAACGCCACTTTAAGAAAGTTAGCATTTTCTTGGCTTCACCATTTATTGCTTGCAGCCTGTTCCTTTTGTAACATGACTAGCTGTAGCTAGCAGTTGGTATTTGTATATTGCTCCCACACAGTGAGACAAAGGGAAGATAGGTGTTGGCAAAATGGGCCGTTCTGAGTTAACGAGGGGGAAGAGCTGTCACCTACCACACTAGCACATCACAAAAGCTCTGCCTAAACACTCTCACAAAGGGTTTTACACTAGTCTTTTGGGACCCCAGACAATCTGGGGCTAGGATAAGGAGGAAAGCTATGCCTGACACCTCTGAGTTAGTGAATACCTCTAGAAGCTTTCTGTATGTCAAAGTGGGCACCAGGAATAAATATTGGACCCTTAGACGCAACTTGATCTTCACTGCATTTCTCGACCAGTGGACTCTGCCAGGAAAAAGGACTGCTGTGCTGCTGAAATGACTGTCACTTTCACAAGCTTTTTCTTTTTCTAATGAGTGTCAAATTCTCAAGTAATGGGTTTTATAGCCAGCATCTGAAGAAATACATTATTCAGGCTCATGCGTGAGAAGACAAACTTTGTGATTTAGTATGTGCTTATAAAATTTTTTTTAAAAATAGTGCCTCAATCACAAAGCGAGCAGCAGATGGACAGTAATTAAGCCTAATCAATCTGTACTAGGTCCATGTACCACAGAAAGAAAAGGAAGTGATGCAGGAAGTGATGCCTCGCACACACTTCCAAATTATAAGATAGCAAAGAAGAATGATAATGATGCCAATGAATAGTAAGATATGGGCGGGCTAAAAGCTTGTATTTTTGCAGCCACAATAGGTCATCCAAGTGATGTTGCATGCTCGCTACCTACAAGCTGGACCTAAAAAGGGGAACATGAATAATAAACGAAGATTAAGAGCCACTCACCTATTATTCACTGCTCCTAGCAAGCAACACCCAATACTTCCCTAGGGATTGTTTCAACTACATAGTTTCTTGCTGGTGGGTCACTCGGAAGAGCCTAGACAAGGTGCCTGGAGACCCTTTCAAGGCGGACAAGGCAATTTGGGGCCCATACTTCGCCATGTATTGTAATTGTATTCTGGAAAGCTTACCAACTCCACCCACTTGGGCCGGGGCCGAGATTATACCAATCAATTAAAAAGATTCACGGTCCCTGCCGTCTAATTATTGGCAAATTAGCCGTATTGACAGTTCCCAAAAGCGTTTCTGTCATATGCTGTTGGATTGGCTGTGCATCTGGGTTGAGTGCTCAGATCTTATAATCCCCCTACAGGCAGGGTTTAGATCAGGTATTTTGGTTGCAACTTGTATACTGAAAGTATGTTGTTCTGAGAGGTGGTGAGTTTTATGTCGTTTTTGTTGACCTCCGCGCAGCATTCTACCTCGTCCCAAGGGAGGACCTATGGAAGACCTAATTGAACAGGGTGCCCCAAGTTATCTAGTAGAAGTAATCAAGAGGCTGCACCAAAAGAATTATGTGCAGGTCATACATGGCAAACATGGGGAGCTGACAGCATTAATACTAGTCATGAGGGGGCTAAGACAGGGCTGTGTTCTTGCCCCAACCCTGTTCCTATTATTAATAACCTGGTAGCCCAGTTTGAACACAATGCAGAGGGCATTTTGAGGGGATTTGAGGGTTCCAGCTTTCAACCTGTATCCCCAGCCATCAAAATGGTTAACTTGTAAGCATTAGACGGGTCTAAGTAGATGGGTGTTGAGACCTGTGGGAGCATGAGAAGGGAACTGCGCTAGAGGTGGACGAGATTCAATTCATACGATCCTTGACGAATGTCCCTATCAGTACCCCGCTTCAGCCATTGCGGTTGGACCTAGGTGAAAGGTCCATTGCTCAAAAAGCAGCCCTTCGACCTTTGTTGTACTTGAGATGACTATGGGTCTCAATAGACCTAAGCAAGTATTAGGCGGGACTGGAGGAACTCCTCAGGCAGTCCAGGGACTCCAGGATCCCCCGGCAAGAGCATATTAAGACTTTCCTGACAAAGATAGGATGTGAACACCTAGGGACTAACCCTGAAGCTATTAGCAGTATGTCAGAGGATGCACTTAAGGAGATGTACTGGAGTTACATATATGGAGAAGCTAGTAGAAGGAGGAGTTTGGGCACTTTGACATTAGCCTTCCAGGAATTCAATGATAACTTCCGTATGGAAGAATCAATAAATCAATCAATCAATCAATCAAGCGTTTGTTAAGTGTGACTACTCACCCGTATGGGTCTCAAGGCGCTGTGGGGGGTGGAGTGCAGGTTCCAGTACATCAAGCAGGGGGGTCTGTCGAAGAGGCAGGTTTTGAGGTTTCTAGCAAAGATGGAAAGCAATGTTGTCTGTCTGAGGTGGAGCGGAAGCGCGTTGCAGGCTTTGGCCGTGACGAAGGAGAAGGAACGGCCTCCAGATCTGTTTTTTCTGGTGCAGGGGACCACGACGTAGGAGAGCTAGGCTGATCGTAGGGTCCTTTGTGGTGCATGGAATTGGAGTCGGCTGTTCAGGTATGCTGGTCCGGTGTCATAGAGGGCCTTGTGTGCATGGGTGAGCATCTTGAATGTGACTCTAGGCTCGATGAGAAGCCAGTGGAGTGTCCGCAGGTGCTGGGAGATGTGGCAGTGTCTTGGCAGGTTGAGGACCAGTCTTGCGGCAGTGTTCTGGATGTTCTTTAGCTTGCGGGTGAGGTTTTTGTTTATTCCGGCATAGAGTGCGTTGCCGTAGTCTGCTGGTGACCAGGGCATGAGTGACGGTCTTTCTGTGTTCGATGGGGATCCATTTGAAGGTCTTAAGTAGGGGGCGGAGGATGTGGAAGCAGGAGGACGAGACGAAACTCATCTGGCGGCCCATTTTGAGCTCGGAGACCAGGATGATTTCCAGGTAGCGTGCGTGGCCCGTGGGGGTGGGTGGGCTTCTGAGGGTGGGAGCCAACAGATGTCGTTCCAGGCATCAGGGTTTGGGCCCATGATGAGTACTTCTGTTTTGTTGGTGTTTAGTTGTAGGCAGCTGTTTTTCATCCATTTGGCGATGGCTTCCATACCTTCTCGAAAGTTATGTCTGGCGGTGTTGGGTTTGTTGGATAGGGAGAGGATGAGTTGGGTGTCGTCTGCGTATGACACAATGTTGAGTCCATAGGTTCTGACGATGGGGGCGAGCGGAGCCATGTAGATGTTGAAGAGTGTAGGGCTGAGGGAGGACCCCTGGGGGACTCCGCAGGTGGTTGGTGTAGTGTCGGAGAGGAAAGAGGGGAGTCTGACCCACTGCGTTCTGCCAGAGAGGAAGGAGCGGATCCAGTCGATGGCTTTGTCCTGGTTCCCTGCATCGTGGAGTCTGCGTATTAGGGTGTGGTGAGAGACAGTGTCAAACGCCGCTAAGAGGTCGAGGAGGATGAGGGCTACTGTTTCTCCTTTGTCCAGTAGGGTGCAGATGTCATCTGTTGCGGCAAGGAGGGCGGTTTCCGTACTGTGTTTTTTTCTGAAGCCGGATTGGGAGAAGTTGAGGATGTTGTGCTCTTAGAGGAATGTGGCGAGTTGGCTGTTGATGGCTTGCATAGGTTCTCATAGGTTGACTTCATGAGACCTTTCCTGAAGAGTCTGAAATGAGATCCAGGGTGACCAAAAATGATAACTCTGAGGGTTCAGTCGAAGCAAAGCCAGTGGTTCCCTTTAACTTGGAGTAACTTGTGTGCTGGGTGACCAAATTGCACTGTGAGTCTGCTCTGGGTCCAGCAGACTTGGGTGCAACTTTTGATGGGCAGGACTTAATCTCCCAGGCTGCACCTTGGCATCCAGTGGTGTTCAGGTTTCTTGATGCTGGGCTCCCACGGGTGCAGACCTTTCAGCTTTTATGACCCTGTGGCTGAAAATAGGAGTCTAACTGACTTCTCTGGGGCTTGTAGGTAACGTTTCCATGAGCTGGGCACCACAGGCACAGTCCTTTCTTAGTTACTCCAAGTTGTAAGAGATGCAGTTCAGTATATGGTGCAGCCTCTCTTTGATGGGCCAGGTAACAACAGGACGGTCTGTTCTCGGGGTGTAGCGTCTAACTAGCTTACCTCCCACCTTCCTGTGAAGTGCGGCCTTTAGCCATCTGTTCTGCTCGATTTTCCCGGCCTTCTTGTGAGGCACAATGATGAAATGTGACTTCAGTCTCTTATCATTCAAGTCTAAGGGTTAGAGTAGTGAATGGAGCCTATTTACTAGGCACTTCGACATGATTCTGTGCTCTTCCCCATAGATCAGGGCTTGCACACATAGCCTAGGGGATAGATTCGTTAGTATTAGGGATAACCTGTCCTGTAGTGAGGGTATTTCATGGAGCCGTGCTGAATTCAGGCCTGGTAGGCCTCAAACGGGAGAGACTCCATCTTTCTTTCTGCTCCGGCAGTTTGGGATGCTTCTAGGTCAAATGTAATGTTTTAGTTATGAGGTGTTATTCGCTTGGAGAGAACCGGTTCAGGCCGGCCCTTATCGAAGGATTGTATTTTTCTTCATGCCGAAGACACTACATCAGGCCGGCCGGCTGGGAACGTGTCCTTGGTACGGGGAGGTACAAGAATTTGGTGGGCGGCAGGTTACAGGCCGGAATTTTCCATGAGGAAACGCACCTCTATATTAGTGAAAGTCTGAGGCAGTTACATGTTCAGTCCGTAGGCGGCATCTAGCCGTTAGCAGTAAAGCTACTACTTATTCCAGGGAAGACAGACGCCATCTTGAAGGCGGAGAAGAACCGAGAGACAGATTCTCTCCTAGCAGAATAGCCAGAGAGGAGAGAGTAGCCGATAAGGAAGAGGTCCCAGTGACTCGGAGAAGGGTGATTCCAGGCGAGCCGAGGCACAGACGAGAAGGGAACCTAGATGACCACTGAGTGCAGGCTACATACTACTAAGGTGATGTCGACCCTTTCTTATTAGAGTGTACAACTTAATCTTTCACTTTTCTTTGCAGGTTATGTGTTATATCGTAATGTTATGTGATTGTGTATGTAATGAGTAATAAAGTACCCAGTTTGTAGTGAATCAACATGTGCTGCGTGTTCTTGTATGAGAGGGTAGCCTATTCTTCTAGTCAGCTGCGGCTACATGAACAGATGTTAACCCTGATCAGGTAAGTGGTAACTGAATAAGGGAAAGAGGAGCCCCTCGAACCTGAGAACAGGCTATGCTCGAACTGGCAATCCTTGTGTGATCTGATGAATAGTGAGACTGATTCCCTTTTTGTATGTTATGGTGATCATAGGATGAACTGTCGTATGAGACTGCCGTCTAGGTAGAGAGGTCTGGATTCGTATAGGATCGCGAGGCCGCCACTTGTGATACTGTCGTATGGGCAGAGAGGTCTGGATTCGTATGGGATCGCGAGGCCGCCACTTGTGATACTGTCGTATGGGCAGAGAGGTCTGGATTTGTATGGGATCGCGAGGCCGCCGATTGTGCTGAGACTGCCGTCTGGGTAGAGAGGTCTGGATTCGTGTGGGATCGCGAGGCCGCCCCTTGTGATACTGTCGTATGGGCAGAGAGGTCTGGATTCGTATGGGATCGCGAGGCCGCCGATTGTGCTGAGACTGCCGTCTGGGTAGAGAGGTCTGGATTCGTGTGGGATCGCGAGGCCGCCACTTGTGAGACTGCCGTCTGGGTAGAGAGGTCTGGATTCGTGTGGGATCGTGAGGCTGCCACTTGTGATACTGTCGTATGGGCAGGGAGGTCTGGATCCGTATGGGATCGCGAGGCCGCCGATTATAAGAGGTCTTGGTATGTATAGTAGGAATTCCCTGTCCTTAGGTGGTAGATATATGTGGTTGCACTATTGTAAATAGGTTCTAGGGAGGGGGTAACGTTCTGGCTGGGTTAGTGAGGCTCTGATGAGCGGGTTCTCTCTGATCCGAAAACCCAAGCAGAACATTTGGCGTCACGAACCGTTTACGAAACCTGTGTGCGTTGTGGTTGTATTGTGTTTGCTTTCGGCGCGTGCGTAGTTTCGTTTGTATATTATTTCTATATAATTGTGAGTGTAGTTTTTTTCTTTTTCTTCTTTCTTCTTTCTCTTTTTCTCTTTTTCTTTCTTTTCCGAGATGTTTTCTAGAAAGTCGAAATCTACTTTTAAGTTGCCCGTTGATATTCCCGGTTGGGATTCAACGCCTTATGAAGCCTTAGCCCGTGAGTGGGCTGATTCTACTGGTTTGAGTGAGAATTGGAATTCTTTTTTGGAGCTGGCGGAGCCGGCTAATGTGATTACTTGTTTACAGAAGGCGCCGGTATCTAAGGGTGATGAGCTTCCCGTTTTGGGGCGCAGAGGTTGGATTGTTCTGTCTGCGTACAGGATTCTGCATGAGAGGTTGTTGAAGTTACAGAACTTGCATAAGGATTTGGAAGCGAACTTTGTTGAGATTCAGAATGCTCATACTTTGTTGCGATGTCAAAATAAGTTGCTTGCTGATAAACTTGAGACGTACCAAACTATTGCCGAGAGGGCGGCTGTGCGAATTGCTCGTTATAAATACAAGAATCGGCGTGGTCGGGTTTCGACGCGAAAGGTGCGTCTGGTCGTGGCGAAAGCCGGACTGGATTGGAATCCTGATGAATGGGATGGTAATATCTGGAACTCGAGTGATTCTCCTTCCTCGGGTGAGGAGTCTGCCAAGCGCGAGTCCTCTCGCTCCGGCCGTGATTGTAAGTCTGCTTCTTGCGCCTCTGATGGTGCACCCCGTGATTGCGCTCGTCCTTCGAGCGGGGTCGATGCTTCTTACACTGATTGTTCCTCTACGTGTACTGGTCGAGCTCCTTGTGATGCTCGTCCCGCAGTCTCGGTGCATCCAGTTTTTCGGCGGAAGTTGCAGCAGGCTCCCGGTGCTCCGAATGGCATTGCTTTAGACTCTTTGGAGGATTTTGCTCAACAAGAAATTAGTGATATTTTGCAGCGATTTCGGCAGCGAGCTGGTGAGACCTTACTCACATGGATGGTGCGCCTTTATGAACTGGGCGCTGCTGGCATTATGTTGGATGCTGGCGATTGTTTTAAGTTTTGTTCCTTGAGTTCGGATTCTACTGTACAGGATCATTTTCGTAACTTTAATGTTGGTGGTCAAATTTCTTTGCTTCAATTGGCGACTGAGGGTTGTAATCAAAAATATCCTACTGAGTCTGACTGGCCTGTGAATGACAAACCGTGGTATACTTTGCGCGATGCTGCGCAACGTCTCAAAGAGGAGGTGATGAAAACGGCAATTTTTCTAAATACTGCTGACAGGTTACTTGATGGTTTCTTGACATCTTCTGTGCGGAATCGTATTATTCGTTCTTCCCCTGTTGCTTATAAGCAGGTCATGATGACTTTATTGATTAATCAGACTGGTAACATGTTATCTGTGGTGCTGGAATCGGTACGCCAACTCGGTGAGTTGGGTGAGTGGTTTAAACCTGAACGGCAGTCCCGGCCTGACACTCGTACTCCTGGTGACAATAAACTTACTAGACGTGATATGTTTTTTGGTCTTATGGCCGATGGTGTGCGGAAGGAGGACATTGATGGTGAGACTACTTCTCGTTTGTGGGAAATGTTTCGCAAACGTGGCTTAGATCGAAAGGAGGGTGCCCGGCGTGTTCGGACAACTGAGTGTGATCGTGGTTTTTCTGACGGTAGCGGTGATGACGACCGCCGTGGGCGCTCTGATCGTCGTGATGATCGACGTTATGTACGTGATTTGTCCCCCCGTCGTGAGAGAGACAGGGAGAGAGAGGGGGAAAGAGAGAGGGGGAGAGATGATTATGTTAACAGCAGACGTAGAGATGATAGGGATCAATCCCCTGAGTTGAGAAGGAGAGAGGATCGACACATATTGGCCGATCGAAACCCGCAGTACAATGCAGAGAACAGTAATCCATTTCGTAATGGAGATGGATATGAACAGGAGGTATCGATACCTGGGAAACGTGAGAGTCTTTATCCTGATTTATCCTGGTACACAGAACGCAGTAAAAAGGACTAGGAAATAGGTCAAGCTCCAGTACACAGATGGGCTCACAGAGATAATAGACCCTATGTAGATATTGATATTTATTGGAGACATCGTAATATCCAAAGGGCCCGAGCATTGGTAGATACAGGAGCGGAGGCCACTCTTATTCATGGAAAATCAAAGAAGTTTAAAAGGTCAGCCTTTTACAATTACCGGATTAGGTGGAAAGGAAACTCCCGCAGTTCAAACTTTACTTGAAATGAGAATAGGTAGAATTCCTAGAAAAGAATACTCTGTATTAGCGGTGCCACTCTTAGAATTCATAATCGGAATTGATATTTTGAAAGGAATGACTTTGCACTTAGATGATGGATGTTACCAATTTGGAACTAAACATTATATATCGTCCAGGCCTGTACGGGTTGGTCGTTTAAGAATGCCCCCCATAAAAGTTCCCCAGGCGACAAAAGTGGTTCGTCAGAAGCAGTATCGTATTCCAGGTGGTCATGAAGAGATTAGTACCACTATTCAGGAGTTGGTGGATGCAGGAGTTATAACCCCAGTTACTTCTGCTTGGAATAATCCTGTTTGGCCTGTACGTAAGAGTGATAATTCTTGGCGCATGACTGTTGATTATCGAGAATTGAATAGACACACACCCTCTTTGACTGTTGCAGTACCGGATGTTATTACCCTAATTGAAAGAATCCAAAAACATCCAGGTACATGGTATGCGTCCATTGATATTGCTAATGCTTTCTTTTCGATTCCGATTGCCCCTGAGTGTCAGGAACAATTCAGTTTTACGTGGAACGGGCGTCAGATGACGTTTAGAAGTCTTCCCCAGGGCTATGTGCATAGTCCTACGATATGTCACCGGCTGGTGGCAGAGCATTTGACTGAGGTACCGGTTCATCCGCAAATTCAGATATGTCACTATATTGATGATATTTTGATCCAAGGCGAAACACAAGAGGAAGTTCAGACTCAATTGGATAGAGTCATTGAGTGCTTGCGTGAGAAAGGTTGGGAAATCAACCCGGATAAATTACAAGGTCCGTCCCAGGCTGTGAAATTTTTGGGTATTAATTGGCATGAGGGGCACCGAGAAGTGATCCCTCAGGTTAAACAGAAAATTCTTGATTTTGCAGTTCCGAGGAATAGGAAAGAAGCCCAAAGCTTCATTGGTTTGTTTGGTTTTTGGCGCCAGCATATTCCTCATTTGAGTCAAATATTGGCCCCTTTGTACCAGGTCACTCGTAAAAAGAATGCATTTGAATGGGGTAAACCAGAGCAAGATGCGTTTAGTCTGGCAAAAGAAGCAATTCAGCATGCTCTGGATTTATGGCCTGTATGTGATGGTGATGTGGATTTGAATGTGTCTGTACAAGGCCTTTATGCGAATTGGAGTTTGTGGCAGAAACAAGGCAAGAGTAGAGTACCGTTAGGTTTCTGGACTAAAAAGTTACCTGATGCTGGTGAGCGTTATACACCTTTTGAGAAACAGTTACTTGCATGTTATTGGGCTCTGGTGGATTCCGAGCAATTGACTTTGGGACATGATATAGTTTTGCGACCTGAAATTCCTATCATGCAGTGGGTTATGAGTTCGCCGAAAACTCACCGAATTGGACACGCTCAAGAGGCGAGTGTGATTAAATGGAAATGGTATATACAAGACAGGGCACGTGTGGGACAAAAAGGAGTTGCATCTTTGCATGAGCAGGTGGCGCGGGCGCCATCGACTGAGACTGAGAGTGAATGTTCCGTACCTTTAGTACAGGAGTCTCCTGTTAAGTGGGGTAGACCTTTTGATGATTTGTCCGCAGAGGACAGAAACCATGTCTGGTTTACGGATGGTTCAGCAAGGTTCATAGGGACGAAACGGCATTGGAAGGCAGTGTCCTATAATCCGATCACACAAAAATTGCTGAGTACAACTGGTGAGGGTAAGAGCAGTCAATTTGCTGAACTCTATGCTGTTTATCAAGTTCTGAAACAAGAGTTACCTGGCACATGTCATATTTTTACCGATTCTTGGTCTACTGCCAATGGACTGGCAGTTTGGTTACCGACTTGGCATTCCCATAGTTGGAAAATCCATTCAAAAGAACTGTGGGGAAAAGAATTATGGCAGGAGATTTGGGAAATGCTCCCACAGAGTACTGTTACAATCTTCCATGTGGATGCTCATACCCCGATAGACTCTCTTGACAAATTCTTTCATAATATTGCAGATGAGAAATCTAAAATTGCTGAGGCAGTGGTGGACACGCAAGATTCTGATATTGCGGGATTGGCGAAATGGGCCCCCCAGAAAGCAGGACACTTTGGAGAGAAAGCCACTAGCAGGTGGGCTGCTGATCGAGGAATTTATATTCCCCTAGATTTAATCAAAAATGTTATTCTACGTTGTCCCATTTGTCAGCATATCAGGCAGCGAAAAGTGCCCCAAATTGTTAAAGGTCATTTACATCGCGGGAAATTGCCCGCTCAAATTTGGCAGATTGATTACATCGGTCCACTTCCTATGAGTAGGAATTGTCAATATGTTTGCACTATTGTTGATACATACAGTGGCCTGTTGGTGGCCCTTCCCTGTAAGCAAGCTACCCAATTGAATACTATTAAGACATTGGAATTGATTATGATGTATTATGGTGTGCCATTCCAAATTCAATCTGATAATGCATCCCATTTTCGTGGAAGATTGGTACAGGAATTCTGTGTGGAAAACAATATTGAATGGGTGTTTCACATACCATATTATCCACAGGCCTCGGGTCTTGTGGAGAGGTTGAATGGACTGCTGAAAAATCAGTTGCGTAAATTAACAGATGACAAGTATAAGAATTGGCGAGACTTTTTGCCTCAAGCGCTATTGATTTTGAATAACCGTCCTTTTCTAAATGCTGAATCCCCACTTATGCGTTTGTTTCCTCCGAATGTTGATGCTAAGCCCAATGAAATCAGAGAGACTGTGATGTACTGGGAGATTACTCCCGGAGCTTTGGCTCCATGTAGAGCGACCCCAGGGTCGGCAGGTTTAGACTTGCATGCCATGGATGACACCGTTATAAAAAGTAAGGATCGAGTCATCATTGAAACTGGTGTTGGTGTTCATATACCAACTGGAAATTTCGGATTAATCGCCCCTAGATCGGGGCTGGCTGTAAAAGGCATTCAGGTGCTTGGAGGAATCATTGATAGTGATTATCAGGGAGAGATTAAGGTGCTCCTGCTGAATAGCAGTGAGGTTGACTTACTGATACATCAAACTGACCGAGTGGCTCAATTGCTAATAATGACTGTTTTCAGTGGTGAGATCACAAAAGGCACTGCCCCAACGTTGCTTACTGTACGAGGCCAGAAAGGTTTTGGCTCCACAGATAATCCTGGGGCCAGAGTTTGGGTGCAGTCGCCTAAGAATCCCCCTGAACAAGCAGAAGTCATTGCAACCGGTCAAGACAACACCATTTTAGTTATGAGACCAGGGAAAGATAGCTGGGAAGCAGTCCCGGCTGACAAATGTTATTTACGAGAATGAATAATGCTTGTATTTGATTCTCTTTCAGATCATTCTTTGGACTGTTGCTGCAGGATGTGTCGGCGTTGGACTCCTTTTGGGCTGGTACGACGAGAGAGGAGGGATCCCATCAACCCGGGCTGAGTTGAGAACCCGAGTGTCGCGTTCCTTCGCTGCGTGGGATTCGTCGTCGAACTTTTGGACTACGTTAGCAAAACGGGTGACTAAAGCCCCTCATTTCTGCTTGACACCGATGAGATCGGTGTCTGACATTCTAGCGACTTGTTTAGTTGCTGTCCCTGCTTCATTGGAGACTTTGACTCATATTTTCAATTTATCAAATGCTCGCCCCAATGTTCTTCTGGGCGATTTTGCCACCCATGAGTATTGCCCCTTGTGTACTGTACTGTCAGACCCGATACCCCCCATCCAGTCCCAAATAGTTACCTATAATATCACACAGGGTGATTTATGTTTTTTCCTTACTTGTGATCCTAGTGCGATTTCTGAATGTACGCGTTTAAGATTGAAAGGTGCCACTTCATTCACCGCTCATGAACGAACTTTGTGCCTTCAAAGGACACCGAAAACATGTACTTCTGTTCAGAATGACATGACTTGCAAGAGTATGGTAGTTACCCCCAGTCACTATCGCACGATGTTACTGCCTGCCGGATGGCTTTTCTCATGTGGTAATACTTCCTGGCCATATATTCCCGCAAATATTTCTGGAGGCCCTTGTGCCATTACTAGACTGAGCTTATTAATGTTTTCATCACATCCGAATGCCAACTCTCGTGTGATTCGAGATACAGTGAGGTTACAGGAGGATTGTGACTCATCTTTGCATTTATATTCCAAGTCTGAATACCTTAGCCTGGCTATTTCAATTGTTGGTGTTCCTGCTTTGGCAGTTTATAATGCCAAATCTATTGGGAAAATGGCCTGCTGGATGGTAAAATCCATCAATCATACTTCTACAGTCCTGTCTGACATGCTATTAGACGCCCAGGGTGAACGTAGGGCTATCTTGCAAAATCGAGCGGCCATTGATTATCTTTTGCTTAAACATGGACACGATTGTTCTGATTTTGAGGGTCTTTGTTGTTTTAACTTGTCGGATCATACAAAATCCATTCAAGCTCACATTGATAAACTACATGACTTGACAGAAGAAGTTAGAAAACACATTGACCAGGGCTGGTTTGACTGGCTCTTTAATTGGTTACCTGATTTGCATATGTTACGTCAGATATTAGGAGGTATTCTGATTACTATCGGCATTTTGATTTCTATCTGTTGCTTTATTCAGTGTATTCCTTCACTACTTCAATTCTGTACACCTGGTACTAGACATAGATCAGTTAGTCTTGTTTCATATTATTCTTCCACAGATATTAGTTCTGTTTTATGAATGTATAATAGACTGAAGTCAAGGGTGAAATGTTCTGCTCGATTTTCCCGGCCTTCTTGTGAGGCACAATGATGGAATGTGACTTCAGTCTCTTATCATTCAAGTCTAAGGGTTAGAGTAGTGAATGGAGCCTATTTACTAGGCACTTCGACATGATTCTGTGCTCTTCCCCATAGATCAGGGCTTGCACACATAGCCTAGGGGATAGATTCGTTAGTATTAGGGATAACCTGTCCTGTAGTGAGGGTATTTCATGGAGCCGTGCTGAATTCAGGCCTGGTAGGCCTCAAACGGGAGAGACTCCATCTTTCTTTCTGCTCCGGCAGTTTGGGATGCTTCTAGGTCAAATGTAATGTTTTAGTTATGAGGTGTTATTCGCTTGGAGAGAACCGGTTCAGGCCGGCCGTTATCGAAGGATTGTATTTTTCTTCATGCTGAAGACACTACATCAGGCCGGCCGGCTGGGAACGTGTCCTTGGTACGGGGAGGTACAAGAATTTGGTGGGCGGCAGGTTACAGGCCGGAATTTTCCATGAGGAAACGCACCTCTATATTAGTGAAAGTCTGAGGCAGTTACATGTTCAGTCCGTAGGCGGCATCTTGCCGTTAGCAGTAAAGCTACTACTTATTCCAGGGAAGACAGATGCCATCTTGAAGGCGGAGAAGAACCGAGAGACAGATGCTCTCCTAGCAGAATAGCCAGAGAGGAGAGAGTAGCCGATAAGGAAGAGGTCCCAGTGACTCGGAGAAGGGTGATTCCAGGCGAGCCGAGGCACAGACGAGAAGGGAACCTAGATGACCACTGAGTGCAGGCTACATACTACTAAGGTGATGTCGACCCTTTCTTATTAGAGTGTACAACTTAATCTTTCACTTTTCTTTGCAGGTTATGTGTTATATCGTAATGTTATGTGATTGTGTATGTAATGAGTAATAAAGTACCCAGTTTGTAGTGAATCAACATGTGCTGCGTGTTCTTGTATGAGAGGGTAGCCTATTCTTCTAGTCAGCTGCGGCTACATGAACAGATGTTAACCCTGATCAGGTAAGTGGTAACTGAATAAGGGAAAGAGGAGCCCCTCGAACCTGAGAACAGGCTATGCTCGAACTGGCAATCCTTGTGTGATCTGATGAATAGTGAGACTGATTCCCTTTTTGTATGTTATGGTGATCATAGGATGAACTGTCGTATGAGACTGCCGTCTAGGTAGAGAGGTCTGGATTCGTATAGGATCGCGAGGCCGCCACTTGTGATACAGTCGTATGGGCAGAGAGGTCTGGATTCGTATGGGATCGCGAGGCCGCCACTTGTGATACTGTCGTATGGGCAGAGAGGTCTGGATTCGTATGGGATCGCGAGGCCGCCGATTGTGCTGAGACTGCCGTCTGGGTAGAGAGGTCTGGATTTGTGTGGGATCGCGAGGCTGCCACTTGTGATACTGTCGTATGGGCAGAGAGGTCTGGATTCGTATGGGATCGCGAGGCCGCCGATTGTGCTGAGACTGCCGTCTGGGTAGAGAGGTCTGGATTCGTGTGGGATCGCGAGGCCGCCACTTGTGAGACTGCCGTCTGGGTAGAGAGGTCTGGATTCGTGTGGGATCGCGAGGCCGCCACTTGTGATACTGTCGTATGGGCAGAGAGGTCTGGATCCGTATGGGATTGCGAGGCCGCCGATTATAAGAGGTCTTGGTATGTATAGTAGGAATTCCCTGTCCTTAGGTGGTAGATATATGTGGTTGCACTATTGTAAATAGGTTCTAGGGAGGGGGTAACGTTCTGGCTGGGTTAGTGAGGCTCTGATGAGCGGGTTCTATCTGATCCGAAAACCCAAGCAGAACACCACCTGAGAGTGCATTATTCTGCCCACTCTCAGCATGGCAAAATCTTTCTCTCAGAGTGCGGAACACCCTAGCCCAACCCAAAGGTGTGGCAACCTTTGGGCTACACTCCTCTTGAAAATATGGTTTGAACACTGCTACTGCCTCTATGCCTGAAAAGCCAGCCTGTCTTCTAAAACAAAAGTGTAGCCTTTTACATGTGTGACATTCATGTTCCCTTCAAAGGCAGTTTCCCCTTTGAAGCCCAACTATTTTGCTCACACCCACTCTGGCCATCCTGCCAGGAGGAGGTTACATCTCTTCCCTTGGTAGGTCCTTTTTTCTTCTTCTTGAGAGTCATAATCCTTTCTCCCATCCATGGGGGCAGACGGCTGCCTCAAGGACAACAGATTGTATGGAACCATAAACAGAGCCTGGAAATGTTGGGCTACAATGCCAACTTTCTAAAGTTGCCATTTGTGCAAAAGTAACATTAAATTCGACTTGAGCAGTAAGTCAGGTTTAATGCATTGATTTGTTTGATACCTTGAAGTACCATATTTAGTAGTAGTCTCATTTGGATGTTAAAATGGCTGAGTTTTCATCATGTCCAATGATCATTTCACACTGGCCAATGGGGCTACTTACCTTTCCAAAGTAAAAAACAAAAATGTAGGATTTTTACTGTCAGGATATGTGAAGTTAATAAAGCACATGTCCTTCTTTTTAATACAGTGCACCATGCCTTTAGAGCTCAGTAGGCCTGCCTTAGGGGTGACTTATAAATCTTAAAAAAGGATTGGGTTTTGCCATTAGTTTAAATGACAAAGTCAAAATAGGAGTTTAAAAACTGCTCTGCCAGTGTACATAGGCAGACTCAGAGACTGCCAGTGTACCTAGGCAGACTCAGAGACTGCCAGTGTACCTAGGCAGACTCGGAGACTGCCAGTGTACCTAGGCAGACTCAGAGACTGCCAGTGTACCTAGGCAGACTCAGAGATGTGCTTTGCTTTGTCACACTCGTGGCGGCACAATAAGTGCCTCAGTCCACGAAGGACACCTAACTTACAGGTCCAAAGAATCCCTGTTACCATGTACTAGGGACTGATAAATGAGATAACTTATGCCAGCTGTGGGTAAACCAATTAGACTTACTCGTCAGAGCACTGGCACTGAGAGTCGAACATTCAGCAACATCTGTCCAAAAGTTCGAGGTTGACCAGGCAAGGCTTTCCTGACAGTGCTGCAATGCCCAAAGGGAATAAGTGTTTTTTTTATTTTAAATGTGGATCATATTTAATGTGTTTCACATTCCGTAGAATGAACATATTTATTTAAAACAAATATTGAGCTTTTATAAATGGAATTATTTTAAATATACATGCAATAGGCTTTAGATGCAATGGTGCACGGTAGCTACAATATTTTAGTGACCGTTTAACTTTATTGCCATGATTTTTTTTTAAAGTTCCCCTTAAGAAACAGTTTAATGTAATTATTTTCAGTTAGGTGTAAGCGTTCTGCAAATTTAATCTGGGAGATAGTTCTATTTTTCGGCTTGCAATTTTAGATTGGTGTGATAGCGTCCTGCGCCATGGACTAGAACAGCTTTTCTTTTCAATTGTATTAACTGTCTGGAGGGGAGGGAAAGAAGACCTCATCTGCACCCTGGAGTCTTATACCTAAATGAGTTTTTTAACCTCTGCTGGAAAAGTGATATCTTTTCAATAAAGCATTAGGACTCAGATCTTCTATGACAAGATTTGTCATTTTAAATGGAAAACAAGTCAAAGAAAATCCATGCTTGTAGAATGGCAAAACATAGACTGCTGTTGGCTTGAGATGTGCCATTATTGTAGCTGTGATTGTCTAGAGACAGTGTCATGAATCAGGTTTCCTGCTGCAGCTGTAGTGCACTGCTTGGTTGTTTAAAGTTGCTCCCTAAATGGGATCATGTTATGCTGGTTCAATCTAGTATATGCTACAGAAACTAACGTGGCCACGAAATCTGGTGTGCATGTGCTTGCTGATTACAGGTCACAAGGTGTATGTGAAGTTGGAAGGTGCGTGGGTGGTGGGTGCCTATGTGAGTGGGTGTGATCTGAGAGGTGCATTCATTGTGTTGCAGAAGGGGTGACGCGAAGCCGGGCACGCAGATGTCATGCAGATGGGTAGAACTCAAAGAGAGGCATTTATGGCATGCTTGACCAGAGATTTGTGTGAGTTAATTACATCAGATGTAATTTGTAAATGGGTGTTAGCTACAGACACAGGGGCAGATTTATGTTCCCTGGCGCATCCCTGCAAATCAGCAGGAATGCGCCAGGGAAGATGCGTCACGCAAGTTTGCCCTTGCGCCACCGCAGATGCACCACATTTACAATGCGGTGCATCGTGGCGCAAGGACAAGCAGATGCGTGATGCATCTGCCGGCGTAAGGTTGGCGCAGTGCTGAAGTTTTGTCACAAGCGCGACGCAACTCCAGCACTGTTCCAACCTACCCTATCACTAACATGGTGCGTCACGCCTTACGCCTGCTTGAAACAGGCGTAAGGATTTGACGCACCAGCGTCGGAAAAGTGACTGCGTGAAATCTTGTAGATTTCACTGCGTCACTTTTCCGAGGCTTTTTCTGACGTAACGCCCACCCTGCATACATTAAACCTGACGCAGGTTTAATGTGGCGCAGGGCTTTACAACGTGACGCATCTCCCTAGATGCGTCACATTGTAAATCTGGTGCAGGATGGCGCTTGCTTTGCGCCGCCGCTGCATCACAAAAGTGACGCAGCGGCGGTGCAAAAGTGGCGCACGGGGCTTGTAAATCTGCCCCAAAGTTCCCTCCAGGGGGCATATTTATAATAACTGGCGCATCCCTGCATATCAGCAGGGATGCGCCAGTTATTGTGCGCCACAGCTCCGCCACCATGGATGCGCCGCATTTACAATGCGGCGCACCATGGGGCAAAAACGGCACAGATGCGTGACGCATCTGTGCCGTAAAAGTGGCGCATTGCTGGAGTTGCGTCGCAAGCGCGACGCAGCTCCAGCAATGCTTTAGTGGGACCTATCTTCACAATGCTGCGGCAATCCTTACGCCTGCTTCAAGCAGGCGCAGGGTTTTGACGCAGCATGGGCTCAAAAGTGACTGAGTGAAATCTTGTAGATTTCACTCAGCCACTTTTAGGAGGCGTTCCTGCGACGGAACGCCCCCCCCCCCCTGCACAGGTATGCCTACTGCTGGCGCAGGGCTTTACAACGTGACGCATCTCCCAGATGCGTCACGTTGTAAATACCCCGCAGCATGGCGCAGGATTTGCGCCGCCGCTGCGTCACAAAAGTGACGCAACGGCGGCGTAAATGAGGCGCAAGAGCCTCATAAATCTGCCCCCAGGTGTCCAAGATTGGACTTCCCGGTGTGGAATGCCATACACTGCCACAAGCATGGAAGCAACCATCACAGTGCACTTTGAATGCACTGAACGGAGACTTACCCAGTTACTGAGTCCGAAATTGTGCATTCAGAGTTAGGATCAGTACACGGACATCTTGAAAGATGCATTGAGAAACATTAAACACCGCTCTAAACAATACGATTCTGCTTTCTCTAGGACATACAGTGCTTTCCTAGGAATTACGCTTTGCCCACATGTGGGGACCATTCTGATTCAAATGTTAAACATGGTTGAGTAGAATCATAATAAGGCTTAAACAATTCCAGTGAATTAAACACATTTTATCTGTTTTCAAGGTTACAGGCAATCAAAACAATTAACAGCATTGTAATATACAGGCAAACACACATGCCTTCAAATATTTTGTATTTTGTATACAGCGAATATTACCAATCTTTCATGGAAATGTGCATTATATTACACTGTTATTGTACTGTTCATCCTTACCTCGTGGAATGCCATCTAAGCATTAATAGATAAGTGGGCACATTCAGAGAGAGGTGCAGCTGGAAATTGGGACACTGCATGAGGGCATATGTGTGGTTTGCATGAAGTGATGGCGGTGGGTTATAGTTCTACTGAAGAAGGAAGTGGTGTCTATTTCATGGATAGACAATGGTGCAGAGCTCAGCAGTTCAGCTGTGCGGATTGAAAATGAGTCCCCTTGCAAGCATTGTTGGGCAGATCAAGCATTCTAGGACAGCAGCAGGGCAGCTAACATGTGCGAATGCTGGTTCAGTTGCTGGAGCCTTCAATGTGCCATTCAAGGATCCGGTGCGGCACCATCATGTATGGGAATATTTCTTCCAAGGAGAGAAAAAAGTCAATGACCTGTGGGGTTGAAACTCAGACAAACCCATGCATTATACATATGTAACACTATAGATGAGTAAGAATGATTAACAGAGATGTTGTCCACCAAGGGGTTCTGAGTAGGCCTGGGCGAAAATTTCGTTCCGTTCGCAGAAATTGCGATAATTTGACATTTTCGCGTTCCGTGGAGAGCGCGAAAATGTCAAAATTTCCGGTTTCCGCAGCTTGGCGATAATTTGTTTCTTGCTCGCGCTGTAAATTAATAAATTGTTGCGCGCGCGTGATCGCCTTACCTGAATCCCTGCGTTCGCCGACAAGTTTTCTTGATCCGGTCGCGTTCTCCATGAGATGTTGTATTGTTTTTAGCCATTTGCGCTGTCTCGCGACAGTTCTCGCCCGCAGTGACGTCATGCGTCACGCGATCACGTCTTTCTTCTCGCGATCATGCACCGCGAGACAACTCAAAACAAGATGGCCGCGCCCGCAAGCAACCACATGGGTAAGTTGGCGACCCGCAACCATGCAGAAAATCTCGCGAACATGCCGGAAAAAAACTTCCGCATCTTCGCAATATTTCCACTTGTTTGCGATAATTTTAAACATTTTTGCGATAATTTGCGAAAGTTAATTTCGCAAATTCCGCCCACCCCTAGTTCTGAGTGACATCAAATAGATAGCAAGGCAGAGCTTGAGTTGTCTATGAACCCAAGGTGAACATCTTCCCCATCATTCACTGGTACACATCTACAATTTCATGTTGTTTACAGACCACCCAAATTATCGGCCCCTGCTTTCAACAGCTATGCAGGAGTAAAGGAGTCATGGGGGAGCCATACACAATATGGCTGAAGCTGATGAGTCCCTTTACCAGTATTACTCTAGCTGCCCTGCCAGAGAAAACAACTACCCTCTGACTATCACACTCCTCCTTAAATAGCCTCCAAAAAGAGTACCAGGAATCCAGTCACCCTCGCACAGCACCCTCGTCATTACCTCCCCCCAAATATTTAAAAAAAAAAGTCCCTGATGTAATGTTACCTACCTTCACCATTCTTTGCATATACGACCCTTGCCCTACCTAAATTAAACAAAAATTAAAAAAACTAGCACCTGCCTCCCATCCAGACATCCCACTGTTCAATCCATCCCTTCCCCACCCACATATATACAGACAACACATCCACTCAAAGTGGTTCTCGAAGCTCTTCATCGGAGCACAGAGCCAGTGGTGCACTGGCTTCAAATTTCTTTATGACGGTTGGAAGCAACTTTCAAATCCCACTATCGCTACATCATTGCAGTAAACAACCAGATTTAGACTCTATTTTTCATGCTAGTGCGCAAAGTGAAAGCCATACATAACATAGGCTTTCATTTAAGGGTCATCATTTTGGATGACTGTCAGCATTGTATTTATTTTATAGTTAAATGTGCGGTGGAAATCCTAACAGCGAAAAATTGTACCATCATTGTCACGCAACATCTTTCATAGCAAAGGCAATATTTTAGGAAGCAAAATATGGGGATATGGGTTTTATATATCGTCGCAAAACCATTGCAATTCATGAAAGGAGTTAGAAACCAGACTACTTTCACGTATGATACTGCAGGTTTGATAATTCTATTGTTGCCTTCAACCTCACTTAAATGGACAGAAACTAACATATTTTTCACACCTTTCTGGTACCCTTAGGTGTCAACTTGGCTTTGTATAAACAGTTCCACTGACCCCCTGAAATATTTGGAAAGACTTCCATGATATAAAACCCATCATGATGGGTGCAATTTCCTTATATGTGCTAGATTACAAAACAGATTCCAGGTGCATAATTGGGTATATAATTGGTTCTCCTTAGTGTGGTTGTTGCCAGAAGTACTACATACCTAAATGCTATTTTACATGATAGAAAATTACATCTTTAACCACAAAAGATGCACACCCATGGGATCCTTCGTTGCTCCTGATTACATAGGCCCTTGGTGGGTAGAAGAAACACAATGGGAGGAGAGTATAAGATCCATATGTAGTCAATTCAGCCATAGCAAAGATCTTGTTCATGTTCTATGATGATGAAATTAAAAGTTTTAATGACGTTCCAATATCTCAATAAACCAAATCTATCAGTTATCCTTCCTCGCGGCAAGTACATGTAACGCCCTACCACTCCACCTCAGGCAGACAACATCACTCCCCATCGTCACGAGAAACCTCAAAACCTGGCTCTTTGACAGACTTCCTCCTTGATGGACTGGAACCTGCACCCTCCTGCGCCTTGAGACCCTTACGGGTGAGTAGTCGCGCTTAACAAACCCATGATTGATTGATTTGATTATATATTAACCTTTAGTTGCAGAATAGAAAAAATAATTACATTCACTTATTACATAATTAGCTTTCCTAGCTTTTTTTTTTAAGTTTGAGTTTATTGGAGGAAAAAGAAATAGGGGGTGGGGGGGTAAAGGATAATCAACATGGTAAGTATTACATATAATAAACAATACAATAGAAGCTCTAAATAAAGGCAAATATGACAAGCATGAAGAATACAAACAAACCTATAAAATAAATATCATATAATACAATAGGGCGTGATATCATAACAAAAGGCAGTAATGTAATAAGAAAATCAAATCATGGTGGCTTACGCACCTCAACTGTGTCAGGATCTGGAGAGGTATGTGTTGGAGCAGAGGAGGAGAGATAGGATACCAAAGGGGACCAAATCAAGTCACGTTTAACTGCTAGGGAAATGGGAGATACGGAATTAGTATCTAGGCGATGATGGAAGCAAACTGCATTCCACCAAGAGTGGTAGGAGACATTTGCAGCCTGTTTCCAATTAGAGGTAATGGTATGAAAAGCCACAGCAATTAAAAGGTCAAGTAATAGATAATGGGGGGGGACGATTGTGGAAGGCTTGGTGATAGGGAACCTAGAAAAACTTGCAAAGGAGAGAAAGGAATCTGAAAATGAAATATTGTTTGTATTTGCGTCCAGACTAGGTACCAAAACTTGGAGATAGAAGGGCATTCAAACAACATGTGTTTGAGATCTGCATCGGGACAGGGGCAGGACCAACAAATAGAGGATGTGTCAGGAGAAAAGCGGGATAAAGTGTGTGGAGTGCATAAAGTTCTAGTATAAATAAAATATAAGGTTTGGGTAGTATTAGCAGCTCTAGAGGCTTTATGGAGCTTAGCCCATATTTTGTCCCAAAAGGGTAATGGCCAGACCTGAGCAAGATCCAATTCCCATGCAATCTCAATTTTAGATTTTAGTCTGTTAGTGGAGTATCGAAGAGAATTATAAATATCAGAGGCTGATGGAGATGTTTCCAATAATGAGGAGGTAGCTTTGCGGTCCAGAGGAATAGCGTTAGAAGGAGCCAAGGAGCGAAGATATAAGATCAGGACTGGGAGAAGGGCATTGTATTGTGATCGAGCAGAGGCGGGCAATGAAAAAGAGGATTTAAGAGCTTGAAAAGTGTGAGGAGTGTCATGGGAAATTAGTTGGGAGATCCAACACAGTCCTTTAGAGTGCCATGTCTTCCAAAAAATAGTGCGATTACGTATTCTGAAAAGAGAGTTGTGCCATATCGGTTGTTCGTGAAGGGAGAGGAGAGATGGATAAGATGATGAAATATAAGGGAAAAGAAGAGTGCGAGAGTGAGAAATAACAGGTGAGCGAAAGCGAACCAAGGGAGACGTGAAGGATAAATACTCGCGAAAAGTAAAAGGGGAAAGAAAAGAGGATTCCATACTTAACCAGACGGGCGGATAGTACGGAAGGTCAGAAGAAAACCAACGGATCGATTGCTTCATAGAAAAGGCTCAATGATACTCTCTGAAGTCCGGAAAACGCACACCAGACTGGGCCTTATCCTTGCGCAATGAAGCCAAAGCAATCCGAGAGCGTTTACCATTCCATAAGAATTTCAGCAACAAGGAATCAATCCGTCTAAAGAAGGAAGCTGGAATATGTACTGGAAGCATGGAAGTGGTATATAGAAGAAGTGGCGATAACATCATTTTTATAGAATTAAGCCGACCCCACCAGGACAGAAAGAGCGGGTTCCAACGTTGGATAGCCAAATCCATTTTCTTGAAAATATAATCAAAATTTAATTTGAGTGTATCAGACAAGAGAGGGGCAAACCAAACACCCAGGTATTTGATCTTAGATGGCTGCCATGAGAAACCCGTTTGGGAAAAGAGATGTTTTTGACAAATAGGGTTTAGAGGTAAAATCTCGCATTTATCAGCATTGAGACGATAGCCAGAAACCGCGGAAAAGGAGGACACTTGTTGGAGAAAGGAGGGAATAGAGGAAATAGGATCAGAACAGTAGAAAAGAATATCGTCAGCGTAGACCGACAGTTTAACCTGACGCGAGCCGAATTTAAAGCCAGAAATACTGTTGTCCAGACGAATTTTGGTAAGAAAGGGTTCCAGGGCTAAAACAAAAAGTAGGGGGGATAGAGGACAGCCTTGTCGTACTCCTCTATGTAATGAGAAGTAATCCGAGGTCATTCCGTTAACAAAAATGGAAGCTTGGGGATTAGAATAGAGTAAGGAAATGATAGAGATGAATTTGGAGGAAAAGCCGATCCAGCGCAAGGCCTGAAACATAAAGTCCCAACTAATCCTGTCAAAGGCTTTCTCCGCGTCTAAAGAAATAGCCGCAAAGGGAAGTGACAAAGAGGCAGCCTTACTGAGAATATTGAGAAAAACACGGGAATTGTCAGACGAGAGGCGGCCCTTGACAAAACCTGATTGTTCAGGACCAATGAGATCGGGTAAAAGGGGATCCATGCGTAGTGCCAAAAGTTTTGCCAAAATCTTGTAATCCGTATTGACCAGGGAAATTGGTCTGTAGTTTTTGCATAACGAGTGGTCCTTATCTTCTTTGGGAATTAGACAGATTAAAGCCTGCTGGAAGGTACCGCTGGAAGAACCCGCTGCAAGGAAGGATTGGAATAAGAGTAATAGTTTAGGGAAAAGTAGAGAGGCGAAGTGGCTGTAAAATTCAATAGTGAACCCATCAGGACCTGGAGATTTACCGTGTCGTAATTTAGAAACGGCATAAGAGATTTCAGAAAGCGTAATGTCTCGTTCTAGAGCAATGAAATCTACATGAGAGGCCGGGGGGGAAGGAAGTGAGTGAAAATATGAAAGAAGATCCGTAGTTCCCGGGGTATGTTCGGGGGTGTAAAGATTGTCATAGAATTTAACAAACTCAGAAAGAATGTCTTTATCCTTAAAGCAAGAGTCTCCAGCGGAAGTCTTAATGGACTCAATCTTTGAACGCTCTTTCCTTATCTTTAAGTAATTGGCCAAAAGTTTCCCCATTTTGTTTTTACCTCCATAATATCTGGAATTACATTTTAATAAAAGGTTAGAGGCAGCATCGGTTGTAAACCTATTAAAGGAGATTTTCGCATCAATAAGTTTTTTAAGAGAGGTCTCAGATTTAGAAGAATGATAGTCAAGCTCCAAAGCCTTAATATTGGCTAAAATGAGCTTGGACTTGGTTTCTCGAAGTTTCTTTCGCCTGGCTACAAAATTAATAATAAAACCCCTAGAGGCTGCTTTAAAAGAATCCCAAACAGTAACAAAAGAGGAATCAGGGGTGTGATTGAGATGGAAGAATTCAGTGGCAAAGGCAGTAAATTCAGAACAAAAAGTTGGTTCCGTAAGCAAAGCATTATTGAAACGCCATCTGCCAGAGTGAGGGGAAAAAGGAAGTAGGTCAAGATCCACATGAATTGGGGCATGATCCGAGATTAGGATAGAACCGATATCTGAGCGAATCGCGTGTTGGGATAAGGACTTACTAAGAAAAATATGGTCAATGCGGGACTGTGATTGATGTGGAGGGGAGTAAAAACTATACTCTCTAAGATCAGGATTACACAGTCTCCAAATATCCACCAAGCCGTTATTTTGAAAGGCGTTAACAAATTGAGAGTGCATCCTAGAGGGGACAAATCTAACCTTGGAGTGGCGGTCAAGGAGGGGATCAACAACTTGATTACAATCTCCCCCAAGGAGTATATAATCTCCAGAGAGGGAGGACAGCTTAGTTGAAATAGAGGGCCAGAATGATTTATCAATTCCAGTTGGGGCGTACACATTAAAAAGAGTAATAGGAATATTGTCTATAAGCAATGTAACAATAACCCACCTACCATCAATATCACATTCATGAGAGATTGAAGAAACAATTAACTTTTTATGTAATAAAATCACAACACCATTTTTCTTGGAAACTGTGGGGGAGCAAAAAACATGACCCACCCAACAACGTTTAAGTTTCAAAGCCTCCGATTCAGAGAGATGTGACTCCTGAAGGAAGGCAACATCAGATTTAAGTCTCGCTAAATGTGATAAAACCCTTTGCCTTTTAATGGGATTGTTTAAACCCTTAACGTTCCATGATGTAACACGGAATGGAACAGCAAAAAGAAACATCTAACAGCATCATGCTTGTTATTGCAGAAAAAATGATTTGGGAAAATTGAGAAAAGTTAAACGAAGTGATGAAGGGGAGAGGGCAGAAGGAGAAAAAGCGAAGAGGGAACAAAGGAAAGGAAAGAAAAGAAAGAACCATTATGAGAATAATACTGAGTACAAGAAGAGGAAGGGACAAGGAGGGATAGAGAGAGGAAAGGGAAAGCGAAAAAAGAGAGGAAAGAGAAAAAGGTAAGAAAACAGTTATAGAAAGAAGGACGGAGACAAAAACCAACAAAAAGACAGTACACGTTCGAGACGAACGACTGAGAAACATACTTACGGAACGAAAAACTCAAAAACGAGGGTGGGGCGATGGCGCCGGGAGACAGCGACAACAATATCCAGAGCATACAGATAGACCTCAAATAGCATGGCTCCAAAAACGCACTGCATAAAAAACAACATGGCACATCAGGGAGGAAGAAGGAAATGCCTGTAGAAACAAAGAGATATGCAATGAAAGGAAAAGACGTGTCACAGGGAAATAAGAAAATACTAGTTACTATTAAGCAGCTTTCCTAGCTTAATTAGGTGAATTTCCAAAAACTAAAAGTTCAACAATCGCCATCTTGCATGTGACCAGTCATCATCTACCTTCTTTGAAATGGAGGAACATGTTTAGGCGTATGACACAACTGTACTGAAAAGCTAGAATTCTAGAATACATTTTAGAAAAATAAAAGAAAAATCCAAAACAAGAACATATCTTATGACCGTTTTGCAACAGGCGCTAACATGCTAACATTTGCCAATAGTGGCATAGCTTATTACTTAGAAGCACAACGAAATTCAAATACCATTCAAGCAACTGCTTAAACATGCTAAAAGAAAGCTAGATAAATAAGGCTTGGTCAAATATTGGAGAATCAATTAAATGACGTGGATCTACAAAAACATTGTGATGCTGAGCAAAACCCAAATTAAAAGAATCACAATTTGCAAAAGTAATACTTGTTCACAACTATTTTGAACCTAGAGTATCAAAAAGCATTTACCTCGACACTAGAAAGAATCACATTTAGATATGATAACAATTTTCTAATAATCTTGAAGTAATTTGACATGATACACAAGGCCTGTCCAGGCACTTAAAGTTGCAGGCAGATCTATCGATGGGCCTCAATGGGCCCAGGCTAGTACAGGAGGACCTCATGCTGTCTCTAGAAAATGACACAGAGTCACCAACAATGACACAGGGGGACCAGCAAAGGGGAAACAATGTCACTGGCACACTGCAACAGGATCACCAATATTGACTTGAGACAATTGATGTGAGTACAGAGACAAAGAGGCACTGACTCTTGGACACTAGCTAAAGATCACTTTGATACAAAGGTACTGACAAATGGAAACTGCTACTATAATACTGATGCTGGCAAATCAACACTGCCACTAGGACCAGGAGACTGGAATGGGAGACACTGCAGCCGGAGCACCAAGAGTGACGTAGGAACTGAGGCACTGGAATGCTGACATGGAGCACAAACACTAATGCTGGGAGGCAGTATGACAGAGACACACATGGCTAAACCACTCATGCCACTGCAACGCCGCCCTACCAACGAATACGTCTGAAGAACGCATTCCTTTACCACGCATGCCTTTACCATGCATGCCTTTACCACGCAATTTCTTCGTAAAGGCATGATTGATAAAGGGATGTGTGGTAAAGACCACACCCCAGCCTCTCTGCCCTGAGCCCTTAAACCCTGGCCTCTGCTCTAGAAACAACCCGTCCTCCCCGAACCCTAAAAACTACCCCTACCCCTCACACCTGAAACTAACCTGATACCCCCACCTTGAGCCCTAAAACCCAAGCTCCAGCCCTTTTAACAACCTGTCCCCCCTGAGCCCTAAAAGCTACCCGTCCCTAAAAGCTAATACTACCCCGACTCCCCTCCTGCCCTGAGTCCTAAAACCCTGGCCCCTCCCCTATAAACAACTCGACCCACGGTGACCTAAAAACTATCCCTTTCCTGAAATCTAAAACTATCCGACCTCTCATTCCCTGAGCCCTAAAACCTGAGCTCCTGCCCTATAAACAACCTGATTCACCCTGAGCCCTAAAAACTATCCCATCCCTAAAAGCTAAAACTACCCTGACTCCTCCCCTGCCGTGAGCCCTAAAATCTGACCCCTGCCCTATAAACAACCCCAACCCCGAGCCCTAAAAACTACCCACACCCCTTAAACTAACACCCCACACCCCCAAACCCAGCCACAGCCCCACTTACCTGTCTGCGACGAGCTTTCCATCCCAACGCTTCCTGTTCCTGTTTCCGATATCTAGACTGCGCACTGCCTTAACCACACATATGCGTGGGTAAGGCACATGCATGGTTAAAGCAAGCATGGTTGCGCTTGCGGGGAAATGGCTATGTCTGTGCTGTACAGGCCCTGGGACACAGGCAGAGGGAAGTTCCACTGGGACACTGATGTGTAGACATTGGAAAAACGAATACTGACATATTAGATTGGCAACAGGGTATAATAGTAGTGCTGAGAATGACTGACTGGGGGGGGGGGGGTCATCATAACACTAGTGTAATGATATCTGGCTACTGACTGGGAACTGACACAATGACACTGACATGCAGTGACACTTATGTTATGTTAATGTTAAGGGTACTTATAGCGCACAGCTACCCAGGAAGAGTGTCCCGGCGCTAAGAGAACCTCATGGCAAGGCTGCTGCAGTCACTGACAGAGGGAAAGACTCATGGGTACATGGAGACACAGGCACGCGGGGTCACAGACAAGAGCATGGATATGAACACAAGGTCACTGACACTGGAGTAAGAGGACACAGGTATGCTAATTTAGGGGCCCAAAGACTAGGTCTGGGGGATAGGCTGGCAGAGCATGGGCACTTAGGCTATGAGACAAAAAGGTATGTATCTAATGGTCTCAAATAAAACAGCAAACAAGGGTCAGACAAATGACACAAACAGAAATTAGAGGTTACACAAATTCCGAATAATGAGCCAAAACTGTCCCATCAATTCCATAGATAGGGCCAAAAGTACTGCTGGTCCAGATAGTTAGACCGGAACCCAATCCATTAATAACAAAATTATTTGAGAGTTGACAAAAGCAAAACTGGTTTCAAAGAAGCAAATAGTGGACAGACATCGACATTTCGGCCTCTTATATAATTAATATGTGAGACAAAGCTCAGGAAAATGAATAGAAACAACATTCCCAGTAGAATTCACAATTTTGTACACTCTGTCCTTGAAACATGCTGAAAAAATGCACCTAGTAATTACTATTGGGTTTATTTAGAATTTGAGCTCAACACAATTTGTGTTATGGCAGCATGGAAAGCAACGATTTATCTTTGAAGAGGGTTTTGATCAATTAGAACACAAGACGCGGTGCCGTGGCTCTGTTGGCAAGTGCCGATAAAAATTACCATTTGTATTGGTACTCGGGGGAAAAAAGCCTCGGGAAAGCTTTTTAGATGTTCTCCAAGTCCTCGTGGGTTTATAGTGATGTGCAGCTGGCTAACCACTAGACAAATTAGGGCTTACGATGTACTCCAACCACAAGAGAGGGTTTCAATCTACAATGTCAAGCTGTGAATCTCTTCATTTGTACTAGGGTTAAAATGTCACTCAGGCCCATTATGGGTAATGTCCCCAGGCCCACAGTATTCATCGTCCAGTGTTGTGCCGCAGGGACTTGGCCATTTGATTAACATTCCTGAAAATTTCTTGGAAGCCCTAGTCCATGCTCTCCAAAGTCAATAAACACTACTACTGTTGAAGAAATATCATTCTAGAAACATTGGTCCATTTCAGGGAAGCCTCATCTGAGTATCTTGGAGGAAGCCGCCGTACAATTCTGAGGAAAAATTCAACTTTACTCTTTTCAACTTTTCTAACACACTGCACTCTTGATACAATGCAAAAACCTTTTAGCAAGAGCTCCTCCTACTCTGAGATGACTCATCTCCCATACACCTAGGAGCATATTCACAAGGAGCTATCGCCGAACCAATGTCACTTTATCGCAGCCAAAGTCATGATAAATTTACCTCACCATTCACAAGCCGGTGTAAACAGCCCACAGCACCAGTTTACCCATGATAGCAGCTGTTAAAAACATCACCACAGAGGCCCCCTGCAACTATCTCTAATGATATGCAGAGTGGGTGTTCCCGTGCCAAAAGCCGCGACAACATCACACCTCAACATTCTCAACGACCAGACAGAACTGCGACAAAAACACAAAACAGGCGATAAGGTGCGTTAGCACCAGGAAATCTACACCTGCTCTGACCTGGTGTAAAGTCGGATGGCAGCCTGCACCACAGTAGGGAGACCAGCCCAGGGCCACATCGGAAGGGCAACAGATGCCATGGAGCCACCCATCATGTGGCCCGGACACCCAAGAGGTCCACAACACCCACTGACACTACTCCAGGACCACAACCCACACCTGGAACATCCCCCCCCGGACCACCACAGATGCAGCGCAGACAAAGACAGCGGACCCCCAGGAAGCGTACCAGCCGCACAGACCCAACCTCTTACAATGTCACCATCCACCACAGGCTGAAAGGGACAACTACCCCACGCATCCCGACCATCATCGCCCAACAGGCCTACGGCACCAACACAGCGGACAAACAACATCCCACCCCACACCAAGCTGCTGGCATGGTTGCACCTGTTGGCCCCTGGCACCCCCCAACCAACACCCGTCAGAGTCGGAGGAGTCTCACTGCCAGCCACATCCAAATCCCTCACACCTGTCCTGGGCATCACCATCACCCTGGTACCCCAGTCCCCATATGCCCAACACAATGCGCAGGTCACGCTGGAGACCAAGCAAGGATCATATGCCATAGCAGGATGCACGCACGTGTTGGGGGCAATCCACAGCACACTTCCCACCTGTGCCCTCTGGTGACACAACACACAATCACCGCAACAGAAAGCACACGTCCCACCCCAATGTGCAGGCAACAACAGAACACTGTGGAACCTCCAACAATGTCACCTTCAAATACACAGCCAGTGTGCATGATTCCTTCATCCTCCGACCGTCCATCATCAACCAGCGTACCCAGGATGGCAACAAGGGAAATGCACAGCTCCTCGGCAAGTTTCAAATAAATATCCACTCACCTCAACTCCACAACCATGCAAATCACAGCTCTGGCAATGCACACGTCACAAAATCACAACCAACATGCACGACAACATGCCCACCCACCAGACACGACAGAACAACTCACAATGGTTTTCTGGCCAAGCCGTAAACATAAGCCATCAACGGCATGGCTCCTCAGCAACACAACAGCCGAATGTGGGGCGAGGTGGCAAACAGGCATGTGTGAAGGATGCAGTAGTACCATGATTGGGAAAGTACACAATGCCAAGAGTGGAGGAGATGTGCTGGATAGACCGCGGTATGCAGCCCACATCCATATTCATGGCGACATACACCTCTGGTGTATGGAGTATAGTGGACAGTGGACGCAACCATGTCACCACAGCCAGTGGAGGAGCTCGCAGAAATCTTGCCTGTTACACACCCACTAAGCATGACCGGAGTGGGCTGGCCCGGCATACGCCATGCCAGTGAAGGGGTGTGAATAAGTAGCACGCAGCCCTGGGCATGGTCCTCTTCCGGAAAGCCCAATGTCTCTGCCAGGGCGGCGCCTCTCACCCCGCCATGAGGTCGACATCTTCCTCTAGAGCGGAGTTGCCTGTGACGCTGGGCGCCTGCCGGACCACGAACCCGTCAGGCCCGCCCCTGCGCAGCCTGGCCTCACTGATCACCTGCTGACACCAGTGTGTGTGAAGGAGGGCCCACCATGTTCCAGCTCAAGCTCCAGGCCTGAGTCCCGCAACCTTGGCAGCCTCCTCAGACCATCACGTCCTCCACGACACGGGTCCGCTTTAGTCCTTTTTCGTTGCCGTACTCTACTACCGCCTCAGGCCTACTCCTTGGCCCAGTAGGTCCCATGTGTGAAACTGTGTCCTGAGTCATGAATGGCAGTGACCCCAAATCCAGGCCACTTGCAACAGCACTAGACTCCCTTCGATCAGTGATGCATAGTTCCATATGGGCTTCTTGCGACATGTGGTGCCACTAACCCTGTTCAAGGCCAGCCGGCGACACATGGTGCCACTAACCCTGTTCAACGCCAGCCAGCGACATGTGGTGCCACTAACCCTGTTCAACGCCAGCCAGTGATACGTGGATGAGGGACCAGGACTACCCTGCGGACGAGTAGGTCCCACATCCAGCACCTAGGCGCAAATCACAAATGGCAGAGTCCACACCAGTGGTTGCACGGAGAGGAGTAAGAGGAAGATGCAGCTCAGTCCAGACGAAACCCAGGTCACATACATGGAGGGGCGATCCAACCTATGCCGGCGACACTCGGTGAATGGGCCGTGCTGACCGCTGCCTCAGGCCTACACCACGATCAGGTAGGTCACACATTTGGAACTGAGTCTTGATTACACCGTGGCAGTGAACACCATTTAAGGCATAGGACAAGTCACTATACTCACTTTGATGTGGTGCCAACAAGTCTGTGCGTGGCATCACAACCACACGTGTCTGTGGCCCTACACGGACTACTGCCATCGGCCTATGCTGCACACAAGTGGGTCACATATTTGGAACTGAACATCGGTTATTCAACAGGCAGAATACATGTCATCACATGCACAGAGAGGCGTAAGAGGATGACGCGTTGCAGTCCGGAGGGAACAAGATCATCGTTACGGAGGTGATCGAACACTACCGACAACTGCCCTTGTGTCACTAACTCTGAGCCTCGCCAGCCAATGACACATGGCTGTGGGCCACTGCTGATCACTGCCTCCGGCCTACACTGTGGTCCAGTAGGTCACATACTCTTAACTTTGCAATGGGTGAGTTCATATCAGCATACCGGCATCATCGCAGACAGCATTCCCTCTCAGCCCCGGTGCCACTAAGTCTGTTCCCCGACAATCATGGACACTCTCTGGTCGAATTTTGGTGGCGTCCGAGTCTATTGACTAGTGGGCAGTTTTCATCCTAATGTAGATGATGCCTAATTGATGGTGGCAACAAGGCTGTCGCATTCCACTCCTCCATTTGCTGCTTCCGGATAAAATCAAACCTTTCGGCGTCATGCCCTGGAGGACACCTTCCACTGTCTCCCGACACCCTCAGCAAAATACACCTCGGACATTGATGGTGACTCGCTCAGGTCGCATGGCCTATCTGACTACACCTCAAGTAACTGTCCCGTGGCTGGGTGCCTGTGCCGGCCGATGTGCATCCGGGGCCACTAACTCTGTGCTGGTCAGGTCCGGTACCCCTTCTTCTGAGAGATTGGATGGCCCCTGAAGCGTTCGCCTTGGGGTCATCACCGCCATTTCTCTGTGGCCCTGTGCTGTACACAGCCTCCGGGCACAACAGCGTCCCACCAGGGCTCACACACCAAATCTAGTCCTGACCGGCCCGACATGGCATTACCGCAGGAGGCACACGTCACCACTGCAAGGACCACCTCCAACAGCCATCTGCCACAGTCGACACGGTGGTCCTGACAGACTTACGGAGTTGCTCAGAGCTGTCGTGGATGCCATCATCGACCTGATACCCTGCTCAGCACTCCAGGTGCCAGTGACTCAGTGCACCGCAAGCCATTGTCCGTTACTGATGGAGTTTTTGAGCTGTAGAGAGTTTGGCAGCTATGTCACCTCAAACGGTGTGGGGGCCCTAAGACCTTGATGGGGAAGATGATGCAGGTAGGACACACCCCACTGCATCTGCATCCGGTGTCTGTCAGAGGGACACAATCCGAGACTTTTTCTTCACAAGGGCGCGCTCATTTCTAGTTTCCCATCCCAAGTGCACTGCAACTCACGGACACTTCTGTTTGCATGTTGGCTGCCCTCTGGACTTTCTCTGGCTCCCTCCATGTTGCTGAACAGTTGACTCTTTTATGCATGTGTTTTCCATTTCCATTGCACTGGTGTCTAATGTTCAAGTGATTGCCAGCAACAGACATTCCATGCGGAATGGCTTACACTCAACCCACACACATCCAGCACAGGCGTCACTGTACATGTGGCCCTGCCAATAAAGGGGCCGGGCGCATGTGCCCGTAGCCAGTTCAAAATGATATCTGCGTGTGTCCCTGTGGTCTTGTTGTATGCATGAGGGCTCTGGGCCCGACCCCATTACATTGTGCTGTGCACATCGGATGCAGACGTGTCACCGCAGGCAGCAGGTTGGAGCTTAGACATGTAGCTTTGTCGTCACCCACTCAATTCATAAGGGGAGTGGCCAGGGCCATTGTACACAGAGCCAACATGGGTGTGTGACTGCAATTTGAGCACCCCTGCTCATGGTTCTGTACTGTGAATGTGCAACTGCATGTGTCTCTATGACAGTGTGGGTCTCCTTAGTGGGGTGTTGGTGGCCCCTGAAGGGTGATGAACACCTACGTGCATGTCCTGCTTCACATTCCATGGGTTCGGCCCCCACCCACACCTGTTGGGCCACCTCCTTTTGGCGTGCAGGAACATGGCATTGGGATGTGATGTGTGGGTGGGTGCAGTGTCATGATCCAGCTGTGCTTGCGGTTGCTTCCTGCTGTGTGTTCTGTTGCAGGCTGGGTGTTCTCCTCTGAGTAGCTTGGCTGTCCGGGTTGCATGGGATATCCATGTGCTGTTGTAGGTCTTCGGTGTCGATGGCGTAGTGGTGCTCTCCGGCATCACTGATGTGTTGTATTCTGAGGTCTGCTGAAGGTGTTGTGTGCCCCTCTGCGATGTGAAGGGGAGGTGTGTATTGACTTTGCGTTGACATATATGTTGGCGCATTGTGCAGGTCTGCATGCAGACTGTATTGCAGTGTACATTGTGACTGTTTGGGGGGTTCTGGATTCTTCTGCGTGACAGTGTACATTTGGTCTACATGACGGATGTGATGTCGTACGCGTACATTTCCATTTCACAGTTTCTGGCTCCATCAGATGTAGTAGGCATGTTTCTGTGCATGTGTGGAGCCAGTTGTGTCCTCTGTTCTGCAGTGTCGGCTATGCGCATTGTTCCTCAATTTTTGTCAATGTGGGTGTGCTGTTCGTGCTATGTGTGTGTGCTGCAGTGTGCCATGGGGATCAGGCCCATGGACCAGGGTGATTGTGGGTGTACAATGTGGTACACCTCATTGTGCATGTGTGCCATTGTGCCCACTCCCCCCGTCCCCCCAATCCCTGTTAGCTGCACTCCCTGTTGATGTTGTGTCAGGTCCTCTCGAGCTGTGTCTGTACTCCCTACTCCTTGCACCATCTCCACACTGATGACTGTGGCCTGGATTTCCTTCAGCTCCTCCGGTGGCGCTGTACTGCCACCTCCTGTCGCCGTTGCTGCCTTCATGTTGGCAGCAGGCTTGTGCCTGGTTTAGGTAGTCACATCATGCCGGCACCTATTGACCTCCTCGATTGGCCTCCTGGGCACTCCGACTGCAATCCAGGTGGTCTTCTAGTAGGTCAGTTGCTGGTAGTGTCCTGTCACCTCTGTGATGCTGGTCTTGTTTTCCTGCGGTCAGCACCCCGTCTTCCTCTCCCTCTTCTCCTTGGCCTTCCCCGCCCCCATTGTTCCTTGCTGGTAGTCTGTGGGGGTTGTGGGGTTCGAGTTGGCCCCTGCGCTGTGTCAGGGTGCTTCCATGTTGCTACGCGCTTTGGATTGTTTTTGGTGTATTTTTTCTGTGGTTTTTATGGTGCATTGTTCCGCCAAAAGCGTGGGATTTGCAGGCCTGTGATGGTTTTTGCTTCTTTTTGTACCACGGTTGGCCTCATGGCATTTTTTTTGCGTTCGTGTATCGCATTCATGCAGCGTGGCGTTGATTTTCACGCGGAGATTTGGAGGGTTATCTGTTGACTATCGCATGCTACCGCCTTGCTGTGAATTTCACGTTGGCACGGGGCTATTTTCCAGCGATAGGCTGCGAAATTGAAAGTTGCGTTATGCTACTCTTGCAGTAGTTATCACACGTTCTTGTGAATATACCCCCTACTTTTAGAACTGACTGGTCTCGGTTTATTAAGAGCCACTAACCAATCAACTCCCATCATTCACTGGATGTCGAGAAGAACCTTCCCTGCCCTCTTGCACAACATTAAGTGCCAAATTTATTTAAAATATATGCAACGCAGCGCAGCATCCAAAGAGGCTGAACTACATTGAGTGACAGGGAGGGAGCTGGAGAGCGCTATATCAATAGAGATATGGCTTTCTCCTCCCCTCTCCATACCGCCAGTGCTGATTTCAGCTAACGTGCGCCACGCACACACCCTAGTGCCATAGCATTAAGGTGTGTGCATGAGTCTAGCATAGGTTTTGTCCAGGCTGGGTACCCTTCCAGTACAAAATACCATACCGAGGAAAAATGTATAAGCTTTTCACACTTTGTATGTGTGCTGCACAGTGCACCGCAAATACAAAGTCGGAAAAGAGATGAGAAATAAAAGCATTTCTCCTTTTAGTGCCTCCTTTGAAGTGGCATTAACTTTTGGCACTAAATCCTGTCTACAATCCTTTGTAGATAGGGTTTGTGTCAAAAGGCATGGGTTGTTGCATGGGAACGCCCATGTACTACCCATGTAACTCCCCCTTGGTGCTAAGTAAGTACTACTTTTAGGGTACTTTCCAGCGCAAAAGTAAATTCAAAGCAAAAACATTTTTGCTGGTTAGCGTCACTTTTTGACCCTAACCTTGCGCAAAATGTTTGAAAATCTACCACCAAGTCTGTCAAAGATTCATAGGGCCATCCTATAGGATTGTCGAAGGAGTGGGTCTACTCTGACCCAGCACTTGCAGACTAACCCTATTGGAAGGAAGGCTTTACGGTCTACCTCAGAGACATTGAACTGGAGCATGCAGCCCACGCCCACTAGAATGATCTATGTTCTATCTCTGAGGCACTCTCCCATTGGAATCTTCCTGACTTTATTTTCGATGTGCGCTTCTCACTCTCGTGTTCTAGCAGATTTTCCCAGAGATGTGCACCAGAAGGGTACACTGCCAGAATACTGTTAGAATGTATTCTGGCATAAATATTGCGTATGAAATAGTGTTTGCAAAAAATAGCGCCTTATTGTCCTTAATAATAACATACCTATTCCCGGTGATAGGTAGGACACGATATTTAGGACAGAAAACCTTTCTGACAACAATATTCCGACAAACAAGTTCCTCCAAATACACAGTTGATGGTGTGTTCTGCTCGGACAGACGTTTTCAAAAGGATGCCGGTTTCTGCAAGCTTTTGTCTCGCACTTTAGAGGCAGAGAATAACTACAGAAAAGTTTACAGACACACATTAGGCAAATTAAATATTGTATTGTTTGAAGCAGCACAGTGCTTTGGTCAGTGGCAGATAACCAGTTTTGTAATTCCAGTCAATTTACTCAAAATTAGTCAAGTGCAGAGTGGTGAAGGCATGAGAAATTGGTGCTGAATAGCTGTTGGGAGAAAGTAATTGTCTGATGACTTCGATATTGCTGAGCTGATCAAAATAGTAATTTAAATGTTATGCTCATAATTGTGTTCACTGTGCTTTTCCTTATTACTAAAGGATTCAATTTTCAGCTTTCATTATCTCCAAGATACTCTATACACTGTAAATCATTACGCTCTTGTTTGTCAGAAATATTTTAATTCAAACTTACTTCTGATACTGTTCTGGAAATTTTTGTTTTTACATTGCAGGCGAAAATGCTTTCAAGAGGAATGCGTTTGTTTTCAACGACCTTGGTCTGACGCAAAAGCAGCGGGTCAAGTTTAAGAAAAAAACAGTTCGGGGCGTCACTTTTGCGCCACCGGTGCGTCACTTTTTGTGACGCACCAGTGGCGTAAAACATGCGCCATGATGCGCCATATTTACAAAGTGACGCATCTACCTAGATGCGTCACTTTGTAAACCCCTGCGCTACATTATACCTGCGTCAGGTATAATGTATGCAGGGTGGGCGTTCCCAGGTAAGTAAGCATCGTAGAAGTGACGCTGTGAAATCTACGAGATTTCACTGCGCCACTTCTAGGGTGCAAATGCGTCAATATTTTGCGCCTGCCTCACAGCAGGTGTAAGACTGACGCAGGCCCTTTCACATGGGGCTTGCCCCATGTGAAAGGACACATTTCTGGAGTTGCGTCACTTTTGTGACACACTCCAGCAATGCGTCACTTTTGCGCCTACAGATACGTCAGAAATACTGACGTATCTGTGACTCCTTGCGACATGATGCGTAATACTGTAAATATGACGCATCATTGGAGTCGCAGGGAGGGCGCAGTGAAAAGTGACGCATCACTGTTTTCACGCAGTGATGCGTCACTTTTCATAAATGAGGCCCTTCGGACTTAGTGGCCTCCTGAACAAATATCCTTAGAGAAAGACCTCATAAGGTGGTAGGACAGCACCCAAAGGATATTGGAATGCACAGGAATTAAGGTGACGCTGTGCTGAGGATGCACTAATCCAGGGCTTGACAGTCGTGGATATTTGCACTCTTTATTCACTAATTGTTGGAAAACGAGGCAGTATCTGTGAGGCCTGCACAAATAACATGACTACATTTGTCCTTCACTGGGAACCAAACCCCCAATCGTAGCACCTGACTCTCAGAGGGTAGCGTTGCAGAGCAGTCTGAGGCTTACTCAAGGAAGGTGGTGTGGGCTAGTAATTGCCATTGGCAGGCGCGCAGCAATAACACTCAATAATTGATTGTCCAGTCTGTACTTTGCTTTATAAAAGTAAGAGTACATTTATTAAACACACACACTACTCAATACTATGCACCAATTTACAAATATACATAAGCTGTTGGAATAACTTTGTGACATTGCATAACATCGCCACCACTCCCGCAGGGGGTTGGGTCTAGTACCACCATTCTCATGTATGCACATCATCTTGCCACCAGTGCAGTTAGTTGAACATAACCTGGAGCGAGGGCCCTGCGCACTGGCACCATCCCAGTGGCGACCCACACCATTATCTCAACAAGCATTTAAAGTAGATAACCCTGCTTGGTGACACACAACCCTGAGCATTTCCTACTGACCATGAAGTATACACCTCTACATCTTAAGGGCTAGCAGTCTGAGTCCTTTACCTAAGCGCAGCATCAAGAATACATGTTTAAGCATCACTTTAGAATGACAGTACTCATCACTTTTGTGGATCAATAGAATGCATTGCAATTACAGCCGCTAATGGCATCACAGATGAAATCACAGGAATATGCATATACAGCCAGACACCCTAGCAGGAATGTCTGGCAACATAACCCCACTTTGCTTATGACAACACCTTACACAGGTACTTCACATTACACATGTGACTTCCAGTTCCCCTAAAAAGAAATAACATTAGTAAATGCACTGCGGGTGCAATTACACCTCTTCACCTCCAGGGAATGCCCTTCACTCCTTGATGCACTTTTCAAACCTCCTCCAGCTGTAGAACAAACTTTCCAGCCCAAGAGATGTTAATATGCTGGCTGAGCCCTTGAGGGGTTATTCTTCAGAAGTCCCCATAAGACTTAGGGTGGGACTTTTCTTCTTCGTGCTGGGGGAGGCTGTGTTGCTCCTGCAGCTCCCCCTGCAGCTATTTCACAAATGATGGTGACCCCCCCTCCTCTGGGGCCACGAGGCACCAAAAACGATGGATTTCCCCATGCCCTGCAAGGCATTATGGGGCGCTTCAGGCTACTTTCCTTGAATATTACATTAGCGGCTCTCCCGCTCTGCTGGGGAGAACCGTGATGCCACTTCTGCCGGCCTTGGTGGGGGGCCCGGCCCCACCCGGACCCCCAGGTGAGTTTGTTACGGCTCGGGGAGCCCCACCCCGGCCGCTCATGCCACCCCCCGGGAGCCGGCCCTACTGTTCTGGTCTGCCCGCGGGCAGACTCGAAGACGCAGTCCGGCTCGGTCAGTTCTCGGGGGAGTGCGGCTGCACTACCCTGGCCTCTGCCTTTGCCACGGGGCCCGGGGATGGGGCCCCGGGCCCCCCGTCATGTTTGGAGTCTCCACGGGGAGTGCGACGGAGCTCCCCGACTTGCCTTCTCCCTCTTCGGGGCCCGGTTATGGGTCCCAAAGTCTTCTTCGTGGGGGCGTGATGGCGCTTCCCGCCACCTGCTCACCACACGGGGCCGAGAGTTGGGATCTAGGGCCCCTCCCCCTGCTTCACGGGGAGTGTGACGGCGCTCCCCGGCTTCGTTGTTAGCAGGGGCCAGGGTGGGCTCCTGGCACCCCATGGGGCACCTTCACGGGGAGCGCGACAGCGCTCCCTGACTTTTATATTCGCGGGGTGCACACGGTGCTCCCCCGCCTCCATCTTCGGCAGGGGCCAGAGTGGGCTCCTGGCCCTCCTTCAGGGCATTTTCACAGGGAGAGCGACGGCGCTCTCCGGCTTCTCTTTTGCTGGGGCAGCCCCCGGGGATCTGACCCACCCCGGGGGCATCTCTGAGACCGGCGGAGGAGCCCCACGTGCTTCGTCGTTGGTCTTCTTAGGTTCAAAGGTTTCCTACCTTCTGGGGGGCATATATCAGCCCCCAGGGGTCTGATCAGCTTCATTTTGGCCTCTTCTTGCTCCTGGTGGTGCTCCCCAGCCACTGGGAGGACTCTCCTATGCCCTCCTTATCTCCAAGGAGGTGCATTCTGCAGAGAGTGGTCTTCACTGGTTCCCGGCGAAAGCCTTTTACCTGCTCTCCTCCCGGGCCTCTCTTCTCCCTGTGCAGAGGCCCATACTTCTGCGCACTGGTCCCTGGACGCTTCTTCCGGGGCTGTTCGGGATCCTGGGGGCAGTCAGGGGGTTCCTCCTTCCAACTGTCCATTGCGCCAGGCTCCAGCACCTTCTGCCTCAGCAGACCACACCCCAGAGAGAGCTTCTCTTCCTGTGCAAGTTCTTTTAAGAAGTTGGGGAGAGGGCTGGCAGGAAGTCTCTGTTTGACCTATCACACAGCGACACATAACTTCTCTGCCCCTGCTACCTCCTTCCGGTCCAGGCCTCTGGGTTGGTTCAAGATGGCGTTGTCCACGGTCTCCTGCCACATGGTCTCTGAAAGCCCCTCCCCCCTCGCTGCCTTCCGTCCCCGGTGCAGACTGGTGCCTGGCACCCAGAGATAGCTGCTGACGGATGAGCCTGTAGCCCCACCCATCTTCTTTTCGTGGAGAGGAGGTCTTCGCTCTTGGAAGAAAGGTCATCAATCCAGGCTACTGAGGTCAGCCCCCAGCCAGGGCCTGGTTAGGGCTGACGCAGAGAAATATGACAGTTCTGGATGACCCAAAAGGAGTGCAAATATGACTTTGGACTCTGCAGAATACTTCTTCTCACACCCGTTACAGTGGACTTTAGGGCGTTTCTGGAATCTGTAGGCCTTAGGAAAGTTAATCTAGGCCATGGGCTCCACATCCCCATAAGGGAATAACGAAGTGAAAAACACAGTAAAACACACTGACTTTCCCTGGCATGTTTCTTCCCAGTGTAGAAAAGCCTATTCCATGTCACCACCCCATTCTGCATATGTCGTGCCACACCAGTCTATCTGCACCTGCTTCTTGGTGGCGCATGCTAGGAATCTCCCCTGCGCAGCCCCTACACATGTGCACACGCATGTATACATGTGTCTGCATGTAAACAGCCCGGTGTCCTTTACTCCAGGCCAGGGGGACAACAGTAACATCCCATGCAGTCTCTTTCATGGTGAGTTCACTGTGAGTGAGTCCCAACTTATGAGGCTCCCCCACCTTAAAAGCTCAACAATTAGGTGCTCAAAAAGCAAAGAATTCGGGCGGCCCATAGTGTCAGAACCACCTTCTAACACTAATACACATATTATTGCTTTCATTTTCAAATGGAAGAGTGTGACTGGACAGTTTAAAGCTTGCTGAAGCTGTGCACTAACATTAAAAAGCTTTGTGATACAAGGTAGTCATTTCTGATGCAATTTAAAGAAGCAGCATTTCTGATAACGTGTGATGCTCAGAGTAATACATATATATTTTGATGTTTCTGCGAAGTTTCGATTGGCCCACATAAATAGGGGTTCTTTTATTTACATCTCAGTTATAGCTCTGAGGGCGATAATGGGTTAGGAGCTCCTGCACAGAGTTCCCCACCGGCTGACCACTTCCATTGCCTCTATGGCTCCATTGCTTCTTCTCTTCTTCAGATCCCACTGCGATAGTTTAAAGTATAGCTGACTATCTGAGCCTCACGTCAGTTTCAGGGAGCATCTCAATGGCAGATGCATTCCTACCAGTGATCGGAGGTAGTCTGTGCTTAGTGTGTGTGCCTCCAGTGCATCTACATTGAGCAACAGAAGACCCTCCATTTCTCATCACTTTCAGTCTCCCACCCTACTGGTCTGATGATCCCAGTCCTAGATCGAGTGTTGGAGGACGATGGGGCTGATTTACAAGCTCATTTATGCAACCGGTGTATCACTTTTGTTGACGCACCAGTGGCATAGGATGCCTGCCCATATTTACAAGGCCACGTATAGCCACCCTGCATGGGTTTTGATGACCTTGTAATTATGGCCCTCTTTCACGCATTACTTTGCGTGAAATGGTGTTCCATGGGTGTTGCTGTGGGTGTTTCACACCACATCCACGGAACCTGACGCATTCCCAGATTTGCAAGGGTTTTGTAAGCCTGGGAATGCGTCAGATTCCTACGTCTCCCCAGGGGAGGCATGAGGGAGGCACAACGAGGAGAAATACCTTTATTTCTCCTCATTTTTCCTTATTCTATGTGTGCTGCATTCTGCAGTCAAAATAATTAGGGGTATGCCCAAATGACCCTCCTATACCTGGGCAAGGGAACATCTAAGGTGTATATACAAATGGTATAGAGGGATAGATCATATTTACTTTCTGCACAAGCGTTTATTAATTACCTCGGCAAAAAATCAATTTCTTTTGGCAAGATTAAATGATTATAATACAGGCACAAGTATCTATCGGTGAACATCCAAACACATAGTGTACCACAATACAGTCAATACATCGAATACAAAACGATTTCTATTTACACTACAGCACATATATAAAAACTCATATGCAAGGTAATTCAGTCAAGAAAATCCTTTCCCCTATTGGCTTATTCCATCAAGCATGTGTGCACTTAACATTGCCTAGTGCTACAACAGAGGGTAGTCCTATCAGCAATACACGGATATAAGTATTTCATCTAAATTTGTAATGCCAATACAACTTATGTATTTATTCCACAATACAGTAGACTCCTCCTTTGTCAAAGTGTTGACGCGTTCGCGTTTCAGCCTCCACTTTCTTTATGGCTTCCTCAGGACGGGGATATAATCTGTGAGTTCTAATGAAGCAACCTGGTCTCGTAATTTGCAAGGTCGGCTTATAATCCAGTCCCACTCGTCAGTTAGGAACTCCTCAAAACTTGTGTCTTCTCGGGAGTCCTGGGTTTCTTCGACTCCTTCAAGAAATTTTCAATAGGTTTGTTATTAGTCCTTTTCACCGACACTGTGCTCCTTCAACGTCCGTCATCTCAACGAGCTGGCGTTGCATTCTGCAGCACACATAGTAAGAGGAACACGCATCTCATCATAGTTTTTGTGCTGGAAAGTGTCCCTACCTGTACAAAAACAATCATCCCTGCAATGCCGGTATGGTGCAAGGGTGTCTGCGTTGGCACATGGCAGCGCATTGTGCGTCACCACAGGGAAAATGGATAGGCATGCAACGTATCTCATAGATAGGGTGCATTCCTGCCCTTTTCTTTTGACGCGGGCAGCGCAGCAAGATTGCTTACGGCAATGCCCTGCGCTGAATCCCCGTAAATGAGGCTCCAAAGACGCAACTTTACCTGCCCAGCCACGATCATCTCACGCTCAGCATAAAGAACAGCGGCTGAGTCGGAGCTTGCTGAGTTGCAAGTCTTGGGGCAGATTACACACCTCCTATCACGTGTCATACCAACACGCTGTTTCTCAGTGCCATACCTTTCACAGCAGTACCCCATTAATGATGGCAATAGTTTTCAAACTCTCTGTAATCTATTTCCAGGGGTGTGACATTGCTTATAATACCATGAGACCTGGTGGTCACGTTAGGTGATGGCCTGCTTACCATCTTTGTATACGGATAACAAGAACTATGAATGGAAACCTCATGAAAACTATGAAAACACAATTTCACTAACCAGATCGTGCAAACACACATGAATTCTCTTTCATTTTAGGCGTATTTTGTTTATGTAACTTGTGAACCCAGCCAATGCTTTCTTATACCAGAATATGTAACTTTATGCAACCATGTTTATATGTAACCTGTGTGCATGCATGAACACCGTCCTTTGTAAAGCGCTCTCGCATCCATTCAGGCTCTTTCTAGCTATATGAAACAGCAAAATAAATGGCAAATGTACATGACGTGTTCACATGTAGATGTATTCGCCTTTATGTTCAGCCTAGTCCTACGTTTTAGTGCATGTCTGGGACTGTAGCTCTTGACGCACCCTCGGGAATTTTAAAGGCCGCCAGAGGTGTACATCCTCATTCTGACCATAGTACAACTGGGACAAAGTTGGCTAGGGTCAGAAATCTATTCAGTAATGGGTAATAAAGCCTTGAGAGCACATCTCTGTTATTACAGGGAAATACAAATAAATATCAGAAACTGTGTAGGTGATAATTTACATATCCCAGCCATTCAAAGCGATGTCTCTAAAAGCTTTATTGCTCCTGAACTAAGCTGGTGTAATTATGGGCAGAAATGATGTTTTACACCACGTACTTCTCAAATTACTGAACCGCATCTACATATGGCGGAAACAGCTGTCTGGGTGGAGATCTACGTCAACAGCAACAAACAGAAAATGACATACAGGAAAAGAAAGTCGGCCGTTCCTGAGCCATCAATTGACCTCAACTTAATCCTCATCCTTCTGTTCCTTTTGTAATATGTTCCTCCAAAATGGCTGTGAATCGTGATTAAAGGTGCTTCACTTTTTTGATGAAACAACTAGAAATCATCAGGAGTGGGATGTCCAAAATTATTCTCAGCTATATGGAAGGGCAGACAAGCAGTTGAGGAAGGCAATGCAGAACCACATATGGAAGGAGATTGCTAGGAGCCGCAGTGAAACACAAGCATACGGTCAGAGAGGGCCTCGAGCACCGGGAAAACCCCTGACACTGGGTATACTTATGGCACAGGATGAGCTAGGGATGTCCTGACTCCCACATTAGCTGTTTCACACCCTTACACCACTGCACCGGGAGTCATTAGCAGCCCAATGCAAACTGCATTGTCTCTGAGGTGTACATGTAAAAAGAAAGCCAGAGACCTAATCTAAGACTGGTGAGGAGTTTATTCCCACAATAAAATCTCAATACGTAACACCAGCCCATCCCACCGCAACCTCTCCAGTCCTTCTCCAACCGCCTACCATCCGAACGTCCCTCACAGACTTCTCCCACTCCCCAAATCCAACCCCCAGCATTCCTAAAGATGAAATCCCAACACATCCCCCTCCCACAAATTGACAAAAGAAAAATTAAACCATGTATATAAAGTAATGACATATAAAACCGATTAAAAAAATCAAATAAATAACAGTAATAACAGATAAATCATTATGTGAAAATTAAGATTATATAAAATAGAAAGTCATTCACAATAATGTCACCCGACAATGTCATCCTTGCCGCATACCGGTTTACGTCATTCACCTCTTGCATGGGTAATATACGGCTCACTGCCATACACTTACTCAGATGCCTCCCCAAACTGAGTGCACACAAAGTCAACTTTTTCAGAAATTCAGTCTTGTTTCCAAATCTTCCCATTCAAAGTATGAGGTCATTTTGACGGCCTGCACAGGAGCAGAACATCTGGACCCACCTTTAACAACATGACCAGGCTTCTAGTTTTGACCGAACTACCCACAGCTATTTCTCATAGATCTGCTCTCTTGCATCTACCCTCATGTTTCCTCTGTGTAATTTTTCCCTGACATCAACCACAACAGTCAGACGTGTGGCATCAATATGATGTCATTCCATCCACTCCCTATTGAGTTTGGACCCAGAACTTGATGTCAGGACCCTTGCCTCGGGGGTACCAGGCCCCCGCGTCCACAACCATGTCACCTCTCCTAGACTTGGGATATGTGATTATGTTCACTTTCCCAAGCTAGGGTCCCTTGTCACCGTTCCCCATGCTGGCCACGTTCACCTTCTCATCTGTAAAGCCCATAAAGTTCTGGAGAACACTCTTCCACTCCTACACGTCTTTAAGTGTAGCCTTCAGGCATTAGGATATCTTAGACCCCTCCTCATTCTTTCCTCCACATTGTTGTAGGTGCACTTTGCCATGACTGTGTTTGTGTTAGAGACCCCATCTTTGGAAGGGACCTTTTCCAACCCCAGTTACTGCTTTCCTGTGCTTAGGTGCCTTGTCTGATAGATGTGTCTCTTTATTTGTCAATAGCTCGAGAACTCTTGCAAGATCCCGTCTGAAGCGGAAGTCTCATCTGCCATATTGCCTTGGGAATGGTCCTGTGTAAAAGGAGGTCTTGCCTGCCCCATCCCGCTTGTAATTGAAGTGTGCGAGCTCAGCAGTAGCACAGACGTCGACGGTTCTGTTCCAGTTCGTCAGGACAGCGCACTTCAGACTCTGCCTTTGTGTTCCCTGTCAGGTCGGTGATCCACCAGGACCTGCACTCTCCTGAGTCACAGTAAGGAGATACACTGATCTTGGGGACTCTCATGTCATGCAGAACATGATGAGATTGTGGGAGGACATAATTGGTAATTGTGCCTAATCGCAATGACGGATGATAAGTATATTAGAAGCGGCTCTGTTTCTTTAGTTGGGAGTGTCAGCATCATAGAATACACAAGAATTCTGGACCTGGAATAATAGAAAATGCAGCAATCCGCACTGCATGGTAAGGAAAACCACTGTGAGCCCACTGCGATAGCCTTCAACACATTACAGATCGTTTTGTAGCCTTGTGATGCATTTACAAGGCGGCTAGATTGATACTGAAGGGAGTTCCACCAAAGGTGTGTTCTATTAAATTGATTGTGAAAATTCTGTTGTGACAGTCTTTGTACATGTATTGTCACACTAAGCTCTTTATTTTCAGATATCCCTGCACGCAGTACCCCCCACCCAAAACCCACCTCCTAATCTGGCCACTCTGCCAGAAGGTGGGCACGTGGGCACTGGTCCTGAGGAACTTTGACCCCTGTCACTCATTCACTCAATAAAACAAAAGGTGACACTCCACTAGAGACATTTCGGGTAGTCCTGTATGCCCACAGCATATCGTCGACCAGAATCTTCCAATTAAGATTGTTTACCACAACTAACTGTAACTGATCCAACTGATCCTTCAATGTACGATTAAAACATTCCACCAATTCATTGCTTCTCGGATGGTACAAAGAGGTCTTAATATGCTTGTTGTCATGGGCATTGAAGAATGACTCAATTTCTTCTGACACTAACTGGGTACCATTGTCACTCACAATTTCCATAGGATATATTTCCCTCAAAAACACATTGTGTAAAAGTGGAATAATTGAATCTCGATTGCCTCTGCCTCCCTCTGTGAGCTTTGCCCCAAGGCCTTAAGCAAGCTATTCCTGTGGCTGCACTGTGCCTGAGGGTCGGCACTGCCGAGGGTTTGAGACGGGGCTGCACGGGTCTGCTTCTGGGCCAGTGAGTTCTGCCAGGTTGAGTTTGTTTTTCTCCTCCACCTCTGTGGATGGAGACGGGGAACCGCCGCTGTTCTAGGATGACTTTTTCTAAGTTGACGGAGAATGCAGGTGGCTGTGGGCTCTTTCTGAAGTGTAGGGGCACACAGTATAGGCACCCACCCTCTGCAGCACACATTGCGAGTGGCTCTGACCAGGAGTGTGTCTGGGCCTGCTCATGCCCCCAGGTGGACGTTGGGTGAGGCGAGGCCATAGACACACTGATTGAACTGGAGATTGCCCTTGTCCCACTGGCATGCTGGACGATTACTGAGATCTGGTAACACCACCACTGGGGAGATGCCTGGCCTGCTTTTGCCCCCCGGTTTTTGCGGGGTGTGGCGGGGCCTCATGTGACATAATAATTAGGGACGTGCTGGAAGCCAGTCTTCCTGCAGGAGGTGGGGGACACCGAACTCGACAGGCAGAAGCTCTTTGAGCAGCAGGGTGCAGCACATCACGGTGCCTGGGTGAAGACCATTCCAAGAGCGGGCTCGCCTGTGCCTGTCAAAGCCCGGAAGATGCCTGGCAGGGCCACCCCTCCACCATTTGATCAGTCTGTGAGTACTCTGATTTGGCTGCATTTGTATATGGCCATGTAACATTTGGGTGATAATCCTATCAGTATCATTATGGTCAACTCAGTCATGGCTAAAAGAAAAGTGGAGACCTTCAAGGTGGTTGACAAAATACCCAGGACAAACAATGCAATACTGTCCTTCCTCAATAACATGGTAGGGGTTCTCACTGAAGAGATTATGAATGCTGAATATCAGCCCTAAACTGTCGCTACATCACTTTCCCTAGGGACCCAGTAGAGGCTTGGCCTACCATTATGCCCTCTGAGGCAACTGTTTTCGCCTGTTGCATAGTCCTGCAAATGTGGATGCACAGGTAACCCACTTCAAGGATTTTTATCCTCCAACAACTTCTAATTTGGACAGAACCTGCAGTGAAGGCACTAGGGCAAAAACTAAAAACTCTGGGCCATATTCTCAAGGAGCTATCTCCGACTTAATGGTACTTTAGAGCAGCCAAAGTCATGATGAATTTGCCTCCCCATTCACAAGCTGGTGCAAATAGCCTACAGCACCACTTTTCCAGCGTTAACATCCGTAACAAACATCACCACGGATGACCCCAGCAACTATCGCTAATGAGATGCAGAGTAGGCGTTCCCAAGCAAAACGCAGCAACAACATCACTCCGCAACATTCTCAACGACCGGCCAGATCTGCGATGAGAACAAAAAACAGGCAATAAGGCACGTTAGCAGCAGGAAATGAACACCTGCTCAGACCTGGTGCATAATCGGGACACAACCTGCACCAGACAAGGGAGCACAGCCCATAGCCACACATGAAGAACAACAGATGCCCCCAAGCAACTGAACATGCAGCACGGACAACCCAAGAGGGCCACAACACCCACCGACACCACACCAAGGCCCGCAACACCCCCCCCCCGGCCCACCCCCAACCCCGGACAAAGATACTGCACACCAACACCACGAAACCCAAAACAAATATTTTGCCTGTTGTCGCACAAGCAAGAAAATCAACATACATGCGTGGGAAGAAAATGGAGAATCAGTAATACAGCAATGCAAGCACCAACACAAAACACCATTCAAACAAAAGCCAAAACAACCATTCGGATGAGTCCTAGTGGATCCTCACGGGACAATCTGTAGGACACAGCCTGGAAGACAAAATCCAAGAGAAGAAGGTGTGCATGCACCCAACAAAGGAAAGAGAGAGGGAGAGAGGGAGGGAGAGCGAGGAAGAGAGATGGAGTGAGATTGCACAAGCAGCGCAAGGCCTCCCAGGCACCTGGCTCCAAATGCCAGCATGTGTGTGTGTATTGCCATCCATACACCATGAGTCCAAGGCCTTGTCCCAATCTCAGCGCCAAAGCCACATCACATTCCAAAAACGCAAGTAGTAGTCAGACAAACATCAGGGATGAAAGCTCCATTGTTCCAATGCAGAAAGCGGGAGGATACCCCTCTGACCTTGGCCCAGAACGCGGCTGGAACACCCTGAGAGAGATGCCATGGCAGATGGGGACGACTCCCCACCACGCATTGCGCAAATGAACTATCCAACTTATCCACACCCCACACACAGAAGCCCCTGCCTGAGGCACCCCCGCATGGGATGCCCTTGACACTCACAGAAACAGCAACCCATTCTCCCCAACGTTGCACACACATTCGAATCATTGCTCAGAGCTGTGGCATATCCTCCACACAACTGCCGCAGTTCAGAAGAGTGCCGGTTCCACGAGACGCACCAACGCAATGGCAGGCCAACCCGGGCACATGCACAACCCCCGTCACGTGGAACAGCACCGTGCACATATGCTGCATTTACTGGGTGCACTGCCACTGACAGTGCTGCGGATCAGTTACCAGCTGAGCTCCCTCCTTGCCTACGTCACCTGCGTCCAGCCCTGGTGCCACTGCCGATCATGCACATTCAAGTGGCCCATGGATGTCTGCCTATCTAACACAACCGTAGATGAATTAGATTATGACTTATGTCTGCGTCCCCTGTTGGATCACGAACAGGAGTGTTACCGAGACAGCCGTGCATAAGATGCCTGGACATACTGCGTATGTATTGGCAGTTGTGCATGGGAGATTGCACAATTCCTTGTGTGCAGTGACCACATTGAGGCGCTCCCCTATTGGGCTGTGTTGCGGATTGGTGAAACGGCGTGGGCTGAGCACACCTGCCCGGACCAGTTAATGGATTGGCTCACCCTGGTGTTCCTTGAACACGACAACGACATACTATTGGAAAACATTGCATATGAAGCTGCATAGGTATTCATGGACAAGTAACTACACAGCCACATCCGATTGTCACCCACAGACCAGGTCCCAACAACTTGTTGCATCATGGGGGTTCAACACTCCGTTCATCATTTCCTTTGGTTTTTGCTTTGTTCGCCATAAGTTGGCAGGGTATGCTCAGACGTGAGTCCCTTGCTCACTTTGCCACTGGATTCAAGCAAGCCTGGCTGAAGACGGCTGAAATGCCAGAAACCGGTCCTAGGAAGCTTGTTTCCGGTCCAGGGAAGACATGGCTTGGCAGTTCGGGCTGGACTGTTCCCATGAGGCACAGGGTCAGACTGATTTGCATATGGCCATGTCGGAACTGGGGTGGCAGAGTGGGCTAAAGAACGGTGATGGATTAAACCCAGATCAGTTGACTGGGGGTGAGTGCTTGCAATGTTCAACACTCCGTTCATCATTTCCTTTGGTTTTTGCTTTGTTCGCCATAAGTTGGCAGGGTATGCTCAGACGTGAGTCCCTTGCTCACTTTGCCACTGGATTCAAGCAAGCCTGGCTGAAGACGGCTGAAATGCCAGAAACCGGTCCTAGGAAGCTTGTTTCCGGTCCAGGGAAGACATGGCTTGGCAGTTCGGGCTGGACTGTTCCCATGAGGGACAGGGTCAGACTGATTTGCATATGGCCATGTCTGAACTGGGGTGACAGAGTGGGCTAAAGAACGGTGATGGATTAAACCCAGATCAGTTGACTGGGGGTGAGTGCTTGCAATGTTCAACACTCCGTTCATCATTTCCTTTGGTTTTTGCTTTGTTCGCCATAAGTTGGCAGGGTATGCTCAGACGTGAGTCCCTTGTTCACTTTGCCACTGGATTCAAGCAAGCCTGGCTGAAGACGGCTGAAATGCCAGAAACCGGTCCTAGGAAGCTTGTTTCCGGTCCAGGGAAGACATGGCTTGGCAGTTCGGGCTGGACTGTTCCCATGAGGCACAGGGTCAGACTGATTTGCATATGGCCATGTCTGAACTGGGGTGGCAGAGTGGGCTAAAGAACGGTGATGGATTAAACCCAGATCAGTTGACTGGGGGTGAGTGCTTGCAATGTTCAACACTCCGTTCATCATTTCCTTTGGTTTTTGCATCATGGGGATTACTCACATATCCCACCACAACAGAGGACATGTCTGCCTTCGTCAGGACTCTGGATGCATGTGCGTGGAACAACGCGTGTGTACACACACCTGTGCAAGATGATGCCGATCCATGATCGGAACAACACAACGTCGTTTGGCAACGTTGCCAAATCGGACACACTGCTGGGGGGAGAGTACACACATGGCAATGTAGCACGACATGTGAACCTCTCAGACCCTTTCACCTGATCACTGTCAGCAGAGCAGACAATCGGCGCTCTCTGGTGGAAGAGCACTATGCAGATACCATGGGCAGTGAGTCGTGCCTCCTCACACGGGGCAATGGGCAAACGCCAAACAACACATGACTCATCCAGCAAGGCAAGGTGGGCTGAGACCGTTGCCATCCGTGATGATTGTTGTCCATTTTTGCCTCACCATTTTCTGAACCTCGACATGTACCCATGCTGCGTGTAAGTGTCTTGAGCATGTCCCTGCCTGTTGTGGCCGTTGCCTCATCCATACTGACACGCACATGCCAAGCAAGGCTATGCCACTCCACTGGTGTCTAACTGTGATGTGTGTTGATTAGATTGTCCACTCGTGTGCCACAATGAGCATCATCCCTACCCAGGGAGGAACTGACTGACGCATGTGCAATGGGGGTGGGTCCCTTCTGCAAGCTCCACCTCTGTGAGCCAAACATTGTTTTGGGATAGGTGCTGGCTGACCTGTGCACTTCTGTGACTTCAGCAATGTGAGTATGGTGTCCAACCTCTGACCATGTGGAGCAATGTCATATATCATAACAGAATGTGTCCACACAGATGTGTGTGAGTAGGTATGCGACCTGAAGTTCTGTTGTCATATGTGATGTAGGACACCACTCCTGTCCTGCTACCAATTTAGTCATTCCTACACACAGCCCTATTTAATGCATGGACGTGTGCCTACGTTGGGGGTGGTTGTGGGATTGTTGTTGATGTGCAATGGGGACACAGCTAGTACTCACCTTCACAGTCATCCATTTGGCCTTATGTCTCAGGGATACACATGCGCATAGAGGTCAGTTACCAGGGTGTAACTTCATGTGCAATCATTGTCCCTACATCCAGCCATACTTCCATACGTGATACATCTGTGTGATTAAGAATGTTTTATTCACATTCAGGTGATTTACGGAGCTGGAGCTGTACATGGCCATCCAAGTCCACATTACATGGAAGCCTAGTGGTGGGCCAACCAGAGTCCTTTGGGGATTGAAAAGTGATTAAGAAGAGGGGGAGTGCAGTCCGCAGCAGGATTGCTGTGTAATTGTCCAGCAGTGAAGATATGGCAGTCTATGTCGGGGTCTGGGTGAATGTCGCAGAGTTTTCTGAGGGTCAGTGGGAGGTATTGTACCAGGGCATGATGCATAGGGCAGAACCAGGCAGGGACAGGCCATTTGGCAGTGATGGATGCTACTGCCTCCTTCCTCGCACAGTAATTACCATCCCTATCTTACTCCCCTGTTATGGGTTCTGTGTCCGGTGTGTCTGGTGTGTGTGGCAGGGCAATAGGTGCATCACTGTGTGCCACTGACACATCAGACTGCGAAGGTGATGGGGCAGCATCAGTGTGTGCCACTGACACATGAGGCGTCGGAGCTGTGTGTGTCGATGTTCCTGCTTCAGTCATCTGGGACAGGCTCAGTGGCAGCAATGGCAAGATGATGAACTGCAGGGCATTGAAGTTCCCAGCTACTACTCGCTGGTGTCCAGCCGTGGAAGCCATACATTCAGCCTGCATCTGCTCCATGGTCTCCATTGACCTCTGCATCTGTGCCAACTCTGTGCTGTCATCACTGGTGCCTGTCTGACCAGACAGTTCTTGTATTCGATTAATGGCCCCAGCGAGGTCATCCAAGGTCTGTGGTGGAGCATGGCAGGTACAGGGGGTGTCCGATAGGGACTGTACGTGGTCCCTGATGGGACTCAGACACCCACGTATGGCATCGAGTTTGGCTGCCACGAGCTCAAAACCCACCCGCAGCTTTTCAGCCAACTCCACCTGGCAACCCCACACACGTTGTTGGAACTCCTTGTATTGGTCGGGTGGTCCTGGGAGATAGCGTGGTGGTGTGTGTTTCCTGCTGTGTGGTCTGTGCAGGTGGTGTGGTCACCTCAGGGCAGCTGGCCTGCCCTGCTCCTGGGGATGGGGTGCGGAGGCTGTCTATTATCCGTTGGAGGGTGTCTTCACATATGTGGAGGTTGTCCTCCCCATCATCAATGATGGGAAGTGTGATGTGCTCTGCAGGAGGTGTTATTTGTCCCTCTGCAATGTAAAGGGGAGATGCAGGTTAACAGAGTTACACATGTATGTTGAAGATTTGCAGATGTTTACATTCAGACTGCATGCCAATGTACATTGTGACTGTTTTGGTGGAGCTGGCAATTTGATGGCAGTCAGTGTGTTTTTCGACTACATGATGGATGTGGGGTAGTACCCATACATTATCATCACACTGTGTCAGGCAATGCCAGATGTGAGTGGACAGTTACTAAGCACATGTGGAACCTGTTGTGAGCCCTGTCCCGTGGTGTTGGTGTTGCACTTTGTACCACATTGCCATCATTGCTGAGTTCTGTGATTGCTATGTGTGTGTGCTGCATTGTGGGGGAGTTGCCCCTGCAGCTCTGATTTCATGTAGCCTTCTCTCTTTGAGACGGGGTGCTTTGAATTGTGTGCTTTTCGGGGGCTGAATTGTTTTTGACTTGGGTCATATGTGCTCTCTGACAGATTTTGTGGCCTGGTGCATTGTTCGTCTGTTGCATGTATTGTACGGCATGGGTTGTGGGTGCATGTGGATATGTCAGAGTGTGACCTGCTCTTTTATGGATGTGTTCCGCACAGAGTCATCATGTCATGTTTTTTGGCTGCTGCCATGCTATCGGGCATGCATTAACTTGCATAGTCAGTGTGGGTCACAGAACCGCAGCTTTGCTGGATTCAGCACATGTGCATGGGTCGGTTGTGATATTGGTGATAGGGAGGGGTCCCCTTTGTGCGCATTGTGGACGGGGGCCTACTTGGTGTTTCTGTGTGTGCTGCAGTGTGCAAAGGCTATCAGGGACATGTTCCATGATCATTGTGGGTGTGCAGTGTGCTACACATAATTGTGCATGTGCGCCATTGTGCCCATCTCCCCCCAGTCCCTGGTTGTTACCCTGTTGCTGTTGGGTCAGGTCGTATTGAGCTGTGTCCAACCTACCAAATCCTGCCACCGTTTCCACACTGCTGACTGTGGCCACCATTTCCTCCAGCTCTTCCAGCTCACCCTGCGTCGCAGGACTCCCACCTCCAGTCGCCGTTGCTGCCTTCCTGTTGGCGGTGAGTTTCTGTTTGGTTTGGCTGTGCACTTCATGCCAGCTCCTCTTGACCTCCTCCAGTGACCTCCTTGACACTCCGACTGCATTGACATTGGTGAAGACGGCCTGCCATATTTCGGTATGGGTTGCCAGTGCCGCAGTGGAGGTGCCGAACAGTTGTTGATGGTGTTCTATCACCTCCGTGACGATGATCCGGTCTTCATGCGGACTAAACCCCGTCTTCCTCTTCCTCTTCTCCAAACACAGGGTTTCTGGCTGGCTCTCCGTGGGGCCTGTGGAGTTCGGCTTGTCCTCTGCACTCGGTCCAGGTGCATCCATGATGCTATACAGTTTGAATTGGTTTTGGTGTTTTTTTTTCTTTCTTTTATAGTGCATTTTCCCACCAGACGCATGGGATTTTCAGGCTGGTTTTCGTTGATTTTTGTACCGCAAGTGGCCTTATCGCATGATTTTTTGCGTTTACGTTTTGCATTTGTGCGGCATGGCATTGATTTTCACGCTGACATTTGACGTGTTATCTGGTGACTATCGCATGCTACCGCCGCGTTGTGAATACTTGGTTGGCACGACGTAATTTTCCCGCAATAGGCTGCGATGTTGAGAGTTGCGTTAAGCTACTCTTGCGGTAGTTATCACACGTTCTTGTGAATATACCCCTCTGTTTTGTCAAATTTTCCAAGTTGATAAGCTGAAAAAAGGGTGAAGAAGGGAAATTCTGCCGAGGTCCCAGTAACACACAAGGGACGTTATTGTCATCAGGATCTACTCCTCAATTTGGACATGAAATATCTGAACTGCTCTAGATGCATTTAGTTTACAAATTACCACTTTGGAGGAGATGGTGAGGAAGTTGGGGGTGATCAGGGTCAGCCTAGCTGTTCTCAGCCTTCTAGTTTTCTTGCAGCTAATGGAAGGCCAGAACCCCTTAGAATCAAGCCAGACATCTAAATCCCTCACTCCCCACCATACCTGGTTTGCTCTCCAGGTGGTCTCTTTGTGTGATGGTATCAGCAGAAACCCTCCTTATAACAGCATTGAGTGCTCAGTCCAAGGCCATTCAGTGGGTGCTTATTGTCACCCTCCAATGATCATTACTGGGGAGAATCCAAGAGACGTGGTTATTCAGTTGCCCCCTGCTTCTACTCCCTATAAACTAATGACAAATATTCCCCCTTTTAAGAATAAAGAATCAGAGTTTCCAGCAGCACAAAACAAGCTCTCCCAATGGTTCTCCACCAGGGTTAAACCTGAACAGTTCCTATAAAAACAGATCATTATAGTCTGTAGAGTTGGTTGTATTGGGTCCTCTAGGAAAACATGCCCTGGTGACTGCATAATCATAACTTTTGCAATGCCATTTGGGCGGGTCATATTTTACATACTCTCAGGAAGAGTGTTGGTCTGAGCAATGGAATCTCACTGCTTCAGTGGGTTTATTTTTGCCAGCCTTATACTGCCAAGCCCTTGCTGAGGGAGGGCGCACCCACGGCTGTGCGGTAGTACCGCTAGCCTCTTCCACCTGGGCAAGAGCCATAGTCTGCTGCTCAGCAAACCTTTTGAGCCTTTGAGCTGACTGACTGATCCGAACCTCTGAGGCAGGGAACCTGGCGATGCCTGAGGTATCTTGCCTGTCCAGTGTCCTCAAAGTCATAAGCTGGAATGTAGCTGGGGTTCGTGGCAAAACGTCTGACCAGGGAAGGACTAAGATGATGTGTATCTATGATATAATCTGTTTTCAAGAGACTGGGAAGCTCAGGGTTGTTTGCATGTAAATGGCTATGTCACATTTGCCACTACAGCCATTCCCTCCTCTTTTGGTGATGCAAAAATGGGCCTAGTGACACTCATCAACTTGGGTCTAGATGATGTTGCCATAGGTCTCAGATGGTTTTGAGATTATTTTTTTCATTCTTTGTCTAAATACAGAATGATTTTGTTCCTGAGGGATTTCAACCTGCATCCCTGCATGACTTGTCACACTTGTGGGGATTCTGATAATTTTTCACCAATCATCGATCAGGTCCAACCTAAACCCACCCAGCAAGGGGACATGATAAATAATCACAGATTATAATTTAGTTACCCATTTAAAATGGGGGAACAGTGTGCTGAAGAGTGGATGTCTACGTTCAATGGGAGGTGCACTAGCTCTATTTTTGGTTATATTTTTGATAATGCATGTGTATTTTTTTCCCTTGTAAACTCTAAGGTAGAATGGGATGTTCACAGAGATAATGACCCTCTGATGACCACCATTTTTGTGGGCTTAGGAGCCAGTGGGTGTGACATGCTTACTTAAGGAGCTAGTTTTAACATTCAATCAGGTCCATAGGATTAGATGGGCTATGATCACTCCAGCTGATTTGTACTTCAGATTTACTACTACCTGTCAATCTGACCTAACATTTATATATAAGGACAACCCTGACATCAGTATCCTGGCGGATGTTTGTATCATTTGTTGATCTGTCAAATCTGCTCTGTCTAGGTTGCCGTCTTCTCCACCTCACAAGATTCGCTTGTGGATGGATAAGGATCTGCTAGAGTGCCTGCACAAATAAACGAGTATGCAAGAAAAGGCAAGGAAGGCCAGGGCTATATATAGCTTGGTCTGCAGAGAGCGTAAGAGTCATCTAAAGAAGGAGGCATGGGAGAATGTACTTGCTGCTAGCTCTCTGTGGGACAGTGCTGCTTTCTGGAGGGTGGTGAACCACTCTCAGTTCAACTCCAAGCTATTATCTAATCAGGCCTTAACTATTATGACACCGGCAGGGACTGATCATTTTGAGGTCATTTACCAAAATGAGGGTTTGGATCTCTTCTCACCCAGTATCCGGGTGGATCAGAGAATTACATTTTGGTGGAAGGGGGTGAGAACAGCCAATTCTCCCCTCCATTCAGGAAAGGTCCCTAGTCCTGATTCTATTCCCGGTGAGTGGTACAAGTTGCTTGTTAACTTGAGACCCCCCCTTGTTGACTTGCACTTAAATGCAGCTGTCCATGGTCCTCTGCTACCCTAGTGGTGCCATTCGGTAATTATGCCAGTTTTTAAAAAAGTGAACATAGAAGACCGAGCATGTTACAGACCCATTTTACTGGTGGATTTTGCGGTGAAAATGATAGGTTGTGTGTTGCTGGATCACGTAAAAGTCTGGGCTAATGAGCACAACATCTTGTCGGACCTGCAATATGGGTTCAGGCCAGGTTGGGTTACCATGAGCATAGCCTTAATCTATATTTGCTAATTTGCAAATATAATAAAGTGAAGAGGGGTGCAATCCACCCGGCTTTCAAGGACCCCAGCTCGGCTTTTGATAGAGTAAAAAGAGCCAATCTCTGGGCTGTGATGGAGTCCATTGAGGTCGAGCCTGCACTTGTCAATTTGTGAGTGATTTACACGATTCTCTCTCGGCCTCTGTGAGATGTGGCTAAAATGGGGAATGCAAACCACACTTTATCCTGAAGAGAGGGGTTTGACAGGTTTGCATCCTGGGTCCTATCCATTTTATCCTGCACATTAACCATCTTGAATCAGTTTGAACAGAACAGCACCAGGATGTCCCTAATGTAGGTGCTCTCTCCATGCCCAAAATGTTATATGCGGATGATACCGTTTGAATTGCATGTTTTGTAAGGGGATTACAGTGTCTTTTAGATCTTTTTATTAGTTTTATGAATAGACTTGATCTATCCACCAATTTTTCATAATCTCACATTATTGTGATTGGTCTCAGTACCACTAAAACTCAGAAATCTGTTGCAAAGGGTCATCACATTAGTATTGTAGATAATTCCTGTTATTTGGGCATTTTGCTAGGCACCTGCCATAACTGTAGTGATGGGCGGAACTTGCAGAGTTTCTCTCTGCAGAATTCTGCTGAGTTACATAAAAAGTCAGCTCCATTGTACGGAGTTCTGTGAGTGAGCAGAATTTGGACCATTTTGCTGCTTGCTCTGATTTTTAGCTTCTGGAGCTTGTTCTGAGTTGTGAAATCAGTACAAACTGCACAACATGGCACAGCAGAGGGTGCTGCTTCTTTCTGTCGCTCAAGTAGATTTTCTACTCGAGCGGCAGCTTTCTCAATGTGAACGGTCACGACCTGCCGCGAACGGCCACTATGAGAACTCTCGTATGGCGGCGTTCTAGCACATAAAAATCAACTTAAAGTTGGCGAGCCGTGTGTAAGAAAAAGCTCCAGCATGTGGTGGTTGGCACAGTTTTGACAGAACTCCGCATTCCAAGAGGAAAGCTGAGTGGGCAAAACTCTAGGAACTCTGCCGGCAGAGCAGAATTTTCACCCACCCCTACCTAATTGGCAACCTTTGATTACTCATAACATATTGTCATTCAATAGGGCCACTGGCAGTATTGGTAATTTTTCACGACAGTTGGGGGGCACACATATGAAGGCTGTCTTAGAAATTGCAGAAAACACGTTTTTTAGAGGGTTTTTAAAGTTTTCACAAAGTATCCCCTCAGAGATTGCCCACTGTGAACTGGGCATGGGATACATATCTGATTTTATTTGCCTCCACCCCTTGCTCCTTTGCTTTTCAATGTAGCGGAAGGATGAGCTAGAGCCTAATAGGCTTATTGAACATGATTGCATGGGCTTGGATAACATCACACATTCCCTGACTGCATTATACTTTGTGTAACCTGAGAAATGTAGGGAGATCTGAACTTTCCTATAATCCAGGGATGCATTGTGTACATCACCTGGGTTAAGTGGACCTTTATCTCCAAGAGTTCAGCAGAATGCAAGGCACTTGCTTTGACCAAGCGTTCCATGCACTTTTTTATTTTAATTAAATCTGAGCACCATGGAACCCTACCTAAATTTGGATAGATCCAGTTACATTCAAAGGCTGATGACCTTTTGTAGGCTAAATTAGATTCCTCAGCGTATGTTTTATAACAGTGGCTGGCTCAAAGATTTCGATTCACCTGTGTGCACTTGTGACAATATTTCTGTTTCTGATTCTTTGCATAGTGACATGAAGTTTAGTAAACAATTCCAAAAATATGGGACCAGCAATGCCCAAAGCTAATTTTGTCCATGGTACCAAAAGTGATTTCACAGGCTCAATCATGGATAGTTGCATTACATGAGTCTCATCACTCATAATACAGGGACCACATTCTTTCAAATAACATTCAACAGATTTCTCCAATCTTTCTGTATCCTACGCTTGCTTGCTCTTATCCTAACATGACTTTCATGCGCTAAGCCTTGTTGGAATGAAAATGTTTCCATTATTTTGCTTGTGCATTATTCTATATAAGCATTCACGGCACCATTTGGCCGCCATTTTGAACTATGATCGAAACTAATTCTTCGTTACTCGAGAAATGGTCTGTGAAAAGATTTGTTTATCCAAGGTTGGGCCTTGCTTTGCTAAGAAATACACTGTTCTTATTAGTGCATACCTTTCCCACTAGATTAAGACCTTCTCCCACCAGTCTAGTGGCAGGAATGAACAGAGTGACCTTGGGTAGGAGATAGTGTGGGCTCGGCCTCAGAATCGAAAAACATCCTTCCGTACTTCTTTGTTTAGCTGCATCTGCCAGGAAAATTCCATTATGGGTGTGCCTTCATTTGTTCTGAATTGTACATAATGTATCTCCATGTTTGCTGATGTCAGTCCCTCTGCAGCACTCCTAAGAGACTGGGCAGACCGGGCTCCTCTCAAGTGTATCTGAATAAACATATATTGGTTTGTATTCTCTACTGTCTGACCGACTCTTCATTTGGTATGGAAGGCTGAGGGGTAGTTGTGAGTGACCCGGGTGACCCTAAGAGGGCCACTTCCTTCACCCTAACACCTTTTTTGTATTGACATTTTTTATTAGCATTTTATAAATAAAATACATAAGTAAGTTGAAACAGAAGCTGATAATAGGTATAAACAGATGAATAAATATATAAATAGGCAAAATTCTCAAGACATAAAATATCAACATATCTGATATATAAGTAAGTAAACTAACAAATTCATTAAAGCATAAATTAATCATTACATGAATGGAAGTATTGGTAGTAAATATAAATCTAAAAGTGAGAAAAAACAAAGAATATTTAGGATAAATAAACCTATGAAATTCAAAAGAAAGATTACAAAATTCAATAGCTGATTAGTAAAATCCTAGAAGCAGATACAATACTGAGTAAGATTATTACATTAATAAAATCATTAAGATTGTTAAATATCATTTTAGCACATGTTTAAGAAGATAAGCAGAAGGATTACGTATATATAAAATAACAATCTTATAACAGTAAGATAAATTAGTTTGAGATTTCCCAGCCCCTTAAGAAAATTATGTAGTTACAAAATATAAATTGAAACCATTACATGTCCTAACTATATTATTTTTATCTATATCAACAGACCAGAAAGAGGAAATGAGGAATAAAGATAGTATCATAATACAGTAGCAAAGAAAGGGAAAGAAAAATTAATACAAATAAATTAATTTGTTGGATTAATCAGCATAGGATTGACAATGGTATTTCCAACAGGAACATCATTTGTTTGCAAAAAAGGAGCCCATATTTGATTGAAGAGGTCAGTTGGGTCATTTAAGTTATAAATTACTCTTTCATATGAGGCCGTTTGAATCATGGCTATCAACCAGGACTCTCGAGATGGTGGAGTTGAAGATTTCCATTGTCTTAATATACATATTTTAGCTGTGGCTAATGCAGTATGTAAAAGATCGCATTGTGGCTTAGAAAGATATTGAGAATTTTTGCGTGAGTCATGCAGAAGAATGGTAGATGCTGTTAACGATAATAGTAAAGGTATAGTGTTATGTAAAGTTTGACCTATGTAGGACCAATAGGATTGAACCATAGGGCATTCACACATATTATGAACAATGTCACAGCCAGAAGTATTACATCTCCAGCAATTAGTATGTGGGAGTATTCCTGCTTTGTATGATTTAACCGGAGACCAATGCTAGTTATTTATAATTTTAAACAGGCAAAATTTCAACCTAGCCTCTCAAGCTCCTTTATCTACATTTTTTAACAAATCCATCCATTCCTGATCTTTGTAAAGGACTGACAAGCATGTTTGCCATTTGATAACTGTAAATATTTTATATAAGCCAGATGTGACTCCATTATGTTTCCCCCAGTTATATAAATAGGATACTGTAGGTGAAGTTTGCAGTATCTGTGGGTGTGATCCTAAAATTTTATTAAGGCAGACGTTGAGTTGTGTATAGTTTGCTGCTTGATGAGATGAGAGATTAAATTCATCGGTCAATTGACCAAAAGTCTTAAAATCACCATTATGCAAAAGCTGCTTCAAAGTAAAAATACCTGCTGTTTTCCAATGGGACAAGGATATAGTTTTTCCTTTAATACGTATTCCTATATTGTTCCAAATTGGTGCTTTATCATGAATACGTGAATTAAAACCCAATTTACGGTGTGTTCTCTGCCATTTCTTGCGCATTGTAGCCAGTAAAGGATTGTGGGGGTAAAGGCAACTTGTGTCTGTCCCATAAAAGGCAGAGACATCCAATTCTGTGGACAAAAGATGTCTTTCTATGTGCACCCATTGCGGCGTATTGGAATTTTCTGTTAACGTGTGCGTGATTTGAGTGAGTTGTAAAGCTAAAGTATAGTGTTCAATGGATGGAAGCCTCAATCCCCCATAAGAATGATGCACTTTTAATTTATTTACAGCTAAACAAGGCTTCATAGAACCCCAAATAAAGGATTTGATCTTTGAATCTATGAGACACAGCATAGATAAAGGGATCTGAAGAGGAAGCATTCCAAGTGTATATATAAAACGTTAAAGTATGACCATTTTCACAGCATGAACTCTACCCCCACAAAGATAATCCCAATATCTTCCATTTCTCAAAATCATGCTGCATCTGAGTGATTAAAGGACCTATATTGTCTGCAATCATTCCCTCTGTTCGTTTATTTACTAAGATACCCAGGTATTTTAAACGTGAATGTTGCCAATGAAAGGGAAAACACTGTATAACTGCCTTTGTGGTCCCATCTGATATGGGAAGCCTTTCACTCTTATCCCAGTTAATTGTGTATCTAGAGAAGGAGGAGAAATCTTCTGTAATTTTAAGCAATGATGGGAGAGATCTGTATAATTCAGTGATGGTGAGGAGAATGTCGTCAGCATTAAGGTACATTTTCGAGTTGCCTACTGGGAGAGGTATGCCTTACCATAATTTCTGATTGACACATTGCTGCTGCTAAAGGTTCTAAAGCTAGTAGGAACAGGGGGGGAGAAAGGGACCAACCCTGGCGAGTTCCTCTACAGATTGGAAATTAATCTAAAATGAAACCGCCACTATTAACTTGAGCTGTAGGATGCTGATATAATAACCTAATTTTATCTATAAATTGAGTTCCCAAACCAAATTTTCCCCAAACTTTGAAGAGATATTGCCATTGTACTCGATCAAAAGCCTTTTCAGCATCAAGTGACAATGCCAAAGCATCTTCTTGGAGAGATCTGGCTGAGTGAAGTGAGGATGCCAAAGTGCATAGATGATTCCTCAATTATCATCTGGGTACAAATCCCACCTGAGTGTGATTAATTAGTGAGGATAAGACTTTGCGTAGATGGGAGGCTAAGATACTGGCTAAAATTTTAATATCGCAGTTGAGGAGTGATATGGGACAATAACTGCTGCAAAGTATTAAATCCTTTCCTGGTTTAGGAACGATTTGTTACTTCTTTGTTAAAAATACATCCTGAAGAGGTTTTGCTATCAGCTTCCTGAAAAGCGGCATGGTAAGTATCTATTATGTTTTCACCTGACCACCAGTAAAATTCTGCTGGGATACCATCTTCCCCTGGGGCTTTATGGTATGGGAGTTTGGCTATGGCTTGGGATATCTCTTCCTTAGTAATCTGCCCTTCAAGTTGTCCTCTACCTTCTACAGAAAGGCAGTTCTACCTCTGAAAGAAAAGAGAGCATCTAGTTTTGGTCTAACTGGGTTCCTGGTATGTATAAGGATTTGTAGTGAGAAGCAAATTCATTAACAATGTCTTGAGGTCGAGTTAATAAATTCCCTTCAGATAATCTTATGGCTAGTATAGCCATGGTAGCCTCCCTTTGTCTCAACTGAGCCGCTAATAGCCTTCCCGCCTTTTCACCCTGCTCGTAATGTCTCCCCTTAATTTTTTGTGGAGCGTATTCAGCTTTGGAGGTAAAGAGGCTGTTGAGCACCATCCGAGCTTGCTCAAATGATTTGCGATGTTGTGAAGTAGGGCTTGTAGTATATAATCATGTAAATGTCTCAATATCATGTTCCAAATCTTTCTGCTGAATAGCATTTTGTGTATTAGCCTTTTCTGCATCCTTCATAAGTTGACCCCGGATAGTAGCTTTGGCTGCAGCCCATACGATTCTACCTGAGTCTACAGATCCTTGATTAATAGAAGGTAATTTTGAAGATGTTCTCGCAACTGCAACTTACCCTTAGGAGTTTTATGACGTTGTATTTTCATCCGCCAAGGTTTGCGGCCTGGTTTAGCCAATCCTGTTTGTAGGGATAAGAGAACTGGGTAGTGGTCAGATATTTAGGCTTCTAATATATGAGACTCTTGCACTAGCTGAACTACTTTTTGAGAGATTAAAAAATAATCAAGTCGTGAAAGAGTTCCATGCGTGGGAGACGTAAATGTGTATTGAGAATCAGTTGGATGGGAAAGACGCCAATGATCTATCAGACCATTATCTTCCATAATATCACTCAAAAGGGCTCTATCTGGTGCGTTATTTTTATCAAAAGGACCTGTTCTAGCCAAAACCGGGTCTCTTGTCAGAATTCAATCTCCTCCTATGAGATATTGTGAAGCATTTATCTCTGATAATAAACGGTTCAAATGAAGAATACATGATTTTTTTGCTCTTTGCTCCTGTCAGAGCATAGACAGATCCTACACAAATATAAGTTTCTCCAATACAGAGCTTGATAAACACGTAGCTTCCATCTGGATCTCCCATGTTTTTGATATCGTAAATGGAAAAAAGGTTTACGAATAAGAATTGCCACGCCACATTAAGGAATGGGACCTGTGGTTGAAGACTATCCACTTTGTACACTGCTGTGGAACATCTTTCCTACCTATTCTATGCATAGTTTAGCAGATTCTCGTGCTCCTTGGAGTAGAGCCACATCTACCTTTTTCGACTGTAAGTAAGAAAGTACTTTTTTCCTTTTGGTATAATGCATTAGACCATGAACATTCCATGTTATGACACGTAAAGGACGAGTATTAGCCATGCCTATATGTGTATCAGTGTTTTTGTGTGGAGTTGATGAGCAATAGACAACTGTAGAAGAATGAATGCGTTCGAACAAGAATATGAAAGAAAATAAACAAAAAGGAACAATTCAGTACATTTGGAGTCAAGCAAAGGATTTCAAAACTTGGTGTGAGGAAATATTGTAAAAATATTCCTACAGAAAGAATATGTATAAAAGAAAAGTAAAACTATAAAACTTAATTACCTCTAACTTTTAACCGCCGGTCTGGGCTCACTAGAGCACCGCCTCGGGCACAAACCCCCTTAGAAGGGTAGAATCGTAACCAGGACCATATGGAGAAGATTTAGAAGAGAATAGAAATTCAAAGACCTGAGTGTATATGATATTAACTATTTGGGAGGGAAGACTAATGCCAGTAAAAAGCATACATATACATTATAACAAGCATAAAATCAAAGAATGCATAAGTAAAAATTCAAGAAATTAGAACAAATTACTAAGAGCATTCAGCCATAAATATTACATTTCATATTATAAAACCTCATTTGATAATATAGACTTAGAAACAATTATAAGTAGAAGTGTTATCTGATATATAACATTTGCAATACATAAAGGAATAAGAATCTGGTGTGTAGAAGGGTAAAACAGCAAAACATTTAAAACTTTCTTCATCAAATAAAATGGATGATAGGTATGATGTAGAACTGTAAGTAATACATAGTAAAAAGTTCCTCTAATAAAAGGCCTTAAATATAACATTAATGTAAAAACATTTATAAGTTCAAATACTATCTAAAACATAATGAATGTGGATAACACTCCTCTCTCCAAGTTGTAAAATCTAATTACCTGCAAAGCATAAGAATTATAGGTCAGCTTGGCTTTAAGAAACTTGAAAATATCCGTGAAGAGGATATTAATTGAGATCATATAAGTGATAAAAATAGACATCATCGATGTCTATTCTCCCTCTGAGGCAGATTTTAAGGGAGATCTAGCCTTATCTCTATGCCGGTCTTTTGTAAAGGTGGTTACTGTCTGCAAGGCAGATGTTTTGTCCTCATGCGTACGGATTATTCATTCAATGTCCCTGTCACGATGATGAGCTTCACCAGTGTTGCAATATCTACTATCTAGCAGCTGTTGAAGATGTTTAGAACTGTGGATAGACTGATCGAGAGAAGTATGCTGTATATCCATGTCCTGAATTGACATGTTGTCTAGGAAGTATTGAAGGTCTTCAGGATTATAAAATCTTTTGATTCTCCATTTTTGGTGATACGGAAACGAGCTGGGTCAAATAATCCATATTTGATATCCATCTTCCTTAGTTGTGGTCTCATAGATAAGAATGCTTTTCTTCTTTCATTGGTTTCTCTCGAGAAGCCAGCTGCCATGCGAATTTCATGACCATCATAAATGTATGAGCCTTGCGTACGCGCCAGCGCTAAGATCTGTCTTACTTGTTCATGTCTCAAGAAGCAGGCAATTAGAGGTCTTGGACGAGGATCCGAGTCTCTGCGTGGAGGACCAATACCATGAGCACGTTGTATTTCCAGTAACAGATCAAAAGTAGTACCAAGTAGCTTGGGGAGGACATTGCCTGAGAAATTTCGAGCATTCTGGCCTTCAACTTTTTCTGGAAAACCGAAAAAAAAATATTATCTTGTCTATTGCGATCTTCTAAGTCAACAAGCTTGCTTCGAAGAAGCAAAAGGCCTCGATCTCTGCTTTGTATTGAATCAAGTCTGCTTTCTACTACTGTTAATCTTTGGTCCAACACTTCCGTTTTGTTATGAAATTCTACAAAATCTGCTCTAATTGATTTGGTTTCTGCCGTAAGAGAAGAAATGTTAGCGTCCATATCTGTCATACGGTAACTAATTGTCAAAATTTCTTGTAAAATGCGTTCCATAGTTGCCCCTGATATTGCTCTTGAGGTAAGTAGAGATGAATGAGATGATGGTAAAGGTGGACCTTTCGTGGACATAATGCACAATTGTTTATGAACCTCTGTCAAAAGAGGTTGCTTGGATATTTGTCAAGCAATACAGTGTAGAAATTTCTCCCTCACATTGTAGGTCAAAAAACTATTAAAACAATATCAGCAATATAAATGGGTAACAGTTCATAGCTATGAGGAAAGAGTTCTGTTTGTTTACTACATTGTATTCAAGATTATGGAAAGCCCATTGAAGGATCAGTGTAAGGCTGTCATAATGTGCAAGTCGTATAACGCTTGGTGCGTCGCAAAACATTTCCTCCCACATTATATAGCAAAAGTCAGTAAAAGCGGAATCACTATGGAATGTGAAGAAACGTGGAAATTCACCTCATATGAAGAACAGAATGATCACAGTCAAATAAAACTCCTCATAGAATTTCAGGAAAACATTATAAGCGAGCAGTGACTAATGGTTTCAACTACAGACTTCGTAATGTTGAGATATCATGTATAATGACTTCAAACCACTGCGCCACTATTGCTTGTCACATTCTGAAAAATAAGGGACTTCCCGAGATACTGGAGGTATTAATACACTTGAAAGCGCTGTTCTCTGATTCTTCCTTACGAGGTTTCCAAATGACAATTGAAGAGATTTTCTGTTAAATTCTTTTTAGAAGGCATTGGTATTTCTTACCAATTTAGTGTTACTGGACCCGAAGATGATGCAGTCACATTTCCGCCATGCGCGATGTTAATAACCGCTCAGGAAGGCAGCAGGTGCAGTGCGCTAGCTATGCAAGCGCAGAGTCTTTGCTGCGTCAGAAGGCCCAATACTCGCCTACCGGGTCAATCGGTCACGAAATTCAGCCACAATGGAGGTGCTGCGATGGGGTCTTCATATCCGTCGATTTGGTGGTCCTGGCGGTGCTGTGGAGAGCACCGCCTCCGTCAGGAGTCTGTTCCGAAGCAGAGGTGCACGTTCAGGTGGCCATCTTCCTTTGTGGCCAGACCACGCCCCCCACCCTAACACCTTTTCAATCAAAGTGGCAGGTACAACCACCTGCCCTAGCCTATGTAGAAGTCTATTTTCACAAGTTAACTCAGTGGCAAACTGAACATAAGGTCTCAGACCCATCTCTAAATCCTTGGAATAGGGCCTTGCACAACCCACAATATGACATTGCTCAGAACTGCTTATCTTTCCATTCCCTCGCTTCCAGGGCCCCATTCAGCACATGCTGATGAGATTTACCATGCAAACACTCTCATTATCCTCAACAATCTCCTTATCAGAGCTTTCCAGAGCCATTCTTGACAAAAAAACTGATATTACATATCGAAATTCTGCTTTTACCTGAAATATACTCAACAATATAGTTGAATTCTTTTAGACAATGCTGCCGTTTTGCGATTCCACGTGTAGCTTTGTCACTGCCCCAGGTATTAAACGAATCAACCCTAGGTTTATGATCTGTCCTCAGAATAAAAGAAACCCCCCATACATACGTGCGGAAATACTGAGCACCCCACCATAACACCAAAGCTTCTTTCTCAATCATTGAATAGGTATGCCATGTTCCACCGTGAGCTCTAGATGCAAAATCAACCACCTCCTCACTCTCGGAGCTTTTTTTTGTATGAGGTCAGCGCCCATTCCCAAAATGCTAACATCAGTCACAATAATACTCTTGTCCTTAGTTTCAAATAGCTTTAGAGGAGCAGCAGAAATAATATCAGAACATACCTTATTGAAAGCAACCTGTCATTCCGCACTCCACACAAATGAAACTCCCTTTTTCAGCAAGTTCCTAAGAGGAGCAGGTTTGTCAGCAAAATGAAGCACAAAATAAAATTCCACCAGATCTAAAAAAGATCTTAACTGATCATTGTTTGCAATTTTTCTTCAGGACTGATTCCACTTCTCAATATGAGATGGCCCAAATAATTCACACCCAACCTTCAGACTTACACTTATCACTGAGAAGTGTTAGCCCCTTGTCTCATTAGATGTGTAAAACTCTGTCTAGATGTGTAATGTGTTGTTGCAAACCCTGACCAAACACTAGTACGTCATCCTGAAAGTATCACACCCCATCACAATCCTTTCCCTCTCAAATCTCTGATATACTGACGAGACAGATGGTAACCTAAATGGCATATGCTTAAACCAAAATGCACCTTCAGAATTAAAAAATGAGGTATATGTCTTGACTCCTCACACAAAACTACCTGGTGGCACGCTGCTGACATGTCCAAAGTAGTAACCACTGAGGCACCCTCCAAAGTGCTTAACATCTGATTGATGTTGGGTAAAGGTTCTCTGTCAACCGATATGTTTTTAGTTGAGATCTCACAAATCTACACACAGACATATCAAATTATTACCATTCTGTGCTAATACCACAGGATCATGCTATTCTGAACTTTTAATAGTCTCTATAACATCCAGTTTGAATAGCTTGGCCAAATCGTTTTGCAATCTCCTATTAGAAACATTGCACTTTATGCGCCACAGCAATGGATGCAATTTTTAACACAATTTTATGCCAAAATCCTTCCAGTTTACTTAGTTGTTCTGTGAACACCATAGAAAATTTGTCAACCATTGGATCCCAGATGAAACATTCATATATGCAAGCATCAATTTGGACCTAGGAATCATGCAATCAAGATGATTATGGCCCAGAATGTTTGAACCCTCTTTATCCACATATATCAACCCTTGGGCAGATTTTGCCTCAAATTCAAATATCCTGCCAAATTGGTCTTCCATATCAATTTAAAATCACTTCAGGGCCAATTAAAGCAAAAGGGGACCACGAGTCGACCATTAAACTCATTTCCACGCTATTAACCATAACATTGGAAGACAGTGGCTTCTTTCTAAGAGGCTTTAATTCTACCACAACATTACTTTTGGTGTTTTCAGCCCAATCCATTCCATTGTCCATGACAACACCTGGGATATTACAGATTTGCGTGAAATTTATCACAACCACCAAATGCTCCATATGAGTACACTTATAATAGGAAGCACTCACTTCTATTATACTTCCATGGCTGCCTGGGAGTGGCTGGACTCTATGATTTCTGAAAACGCCGCTCAACATAACGAGAAACCTTCGAGTCCACACTCCAGCGCGGAACTGAAACAACGCAGATAGGGACAAAGGCGCAGGAAGCATACCACATCACAAAGTCTTGGCCCCAATCTGGAGCAAATGTGAGCAGATCAACGCAATGTGTTGCAGGCTGCAGCGGACATTGGAAGCCAACAGAGCGACACCCTATCAGACGACACCTTGTTAGATAAACAAGTGATGAGGAATCCACTGATGGCCACTCAAACTTACAGGATTCAGAAGCAGTGCTGGAGATAACACCTCAAACACCAGACAAAATAATGAACTGTTAATCATATAATGAATCCTGACCATAATGCTGCAGCGACGATCATGCAAGCATTAGTTGACCTAATATATGCTGTGGCCCTTATTACCCCACTAACTGTGCAAGTCAAAAAGCTGTGCTCAAGACCCTTTTAATGCACGAAGCGCAACGGCCACTGAACTCAGGCAAATCCCCTCCACTCATACATATGACTTTAATAATCAGTCCAGTGCCACAAGTAATCACAGCTGAGGCCCCGGCTATTGCTTGATATTAACTAAAGGGGGGAACACACCCTCTTTCGCATTCATTGACATTTGGCGCCAGTGTGGCCCGACCCACTGATGGCCGAGCCCCCATCTCCCAAAGAAGCGTTTGAGCACTGTAAACAGAGTGCTCGAGAACCAGTTCTGGCTGGTCCCCCCAAGCCCTGTGCTTGGCAGACAAAGATAAATGTTAGTATACGTACTGGGGCTGTGACCCCATGAAGGTGTGCTTCTTTTTGACTGGGGACTGCTGCTGCTGGGCCCCAGGAGGAACCACCATGAGCAACTGTCTCCCTGCTGTAGGGCCCTGTGAGCTGGCCTGTTTGGGCCCAGACTTGTGCCCCTGATGACTTTGAGGACTTTTAGCACCTTGTGAGCGCAGTACCTTCATTGCCAAAGGAAAGAGAGGAGCATGTGTGATCTGCAGCCCTGGGTTGCTAGAGCGTCCGTAGGGAATCCTAGTGTGGGGATTCCCCTGCACAGCGTGGGGAGCGGGTGCCACCCCGTTTTTTTTTAAGAAGGAGCGGGAGCCCACCCCGCTTTATGCATATTTACGAAGCGGTTGCCCACCCGTATGTGGTGTTCGTCGGCAGGTGTCCACCCCGTATTTGAGCTTCATTTAAAGCGGGTGCCCACCCCACATGTGGTGTTCATCAGCGTGTTCCCACCCCGCATTTGAGTTTTATTTAAAAACGGGTGCCCACCCCGCAAACTGCAGCTGCCGAGAAGGAGCCGCCGCCGAGAGGAGCAGTAACTCAGGAGCCAGGCGCCTGCTGCCTAGCTCGGGCCAGGCAAATAGAAGGAGGCGGCTGAGGCCGCCAATCGCAGCCTGGCCGAACAAGAAGCCCCCATGTCCTTGCCAAGCCAGGAGCCTGGCAGGCTCCTTTTCTGACTCTAGAGAGAGAGGCTGGAACCGCGAGGCCCCGAGAGAGGGGCCAGGTCGAAGCACAGTGTCGGTGCCCTCTTTACCCACCTGAGGAGAGGACCGAAGAAGTCCCCGCAGAGCCCCAGAGTGGGAGCGGTAGGCTGGTGAGAATTGGTGGTGACGGTCAAGAGCTCCAGGACGAGTCCCAGAGGGGGGCTCCCCAGGCACAGAGGTGCCGAGGCAAGATTTCCACAGCTGCACTGCCGTTGCGGGCAGCTGCAACTCTGGGGGCCATTTTACTTTTAGAAGTCCCAGAGTGGGAGTTGGGGCAATCTTTTGGCCTGGAAAGTCCCAGTGGGGACTCAGGAGGCCCTACCGGGCCAAGGATTGATTACACCGCTGCCCAAAAAAAGAGCTGGCAGCTGCAACAAGGGATCCCAGTGGGGGAGGATCTCCAGCACAGTGATGCCAATGCCCACTTTATTTAAGAGTCCCAGTGGGGATCCAGGAGGCACAGTGGTGCCAGTTCCGCTTTGTTTTTCCCAGCTGCACCGCAGGTTGCGGGCAGCTGCAACGTTTGAGGGCATTTTTGTTACTGATAATGAGGGGGTGATATTCTCCCCTGTGCCGCAGCATCTTCGCTGCATTGGCAGCGAAACCATGACATTCTGGACAGAGGGCATTTGAGCACCAGTGAAAGGCTAGTTGGTCTGGGGTCAGTTTTAGGTTGGTAGGGCGCAAGGCCCGTATGTGATGCCTATGACAAATGTGATTCATGCACCATGATTATTGCCTAAATGTGTTTGGGCTGGAGAGGCCTACTGCATAATGTGTGTATGCTGATGAGGTTTGGGCCTAATGTGGTTATGCCTAATGTCATGCTATGATGTTTTAGGATGGTGTCTAATGCTAATGTGATAATGCTTAGGTCATTAGGGTACCAGTAGTTACTGGTTGTGTTTTATATTTACTACCTGCATTCTGATGGTTCTGACCGTGGCCCGATTGGCCTGGTCTTGTATATAATCCCCTGTGAATATTGCCCAGTGCCAGTTGGCACAGTGTAAATGTGTGATTATATTTCTAATGTGTTTATGATAATACATAGGCTATTTTTTATATAACCTTGTGTGGAGTTCTTTTTTGTGGTGTGCCTAGTGTGTTGCTGCTGTGTGTGTGAGTTGCACAAACGCTTTACACATTGCCTGTGGGATAAGCCTGACTGCTCGTGCCAAACTACCAAGGGGGGAAGAAGGGGTTATCTTTAGCGTGTAATTCCCTTGCCCTGACTAGTTTGGTGGTTTCTGCCTGGCTTAGGCGCAAGCCCTTGCCAACCTAAAATCCCATTTCTAACACACCACAACTCAAAAAAGTATATACCTCCACACTCACAGACATGCAAAGAGAGGCAACATTGGTCTCTCTCCCAAAACCAGACAGAGACATGACCCTACTATGTTCTTACAGACCGCTGGCACTCCTTAACACAGACTACAAAATCTTAGCCTCTGTCCTTGCGGCGAGGTTAGCACCAATTGTAAAGAAGCTAGTGCATCCAGATCAAAATGGATTTGCTCCCAATAGGAACACTTCCTTAAATATATGCAGATTCTTTAGAATCCAGGAGTATGCCACCCAGTCTTGACCTAACTCAGGTTGCGCAGTTCTAGACCTGGAGAAGGCCTTCGTCTCCCTTGAGTGGCCTTACCTCCTTGAGGTACTGGCAAATATGGACTAGGAGACGCCTTCATACAGCTGATTAAGGTACTTTATACACAACCCACAATCAGGCTGCGCTTAACTGCAAGGATCTTGGAGTGAATAACCATCAGCAGGGGTACCAGACACAGTTGCCCGTTGTCCCCGCTACTGTTCTCGTTAGCCATGGAGCCACTTGTGGAGCAGTTGCGCAGCGGGGGAGATGACTAGGCTATTCCACTGGGAGATGGTGAACACGTGATCTCCCTTTACGCGGATGATCTACTGTTATATTTTAGGGATTTACATAGCATACTGGACATCAAAGCACAAACACTACAGCATAGAATTATTGCACAAAGAACCAAGGCAGAGCTGCCAAATTATGAATGCACATCCACCCACTTTGTCCGTCGGAAAGTAATTTACAGTTACTTAGTATATTTTGGTGCTCTCCAAGCATTAAGCCTCCCTCTGCCTTTAGGAGACCAAACTAACTCTCCAAGGAGAAAATATCCCCTTTGAGGTCCCCAAATGAGTTACACAAATGCCGAGGCACATCCAAAGTCAGTCCAAGTCTGTAAAGTAGGCATTAGCCATCATCATGAAAAAGAGTCCACAAGATGATTTTTATTTCCTTCTACGTGTCCTTTATTTCTTGACAGAATCCATTACATAAGCAACAGGCAGCCAACACGTGTTTCGCCCGAAAGGACTTTCTCAAGGCTAGCAAATTTTTTTTTGTATAAGGCAAGTCGTGGCACCAAGGTAGATGGGTTTCAAGAAACGATCGTAAACATACAACTGTAAAGGAACCTGTAGCGATGGGAATCAGTTTGTGGCCGCTCCCGCTACTGCAGTTCATCAATGGCAAGCCTTAAAAAAGCCTGCAAATATTTGTTTGTACGAGATGACTTCACCTCAGCATTTGTGCAACACAAACACCACAGCAGTTTGAGACAATGTCGGCACTAAAAGTAAACTGGTCTAAATCGTGTCCCTTTGGGAGGAAAACCCAAAATCCGGGTCTTCAGATAAACAACTCTCCCCTTGGGTGACAGCCATCCTCCTTCCGTTATCTGGGCATATTTATATACCAAAGCCCTTCAGACATTCTCGAGGGTAATTTATCCAGAGCTGTCTCCGCCATCAGATCACAAGTGAAGTTGTGGAAAACGCTGCCACTGGCAGTGATGGGAAAAGTATCTTTGATTAAAACAATGATACTGGCAAAGTTGCTGTACTATTTCGTGAACCTGCCCCTTTATGTCCCACCCATGATGTTCTGAGAACTGGAGCAAATGCTACGGGACTTTATATGGAACACAAATCGCTACAGGATAGCGCTCTGGAAGTTATATGCACCTTCAGGAAGGGGCGGTCTTGCTGTACCAAACTTGGAATTATATTACTTGGCAGTGCAGCTGCAGTGGGTGATGAAGTGGCTTGCTGGGCATAATTTACCTGATACGGCCACAGAACGGCCAGCGCGGTTGGTGTCTCAGATATACCAACTGTTCCATTTAATCGCTCGGTCCCCCACACCGTAGCCCACAGGCCTGGCACTAGCCTACCACTGTTACAAGTGTAGTCTATATATTACTAAAGGTGTGACGCCTTACGCACCTGCATTGCCCCTAGTAGGCACCCATAGAAACAAAATGAACACAACGCATGGTGCACTCACACATTGGGAGGAAGCTGAGATACACACCCTTGGAGACTTGTTGGAAGAGGATACACTGATACCTTTTGACAGACTGACCAGAGAGAATGATTTGACAGCAGGCCAATTTCTTTATTATAATTCAATCGTACAATCGCTGTCGGCAGCTTGGGGAGACATGAACACTGAGCCACAAATACACCTTCTGATCCAAAACCTGCACCTAATGGGAAACGGGAGCCATATAGTGCATTGGCTGGCAGAAACGTTATTTGCCCACACTCTGCAACCGTTTGCGACACTCCGCACAAGATGTGTGGAGGATAGGGGAAGCCCGTGGAGAGAAAGAGAATGGGACACTATCCTAGCCAGCCCAACTCAAATCCCACAGAATGCTAAGTTTTTCATCATACAGACGTACATTGTGCACAGAGCATACTTGTCGCCAGATAAACTAAACAGCTAGTTCAATCTAAGAACATGCCCTTGATATAGTCAGACAGGGGCAGACCTTCTCCACATGCTTTTTTCCTGTACGGCGCTACACACATATTGGCGGGAGGTAACAGCGGCACTGCCAGCAGACACTGATCGATCTTCACTGCACACTTGGGAAGAATGGATATTGGGGATATTCCCCAGATCTAAGAAACAGAAAGCTACTGCAAGATTCATAGATCTAGAGCTAATAGTGCCCAAAAGGCACATTACTAAACGCTGGAAGGGTAAGCAACCACCTGTCTTTAACAGCTGGAAGAACTCGCTCACGGTGTGGGCTCAGGCAGAAAGCAATGCGCTGCATAGCGAAGAGATAGCTGGCTTGCATAAGTACCCCATTGCACAGTGTTGGGATGCGATTATGACAGAGGCTTACACAGTGGCACAAGATACAGAGGGAGAACATGAATAAAGTGGACATGAGGACAGAGGAGAGGCAACCAATTGATTGACACATATCCCAGGATGCATACACACAGTGGTGCTGGGACAACAAGCAAGAAACATGCACAAAGAAACACAGGGGCGTAGAAGAATGTCATCTGCAATGCAGAATATGATGCAGCAGGGAACAAAGGGAGAGGGGCTGGACTATAACATGAGATAGCCATGGTGCTAATAAGAAACAAATTGAGGGGCATATCAACAAAGTATGGCGATAAACATCGCTGAGCGAGTTTAGCATGGATTAGCATAACGCCGGCTAGCACCGGATTTAATCGCCGAGATATCGCATTATTTACAATGCATATCTCCACGGCAATATTAAATCCGGCAATAGCGGTGAAATACGCACACATCGCTGGAAATCCGGCGATACAACAGAAGCGATAAAGCAAACCTTGCCAATAGGGAGATGTGGATTCAGCCATAGAATCCACCTCCCATTATATGTATAGCTAAGTCTGCTTTTTAGCAGACTTTAGCTACCGGCGTTATCCGCCGTTAGAGCGGATCCTAGCGTCGGTATTGGTGTCTTGGGCCAGCTTGTTGATAGGGAGTGGTGCTGTAACTCCTTGATTCCCGTGTTGTGTTAGTTAGTTAGTTAGAGATGCAAAGCGAGACGTCAGTAAAAAGGCTGCTAACATGCGCTAATGCATGTTAGCACTGCCTTGTAAATAGGGCGAAAACATTATCTCTGCATTTTTTACTTTTTAAGCCAAAAAAACGAAGATAAGGCCCTTGATAATATGCCCCCTGAGTGTGCTGCTTTGTTTCTTGAAATAAGTTATCATTTACATGAGCGATGCTTTGTTCAAATCCGAAGAACATCGGTCACATTTGTGTAATATACACCACACTTGATCTGCCAATAAGCAAGACATTTTGTTATAAAAAAGACTCTAGTTAATGGATTTACACCTGAGGTCTACCTTGAGTGTGATGGTGAACAGTACAAATTGTGAAAGTGATGGTAAAGTTAGACCTTACCCAGCAGACTTGGGGCGACCCTCCGGGCAAGTTCCGCTCCTGATCTGACTAGAAACGCAGGAATAGGCAGAAAACTGCATTTAAATATGTAAAATGTGATAATACCAATGTGAACATTGTTTCTTGTATGAAGTAAAAAACGCTGATGAAAAAATAAAAAATTAATTGAAAAAAAAAATGAGTACACTTAGAATATGTCTGAGAAAAAGCAGGAATGTTTTTGGCAGAACTAACATGATTGTGACTCGCGCATCTAATCACACAGTAACATCAATAATATTGGTTTCTTGCTTGCTGTGTGGACAATTATTTTTCCACCCTTGCTTCCATCTTTTGCCTGAAGAGCATTCACTATCTTAGTTGGTCCTGGTTCATGGGCTGATAGTTCTCTGAAATCAGCATCAGAATTCTCAATTGCTTTTAGCATAACCTTATGCTTCCAGTTCCACACTTTATTCACATCAGCCAAGTGAACTAAGATTGTTTTTTACAAAAAAATAAAACCAATTCAAGACCATTAAAAGGGAGTAATATGGATATATATACTGCAAATGATGTTGCTAAAGACTTACCTGTCTTGGCATTCTGTCTATTGTTCTTGGCCAAAGCATGTCTGCATGCCCTGCTTGGATGAGAATGGGAGATTGTGGCAGATGGCAAATTAGCACAAAATAAGGCACCTTCATAAAGTAATATGACATGATATGAAAAATGTTATGATAAGCCAATGGCTTATGTAAATTCATGTGTATATGTAATATAAACATGAAAAATAAAGATACAATCATATTAGTGTTTATGGATATAAAACCAAGATACAAAAATAATTAAATTGTGGAAGGGTGTAATTAACATAAGCATGCCATACCGGTGTTTTTCTGTTTGGGATGTGTTGAGACACGTGCCCTCGTTGTCGCCCTTACAACAAACAAATGATGGACGGAATGCTGACAATGCAGGCATTCTCCCCCAGTCAAGGGATCTGGGTTAAATCCATCTTTCTTTTGCCCACTACACCACCCCAGTTTAGACATGGCCATATGCAAATCAGTCTTGACCCTGTGCCTCATGGGAACAGTCCAGCCCGAACTGCCAAGCCATGTCTTCTCTGGACCGGAATCAAGCATCCTAGGACCGGTTTCTGGCTATCAGCCGTCATCAGCCAGGATAGCTTGACTCCAGTGGCGTAGTGAGCACGGGTCCCACGTCTGGGAATACCCATCCCACTTAGGGCGAAAGGCGTTACAACAAACAAATGATGGACGGAATGCTGACAATGCAGACATTCTCCCCCAGTCAAGGGATCTGGGTTAAATCCATCGTTCTTTTGCCCACTACACCACCCCAGTTTAGACATGGCCATATGCAAATCAGTCTTGACCCTGTGCCTCATGGGAACAGTCCAGCCCAAACTGCCAAGCCATGTCTTCTCTGGACCGGAATCAAGCATCCTAGGACCGGTTTCTGGCTATCAGCCGTCATCAGCCAGGATAGCTTGACTCCAGTGGCGTAGTGAGCACGGGTCCCACGTCTGGGAATACCCTGGCACTGTAGATGGTACTCCTCCTCTTTTAGATGCCGGCAGTGCACTAGAAAAGAAGAGACTTTAAAAAGTACTTAAAGATTAATGTAAAAATAACTTTAAAATAAGCTTGGGTTGAAAAAAGATGTGCGTGAGTGAGGAATAGCATGTGTCACAGAGCATATGTCCAGCCTAATACAGTTGCAACCACATAGCCTTCTCCCCTCAATTGAGCATGTATAAAGGCAGGCCATGTAGTTTCATGTGATGTCTACAGCAAAGCTACCTACAAGGGGGCAGATTTACAAGGAACTGATGCATCAGAATAGATGCGTCAGTTTCCTTGCGTCAGCACCGAATGTCCTTGCTCCATCTTGGATGCGCTATATTTACAATACAGTGCTCCATGGTGCAAGAAATTAACAGATGCGTCAGAAATTCTGACGCACGCGTTGGCACCAAAGTGACGCATTGCTGGAGTTGCTCATAAAAGTGACGCAACACCAGCAATGCGCCACAACAGATGGGTGAGTCCCATTCAAAAAGCCCTGCGTCATTCCTTATGCCTGGTCTGAGCAGGCGTAAGTATTTTGACACAGTGAAGGCGTAGAGTGATGCAGTGAAATCATTTTGATTTCACTGCGTCAGTTCTACATGGCTTTTTCCGTGGGAACACCTACCCCGCATACATTATACCTGATGCAGGTATAATGTGACGCAGGGCTTTACAACGTGACGCCTCTCCCTAGATACGTCATGTTGTAAATTGGCCGCTGCTGCGTTACAAAAGTGATGCAACGGCGGCGCAACAGTGACGCAAGGGCCTTGTATTTCTGCCCCAAGGTCTCCATCCTTCTCAGTGAAGTTTCTCTTCTGATTGAGACTCTCGGGGGCAGATCCACAAGGAAGTGCAGCAGCGTGGCACAGCAAGCCCTTTGGCAGCACCACGATGCGGCACTTCCGAAGCACAGGGATGCAACATATTTACAAGAATATGTTGCATTTCTGTGCTTCCCCCTGCGCTGGCGCACAAACTTCAGCCATGCGCCAGCGCAGGCACCCTTGCACCATGGTGCAAGGATGCCTGTGTCATGGGGTGAATGTTTTTGTGCAGGAAGGGGCACCTCCCTGCACAAAAACAATCAGTAGAGGCATTTTCCTCTTTCAATGCGTGCTATTCTGCAGCACGCATTGAAAGAGGAAAAAACGAGGAGAAATTGCGCCTCGCAAATGGAAATTGTTAAAATGGCATCTTAAATGAGCTTTTTTTGAATGCCCTCTTTTAACTTAGAAACGAAAAAAATCTTTGAGGATCAGTCTGTCTGTTTAGATATAATTGTTGTCATCTAAAAGACAACACTATATGGCATGGGTCTAGACCCTGTAAACGTCAATTAAAATAAAGCACATCTGAACGAATAGAAACCTGAACGCCATAGAGCACTGTGATAGAAATGGGTAACATACACTTTAAAGTAATAAAGGAAGAAAATTAAAGACCAGAATGATTTTATAGTGAGTCTTCAGAGTGAAGAAAAACTTGGACTTAATGCTATTTGTCTGTGTGCAGAAACAGTAATTTGTTAAACAATGCTATTATTCTAACACTGCAGTGCAATTCAATTAAACTGGCTGAACCTTTTGGTGAAATATTACAAAAATGATATGAGCAAGAGGTACTCCAGGCATCGGTTGCTTGCTGATATGCTCTGCTGCATTGCTGGCCAATGAATCTTTTCAAACAATCTGATTTTCAAACAGAAATGGAACACAAAGGCTCTGCTCATTGCATGCAAGTGTAATGGTCATCTAAACCTATTACCTTCAATGGAGTCTCTGACATTTTGTTCAAGCATATTGATCTGCTGGAGAGAAAGAAAAATAACTTTTTTTTTTCTCTCATTCAGTGCTGTGAATAATTGCAATTCTGGTCACAGTGTGTTGTATAAAGGTCTTGTAGAGTCTCCTAGAGTCTATATGAATTGTGCTTCTTTCACAGTAGAGAAGAGAAGCAGCATCACATTGTACAGATAAAAACTCACTTTCAAAGGCAAAGCTATACTCTGGAAAGAACCCCGCCCCTATTCACTGAAAAGGGCTAAAAATAAAGTATAAAAGACTTAGAAAATACTGAAATTCGCTACATTAAGCATATCATGTGGCCTAGTTCAAATCAAAACTTAATTTCGCTACATTAACCGTAAGTTGTGCTTCATCGTGCACTGCTTATTATCTCACACAATGATGACACCTCAAATAACATAATTGATAATATCACTGATGACTGTAATGATGACTCCATCTAAAGAGAACACAAGTGTTCACTTCCTATTAAAAATCATTACGTACATTACAGTTTACTATCTTATCTGATTACACCTCTGACAACCTGACACATTTATCTAAGGATAGACCATGTAACAGTCACAAAACTACTGCTAGATAAGCACATCTCCTCTATCATTTGTTAACTCATCAACCATTTTATATCAAATGTACCAACGTTATATTCAAATACACACAGCATTAATTAAGTAACATTAAGTACCAACGTCCACCTACTAATATTCACTGCATAACCTACACAAAGACATCCACTATGTCACACTCATGCATCCACCATTACTACATTAAGCAAACACCAAAAAGTGCCACACAGATATTGTAAAATACAATACATGCAATTTCAAATGGCATCTCATCAACCATGATACAGACCCAGTTAATATATGGAAAGTGCCATATTGCCACACATCCCATATAAAAATGAAACCACACAACAAACAATCTGCAGTCACTCAAGCGGCAGCAAGTGCAAACAATACACCATTACAAGATCTATCATCTATTACTTTAGAATAATGCATACACCAACATACAGCCACCCGTTTAGCAACAGAAACCCATATGCCCCCTTCAGTCTATAATCACACTGACCATAACATTAACATAACCCACAATTTCATAGAAACATAAATACTTCTCCACAACAAAAGATTTATCATTGTATGGCAAAAGAAAATACATATCTGATAAATGTCTATTCGGTACTTTAAAAGAAAAAAAAATAATCAATAATGTCTGCAACTGAAAAACACCTCATCACAAAGTAGAATTTAATCCTTATCAAAAGTGATGTTAATGACAAAGTCAAAAACCAAAGGAAATAATGGACGGAGTGTTGAACATTGCAAGCACTCACCCCCAGTCAACTGATCTGGGTTTAATCCATCACCGTTCTTTAGCCCACTCTGCCACCCCAGTTCAGACATGGCCATATGCAAATCAGTCTGACCCTGTGCCTCATGGGAACAGTCCAGCCCGAACTGCCAAGCCATGTCTTCCCTGGACCGGAAACAAGCTTCCTAGGACCGGTTTCTGGCATTTGAGCCGTCTTCAGCCAGGCTTGCTTGAATCCAGTGACAAAGTGAGCAAGGGACTCACGTCTGAGCATACCCTGCCAACTTATGGCGAACAAAGCAAAAACCAAAGGAAATGATGGACGGAGTGTTGAACATTGCAAGCACTCACCCCCAGTCAACTGATCTGGGTTTAATCCATCACCGTTCTTTAGCCCACTCTGCCACCCCAGTTCAGACATGGCCATATGCAAATCAGTCTGACCCTGTGCCTCATGGGAACAGTCCAACCCGAACTGCCAAGCCATGTCTTCCCTGGACCGGAAACAAGCTTCCTAGGACCGGTTTCTGGCATTTAAGCCGTCTTCAGCCAGGCTTGCTTGAATCCAGTGACAAAGTGAGCAAGGGAAGGCATGGCTTGGCAGTTCGGGCTGGACTGTTCCCATGAGGCACAGGGTCAGACTGATTTGCATATGGCCATGTCTGAACTGGGGTGGTAGAGTGGGCTAAAGTACGGTGATGGATCAAACCCAGATCTGTTGACTGGGTGTGAGTGTTTGATTGGTTCTGATGCTCCGTCCATCACCACCCCCTTTTGTACCGTTAATGACAAAGTCATCAATGAAAACCCTAGAACAAGCAAAAATTATGACATCAATAATATCATTCAATAATATAATCTGTGATATCAATGGTGATGGCATTAGTGAGGTCAAAAGTTATGTCATTGACAATAGGTAAAGCTTTATTCGATAAAAAATATCATAAAAGCACAACATAGAGTGATAAAAAAAGGATCAAGTTAGGCAATAAAAACAACAATTGATCATAAGTACATCTAAAAAGGTTATAAAAATGGTTAAGAACAGCATATAACAGACAAAGACAAAGTGCTTGGTGACCTGGAGTTCGTTAAAGTGCAAATGGGAACAGATCGCAGAAGTGGATCAGTGTAATTAGAGGGAAGTTTTTTTCTTTCGCAACAGCCAAGCACAGCCCAAATACTTAGCAATGCCACAGACAATGGTAAGAGACGAGGTATCAGTCTGTAGGATGCGTAGCACAGTACGATAGTCACGGCTTCCGAGCATTCTGCAAATCGGACGCAACCATTTAGCTCTTGGTCTTCGATAATGGTAGCAGGCAAATAAAAAGTGGGGAATGGTCTCATTAGGTGCTGTACAGCTCGGACAGCCAACAGATGCAGGTAAAGATCCCTTCCAGCCAGCAGTCACACAATTAAGGGGGAGGGAACCAAGTCTAAAACGTACGTACAGGGATCTATCGAGTGGGGACTGGATAAAGTCGAGATATGCTTCCAATTTGCAGAAAGGCTTATGTTCGAAAAAAGCCTCGGTCAGCTTCCCCGACTTAGGATTGTTCAGCTCTCTTGTGTTTACCCAGCTCCAATAGGTTTTCTTAAGATCCTGTTTCGAAGGGGGTATCTGGGATTCCCAACAATCTTCATAGCCAATGGATTTCAATGTTTGCTTTATGTGGGTAATCCATTTTAGCCTCCTCCCAGTGTCTGCTGATATGAGATCATTTAAGCCTGCTGCGTATTTGACAAGTTCAGGGGTCCGTCGCAGTCTTGCCCAGAATAGTAAAGGTCGTAAACGTGCAATGTCCTGAATAGAATGTCTACCAAGGTCATACAGCAAGGGTTTTAGAGGGGATGATGTTGGGACAGAGATGAGATTCCTCATGAATTTATTCTCCGAGACAACCAGATCATGAATGTTTTCTTAGCCCCAAATTTCTGCCCCATACATAGAACTAGACAGTGCCTGGGCCTCGTATACCACAAGAGCCGGTGCCACAGGTCGACTAGTAGAGAGATATTGTTCTCTTATAATGGCACCGGATACCCTCTTGTGGCACAGGAGCATCTTGGTCAGATGCGAACTCCACTTCATCCCTTTTGCAATGCGTATCCCCAGGTAATCAAAAGAATCCACAATGTCTAAGGGTGTGCCATCCAGAGTGAAAGTGTATCTAAAGCGTCTCGGAGGGTTTATTACCATTAGTTTGGTTTTTTCTGTATTTATAATAAGCCCATAGGATTTACAAAAAGAGTCGAATCTATTTAGAATTCTTTGTAGGCCAGCCGGGGATTTAGAAATCAGGAGAGTGTCGTCGGCGAACAAGAGAGTGGGGATCTTTTCACTGGCCAGGACTGGAGCATCAGCTGGGACCTCTCTAAGGAAATCCACCACCCCGTTGATGTATAGGGAAAACAGGGTGGGAGCCAGCACACAGCCCTGGCGTACCCCCCTGTTCACCGCGACACTCCCTGTAAGCTGGCCCTGGGCTCCCCATCTAATATTGGCATGGTTGTTCTCATGTAAAAGCTTTAAAAAGGCAAGGATCTCATGGGGAACACCTAGTTGAAATAAGACCTGCCACAAACGTTGGCGAGGAATTAAGTCGAAAGCAGATTTTAAATCAATAAAAGCTAGATATAGGGTTCCCTTGCCTAAAACTGCCGTTTTCCAATATATCATAAAAAATCTAAAAACTTGATCCATAGTGCCTACCTTTTGTCTAAAACCTGCTTGAAAGTGTGATAAAACATCCCCGTTCTCAATCCAGCCTCTCAGTCTCATCAGGAGAACCCTGCCAACCACTTTCTGTATTACGTCAATTAGACTAATAGGTCTATAGTTGGCAGGGTCCTCCCTATTGCCCTTTTTAAAAATTGGTACCACCACCGTGGCTTTCCAGGACTCAGGTACTGTAGAACCCTTAGCTATGGCGTTCATAACAACAGAAATAAAAGAGGCCCAGGGAATTGGATCATGTAAAAGAAGATCGCCTGGTATGCCATCAGGCCCAGCCGCCTTACCGGGGGCAATACTTTTAATAGCCAAAATAGCTTCATGGGTCCCAAAATTGGTCTCTGCTGGAAACTCAATAGTAGGGGGCAAATCATCCACCACCGGAGCAGCAGAGACAGTCTCACCCTCATATATAGCAGAGAAATGGTCGAACCATTGCAGCTCCGCTATATGGTTTGGGATGCTTGTTGTTTTGGCCCTTTTGGCTCTGTTCAAAAGGTCCCAGAAAGCTGTGGAGTTCCGGTTTAGGGCCGCCTCCTTAAGTTCCTGCCAATGGTTTTCTTCCCAGTCCCGTTTGGCGACTTTCAGGGATCTCGAATAGTCTTGTCTGGCCTTGCTAATTAAATTTCTATCCTGTTTCCTTAGGGCTTTGGACAGGGTGACTCTGGCCCTTTTGCAATCTTTAGAGTACCAAGGGTTTCCGCTTTTCGTGGAGTCCACCTTGGAACGGGTTTTCTCCCCCAGAATAAAGAAATCCCCTATTTTATTGATGGTATCAAGATAAACAGAAGCTATAAGTTGGGGGTCATCCATTTTGGTGCTAGCATCGCAAAGTTCGGTATGTTTTCTAACTAGGAGCTCTTTGATTGATGCGAGCTTCTCCTCATGTTGTGAGATCCCATGCCATTTGAGGCGTCGACTACACCCTGCCAGTGATACCTCCTTGGTTGCCATTAAAGGAGGTTCATTGGCCACATTGGGTATTGTCATCCAGAGATCTTTAGTTTGTAAACATAGTGGGTTGTGATCGCTATCTATTGTGTTTTTGACAACCATATCTGTGATAAGCCCCCAAGAGTAAATATCGACAAGGATATAATCGATGCGTGATGGTGAAGTTAGCCTGTTAAAAGTGAAGGCACCGCCCTTATCGGATATAGATCTGCCATTCACTGCACGTAGGTTAAATTCTTGAGTGAGTGCATTCAGTTGAATGGCCCTTTGTGACCATTTCTTAATCGGAGTGAGCTCTAAGGGCGGGATTCCCCAAATGAGATCTGATTCACTGGACCCCAATAAATCTTCTGAGGCTAGAGGTTCAAAGGTACAGTTAAAATCTCCACAGATGATAACAGTAGAGTTCCGATCAATGAGGGTCAGTTCGTGCTCCAGAGCAGACACTGTCTGAGAGATCTGTCCCCCCGTCGAACCTCTAGCATAGATGTTAAAGAGGTCTAAGGTGGGGCCGCTATGTGAACCTTTTATTGTCAAATGGAGAAGATCGGGGGAAACATTATTATGGCGCTGAACCTGCCAATTGTGCTTGATATTTACCCACACATGTAATCCCCCAGATGGACGACCTTTCCCTGAGCTGAGGGCCGGTAGATAGTATGTAGAATACCCTGATTTATATAGGGGGATTGTGCTCCATGTTTCTTGGAATACACATACGTCAAATACGCCAATAAAATCATGCCATTCCGGGATCAGGAGCTTTTTAGGAAGCCCCGCAACATTCCATGACACAAGATTAAGAAGGGGCATAGCCTTGACGTGTGTAATGGTGGGCTGGGTATTAGGGAGCATCTCACAGGTCAAAGAGGGCAATGAGAGGGGAGGTGGACTTCCAGGGGGTGTAATAATATGATTAGGAGCAATAATAGCCAGCTCCACAGAACGAGCCCCAGGAGAAAGATTTTGGACCAGTCAGTCTACCCTATTCAAGTTGGAATCGTTGCTAGAAATCCTCTTTCTACCCTCTGGTACAGGGTCGCTTGGAATCCAAAGCGGGGTACGCCTTATCTGGATATCAGAGTGGTTTGGGGCTGAGGTACGATATTCGAGGAGCACCAGATTCTCGGCCAGGATGCTATTAGAAAATGTAAGCTCAATACAATCAGATTGACTAGTGTAATGAGACAGTCTTCTGGCCTTGATAATGTCTTCGTGGATAATAGACCTACAGCCCCTAACATGCCTGACCCAGTGTATAGCTTTGTTTGTGAGGGAATCCTCATTTTCATAAGATTGATTATTAGTGAGTCTAGGTACCCCAGCCATATAAACTATGGTTGGGTTAGACAACAAACCATCTGTAATAGGATTTAGAGCAGTGTTACCTCCAGAACAAAACACAGACCTCTGAGTACTGGGTCTTAGGGATCCAGTTCCTACAGCTGAATGTGTAGTAGGAGTGGTAACTTTGTGTATTCTCTGGTTGTTCATAGAGTCCCTATACGATGGTATGCTACGACTAGTAGAGGGCAGAGGTGGTTTTCTGATGGGATTAATCGTGTCACAAGCTGGATCATTAGCCCTGTGTGTGATTGGCAAAGGGCCGGTCTGTACGGAAATTAGAGGTACAAGTGGTGTTGGCACCCCAGGGCTGCTATGGGTTTTAGACTGCATAGGGATTGATAGAACCCTCTTACTCAGTTCCGTAACTATATCCTTCAGGGATACTATCTCGGATAATAGTTGATCGATTTTCTGTTCCAGCGAAACCCCCCGCGAGCTTGGAGTCTGAACTGCTTTAGAGGGCAAGGGACCAATCACTTGGGATGCAGATGTTTCCTCCTCTAAGCCTTCCAGAATAGCAAACCTATTAGAACATGTAAGCTTGTGCTGAGTAATGGGAGAGGGGGATTCAGTAACAGATATAGGGTCTAGAATGATCGGTTTGTCTTTCTGGCAGGACTCATAATCGTGGGATATAGGTGTGAGGGGGGTGGGTGCTGTAGGTGGGGCTTCCCTAGATTTGGTAAACATACTTGGGATCTTGCGAGTGCAGGTACTAGGGGACAAATCTTTTGCGGGGTCCCCTATGATAGAGGAAGCAGAGCTAGATTCCTCTAATATAACTTGGCAGTTGTCAACAATGGCTTCGATCCTATCTAGAATGCAGTTGCCTGCTGCATGATTAACTTTTTTAGCTTTCTTTCCCTTTTTTATGACGCTGCCCCCACCTCCTTCCATAGATTTCCTTTTGGCCATATTACAATCGCAAGGAGAATGATGGATGACAACAATACCAGGAACCTAGACAAGATATAAAGCCAGAGGGCAATATACTACAACAATACTTAATTCAGACTCTCACAATGGGTGATGCTGCATAGTATGTATTTGTCACAATGTTTGTATGGGGGTAGAGAGGTCACAACGGCACAGTACCTTGGTGGGCCTGCTGGCACGAATGAGGGATGGCCCAGCCCTGCCTCCTCCTGCCCCGGACGGCCACAGACGGCCCGCCCTCTGCCCGGGCTCAGCCCGGCGCCGCCCGCGCGCATCCGCGAGGCGGAGGAAGCTGCCCTCTTTTTCAGCTCCTCCGGCGCGGGAATCTGGCAGTGGGCGGAGACTCAGGGCAGCTGGGATTTGTGGTCCGCACCGCTCCGCGGCCGCGCGATGTAAGGCACGGCGGCGGGTGCAACCAGGACTGCAGGGCTCTGCTACGGTGGTATCAGGTAGGCACAGGGACGACAGCGGCTCCGTAATGCTTCCCCGCTCCCCAGTGGGAGCTGCCCTCTTTTTCAGCTCCTCCGGCGCGGGAATCTGGCAGTGGGCGGAGACTCAGGGCAGCTGGGATTTGTGGTCTGCACCGCTCCGCGGCCGCGCGATGTAAGGCACGGCGGCGGGTGCAACCAGGACTGCAGGGCTCTGCTACGGTGGTATCAGGTAGGCACAGGGACGACAGCGGCTCCGTAATGCTGACAATATTATTTGTAATGTGATCAGTAAGGTCAAGTCATGACATTCAATCAACCTTCCGCTGTGGTCAAACCCTACTATGGAAGGACTTTAGTCAAACCCATCAGGTATTACCTCAGGTCAGTCACTTTACTAAACCACCTGCATTGATCAAATTCACATTGTGAATAGCCTTCGACTGCATAGAGCACAGGTTAGCTGCAGGCCTTTGACATTACAACCAACCATGCTTGGATGATTAAACCCATTGTGTGTGGACTCTAGCCTCATGCAATCGAGGTTAGCAGCATAGTGTGGCTTGTTCCTAGGCCAAGTGATTAATGCTCTATGGGGGATTAACCCCACCTACATTCAATCAATCAGGGATTTATAGAGCATGGCCACTCACCTGTGAGAGTCCAAGATGCTGAGACGTGGTGAGGGGGGCTGCTGATTCAACTGGGGGCTAGGGTTCAGTTGAAAAGCCAAGTCTTGAGATCCTTCTTGACTTGGGTTAGGGTCGGGGATTGGCTTAGGTGGAGGGGCAGGGTGTTCCAGTCTTGGTGGCAGGGTAGAAAAAGATCTTCCTCCGGTTCTGGTCTTGTGGATCTATGGGATGGTGGTCAAGGCCAGATGAGCGAAGCAAAGGTGTCTGGCAGGTATGTGGAATGAGAGGCGGTGGTTCAGATATATTCATTCTGGGTTGTGTAGGGCTTTGTAGGCATGTGTGATGAGCTTGAATGTGATTTGTTTGTTAACTGAGAGCAAGTGGAGTTCTCAAAGGTGTTCGGTGATGTGGCTGCAGCGAGGGATGTTGAAGACCAAACTGGCTGCGGCGTTTTGAATATTCTGTAGTTTCCTTAGGAGTTTCTGGGTGCCGCCGGTGGAGAGTGCATTGCTGTAGTTGAGTCTGCTGGTAATGAGAGTGTGGGTGGCCCTCTTTCTGGATTTGGTGGGGATCCATCTGAATGTCTTTGGAAGAAGGTGGTGTGGAAGTAAGATGAGGGCATGGCATTGTTCTGGCAGTTAATTGTCAGCGAGGAGTCCATTATGATGCCGAGGATGTGTGTATGGTCCATGCGGGTGGGGGGGTTCCCAATGTGGTGGGTCACCAGGTGTCACCACAAGCTGAAGGGGTGGGTCCCAAGATGAGTACTTATGTCTTGTCCGAGTTAAGTTTGAGGCAACTGTCTTTCATCCAGGTGGCCACGGCCTTTATTCTGCTGTGGAAGTTGACTCTGGTGGAGGTGGGTTCGTTGGTGAGGGAGAGGATCAGCTGGGTGTTTTCATCTTAGGAGACATTTTCAAATCTGTGGTTCCTGGCAATGAATGCGAGAGGGGCCATGTAGACGTTGAAGAGGGTGGGGCACAGGGAGGAGCCACGGGGCACTCCACACCCAATCTCTGTGGGTTCTGAGAGGAACGGAGGTAGTCTGACTCGCTGTGTTCAACCAGTGAGGAAGGAGTGGATCCAGTCCAGGTCATTGTCGCAGATGCCGGCGTCGTGGAATCTCATGATTAGGGAGCGGATGTCTTTGGTGGTGGTGAGGAGGGTGGTCTAGGTGCTATGGTTGCTTCAGAAGCCATATTGAGAGATGTCTAGGATGTGGATGGCTTTGATGAACTTGGACAACTGGGCGTTGGGAGCCTTTTCTGTAACTTTGGCTGGGAAGGGGAGCAGGGAGATAGGTCTGAGGTTTTTGAGATCTGGCGAGTCTGCGGATGGCTTCTTATTTATTTATTTATTTATTATGCAACTTATAACGCGCAGACTAAACCCGAAGGTATCAAGGCGCCTATCAAAATCAATAAACAATAAACAGAATATACAAAGCACCACTACGGGAATGCACGTGTAAAAAGGTGAGTCTTAAGCGCGGATCTAAAAGTTTGCAGAGAGGGACTGGATCTTACTTCCAAAGGGAGGGCATTCCACCACTTAGGTGCCAGGAAGGAAAAGGCCTTGCCTCCCCATCTTGCTTTTCTGACCCGGGGTACAGAGAGGAGAAGTTTGAGACTGGAGCGAAGATTTCTACTGGGGTTATGCCGAGAAAGAATAGATCCCATGCTTGTAGGGCTGGGTTTAGCTAAGGCTTTATACACCAGGCACATGGATTTGAAAAGGATCCGGTATTCAACGGGGAGCCAGTGCAGTTGTTTTCGGGCTTCGGTGGCAGAGGCACGTTTTGGTAGGTCAAGAGCCAATCTCGCTGCCGCGTTCTGGACCACCTGCAAGCGCTGTAGAAGACTCTTGTTCAGCCCTGCATACAGCGCATTGCAGTAATCCAGTCGCGAACCCAAAAGAGCGACAGCAAGTTGCTTTCTTGCCTGGGGTGACAAAAAGTGCCTGATTTTCCTCAGAATGTGGATAATCCCCCAGCAGGTCGAAACAGTCCTGTTGACCTGTTGGCACATACTAAGGTTGGGGTCGATCATAACTCCCAGGTTTTTTGCTGACAAGGTGGGCTCGGGACATACGCCCAGCGAGTTCGGCCACCACTCCGCCGACCAGATCGGTTCCTTTCCTCCAAAGACCATCACCTCCGTCTTCTCCCCATTCAATTTTAGTGAATTGTGGATCATCCACTGGCCAACTGCCTCCATGCAAGATCTAAAATTGGCGGCAGTTGATGTAGCTGGCTGGGAGAGAGAGACTAAGATCTGGGTGTCGTCCGCGTAGGAAACTACCTCCATCCCAAAAGATCTAATGAGTCTGGCAAGGGGGGTCACATAGATATTAAAAAGGGTAGGACTGAGCGCTGACCCTTGAGGGACCCCACATTGCACAGACAGGGAGCAGGGGGTTGATCTCAACATGTTTCTAGTTGTCTGAGAAGTTGTCTGAGAAGGTGGTGGTCTCAATGGAGCAAGAGATGGTGTGGCGTATCTCAAAGGCAATGGAGGTGGTTGCTCTATGGCAGATATGGTGCAGGCATGGGTCAGAGGGAGCTCCATAGTGGATGCTCTTTATGGTCTTGAGTGAGCCATCTGAAGTGAACGGGGCCCAATTGAGCAGTAATTGTAGGCGTACATCATTCGTTGGGTGCGGTGGTGTTGGGCATGGTGGGAGAGTCTTGGTTGTCAAAGCTGCCATAGATCTGCCTGATCTTGTGGTGGAAGAAGGTGCTGAGTTTATTGCAGAGGTCTTGGGCGGGTGGGACGTCTGTGGTCTCACAGTTGGGCCGGGCAAACTCCTTGACAATGGCAAAGAGTTATTTGCTGTTGTGTGTGTTGGCGTTGATTCTGTCTTGGATGGCCATTTCCTTTGTGGTCTTGAGGAGGAGGTGGTGGGCAGAGATGGCAGTTTTGAACGTTGAGTGGGGTTCCAGGGCTTTGTTGTTCCTCCATCTCTTCTTGGGTCTTCTACAAATGTTTCTGGACTCATGGGGGGCGGGAGTGAACCAGCTGGCTTTCTTGGAGTGTTGCTTGCCAGTTGCATTCTTGAGGGGTGGCAGAGTGTTGGTGCAATTGGAGATCCATCGGTGAAGGTTGCATGCGGAGGCATTAGCCTTGGTTGATGTTGGTGGTGTAGAAATGATGAGGGAGGCGGTGAGATGTTTTTTGGTGGCCTTGTTCCAGCTACAGTGAGGGGTCAGTGCAGGCCATGGTGATGGTGGGTTTGGTGAAGGTGAAATGCACACAGTGGTGGTAGGTCCAGAGGAGTTCAGAGGTATGGCTGTAGTTGATGTTTTTGATGGCGAACAAGACATGGTCGAGGGTATGTCCTGCTGCATGGGTTGGATAGGTGATTAGCTACATGAGTCTGATGGTGGTGAGGTTCTCAAGAAGGGATGCAGTGTTCTAGTCGTTGGGGTTGTCCAGGTGAAAGTTGAGGTCACCAAGTAGGACATACTCATTGGATGCAGGAATCTGGGTTGTGATAAAGTCGATGTTGATGTTGGTGAAGGGCGGGCGGGACCAGGAGGTCTGCAGACAATGGGACCATGGAGGGTTGGGTTGGGATTGGTCTGGACCTGGAAGTGAAAGTGTTCCATAGTTATCATTGGGTTGTCCAATTGGGTCGTCAGACGGAGAGTGTTTTTGAGGATACTGGCAGTGCCTCCTCCTGGTCAGTTGGTGCGGAACTTGTGGGTTATCTTGTAGCCATTGGGGATGGCAGTGGCAATGTCCAGGCCAGTGCTGGGGTTCGTCCAGGTTTCCATGAGGAAAGCAATGTCGGGAGAGACGGAGTCGAGGAGAGCCCAGATTTCTGTGGCATGTTTGTGAAGGAAGCGCGTATTGAGGAGGATGCAGCTGAGCCAGTTAGGTGCACTGTTGGTACACCGGAGGAGCTGTGGTGTGGTGGTGGGTGAGGGTGCTGTTGCAGCTCAGCAGGAGAAAGGTCCTTCAGTGACGCAAGGTGGCAGGCAGTGTGGCGTCCGGTGTTAAGGGTCAGTAGGGGCCTGGCATCATACTAGCAGGTTGACCAGCTGATAGACCTGGCAGCCTTAGGTAGTCTTCCCCAAGCCTTTTCCCTTTTTCCCTCCACTTTTTGCTGTATTCTTTTTGTTGGCCATGGGACTCTGAGCATGTTACCACTGCTAAGCAGTGCTAAAGTGCAAGTGCTTCTCCCCTAAACATGGTTTCATTGACCTATCCACAATTAGTATATTTAATGTATCTGTAGGTACCTAGTAGAGTGAACTATCTGTACCCAGGGTCAGTAAATTAAATGCTAATAGTGTGCCTGCAGCACTGATTCTTCCACCCATACAAGTACCCCTTTCAGTATGTCTCAGGCCTCCCACTGCAGAGCATGTGTGTGCAGTTAAACTTCCATATCGACTTGGCATTCAAACCCCCTTGCCAAGCCTTAAATTCCCCTTTTATTACATATCAGTCACCTCTAGGGTAGGCCCTAGGTATCCCATATGGCAGGGTGCTGTGTAACTAAAAGGTAGGACGTGCTTTCAAGTTTTGCATGTCCTGGTAGTGAAAAACACCTAAATTTGTTATTCACTACTATGAGGCCTACCGCTCTCATAGATCAACATTATGAATTCCTTAGTACACTTTCAAGATGTAATTCCTAATTGGGAAGGAGTGGCTCTGTCATGTTTAACATCATTACTATTTTAGAAATGACACCTTGTAGAAATATGGCACTCTTTCTGCTCTTAAAGCTCTGTGTGCCTGCAGTCTGTCTCCAATACATGTCTGGGGTGGGTGACAGCTGGGCTTTCCCTCTAGAAAGCCACACACAAAAGAACGGTAGGTGTGACTGAGTGCCCATCTGCATCCTGATTGCTCATCCTGGGCAGGATGGGAGGGAGAAGCTGACATACCTCAATGGGCAGTGTCTTTGCCACACACAAAGGGTTGATTACACTCCCTGTAGAGAGTCTGGAGCTAGGGCTGGGAAGTATAAATCTCTGTGCATTTCACAGCCCCTCTTTGGAGTCACCTCCATTTCAAAGGCAATGGGTATAAGTACTGGGTCTCTGACTCCATCAAATCACACACTTCTGGACCTGTAAAGAAACTCTGCCAGGTAGGACAGCTGTGCCCTGACAAGGACTGTCACTCTGCCACACTGCTTCTCTGGAAGAACTGCTTTACTGCTGTGCTGCCCTGCTGTCTGCTGCCCTCTACCCCTGCTGAGGATGAACTTGACTCTTGCTTGAACCCAGAGTGATATACAAGGGCATGCTTGATAGCATCCTTGTTTGAGACTTAGGGATATCAACGTCTCACCTCCTGCGCCTGGTCCATTGGAAGTTGATTCTTGTGCTTGCTCCGTTGGAGCTAAGGCATCCTCTGCTGCATGAAGCAGAATTGCCACATCACAGCTGTTGCAGGAACAGACCGGGGGCATCACACTCAGAACCAGCACATCACCCTAAGAAACGATGCATCGAATCGCCGGCACTAAAGCGTGAGTAGGTCAACAGTTCCCCTTGACTTCATCAAGAAACTGCGGGCATTGGCTTTGGAACCAATGCATCTCAGCTTCAATGCTTCATCTTTGGACCGGTCACATTGCTACCATTGTGTGGAGAAAATTGGTGTATCACCCTAACTACAGCAATCAACACCGACACCCCACTTAACTGCGACCTAGCATTTCACATGCGACTAGGATCAAGGTACTTTGTTGAGTGTGCCTTGCGTGACTCCTGTATCCAGTCCTCAGTCCATTGTGATGATCCTGTAATCTTGACTTTGCCCAGGTCCAGCACAACCAGATGACCCCCATAGGCACTTCCTGCTTCTAAGCATTATTTTTACTTTCATTTTTTTAAATTTAATTTCTTGGCTTCTACTTATTGGATTTTCGTCATTTTGGTCTTGTTTTATTTATAAAAACATAATCTATTCTTGGAAACTGGTGTGGAGTCTTTTTGTGTTTTCACTCTTATGATTTGCTTTTTAAGTTCAGCTTGACTGTTGTGTGCCAAGAGCACAGGTTAATTTAGGGTGTGTATCTGACTTACCCTGACTAGGATTGTGGTTCCTGCTTAGACAGAATGCATACCTCTGCCAACCAGAAACCCAAATTCTAACACTGGTGGCAGCGGTGGGATAGGACTTGTTTGTGCAGTGCCACATAGTGACTTAGTGTACACAACTTCTCCATATCTAGACCAATTCAAACCAATTCTCCCTAATTGACATCTTAGATTTTTCCAAAAGTCATTTTGCCCAATTCTCATTTTTTCTTCTATGTATGTGGCCTTACCAGGCAAGGTGGAATTACAGATGGCCCATCTGGGGACTTACACAGTAGTCCAGCTCAAAGAGAAGAGGCTGTGCATCGAGGAGAGTGCCAAGAAGGCAGATGTTCAAACAGCCATAAGAGCATGGGCAGTAGTGCGCCAGACAAATCCAGATACTGAGGAGGAAGGGTCAGAGTCTGAGGAGGAGTTGGAGTTGGAGCAGGACCTGGCTGGAGGTCTTGTCATCAAGCCTTCTGAGGTGGGGGTAACATTCTTCCAGGACTGGAAGTCCATCCAAGAGCAGGCAGCAGTGTATCTTCTAGAACTCTGTCCCCAGTGGAGCTGGAAGACAGGAGGGAGGAGAGGAAACTAAAGCTAGAGCTTGCAAAATTGAAGATGGAGAAACAGGAAGTTCTAAAAGAGAAAAATATGGCCATGGAGGAGAGGAGGATGGCTCATGAGTGGAACCTGAAAGAGCTGGACATCAGAGCCATGCAAGTGAAGTCCAGCAGTAGTGGTGGAAGTGTACCCATAGTGTCCTCCGCACAAGAGACGGGTCACATGCCAAAGGATTTGGTACCTAGTCTTTTTGTAGGGGATGACATAGACAAGTGGTTCTCTGTCTAAAATATGGCTAAACAAGGTTCCTAAGGAGTTCTGTGAGGGTAGTCTGTGGAGATACATGCCCACAGTAGGTAGGGGCACACTCCTTACAATGAAGGTATAAGATCAACCTGTACACCCTCATGAAGGCAATTTTGGTTAGTAAGTTTGGTCTATCCCCTGAGAGGTATAAGCAGAAGTTCTGGAGTGGCCACAAGATTTCCACACAAATATGGGTAGATTTTCTTGACTATGTAACCAAGGCACTAAAGGGCTGGTGAGGGGCAGCAAGGTTGATGATTTTTCTGTGCTGTACAACTTAGGTTTGATCGAGCACATGCCAGATACTTGTTTTTGAGAGCTGTGCCAACACCTAGTGAACAGCAAGCTGACTGACTCAGGAAGTCAGTTGAGGAGGTGGACATCTGGGTGAGCACCAGAGGGTCCAAGAAGGCATCTAGAGGGGGCTTCCAAAAGGGTGGCCTGTGTTGTCACCAGAAAGAGGGGAGGAAGAAAAAGAAAGAGTTCTCTCAAGGCCCCCAAACCAACTCACAGGGGAAAGGGTCCCATTCCCAATCTGGCCATCAGAACACAAGCTTCCATGACAAGAGTCTGCCAAAGAATCCCAAATGCTATGAGTGTTTTGAGAACGCTCTACAAGGGGTCTACAGGGGCTCTACAAGGGGGATCCCAAGTGCCCCAAAAGACTACAACCTCCCAGTGGATTTAAGACACCAGTGGTGGTTAGCAGAAGGCATAGGGAGGAGTTTGTCCCAGTAGGTGGGCAGGGAGTTCAGTGAGGTTATCCTAGTGCTCCTGGGTGACAGTTAGGTCCTTCCTAAAATCCATGTGCACTCAAATACTGGACAGTATAGGCAATAGGTGTCCCTTCCTGCAAAAAACAATTATTCATCAATGGAGATGTTCTACTTCTATGTGTGCTGCAGAATGCAGCACACATAGAAGTAGCTATTAACTATTAACAATTGTTTATATGCAGGGAAGGACACCTTCCTGCACAAAAACAATCATCCCTGCATTGCAGGCACACTTTCAAAATGGCACAAGGGTATCTGCACTGGCGCTAGGCAGCTATCTTTAGTGTTGGCACAAGGGAAATCACAGCAGTGAACCATATTCTTGTGAATAGGGCGCATCCCAGCATTTTTGAAATGATGCAGTGCAGTGCTGCACAATTGCTTGCAGCACTATGCTGAATGCTTTCCTAGTAAATTTACCTCTAGAGACCAGCCAGGAAGTAATGAAGCAATGGTATGCTCAAACAGCTACCCCTGAGGAATTTCAACCTGGACAACATGTGTGGGTGATTGAACCTGTGGAGGCCAGGGTCCTCCAAGACCCTCTGACTGGGCCCTATAAAATAGTTGAGAGGATGAGTAGGTCACCTTCCTGGTAGACCTCAAGACCCCCAGGCACCCCCACAGGGTGCTCCGTATCAACCGTCTCAAACCACACTTTGAGAGGTATGAGCTCACCATGTTGTTGATGACAGATGGAGGGGAGGGTGAAGGGACTGAACCTTCCTGATCTCTTAGTCTCCAAATAGAAGGATGGGTCAGTGTGTGGAAATATGGATTTTTATGGTCGGTTATGTCCCCTATCTTGGACCCCAACGGTTTCATGTATAAATCACAAGTACATGTATGTTCCCTCCAGTACCAGTTATGAAGACGCAAACACATGTGCGTCCACCGTCAACATGTCCTCTTTCAGATTCGCCATGAATGGGCCGGATATTCTATTCCTAAGTATGAAAGGCCACCGGCTTTATATGGTTCATTTATCCCATTTTATAGTCCAGGCGAGTAGGCCCGGATTCTGCCACCAAGCCTTTTCTGCCTTCTGCCTCTGAAAGCTCCAGTCTGAGCCTGCATCTGTGACCATGAACTTTGTCTTACTCCCTGCGCGGCTAACGGTGCCTGACTCGGCCTGTCTGCCTGCCTGCCAAGAACTGTATTTCACCTTCAAGATTATCTGCTCTGCTCCGCTCCTCATCCGATGCATTCCTGTCTAGTAGTTTAGGTAAACATTCCTCCAGCTACCGTGCAAAGGACCAGGCCTCGCTGCCCTCATGCAAGTAATTCATAGCCCTGTTACCATGGAATATTCCTACCCCCTCGCATCTAGTGTAGACACTTAGACGCTTGTACACGCACTAACAGTCAGTATAGTCAGTATAGAATAAGATTCTATCCTAAGAGACCTCTCTTTGTGGATAACACAGTTCCTTAAACATAGGATATTAGATATGATTTGGGATTAGGTTGACATAACCCCAGACTTCTGTCTCCACATGTAGAGCTAAATGTCAAGTCCCCTTCACCCTCTAGTTACACGTCAATCACACGTCATGCAGCTGCGCGAGCATCTCTGCCAAGTATTTTTGCTGACATTGCGAAATTCTTTCATGGAACCACCCATTTATGACATCATATCTAATGACGCTCTTTAGTTACGCCTAGTTACACCCATTTTAGTTACGCATGTATGCTTTTATCTCTGTTTTCAACTGTTACGCCTCCTGCATCTGTTTCACTGTAATGCCTTTTCTATAAAAATGATTACTTGTCAATAATGTATTGTTCCTTCCTTCCTGAACTTTCGTGGTGATGGAATAGAAGGCCCATAATTCGAATTATGTTCCTTTGTATAGGAATAAAACCCGTTCTGAACCTCTAATACCACGGATTCTGCCTCTTATTTTACTGAGCTATTATTATAGATTTTCCGCATCAAATTAAGTCCCGGTAATTAAATTATTTACCACATAAATGGCGCCCGAACAGGGACACTTTCTCATCTCACGCGCCGGAGGTGCGTTGCAGGCCCGGTCTCCTGTCACAGCTGGACGGACAACAACGCGTACCCACAGGATTTCCTGTATCTCCCTCCTGCCGAGCGGGGGTAACTGAGGCTGCGATCAACACCCAGACGAGGCGGTGAGAAGTGCGAAGTATCCCGACCAGAGCCTAGCTGAGAGAGCAAGATCCGAGGTATACAGAGGCCCACCAGGTTCCGAAGTTCCGAAGTTTCGAGTCCGAGTCCAGTTCAGTTCAGTTCCGAGGCTTTCCGTTCCGAGCTACCCGGTGAGTACCATTATCGGGGAGGCGTTCTGACGTGCACATAGGTTGTGCCGGTCAAGACGGGTTTGGGTACACAAATCCGGTCTGCACTGTTTCAGCAGTGTATCTGTACTGTTCAGCAGTATATCAAGTATGTCTAGTATATAATTCAGAATTACCTAGTTAGTGTCGAGGATTATGCTTAGTGACTAGATCCCTAAATGGCCATCATTGTTGTTCATTAAATATTAAATGTTAAATGTTTTAAATACGTTCTGCATATTGTGGTGTGAATGACTGTTCATTATTGTGTTTTGTTGTATTAAACGTGTTCAAAATTAGGTATCAGATCAGTTCCCAATATGCCGCTCTTTTCGAAATTAAGACAGATCAAAACTAGAAAAGGGGTACTCGAAGAAGCTGTTCCCATTCCTCCTAGGGACACTCCAGGGTACTTCATGTATCATAAACATGGCCTAGACGCCATATTATTTCTTGATTTATGGGTAGACTACACCAAGGAATTACCAGAAAGTCAGAGGTGGCCCGCAACTGGGACCTGGGATGCAGATTGCATCATGAAAGTAGAGGAAGAATTATGGAAAAAGAAAGCTAGACAATCACAGAAAGATGCCATTGAATTATGGCGTAAAGAATCGTATAGACGTACAGAAAAAGCACGTAGACAGGAAGAGAAGAGTAAGGAGAATTCAAATAGAGTCCGAGAAAATCTATTAATTGAAGAAGGTACTCGAGTAAAATCAGAACAAGTAGACAGGCAAAGAAATGCCCTTATGAATGGTATGTATCCTCTTCTGGCCGAAGGGTTACCTAAGGCTACTCTGGAGATACCAAAAGACTTGCCACCTCCGTTGTTTCCGATAAAAGCACATCCCAAAGGGCATCCCAGAACCGCAGAAGATGTTTTCCTTTCCTCTTATTTAGACGACGCAGCTCCCGAGTATGCTAATGCTGCACCACATAGACCGCCTGCCGAGGGGGTTCAACGCCAAGACCCTCCGTCTGTACCTCCGCAACAACAAACTCCGACACAAGTTCCGGCCAGCACATCTGTTTCTACAGCTGTACCCACACCTATGGTTGCTATATCACGTTCAACGAATCCTTTCACACCCAGCACCCCAGGCGGTGCTACAGGAGGTACAACAAACATTTTTTCCACGCCACCCAGAGTAAATAAACTTTCCTTTCAAGAATTAGCTCACCAACGTACGCCCAAACTAGTAACTCCCGACACACTTAAGGAACTTCTAATAGATTGTAGATATGACCCTGTGCCCGGCAAAAAGGATGAAATGCTGCTGGCCTCATTACGTATCCGACGAGCTGCAATATATTTAGGGAGGCTACCAGGAATGACTTCACATTTAGAAAATATATATCATTTTGTCCAGTCAGGGCGAGATTCTGAAAGTATTAATAGAGCCATGGAGTACCAGAAAGTGGAGATACAGGGAGAACTGTTACGTTTCCTCATAAATTGTGTGGTCAGAAATCAAGACCGACCAGGGGTAAATCCGGAAGAAATGCAAATTCTTACCACATGGAGTCGGAATATATCAGAAGGGAGACATGATAAACGATTAAGTATAATAGCTATGTGTCGAAAGATCCGCAAAGAAGTAGAACGAATACACGAAGAAAGATTAGCAGTAGACCAGCCTGAACAAACCGAAGAGGAGGAAGAAATAGAACTGCCCCCAGGACAGTTAGAAACTATGGCCTATGTAGGTAGAGGAAGATCTTGTAATAATACTAGATGCTTTACTGATCCGATACGTCCAATACGTCCAGAAAATAACAGAAATTTCCAAACCCCTATAATAAATATAAGGTCCCCCGAACATTCGTTCCAAGCCGCTGACAAATTACTCCGAGAACGAAGGGGTTATCATATACTCGATTCTATGGACGAACAAGAATTAGCCAGGTCAGCCGTTCACTGGGTTGACAGTCCCGGAAAATATAGTGATGATACACTAGCACACACGTTTTTGAACTTCACCCCAGATGAACAGCGTTTAGCTGGTATCTATATGATTCAACAACTCCTTATATTATATAAAAGCCAACACTCCGATCCTGGCCCCTTACCTGATATATTGACTGAATTACTCACGAATAAATGGAGAGGTTCAGGTACTGAGTTAATTAGAGAAATACTAGAATCCAGAAAGCAGTACATTCTTTTTGTATGCCCCGAACATGTCTCACTGCCCATCAAGGAAAGAACGACGTATTATATGGATAGACAGAATCCCTTACGCGAAGTGCACCCGATAAAAGGTGATGACAACCAGTTTAAACGTGTGTTTGTATACACACCCATATCTAAAATGGAACTATTAGAAATGAAGAAAGTGGTACCCAGTCATGACAAAGACCCAGCGGGTTTCCACCGTGAAATTAAAGACATGTTGCTCATGGGAGAGTATACCTATCCCGACATTATGAAAATATTAAAGGTATTAATGCCTGCGGGCATTTATGAAAAACTCAAAGAAAAGGATTGGGAGGTGGGAGACCAAAAGTTAGATTGGACAGCATTAGAAAACGAAGAAATAGCTCGAGGTCCAGGTTTAGGGCTTGGGGAAAAGACCAAAATACTACCAGGTTTACTAGTACAGGTACTGCCACGTTTATTAACTACGAAAAAGGAAGACTGGGGTGCAATCTCAGCCTGTAAACAAAAGCAAGATGAAGACACTAGTGACTTTTATGCCCGATTCGAAAAATGTTTTGGTATAAATAGCGGAATAAAAGCAAGTAGCGAATCTTATCCACATCTGTTTGTGACAAAATTAGTTGAAAATGCCCTGCCCCAAGTTAAGAATAGAGTATTGAAATTCGAGAGTACCTGGCAAGGTAACACTCCGTCACAAATGTTACAAATGCTACAGTACCATCACAATAGAATTAGAGAGGAACAAGAACATGAACAAAGACGCATGAAAGACACGAAAATGAAAATGCTAGTTTCCCAGACAGTTCCAGCTGACGGTCATAAAAAGGGTATGACACAGTCCAGTGTTTCAGCAGGTTCTGTAAAGGGGACATGCAACTATTGTAAACAGCCAGGTCATTATGTACACGATTGTCCAGTTTTAAAACATAATATCGCCATAGGTAATACAAAAGAAAGACCACGGCCACTTAGACAGGATCAGAACCAACAAGGAGCTCCGCAGCATGCACAGGCCATGCCAGCTCCGCAACAGTCTATGCCAGCTCCACCACCGCAGCCTATTGCTGCCACACCAACAACGACACGACAAATGTACCAGACTGCACAGTATGACTATCCTGATTATCAACGATACTCATGAAACAGCCTAGAGAGGGAAGTTGGCTTACCCCTTATCGAGGTCCCTGTAGATCAAGAAGGACCTTATGTACACAGTGAACTATTAGGCCAAGATAGAAAATTTTTACTTGATACAGGGGCAAGCCGAACAACCATAAAACGTAGTGAAGTTCCAGGGGCACCCCTCTCAGGCTCACAGAATATTTCCCTTGGTTTTTCAGGAAAACCTATCATTAACGAAGTATCACAGCCTCTTCCACTTACGATTGGTCCTTTGACACGAACTACAGATCTATTGCTTACTAAATCATGTCCAGAAAACCTGTTAGGTATAAAAACATTGAAAGCTCTAGGAGCTATAATATGTTGTTCTCCGGAAGGAGTAAGATTGTTTTTACGTGATTTCAAAGGGCACTATGTGTCCCGAGACATGGATCACCGACTGCGGACTTTACCCACACATTTATGGGCGCAAGGCCCTACAGATGTTGGTTGCATGAACATTACACCATATCGAGTCACACTAAAGACAGGAGTGGTACTACCACGTATGCGACAATACAAGTTACCACCAGATGCTGTATTGGCTTTACTGCAAATCATTGACGAGCTTATTACCCAAGGAGTGGTTGTGGAAACCGACTCCAATATATGTAATTCCCCGATAATTCCGATTCTTAAACGAACTGATCCAAAAGCCCCGCCAGTATATCGATTGGTTATTGATCTGCGCGAATTAAATAAATGTATTGTACCACAATACCCCATAGTTCCAGACATTTCTTCATTACTGACAGCCATTGATTCCGAAGCAACATTCTTTACTGTAATTGATCTCAAGAATGCCTTTTTCAGCGTCCCAATAGATCCGGAAAGCCAATACTTGTTCGGATTTAGTTTAAATGGACGAAGCTTTAAATTCACACGCGCACCTCAAGGATTCACAGAAAGCCCCAGCATCTATAGCCAAGCACTGAAACGAGAACTTGACAGTATCCACATGCCAGTCAACACTGCCCTGCTTCAATATGTCGATGATCTGCTGATCACCGCTAGAAGCGAACCTGAATGTGAAAAAGCTTCACTGACGGTTTTACAATTTTTGGCCGAAAAGGGGCACAAGGTGTCCCCTTCTAAGCTGCAATTCTGTGTCCAGCGAGTTGTTTACCTTGGGCACTCGCTGTCCAAGGAGGGAAGGCAGCTTACACCCGACCGCATACAGTTAATTGATAACATGTCAGTACCCAAGACACAAAAGGAGGTGCGGGCTTTTATAGGCCTCACTTCATATTGTAGGCAGTGGATCCCTCAGTATGCATTTCTAGCAAAACCACTCATTCAGTTGACAACACAGGAGGCGGCCACATCGACTGTCCTCCCTTGGACTCAAGAACATACACACGCCTTTGAAAGCTTAAAGAAAGCTTTATGTCAAGCACCTGTCCTAGCAACACCATGTTACAGTAAACAGTTTACACTCTTTGTTACAGAACGCGAAGGTACTGCCTTGTCAGTACTCACACAGGAACAAGCAGGAGCACACAAACCATGTGCTTATTTTTCTAGTACATTAGATCCCGTAGCTCAGGCTCTGCCTGCGTGCCTGAAATCAGTGGCAGCGACAGCTTTAGCAATCAGACAAAGCGATGCCATAGTGTTAGGACATCAATTGACAGTACAAGTACCACACGCAGTAGAAGTTCTCTTGAACCGCACACAGACACAACACTTGACTATAGCGAGACTCACCGGTTACAAACTGACATTGTTTCAGCCACACATAGAAATCAGACGTTGTAGTACATTGAATCCTGCCACACTTTTGCCAGTAAACGGAACAGACCCACTAGCACATGATTGTATTGAAGTTATTACTATCACGACGAAACCCAGACAAGACTTGACAGACGTCCCATTGTCAGATCCGGACCTGACGTTGTATGTAGATGGTTCATGTATGAGAACAAGTACAGGAGAGCTAGTGGCCGCTTATGCAGTCACAACAGACACTGAAGTCATTGAAACAAATCGTATTAATACCTTGTCAGCTCAAGCAGCAGAGCTCATCGCTCTGACACAAGCCTGTATTCAAGCCGCAAATAAAAAAGTCAACATATACACTGATTCACGTTATGCATTCGGAGTTGTACATGACTTCGGCGTACTGTGGCGAGAGAGAGGTTATTTAACTTCTCACGGTGCCCACATTCAGCACGGACCCCTCATTCATGCCTTATTAGATGCAATACATCTACCCACTGCAATATCAATTATGAAATGTAAAGCTCATACGAAAGTTACTGATATCATTTCCCAAGGCAATGACCTAGCTGACAGAACAGCTAAACAGACTGCTCAGAATAAAACTCACACATCTGACATGACAAAGACAATAGTTCTGACACCAACACATTGCATGACGGTTAAGGATCCCGCTCTTGACGTAATTGACATACAGACACATGCTACACCAGAAGAAATAAAGAAATGGACTGAATTAGGAGGGATCCAAACTGATCAGGGATGGATGACGAAGGAAAAATCTATATGGTTTCTTCCCGACTCAATGGTCCAAGTTATCATTAATACAATACATAGTCCAGCGCACCTAGGAGAAAAGGCTATGCTAGACAGCATTCAACACATTTGGTTCAACAAACATTTACGAGCAGCAGCTAAACAAAAAGTTCGTACCTGTATGATCTGTTGTCAGTTTAACCCAGGTAAAAGCATTCCCGTAGAACAGGGTGGATTTCAGCCTCCTGATCACCCTTTTGAAGTCCTCCAGATGGATTATATCCAGATGGAACGATGTCGAGGTGATGAATACAAGCCCCAGCTAGGCCCGCAAGAGACAAGGGTTCGCTCTTCTGTAACGAAATCTATAAGGAAGTTGGCACGGAAACTGCAAAGTACAAAAACAACGTTTATTAACCCTTAAGGGTGGTCCTACAATCCACACAACACTCTTCAGTATTGCAAGGAGTAGCACAAAGAACTTGCATACACAGTCCCCTTTTATACACAGCGAAGGGGCTCATGAGTGGGTGGATACCACATGAAGTCGAAGAACATTACCATTTAGGGTCATTCTCGATACCAAATCAATACATGGGCGGAGCTAACACACTCCTTGAGCCCGCGAAAACACATGGTCAAGCAAAGCTAATTATAACAGATGTGGTCAAGTCTGGGCATGCGCCAGACGGACAAGGGAGAGCTATTTATAACTGTTGCTAGGCAGATTACAAGAGCAACTAACACAGAGGTCGGACTCTCCTCGTGGTGAACACATGGCAGTATGTCAATACAAAATGGAGTCCGGACTTCGGCCAACATAATGGGGAAAACACGATAAAAGGGAAACACTAATGTTTTCAGTAAATGCTTAATCACATTCTGCCTTAATTTACAACAGACGACCCTTTCAGCATTTACTGAAGACATCTGGCCTCCAAGAATAATCATCGTATATGTCAATTATCATCATTCCTTTAACCTCTTTAGCTAGACCCTTCTGGCGGGCAACTTCGGCAATAGCTTTCTTATCTGGAATGCAAAATGAAATGCATACAGAACAGCACAATGGTCCACATTGAATACACATACAGAAAAAGAACAGAATTGCTATAATAATGCAGAGACCAGTTAAGACCTTCCATCCCCAGGCAGTAACCAATGCCCAAAACCATCCAGAAAAGGACCAAGTGCCGTTTTCCGTGTGGATTTCAGCTGCTATTTTATGCAGCTTATTAATGGCGTTATAAACGGATGGCGTATGATCAGGAATGAACACACAGCAACTACTTCCAATAATTTTACAGGCTCCTCCTCGATCAGCTAGCATCACATCCAATACCATACGATTCTGCAATGCAACAATCCTGGTTATCTGTAATTCTTCCGTAAGATTCCCAAGAGCAGCAGCAGTCTGATTAGTCACAGCTTCTACCACTCTTGTTAATCTTCGGATCTTCCTACTATTCAAAGCGGCTCCAACAAAGAAAAACAGTCCTAAATTAAAATCAATATACTGTTGCAAACTGGTATCAGTTTGATCCACATCATCGATCGATAAAGTACGTTTATACCTATTTACAGTCACATTATTCAACAATTTCAAGTCTTTATGATACGATGCAGGTGCTAGGAATACAGGAGGTAATAGGAATGATACATAGCATACCCCAGACCACCCAGCCGGCAAACGGTAATAACCTTTATTTCCACATACGAAATAGGTATTATGGGATGCTAGGAAGGTACTGTTGTTCAGCCCATCGATGTTTAATACGGTTATACAATCACTGACACCAACAGGGATAAAACCCACACTCTGGACACACAGGTCCGCTTGGGCTTGGGCCACTTGGATCACAAATTTTTCCTTCCCCACAGTGTCTCTGGTATTCGTGAAGATATAGGGAATGGATTCATTGTCCGGTCGGTACTCTTCCCATTCCCAAATTGTCCCATTCGCTTGTGGATATCCATTTCTGTCCTGATGACATTCTTTATTAAGTCTGAAAAGCAATCGTCCCACTGTCGGTTTTCGAGTGGCAAACAACAAAGTGTACCATGCTCTACAAGAGCCATTATGAGAGAAAGGGAGTGGTATGAATGGCGTACCTCCTTTCTTCTGATGGGCTGGCATCATCCCACATATCCAACAGTTCGTAGCGTTCGTAGCAACGTGGGTATGATGCAGCATCTGAATGAAAGTGTTATTCAAGTAGGACTGTCGATGCTTCAACTCTTGGTATGGCAATGTGTAAAAGTAGTGCTCCGCAGGCACTGGAGTCGTCAACACAAGTGTCTTTCGAGCAGGAGTTGCCTCCTCCACAAACCATGTGGTTATACCAATGATAGCTACTGTTAGCATGAACCCCAGTGCACAAAGAATTTTCTTCTTCTCCATGTCAAAGGAAAACAATACCCTGGTATCTTCCTGAAACTAAAAAGTCTGTCAGAACTCTTCCCCTTGGGCAGCGGTTGATTTCTTCACCAGCGGGCCAAGACGGGTGTCACTACACTAATGCAGGGCTGATCCCCCCCCCTTGCCTCATCGGCTCTCTGTTTCACTAACCCAAGGGCCGTTCTGACAGTATGTCCCGGTACTGGAAACTTCACTTCCTTGGTCGCAGATGATATCGCCTTCCTCCAGAAATCGTGTGATCCGGAAAGAGCTCCTCAGTGTCGTTTGGCTCTGCAGCACGGCCTGTCTCTGCTGCTAAGATGTCTCGTTGATCGGTCAGCACGGCAGATTCCACCAATCCGGGCGGTACCTTTCGACAGTGCAAGGAATGGATCCAATTCTTCCTGTTCGAGACTCGCACTGCCGTCCTCGTTGCAAGAAGGACTTGCTCAGGTCCGACCCATCTCGGCTCCAAACTGTTCGTTCTGTCGAAGACCTTCAGCATGACATGATCCCCAGGCCGGAGACCATGTCCTTCACCGGTAGACCGATCAGGGAGCGCCTCTCGGACCTGTTGATGAATAGAAACCAAGTTATCCGTTAACTGTGCCAGATAATCACCCATCATCACACAAGGTACATCATACACAGCCTTAGGCCTTGGTGGACCCCAAATATTCATTGGGCGTCCAAATACAATCTCATAGGGTGTAAGGCCGGTTCGAGAGTGTGGCACCGACCTAATTGACAATAATGCCAGTGGCAAGGCGTCTGGCCAAGTCAAAGATGTTGAAGCTTGAATTTTGGCGATCTTAAGCTTCAGTGTACCATTATACTTCTCGACTAGTCCTGCAGACTGAGGGTGGAACACGGCGTGGAACTTCTGGGTGATGCCTAGGCCCTTCAAGACATACTTTATAACATCTGCTACAAAGTGAGGGCCATTATCACTCCACAGAAGTCTACAGACGCCGTATCGGGGGAAAAACTCTTTCAGCAATAGCTTCGCTGTAGTCATTGCAGTATTGTCTTTCGCAGGGTACGCCTCGACCCATTTACTAAAGGCGCAAACCACTACTAGAACATACTTCAAATTGTTACAGCGCTCAAGCTGGATGTAATCCATCTGCAGAACCTCAAAGGGTGCAGTGGGTGTCGCAAATCCTCCTGCTGGAGTTCGCGTGCCTTTCCCTGGGTTATACTTCAGACAGATCATACAGGTCTGCACCACCCTCTTTGCCGTGCTAGCAATCTCTGGATGCTCCCAGACTTGGGTAAGCAATTTCACAATTGCGGAAGCTCCAACATGTGCTAGCCCATGTGCCATCTGGACCATAGGTTGTACAAAAGCCGTGGGTAACTTCCATCTATCCATCCGCTTATTTCTCCAGCAACCCTCGTCATCCAGTTCTCCTTCGCTAACCCATTGTTCCCGCTCTTTGTCAGAAGCGGTCTTTTGTATTTCTCGCACTTGCTCCTTCGCATCATGCCATCTCTCCACCTGTGATTTCACTACATACATGGCAGTAGTACCGGGCTGCATCGCAGTCTCCCGTGCTACTCGATCCGCTAACGCATTCCCTTCTCCAACCTTATCAACTACTTTCCTATGGGCACTACACTTAACAATGGCAATTTTCTTTGGGTATGTCAATGCAGTTAAAAGATTGTGGACTAACTCCCCATGCATTATCTGGACCCCATGTGACGTTAAGAACCCTCTCTCCTTCCAGAGTAGGCCGAAATCGTGCGCTACTCCGAAGGCATAGCGGCTATCTGTGTAAACATTCACACACAATCCTGTACTAAGCTCACACGCTCGTGTTAACGCTATCAATTCCGCTGCTTGGGCTGATTTCTGTGGTATGCGTGCTGTCTCCACTATCGTCTGTAACGTGGTAATTGCATATGCTGCTGAAGTCGTACCATCTGGTAGCTTCAGGCATGATCCATCTACCCACAACTCTCCATCTACATCTGAAAAGGGCGTATCCTGGAGATCAATACGACCCTTTGTTTGTTCCTCAGTCACAAGAATACAATCATGCGCTTTCTGTGCCTCAGGCTGTGTCTCGGGGTATGGCAACAATGTGGCCGGGTTTAATGTCACGCACCTTTTTAACGTAATGTGAGGAGCTAAAAGCGTCAACTCATATCCCGTTAAACGGGCACTGGTCAAATGCTGCGTCTTTGTTTGATTAAGCAGGGCATCAACAGCGTGGGGAACTAACACCAACAGTTTATGGGACAATACAATTCCTTCACTCTGCCGTATTGACACAGCTGTCGCCGCAACCGAGCGAAAACACCCTGGTAATGCTCGGGCGACAGGATCAAGCACAGCCGAAAAGTATGCACAAGGGCGCTGCTTATCGCCGTGCATCTGCACTAAGACTGATGATGCACATCCATCTTTCTCATGCACATACAACGAAAAGGGTTTTGCATAATCAGGGGTCCCTAACACTGGTGCTGAACAAAGGGCCTGTCGCAATTGCTGAAAAGCAGCATCACACTCATCTGACCAAGGAATTGGGATAGGCGTATCTTTTGTCAAGAGGGCTAGTAATGGCTTAGCCGTGTGTGAAAACCCCAGTATCCACTGTCTACAAAAAGAAACGAGGCCCAAAAATGCACGCACATCCTTCTGCGTGGATGGTCTCGGTGTGTCCAAGATTACTTGGATACGATCTGGTGTGAGTGCACGCCCCTCCTTAGACAAAAGGTGACCCAAATAAGTCACCTTTGGTCTACAGAATTGCAATTTCTTCCTAGAGACCTTGTGATTGTGGGAGGCTAAAAAGGAAAGTAAGGCTATCGTACTTTTCTCACACAACTCCAGGGTGTCAGCCGCCAACAAGATGTCATCAACATATTGAATGAGGGCGACCCCCTCGAGTAAGGCAAAGGAATCCAACTGTCGCTTCAAAGCCTGACTATAGATACTAGGGCTTTCTGTGTAGCCCTGGGGAATTCTGCAAAAACGATAAGATCTATTGTTGAGTGTGAACCCAAAAAGAAATCGGCTATCAGGGTGAATGGGAATAGAAAAGAAGGCATTTTTCAAATCAATCACTGAGAACACGGTCGCCGTAGGCGGGACCAAGGTAAGCAACGTCGTGATATCGGAAACCACCGGGTACTGAGGAATCACGATCTTGTTTACCTCCCTCAAATCAATTATGAACCGATAGACCTTTGCATCCGTGTCCTTTTTCAGAATAGGGAGAATCGGACTGTTACAGATATTATAGGGAACTTCTTCCACTACTCCTACTGCGATCAAATCCTGCACAATCTGTATGAGAGCTTCCTCGCCCTCCTGGGAAATACGATACTGTGGGAGGCGTGGTAGCACCGCCCCCTCCTGGACACTAATGTGGACCGGAGGAATCACCATTTGTCCGACATCTGTGTCCGAAGTCGCCCATAAAGCTTGGGGGAGGGTAGCCAACAACGCATCCTCTGAGATCGTACACATCCGCCCAGATCGGGGGTAGTTGTCATTTAAAATCACCCTCACACCCTCAGGGGAACAACGAATTGTAGCCCTAAAGTACTTTAACATATCAAGGCCCATAATGTTATCCGGTGTGTACGGAGCAAGCAGAAACGGACAAGGCGCAGAAAAACAATCAACCTTAAACGCAAGGGGCTGTGAAAGAGGGCTTCGGGAGAGTGTACCGTCAAACCCTACCGATGTAACTATTGAGCCGGATGGGGGAGCCCCCGGAACCAAGTACCTAGACAATGCACTACGTGTCGCTCCTGTATCCACTAGGAACTGATCAGTAGAACCTAAAACCTCAGCCGATACATAAGGACCCGTCTGATCGACCGGCACCTCAACTGATTCGGACCCCCATCCTACGCATTCCTATGCATGCTGAGAATCGTGATATTCCAATCGATCGCTGTCCGATACATGATACTGGTGCTGGCGATCGAAAACATTTGAGCTATCTCGGTGCTGTCCGGCAGTATCGAAGCGGACATTATCGTTGGAATTCCCTCTAAAGTTCGAGAAGCCCCCTCTACCTCTCGGCCCACCTGGAGTGTGCCCCTGACGCGAAGCACGCAACGCTGGGCAATCCCTGGCCCAATGGCCCAACTGCTTGCAATACGCACACTGGTTCCTATTCAAATCAGATCGGCCCGAAGGGGGACCATAAGATCCGCCCCTTCCTCTATTATTATTACCCCGGCGGGGCGGGCCATATACTTGTGCTAACATCACTTTTGTTTTAAGATCTTTCGATTTCTTCTCCTCCTGGCCCTTCGCCTCGTGCTCCTGACGCTCATAATACTGGGCGATGGTCAGAAGGGCCGTCGGTGTCGCGGAGGACCAAGAACTCTCACTCGCTTTTAACCGGGCCGCAACTGCCGGCAGCAGATTAGCCACATATTTGTCCGCGAAAAGGTGGCGGCCCGTGTCGTCAGTAAGCGACTGGCCACTAAAATCATGGAACGTTTCTTCGAAGCGCGTGAAGAAATCTGCAACTGACTCATCAACTTTCTGCTTACATGCCGCTAACATATTCCAGTCAATCTTTTTAGGGGGGATTATTGTTTTCAATTTAGCCACAATAGCAGCAGGGAGATCTAGAATATTCTGGGGTGGTTTCTGTGCGGGCTTCCGTTCCCTATCCTCATCCTCAAGCTCAGACCACCGGGCCTTAAAAACAGCTGCATCATCCACCTTTCGGACAGACCGCCACGTGTCCGGTGGTAGAATAAGGCCAAAGAACAGATCTATATCCGCTAAGGTCATAATGCAAGAATTCAAGGCCCCCTCGACTTCTTCATAGAAGGCCGCTGGATTCTTGCGGGGGTCAGGCAATGCATTCTTTAACGCCATAACATCGGCCCTATGCCAAGGAGTATAAACCCAATTATACACAAAATATCCCCTAGCATCGGCGGAGTTAATGTCCGAGCTAGTCCCTGCTCCTTTCGGAGGGACATACAAAGGTGCCGCCTCTCGCATCGGTTTAGCATGCACTACATTATCCTTATCTGACTGGGAGGTGGATGGGTGGCCCTCTGCCGCAACTGAATCCGACCGCTTCTCCTCCTCCGCTCGTTGGCGTGCTTTCTCTCGAAGGGCCAGCACCTCGTCCCGCAAGGCGAACAGCCGCCGAGCCGCCTCAGGAGCCTTAGAGGGAGAAAAAGCACCGTTACGTATTGCTCTGGCATCCGAAGACACTTCGTCAGGCTCAAAAACATGAGAATATTTTCGGAAAGCATTAATCACTTCATCCGCGAAATGACCCAGAAAATACACTTTATCTCTCTCCTGCCATGGCCCCCAAATTTGAAATAATTCCTCCATGGATACCTTGCCTTTAAGCGCACGGAAGGAAATTTGCCGAAGCTCAGCCATTTGCTCGGCCGGCAGCATGGACCGTGTGTCTACCTTACCCGAAGCCGGGTCAGAATCTTGCGGCCGCGGAGCGGATGCGCCAACATAAGGGGGCGGAGAGCGATCTAGCAAATAAAAATCATCATCAGGATTATTAAGGACAGGATAAAGCGGCTGACGAACAACATATTGACCCGAAACTTGTAGCCTACGCTCTTTCTCTTGTCTGTCCGTTTGCTCTTTGTCCTCCCGATGCTTCGCTTCCTGCGCTCGCATATGATCATTCTTCCGTTGTTCTTTATCAAACAGCGCTTTCTCACGTTTCTCTCGCTCACGCACTTCCTTCACCCATAATCGCACACACTCAAACATATCCTGACGAGCACGTCGCTTACACATACACTGTTCCACATACTCAATCTTACGCATATCAAACGATCCATACAAAGGCCATCGCAACTCAGGATCCTTCCTAGTATATTTCCTCCATAACGTGCTGTACATTATGGAAGAAAGACCATGCTTCACGTACATATCCCTATTAGGAGTCCCCTCTGGGGGAGCTGGAGCAGATTCCTCGAGGTTCAACCGGTTATCCAAACAGCAGCACCACTTACGGAGTGCGCTAAAAGCAGGCATGCAAGAAATAATGCAAAATATGCAGTATTATCAAGAAAATGGCACTTAATCGTTGCGCCGTTCCAAGTTTACACAGCTCCGGAGAAATTTCTCCACATTACCTGCCTATATGTGTTGCAACGCATATATTTTCACAAAGACAAATTCAAAATATGACTAGTCACCATCAATCAAACTCAAATAGCCAGACCAGGCTTCAAAACTCAGAGCAAGTACCGTACAACGGTTCTTACCAATCAAGAGTCCAGGTTCCAACTGCCAAGCTCCACAATCGCCCAAACGGCTCTCACGGCAGGACCGACAGAAGAGGTCTCAGTCGATGACCGGCGCCACCCAGATGGTCAGCTCGGAAGGGAAGGAAGAAAAAACCTCGGGATGCCAGGGCTAAGACGCCGCTGGCAGTGATCACGTCCCCGGCCAAACTCCTCACCTTCGTCGCGACCAGTCCTTCGAGCATCCGAGTCGCCGATGAGCCCCACGTGACGGGCGCCAATTGATGAATACAAGCCCCAGCTAGGCCCGCAAGAGACAAGGGTTCGCTCTTCTGTAACGAAATCTATAAGGAAGTTGGCACGGAAACTGCAAAGTACAAAAACAACGTTTATTAACCCTTAAGGGTGGTCCTACAATCCACACAACACTCTTCAGTATTGCAAGGAGTAGCACAAAGAACTTGCATACACAGTCCCCTTTTATACACAGCGAAGGGGCTCATGAGTGGGTGGATACCACATGAAGTCGAAGAACATTACCATTTAGGGTCATTCTCGATACCAAATCAATACATGGGCGGAGCTAACACACTCCTTGAGCCCGCGAAAACACATGGTCAAGCAAAGCTTATTTTAACAGATGCGGTCAAGTCTGGGCATGTGCCAGATGTACAAGGGAGAGCTATTTATAACTGTTGCTAGGCAGATTACAAGAGCAACTAACACAGAGGTCGGACTCTCCTCGTGGTGAACACATGGCAGTATGTCAATACAAAATGGAGTCCGGACTTCGGCCAACATAATGGGGAAAACACGATAAAAGGGAAACACTAATGTTTTCAGTAAATGCTTAATCACATTCTGCCTTAATTTACAACAGAGGATTCAAATATGTTCTTGTAGTTGTTTGTGCTCTTTCCCGTTGGACAGAAGCATACCCGGTCTCAGATTACACTGCCCCGACTACTGCCAAACAGTTAGTTCGAGAATTCTTCCCACGGTACGGTTTACCACGTGCTGTCTACTCAGATAACGGCCAGCCGTTCTCATCCGAACTAATGAAACACGTTTCACTTTTGTTAGGTTATCAATGGAGATTTCACTGTGTCCGACACCCCGAGGCAGCAGGTCTCGTGGAACGACATAATCAAACTCTGAAAATTAGATTGTCCAAAATATGTAGACAGAAAGGTGTCGATTGGGTAGTAGCCTTACCAGTCGCACTCTTTTACATGAGAATGGTAGCACATTCTCGAACAGGGCTATCCCCGTATGAGGTGATCTTCGGTAGACCACCAAATATGTGGGGGACGCCTATACCTCGTAAAATAACTGACGTTGACTGTAATATGCTGACAGATTACCTGGCTTCCTTGATGTCTGCACTACAATCTTGTCGTTCACAGGTAGCTGCAGCCTTTCCCGACAACACCGAGGTGAAACCCCATGACGTAGTTCCCGGGGACTTGGTGTTAGTGCGGAATTTTGACCGGAAGACTCAGCTGGATCCGAGGTGGAAACCGCCTCAACTTGTACTGCTCACCACGAGGACAGCCGTGAAGATCGAAGGTCGCAAAGGTTAGATACATTCAAGTCATATCAAGAAATTTCATGGACTACCATCCGATATAGAGACTAAACCCTGTATTTCCTCAAAGACAGACTCAAAGCTCCCTTTGGTTGAGCAAACGAACTCAGAACTATACAGACTAAAATTGAGGTCCAGTCAGTCAGACAATTTGATTGTTTAAGTCCTCTCCAAGGTGAATCGGTTGAATTTGTCTCTGACATGTATCCTCTGGACCGGAATAGAGAAAGAAATAATCAAATACAGTTGAAAAAACATGCGTACTGTAAATCACTGCGTAGTCATTGCACAGTGACGTTATTAATTTTGTTTTTCTTATGTCTTTTAATAATCGCTGCAAGTATATTGTTGCACATATATTATCCTATTTCTAAACATGTTTACAATGTTACTGCTGAACATTCTTTTAGTGAATTACCACCGCATGAGTTGTCCTATAGATTTGCGCTGCGCAACAACACTTTTATTAGTATGTTACATCATTCCCATCAGACTAGCAATGCTACAAATTGTTGGATATGTGGCCGACTCCCTCCCTATCAGAACTATAAGGGAGTTTTGCCCCTCTTTCCATATCCGTTCACACACAATGGCTCCTGTGGAGCATGGTTTAGTTTAATTAATTCCTTAGATTCAAACTTAGCAGTTTATCAAGACAACTGGGTATGGGGAAACCTGAACTTAGTTTTGCTTAAAGTCTGCTACCCTAACAAGGAGGGACTTCCCAGAAGAACAGGAACTGATCTAGAAAATGAAGTATATGGATTAGGTAATTTTACACTTAACCTCATGATCCTGAACGTTGAATCTGAAGCTACACCAATCTTGTCCGCCATGTCCGTATTCCCGGTTAAAGGGGAACTATGCATAAGAAAGAATGGCTCCATACACATGGGCCATAGTAAATGCACCACTGTGATAAAATTCAGTGATCAAGGCAAGTCTACATTTAGAGCTTCTCGTCATTCCTACTTTATATGTGGCCAGACCGCATATATACGCCTACCTTTAGATTGGGATGGTACCTGTTACATAGCATTCCTTCTACCACCTGTTTTCCTAGCTCCTCCTGATTATCATAGAAATACTCATTTAGTACACAATAGACAGCAGAGAGATCTCCCAATAGTCGATTACACTGAAACAGCATGGGAGAAATACACAGATTTCAATAAAGGCTTCTTTCCTTATATAGGTACAGTCACTAATAGTAAGTTGATACGTAGATTAACCAGAACCCTTGAAGCAGTAGTGAACGAAACTATTTCCGCCTTAGGCAATTTGACAGAAGAGCAGTCTGCTATGCGGATTGTTGTGCTTCAAAATCGTCTTGTCCTTGACGTCATCCTGGCCGATAGGGGCGGAGCTTGTAGGGTCATCGGATCAAGTTGTTGCATTTTCATACCAGAAAATTCGCCGTCAGTATATAAAGCCATAACCCGCCTTCATAAGATTGTAAGCCAGATACACCAGAATCCAGGCACCTGGACTTGGTCCGGTTGGTTCTGGGGCGTGTTGTCAGCCTGGGGATGGAGAATACTATCCTTCCTAGGTATTGGCTTTCTCATACTATTCAGTTGCTGCTTATGTCTACAATGTGGGCCAGCGATTTGTGGTCTATGTGCCACCTCGTGTATCCCACATCCAAGTTTTCGTTCAAGATCCCGGAAGAAGAAAGAAGAACAAATGATGTTATATGAACAGATTGATGGATTGATGAAGATTGATATCTCCTAAGGGCAAGTAGGGGACAAGGAGGGAATGTGGAAATATGGATTTTTATGGTCGGTTATGTCCCCTATCTTGGACCCCAACGGTTTCATGTATAAATCACAAGTACATGTATGTTCCCTCCAGTACCAGTTATGAAGACGCAAACACATGTGCGTCCACCGTCAACATGTCCTCTTTCAGATTCGCCATGAATGGGCCGGATATTCTATTCCTAAGTATGAAAGGCCACCGGCTTTATATGGTTCATTTATCCCATTTTATAGTCCAGGCGAGTAGGCCCGGATTCTGCCACCAAGCCTTTTCTGCCTTCTGCCTCTGAAAGCTCCAGTCTGAGCCTGCATCTGTGACCATGAACTTTGTCTTACTCCCTGCGCGGCTAACGGTGCCTGACTCGGCCTGTCTGCCTGCCTGCCAAGAACTGTATTTCACCTTCAAGATTATCTGCTCTGCTCCGCTCCTCATCCGATGCATTCCTGTCTAGTAGTTTAGGTAAACAGGCCTCGCTGCCCTCATGCAAGTAATTCATAGCCCTGTTACCATGGAATATTCCTACCCCCTCGCATCTAGTGTAGACACTTAGACGCTTGTACACGCACTAACAGTCAGTATAGTCAGTATAGAATAAGATTCTATCCTAAGAGACCTCTCTTTGTGGATAACACAGTTCCTTAAACATAGGATATTAGATATGATTTGGGATTAGGTTGACATAACCCCAGACTTCTGTCTCCACATGTAGAGCTAAATGTCAAGTCCCCTTCACCCTCTAGTTACACGTCAATCACACGTCATGCAGCTGCGCGAGCATCTCTGCCAAGTATTTTTGCTGACATTGCGAAATTCTTTCATGGAACCACCCATTTATGACATCATATCTAATGACGTTCTTTAGTTACGCCTAGTTACACCCATTTTAGTTACGCATGTATGCTTTTATCTCTGTTTTCAACTGTTACGCCTCCTGCATCTGTTTCACTGTAATGCCTTTTCTATAAAAATGATTACTTGTCAATAATGTATTGTTCCTTCCTTCCTGAACTTTCGTGGTGATGGAATAGAAGGCCCATAATTCGAATTATGTTCCTTTGTATAGGAATAAAACCCGTTCTGAACCTCTAATACCACGGATTCTGCCTCTTATTTTACTGAGCTATTATTATAGATTTTCCGCATCAAATTAAGTCCCGGTAATTAAATTATTTACCACAAGTGGAGGGTGTGAACCTTTCCCCTGCAGATCGAAGGGACTGCCATCATTTTTTGGGGAATACTCCTCTGTTTGCTTTCATACCAGTGACTTCCCAACTGTGTACCCATGATGTGGACACAGGGGACAACTCCCTGTCAGTAATACAATTTAAACGGTGTCTGATAAGGTGAGGGCCAGCATTACAGATGATTTCCCTCAGAGGCTAGAGTTAGGGGTGATTGGACTCTCCAGTAGCCCCTGGTCCAGCCCTGTGATGCTGTTACCAAAAAACTGCCGCACCGGGCACCACACCAGAACTCAGGTTCTGTGTAAATTATAGGGGTCTCAATTCAGTCAGCAAAATTGATGCTCATCCCATCCCCAGGGCTAATGAGTTGATTGATAGGTTAGGGGCTGTCCAGTTCTTAAGTACCTTTTATCTTACACCAGTGTACTTGCAGATTGCCCTATCTGAAGGATCCAATAAGAGATCAGCCTTCTCCAATCCAGAGGGCCATTGTCAGTTTAGAGTGATGCCCTTTGGACTCAAGAATGCTCCTACCACCTTTCAGAGACTGGGGAACCAGATTTTGGCTGAAATGGAGGCCTTCAGTGCTGCTTACGTGGATGACATTGCAGTCCTCAGTAGCAGCTAGAAGGACCATCTTTTTCACCTGCAGAAAGTGCTTCGGGCCCTGCAACAGGCAGGTCTGAGTATCAGGGCCAGTAGGTGCTAATTAGGGCAGGGGTCTGTGGTGTATGTAGAACACCTGATGGGCAGGTGAAAGGCACAGCCCCTTCAGGCCAAGATAGGGACTATAATGGCCTGGAACCCCCAAAAAAACCCAGACTGAGGTGAAAGCCTTCCTAGGCCTCCTAGGATATTAAAGGAGGTTTGGCAAGGGATATGGCACCATTGTAACATCCTTGAGAAAGCTAACTTCAAGAAAACAGAGGCATGTCAAAAAGCATTTGACTCTCTAAAGCAGACTATGCGCACAAACCCTGTGCTCAAGGCCCAAGAATGATCCTGGGAATTCATTGTTCAGATAGAGGCATCAGAGCATGGCATAGGACCAATACTTTCACAGCTTAATGAAGAAGGCCTCCAAAAACCTGTAGCCTTCATATCTAGGAGTTTACTTCCTAGGGAATAGTGTTGGAGTACTATTGAAAGGGACGCCTTTGTTGTGGTTTGGGCACTGAACAATTTGAGACCATCACTGTTTCGTAGTTAATTCATGATTCAGAAAACAACAGGATCTTAGGTGGCTAATGGAAATGAGGGTTGAGAATACAAAATTGTTTAGGTGGACCATCTCCCCTACACTGAATACACTTTAAGTTGGAATACAGACCTGGGGTGGAACACACCAATGCTGATGGTCTTTCCAGGTTCTTTCACCTTAGTGATGAGAATACGCAAGGGGTTGGGTAGCTCTCCCCACTTTCAGCTGTTAGACCTGCTTACATCCACTTTTTGTAGTATTCTCTTTGTTGGACTTAGGACTCTGAACAATTTACCACTGCTAACCAGTGCTAAAGTGCATGTTCTTCTCCTCTTAACATGGTTTCATTGGCCTATCAACAACTGATATATTAAATGTATCTGTAAGTCCCAAGTAGAGTGCACTCTCTGTGCCCAGAGACTGTAAATTAGATGCTGATACTGAGTCTGCACTCACACAAGTAGCCCTTTACATATGTCTCAGGCCTGACACTACAGAGCCAGTTTGTGCAATTTACACTGCCATGTCGACTTGCAATTTAAAACCCCTTGCCAAGCCTTAAACTCCACTTTTATTACATGAAAGTCACCCATGGGTAGACCATAGGTAGGATATGTACCTTTTTTAAGTTTTGCATGTCCTTCTAGTGAAAAACACCTACATTTGTTTTTTCACTACTGGGAGGCCTACCCCCCCTGATAGTGTAAATTTGGAATTTCTTAATAAACATTTAAGATGAAATTCCTGATTGAGAAGGAGAAGCTCTGTCATGTTTAACATCATTGGAATGGTAATGATAAATCCTCTTTGCTGGCAAATTTGGATTTAACATTAGTATTTTAGGGATCACTGACGTAATATCAGTCAATATTTTGAGGTGCCAAAATATTGTGTCCAAAATATAGATGGACAAAATATCGACTTCCTATCTCGATAAGGGTAAGTACCAAAATATCGAAACCAAAATATCGTTGTTAAAAATATATTTGCATAAAATATCGATTTTTTGAAATGTCTTAAAAATAATATAAAATTAATTAAATTATAAATATAATTAAATGAAACATATTTAGAATTATTTCTATTTTTTTTTAAATAAAAAATAAATAATAAATGTAATGCAAAAAAATATTAAACATGCATAATTAAATTTTTTATATATATTAACTTAATTTTAATAAATAATTATTACATTTAATTATGAAATGTTAAAAACATGATTTAAATTATAATTACATATATCTAAATAAACCTGTAATATAAATATAAAAAAATATTTTATATATAATAAATTCGATTATTAAAATTATTATTATTTTTTAAATAATATTTTGCACTACAATAATTATAACAGTAGGGAAAACATTGCATAGCGTAGGGGATACAATTACTCTTCCCACTCCAACAAGTGTAACAGTAGGGAAAGTGTTGCATAGTGGGAGGGTAAAAATTACTATTTCTACTCCAGTGAGTGCAACAGTAGGGAAAGTGTTGAACAGCGGGTGGGTAAAAATTACCATTCCCACTTCAGCAAGTGCAACATTAGGGAAAGTGTTGGATAGCGGGTGGAAATAATGTACTATTCCCACTCCACCAAGTATAACAGTAGGGAAAGTGTTGGATAGCGTAGGGGATTAATTTAGTATTCCCACTCCTGCAAATACAATGAACATTAATTAACAATTAAATAGTTTAATTATTTTTTACCTCCCACCATATTCCCCAATAAACGTCACCACCAATATTGTAAAATATTCATCAATCAATATAATTAATTATCAATTAACTAATTAACTAATAACAATTAACGATAAAATTAATAACCATCAAATATAAATTCATTCACACAATTAACACTATAAAATAACTTAAAAAAAATTATATAAATATATTAAATTTTTTATTAAAAATTCAATTACTTCCCACCCTACTCCCCTATCAACCCTCAACCCACTCCTAAAAAAAGTACACAATTAACATATTAACAAATTAATCATTAATAATTAATGTCAAATTAATAACTAATTAATAACTTTTTTAAACACAATTAACATATTTACCCATAAATTATCAATTATTATTAAACAATTTATAATTCATTAATAATTAATTAATTAACACTGTTAACAATATAAATTATTAAATACAAAAATATTAATTTATTAAATAATTACACTTGCAAGGAGCACTCTAATTAAACACAATATTTCCAAACACATATCTTTGATTTAACCCATAAACATCATTTATTCTCAGTTCTCATATTTTTCCCAACATGAAGAATATCAAATTGATTCCATGCCAATGTCCTCTTAATATTATGCCTCCATTGGTCCTTTATCCTTGTTCCATATTAATGTCAACAATTGGTCCTTTATCCTTGTTCAATATCAAAGTCTATTTATTATTATTGCTCAAATATTTCCTTTTGATCCATCAATCGTTTTTCCATCCATTTATGATCCAATCATCTTATCAAGGATAATACTTCCATTCCTTATTTCAAATACTCTCAACAGCCGGGACATCATCAGGGCTGTGAAATAAACAAGAATATTCAATCAAAATCTGGTCCCTCCTATATACATATTCACACCTTCATATCCTTATAGATCATTTCCTACCTATTTAACAAGCTCCATGATTTATCAGGATGTTTAAACAGATCATCCTTATTTTTAACAAACATCGTCTCAATCTTCAGCATGACGCAGTTCAAAGTTTAAAAAAAAAGAAAAAATCCCCATTGTTAATATTCATTTGATTCTTGAATTGCCCATTTCATTAAATACAAGCAATTTAATTGCCACAACCTCTTTTATGTGGTCTAATATATCACTGCTCTCTCCTTTGCCTAAATTCCTTAATCCCTCCAATAGAGCTAAAGCAAAACCATTTCATCTTACTTCTGTTATCTCAACCAAGTACTCAAGCAACTGTTGTTGAATCATCTTAACTCTCTCTAATATCTGTCTCCTTATGGCCTTCCATACGCAAATTCTACCTCCATATTTGACCCATGACTATTATTCAATGGCCCCAACCCAACTACAAATGAAAATTTTCTCACCTTTATTCAATAATATTGGTGAGCACATCCAGGGCGCATTATTTCATATGCAGTCTGTGAAGTTCAACTAAATCAAATAATTTCTGCATAAAAGACAAAGGAGAAAACTCATTCTAAACCAGTTCAATAAATGCCCTCATTTTTAAAAGCCTTCTATCTAAACTCTCTGACCAGGTACCTGTAAGTATTCAAGCGTCTTCACTGCCCGAAACGTCTCTCACCGCGGTCTGTCTGAAACTGTCGCTTCACATATTCACTCGACCCGCTCTTCTGGTTATAAAAGGCAGGGCAGCCAATCACTATGCATCATTTCTGATTAGTTACCAAGTTCCCTCTCTGGTCCGCTATTTGACTAGCCAATCACTATGCACCGTTTCCAAACCGTTGATTAATCACCAAGTTCCCTATCTGGTCCACTCTTTAACCCGATACGTCAACCTCATTACTGGTCGTTTCAAGTCCGATATTCCACCTAATACTGACACGATTCCTATTATGTTCATGATCCTATTTATGTATAAATTCTTTAATTTTAGGTCCGCTATTCCACCTAATCCGTAGGTTTCATTGCTGATTCAAAAACCTGCTCTTCGTATTCATGCTGTCATCCAATCCGCTTAGAACTCCTGTTCGCAATGGCCAATCACAGTGCGCCATTTCAAGCCGCGGTCTATTTCACAACATAATCCACCCCGCTCTTTTAACCATGACAGGCAGGGAAACCAATCACTGAGCTACATTGTTAAACCGTACATCAACTGCCCATTATCTTCTCTAATCCGTGTTCTTACCGGTGAGCAGCTGCCCTGCTCTTCCGTTGAATTCCTATATTGTCAATGATGCCACCCATTCTATCAGTTCCTATTCCTCACAGGTCCGCTATTACAATTCATGCATGTGTATCGTTACCAAAGAATAGCGCGCCTCATCCAATCCGATTTCTACCTTTGATCCCTTGTACCAATCACAACGCATCCATTCCAATCCAACCATATTGCTACCAGACTTTGATATTGAACAAGGATAAAGGACCAATTGTTGACATTGATATGGAACAAGGATAAAGGACCAATGGAGGCATAAAATTAAGAGGACATTGGCATGGAATCAATTTGATATTCTTCATGTTGGAAAAAATATGAGAACTGAGAATAAATGATGTTTATGGGTTAACCCCTTCAGTGCCCCGCCCTTTCCCCCTCCTGTGCCGGGCATTGTATTAGCGGGCGGGGTCAATGACGAGATAGTCTCGTCATGGGCACAGCGCAACCGCGCTCCATGACGAGACTATCTCGTCATGGGCATAGAAGAGGTTAAATCAAAGTTATTTGTTTGGAAATATTGTGTTTAATTAGAGTGCTCCTTGCAAGTGTGACTTTATCTCAATTTGGGAATGGTTTAACGATGACCATTTTAAAGTGAGCACCGACAGTTTAAATAATTTCGAGAGAATTTAAAATAATATAGTTACTCCCTGTGCGCACAAGTGTGGGACCCTCATCGTTGTGGCATTTTCTTGATTATTAAATAATTAATTTACATTAAATTATTTCCCACCCTATACCCCTATAAACCCACAACCCGCTACGGAATAAAATTACAAAAAAATGAATTAACATATAATTAATTAATGAAAAAAAAGTCTTACTCAATATATTATAATTAAGGGGTCTATTGTGATGTCTGCCCGCCACCGCAACGGCTAAAGGAACCGCCCGCCAAAGGTGCGGGGGTCCCGCCGTTGGCATTAGGATGCGCCCACCACACTGTCGGACGCATCCCGCATTTTTTACATTGCACCAGGTGGTGCTGCAAGCAGCAGCAGTTGCAAGGTAAAAAACCCATGTTGTGCATTTGAATGCATAACTTGACAGGCACCGCATGGTGCCTGCCACCTTGTGCTTGAAAATGCTGGGGGGTACCATAGGTACCCCCCATGTGCACCCCACACCCCCCCCAACAAACTGGGGGCCCGCTATGGGTCTCCAAAAGTAAAGACCGTGTGCCTTTCCATGGCAGCAACGCCGCCATGGAAGGGCTGATCTCCGTCCACATCAAAATATGGATGGCGGTGTCTTGCAGACACCGCCACCATATCAAACAGGTTTTCCACCCGGTCGACGAGTCGACCGGCGTAAAACCGGCAGACCGTCTTTCCGTCCGACGGGGTCCCCCCCACCATCATAATGTGGCGGGGGAAATGAGAGGCGGGCGATAGAGATTGGCAGGCGGATCACCACCACCATGCGGGCGGTGGCGATCTGCCCACCAACATAATCGGTCCCTAAATTACTTCCCACCGTATTCCCCTATAGACTCACAACCTGCTACAGAACTAAAATACGCACAAATAATTTAACATAAAATTCATTACTTTTAAAAAATTCAAACATACATTACAAAAAAAATACATACTTTTAACACATATACTAACATTTAAAACACAAAAAATCGACATTTTTAACAATATTATGACTGACAATATTACTAACTTCGATATTATGACAAACGATATTTCTTACCTGCATATCGATATTCTGTACCACTATATTTTTGACAGTCGATATTCTGTCCTCTCGATATTTAAAACTCAAAATGTTGTCATCTCGATATTTAAAACTCGATATTTAGACTATTTTCCGTATTTAAGTCATGCCACTTTTAGAAAGACTGCTGTGATGCTACAGGGACTACCACTCTGCAGGGCCTCTTCTCTGGAAAAACTGCTTTTCTGCTGTGCTGTCCTGCTGGCCTCTGCCCTTGCTGAGGAAGAACTGGGGTCTTGCTTGAACCCAGAGTTATCTCCAATGGCAGGCTGACTTTTGAGACTCAGAGATGTCAAAGTCCCGCCTCCTTTTCCTGTGCCTGTTCTATTGAAAGTGGATCCAGGTGGTTGCTTCAGTAGAATCAACGCTTCCTCTGCTGCATGAAGAAGAATTGATGCATCACCGCTGTTGCAGGAACAAACCCGGTGCATCGCACTCGCAAACAGCACATCGCCCCAAGCCCAATGCATCTGAACCACCACATCACCACCACTGTAGTGTGAGAAGATCAACACATCCCCACGACTGCATGAAAACAACTGGTGTGTTGGCTCCAAAACCAACATATCTCAGCTGTGGCCCTTCATTTTCAGAAGCAGTGTATACCTGTCATTGAGTGGAGAAAATCGGCACATTGGGCCTGCCATAACTCTTGCATCCAACCTTCGCTTCATTGCAATCAGTCTGAACTCTTGACTTTTTCCCCAGTCCAGAGCAGCCAGATTACCCACATAGGCGCTTTCTGCTTCTAAGTGCTCTTTTTAATATTTAAAAGTTTACATCTTGAATTCTACCCATTGGATTTGTGTCAGTTTGATTTGTTTCATTTTAAACTTTAGATATCGCATCTTAAATTAAGTCCAACTGCTCTGTGCCAATCTACCAGAGGGGGAGGTATGAGGAGTTAATTCCTTCAAATCATTGAGAGAAGACTGAAGCTTCACCCTCAAAGAAGAAGTGTATAGGAGATTATACACAGACATTTACGATGTGAGGGCTATGTGGAGGTGATTGTTGTGTAGATAGACATAGGTTCCGTGACTGCTTGGCTGATGGTTGGTGAACAGCAGCCCTCAGAAGGACTTTAGCATGAACATTGCTGCCCGGCCATGCAGGATTTTATGTGTGGGGGTAAAATTAACCTCCTCTTCATCCAGGTCTTTGACATTGAACAGCTCCCTCTTGTTGTTCTTCTCCTCTTCTTTAGCAGCGCTGTCCACAGATATTGTTGCTTGGAGAAGGATCAGATTCTCTCCTGGGATGCCCTTGTTCAGCATCATTGTCTGACTCAATGTCCTCAGTACCTGGAAGAAGAACACTGCAACAGATAAAGTACATTACAATCAGCCTTTGATGATATTTCACTACACAAAAACAAAGTTTCCAAGATGTTAGGGAAAGTCATCCTATGAACTGAAGGGTTGATCCATGGATGAGATTAATACATCTTTACATTGTGAACTCACCTGCTTTAGCCACATAAATGAGTGGTTTGAAAATCCATTATGATGTCAGCTGCTTAACAAGGGCCTGGTAGCTCTATGTGCCATAGAACGTCTAGTTTCAGCAGCTATAAAGCTAAAATATAGGTTTAATAATATAGTCAAGGGTTGGCTCCCTCCCAACAAGACTGTTTGTAAAAAAATGGAAAGGTCAGGAGTGTGATTGTTGTCGTAGATGCCCAGAACGTAAAGAATCGATTGCCCACATATTCTTTGAATGCCCTGTCTATGCAGCTCCCCGGGCCAAATGGGTCAAACCAATTTGTCGAAACCTATCAATAAGGGTTGGGTCTGAGGCCCTAAGGCTTCTTAAGTTGGATACAAGTGAACCAATTGTTATTGCTGTATCAAAATTTTTAGGCTGGGCATGGTTCCTGAGGGCTAAACAGGACCTAGTGGTAGGTCTCCCAAACGATCTGTTATGATGGCTTAGAAATTAATTTTGGCTTTTTATCCTACTTTTGCTGTAGGTTTTAAACTCTATTTTTATTGTTGGTTTTTTTATTCTGATTTTATATTGGTATTTGTCTTAAAATTAGGTTTTTATGTATGGTAATGTCTTTTATGATGAAAATTTCGAAATAAAGACTTATTGAACTTGGAACTTGGAATATAGTCAATAGTTAATCATGGACTCAGAAGCAGATAGACTACATAAACATACACAGGAGCTTTGACACCATCATGAAATGCATTTAGATGTTTTAGTTATAATTTATTATAAGAGAAAAAAGAGTTAGTGAATGTCTAAACTAGGAGAAGTAGAATTTAAGATCATAGGTTGCCAGACCTACTGACAGAATGATGGTATAGGGCGGAATTGCTGCTGCAAGGATGCCCCCTGATGTCGTAGGTGATGATGTCTATAAGATTGACACCAGGGTTTTACAGAAGATGACAGGAGAGGGAGACATATATAGTGAAATAAATTATTATAGGTCAAACAAGAAGATGCTAGGTACATGCTTTCACTACTCATTTTGAGACTTATTTTGAGAGACATACCAAATGATAATATGCTTGCATGACCAAGCCCTAACATGACTTATATTCCTACCTGTACAATTCAAATTTCGAAAGAAAAAAGTGAAAGAAAAGTCTGAAATATTGAGCATGCTGAAATGATGGATGTGTGATTAATGGCATACAGTTACCCTGTCACGAATAAAGGCAAGCTGTTAAAACCTTATGAAAAGGGGTACTATAGAACTTACAAATGTCTAGTGCCTGAATGGTGTGTAGTGCATGGCCTGGTGTGAGAGCACTGTTAGAAGAAGTCACTCTTCGCAGATGGTGTATAGGACGAAAGCACAGGGCCTAATATATTAAAAAATGGAATATTAGCATATAGTATTTTACCTGTATACATGCCAAGAATAGGTTTTACTCTCCTTTAAAGAAGCATAATGAAAGTTTTCGCAGGTTTAAACAAAAGAGACACATAGGGGCCGATTCCGATCCTGGAGAAACCGGGTATGAACCGTCGGACGGAGCATTTTCTCCGTCCGACTCGTACCCGGTTAAAAAACATTACAAATATGCAAGTACGATTCGTATGGAACCACAAGTTCCCTACGAATCGTACAAAACACAGACTGACGAAAATATCCTTACAAATGTGATCCGGGAAAGCGCCGACGTGACGTCGGGACGCATTCAGGCAGCGTTTCATGAACCAGGAAGTATGAACCGCACGGACGTCACCCCGCACGGATTATATTTTCCGACTGCCAAAAACGGCAAATCGGGAAATCAGGACGACGCGCACAAGGAGCACCTGTACGCGACGGACAGCCATGGACCCGAACCTACGTGTCATCCCAGCCCTCATAGCAGTCCACCTGCTCTACAGGAAACGACGCAGACGCCGCAGAAGGTCAGAACAACACCCAGGGGCAAAGGGGGGGCAGGACACACGACCCCCACCCAAGTCACAAATCATACATGCCCTGGACATACCTGACCTTCAGCGCCTGGTCACTTCGAGGGGGTGGGGGCGTGTCCAGCAACGCATGCGTCCGCCACAACGGAAGTGGGTGATGATGCGAACCAGCAACACAACAAGTCCAGTACGTACCATACCCACGCCTTAAGAGCGTGGGTACGAATCATACAACGCCCACCCCTACGTCACCCCAACAATGTCGGTACGGCCCGTACCCACGTTCTAAAGGCCTGGGTACGGGCCGTACCAGCATTGTTGGGGTGACGTAGGGGTACGCGTGGTACGACTCGTTCCCACGCTCTGAAGGCCTGGGTACGGTGCGTACACCCACGGCACCCCAACAATATGGGTACGCACTGTAACCACGTTCCAAAGGCGTGGGTACGGGTCGTACCCAGGCCTGCAGAGTGTGGGTACGGGTATGTACGGAGCGTACCCCCACCTGTGTATGTACGGCGCGTACCAACACCCCACCTGTGTATCTACGGCACGCACCAACACCCCACCCGTGTATGGACGGCGCGTACCCCCACCCACGTATGTACGGCGTGTACCCCCACCCACGTATGTACGGCACGTACCCCTACCCCGTATGTACGGCGCGTACCCCCATCCCCGTATGTACGGCGCGTACCCCCACCCCCGTATGTACGGCGCATACCACCACCCCCGTATGTACGGCACGTACCCCCACCCGTGTAGGTACGGCGCGTACGCCCACCTGTGTATGAATGGAGCGTACCCACACCCCACCAGTGTATGTATGGTGCGTACCCCCACCCGTGTATGAATGGAGCATACCCACACCCCACCAGTGTATGTACGGCGTGTACCCCCACCCGTGTATGAATGGAGCGTACCCACACCCCACCAGTGCATGTACGGAGCGTACCCCCACCCGTGTATGAATGGAGCGTACTCACACCCCACCAGTGTATGTACGGCACGTACCCCCACCCGTGTATGAATGGAGCGTACCCACACCCCACCAGTGCATGTACGGAGCGTACACCCACCGGTGTATGTCCCGAGCGTACATGGCCAGACACAGGAGGGGTGGGTGCCTATCACTCCCAGCAGTGCCCAGACAAGGAGGGGTGGGTGCAGAGTCCTCCCAGCAGTGCCCAGACATAGGAGGGGAGGGTGCCTATCACTCCCAGCAGTGCCCAGACACAGGAGGGGTGGGTGCCTATCACTCCCAGCAGTGCCCAGACACAGGAGGGGTGGGTGCAGAGTTCTCCCAGCAGTGCCCAGACATATGAGGGGTGGGTGCCTATCACTCCCAGCAGTGCCCAGACATATGAGGGGTGGGTGCCTATCACTCCCAGCAGTGCCCAGACACAGGAGGGGTGGGTGCCGAGTCCACCCAGCAGTGCCCAGACATAGGAGGGGTGGGTGCCTATCACTCCCAGCAGTGCCCAGACACAGGAGGGGTGGGTGCAGAGTCCTCCCAGCAGTGCCCAGACATATGAGGGGTGGGTTCCTATCACTCCCAGCAGTGCCCAGACACAGGAGGGGTGGGTGCAGAGTCCTCCCAGCAGTGCCCAGAAATAGGAGGGGTGGGTGCCTATCACTCCCAGCAGTGCCCGGACACAGGAGGGGTGGGTGCCTATCACTCCCAACAGTGCCCAGACACAGGAGGGGTGGGTGCCTATCACTCCCAGCAGTGCCCAGACACAGGAGGGGTGGGTGCAGAGTCCTCCCAGCAGTGCCCAGACATATGAGGGGTGTGTGCCTATCACTCCCAGCAGTGCCCAGACACAGGAGGGGTGGGTGCCTATCACTCCCAGCAGTGCCCAGACACAGGAGGGGTGGGTGCAGAGTCCTCCCAGCAGTGCCCAGACATATGAGGGGTGGGTGCCTTTCACTCCCAGCAGTGCCCAGACACAGGAGGGGTGGGTGCCTATCACTCCCAGCAGTGCCCAGACACAGGAGGGGTGGGTGCAGAGTCCTCCCAGCAGTGCCCAGACATATGAGGGGTGGGTGCCTATCACTCCCAGCAGTGCCCAGACACAGGAGGGGTGGGTGCCTATCACTCCCAGCAGTGCCCAGACACAGGAGGGGTGGGTGCAGAGTCCTCCCAGAAGTGCCCAGACATATGAGGGGTGGGTGCCTATCACTCCCAGCAGTGCCCAGACACAGGAGGGGTGGGTGCCTATCACTCCCAGCAGTGCCCAGACACAGGAGGGGTGGGTGCAGAGTCCTCCCAGCAGTGCCCAGACATATGAGGGGTGGGTGCCTATCACTCCCAGCAGTGCCCAGACATAAGAGGGGTGGATGCAGAGTCCCCCCAGCAGTGCCCATGGATAGAAAAGCGTGCAGTACCCACAGATACAATGCCCATGTTAGAATCCGGGGTCTCTGGTTGGCGCAGGTATGCACTTGCGACAAGCAGGGACCCTTTCCTCTAAGTCAGGGCAACCTCTTTCAAAATAACCCCTGCTCACCCTCTAGGTAACGTGGCGCGAGCAGTCAGGCTAAATTTCCAGAGGGCATGTAGGTTAAGCGTTCAAGTTGTCCCACACAATAATCACCACCCCACCACACAAAAGACACAAGGCTGTATTTATCAAAAGTAGAAGTCTTTATATAAAAGGTTTTTCTTTCAGGCAGGTTGCATAAATACAGTTCTCTTAGCGAATCTCAATCCAGTTACTTTAAAATACTTAAGGGTAGTCCACAGGTTTTAAAAAGGCACAGTTCTCTTTAAAATAGGTTTCTTAGGTCTTCTGGGCACTGCGTAGCGCCTTTGGGGTGCCCTTGGCAAGGTTTTTACAGTGCCTTGCCGTTTCCCACGCTTCTCGCGTGAGCCGGAGTACGCTTGCCGAGTCTCACGCTTCTCGCGTGAGCACCGGCAATGATTTTCAATGTAGTACGGTTCAGAGCAGTACCGTGCGAACTGGGCCGACTTCTCAGTACGGTGCAAATGTACGGTGCAAACTGGGCTGACTTCTCAGTACGGGCAAATGTACGGTGCAAACTGTGCTGACTTCTCAGTACGGTGCAAATGTACGGTGCGAACTGGGCTGACTTCTCAGTACGGTGCAAATGTACGGTGCGAACAGCGGTACGGCTCAGGCACAGTACGTCTCAAACCCAGGATTTAAGAAGGCAGTACGGCTCGAACCCAGCATGTACAAGGAAAGTACGGCCCAAAGCAAGTGCGGCTCGTACTTTTATCGCGATCGGCACAGTACCTTATTTCTTGGGGGCAAATGTTCGCGGCAGTCTGTGGACGTCGCTCTCGAGTGTCCCGCGTCGCGTCTCGGTCCCGGCTCCTCCGTGGACACGGATGCTTCGTGGGGGCACTTCTTGGCGCACAGCACACCAGCGAGGGCAGAGGCAGGAGGGGCAGCCTGGGGGCGAGGCTTCAGCGCAGCGCGCTCTCGGTTTTCTCCAGATGGAGCGAACAGTGCCCAAATCCTCACGGTGATTTCTGCGGCCCGGGGGTCGCAGAGCTCGATGTTTAGACAGGGATCTCCTCCTCACTTTGCGAGCGACGGCTCACGGGGGTAGTTGCTCACTTTGTTTAGGCTGGTGGCCCTCACGATGTTTACAGTTACTTCCAGCGGCAGATGGTCGCGTTGTTTAGGGAGATCAAGGCACCAGGTTCTCCAGAGTCAGCAGTGCAAAATCACCCACGGCAGTCTCTTCTTCCTCAAACTGGGGGGTAGCGCCCACTGTTCCTGGGGCGCAGTTCAGGAGGCAAGTTCTCTAGCAAGCCCTTGGAGATTAGTTCAGCACAAGTTACAAACAAAGTCTTTTCTTTAAGTCCTTTTCCTCTCCTTCCAGCAGACAGGCACCCACTGCAGGCCAGTCTCTCTGGCAGAGAGACAGTACTCCTCCTTCAGCTGCTCCAGGTCCTTCTCCTTCAGGCAGAGGTTTGTCGTAGTGCAAACAGGATCTGATTTCTTAGGAGCCAGGCTCCTACTTTTATACACCAATTCTTTTGTTCTTTAGCGCCAGGGGGCCTGGGCCTGGCTCAGTCCAGTTTTGGAGCACTTTGTTGTGGTGACTCTGCGCTTTCCTTTCAGCAGCAGGGCAGAGACATCAGCCGCTCCACAGGGGGTGGCGCCGGCTTTGTGCTGGCAGAGCACAGGTCTATTCAAGAGTCAGGGTGTACTCCTCCCACCCATCCTGGTGTAATCTCTCTACCCACCACCTGGCAGCCAACCTGTCTCCTGGAATTCCCCAGCCCTGCTCCTTACTGTTGCTAGACAGAACACACACACACAGCGCAGAGGCGGACTGAATGGCCAGATCAGTAAATACTAACTTTCTAAAAGTAGTATTTACAAACACAGGATATTAAAATAAACTTTACTAAAAGAAGTATTTTATTATTCTGAGTTCAGGCATACTAAACATGATTTTCTACCATGCTCTATGAGTCCACTGAGGTCACAGCGTGTAGTGACTCCAGCAGCCCATTCTGGCCTATGGAGAGCAGGTAGCCTTCAATAGTGAAAAACGAAAATGGCTGTAATTCACTATTAGGACATGCCACACACATCAGGGCATGTCCTACCTTATGCCTACAATGCACCCTGCCCTTGGGCCTACCAGAGGGGTGACTAATATGTAGTTAAGGGAAGGTTTAGGGACTGGCAAGTGGGTGCACTTGCGCAGTCAGCGCGACGGTACCAGACCGCGTGCAGGTTCTGCAGTGGCAGACCCTAGACACATTTTACTAGGCCGCTTCTGTGGGTGGCACAACCAGTGCTGCAAGCCCACCAGCAGCATTTGTATTTACAAGCTCTGGCACTCCTGGTGCACTTTACTAGGGGCTGACAGTAAACCAAATGACCCAATCATGGACACCAATCAATGTATACATTTTTAAAAGGGAGCACTTGCACTGTGGCACTGATCAGCAGTGTCACAGTGCTCTGAGCAGCTAACACCAACAAAACACAATGAGGCACATCAGCAAAAAGTGGAAGGGAAACTCACGCCAAGGTGCCAGGTCTAACACGTGTCCCCTCCAGCTGAAATGTGGGGAGAACTACTCTACCCCAGGGAGTTCCTCTTCACTAAGGCGGAAAAACCTGGACAGACCGTCAGCATTGGCGTGATCTGTGCCAGGGCGATGTTCCACCGTAAAGTCCATACCCTGTAGGGAGATGGACCACCTCAACAGTTTTGGGTTTTCACCCCTCATTTGCATCAACCATCTGAGGGGCCTGTGGTCGGTCTGAACCCGGAAGTGAGACCCAAACAAGTAGGGTCTTAGCTTCTTCAGCGCCAAGACCACAGCAAATGCTTCTCGCTCTATCGCACTCCACCTTTGTTCCCGTGGAAGTAACCTTCTACTAATAAAGGCTACAGGTTGGTCCCAGCCCTCCTCAGTCATCTGTGAGAGAACAGCCCCTACACCATGCTCTGATGCGTCTGTCTGTACTAGGAATTCCTTGGAGAAGTCAGGAGCCAAGAGCACGGGCGCCGTGCACATGGCAGTTTTCAGGGTGTCAAAGGCTTTCTGACAGGCGTCAGTCCATATCACTTTTCTGGGCTGCTTCTTTGAAGTCAGCTCTGTCAAGGGGGCAACAATGCTGCCATACCCCTTGACAAACCTGCTGTAGTACCCTGTGAGTCCTAAAAAGGCCCTCACCTCTGTCTGGGTCTTTGGGGGCTCCCAAGCCAGGATGGTTTCTATCTTGGGTTGGAGGGGCGCCACCTGGCCGCTCCCCACTTGGTGTCCCAAGTACACCACTGAACCCTGCCCGATCTGACACTTGCTTGCCTTGATCGTGAGGCCTGCCTTGCGCAGTGCCATCAACACTTCCCAGAGATGTTGCAGGTGTTCTTTCCATGTGCCACTGAACACTGCGATGTCATCCAGGTATGCGGCGCTGAACTCGGTCAGCCCAGCCAACACCTGGTTGACCAACCTCTGGAAGGTGGCAGGGGTATTCTTCATCCCAAATGGCATAACACGGAACTGGAAATGCCCAACTGGTGTGGAGAATGCAGACCTCTCTTTGGCCCCATCAGTCAAGGCGATCTGCCAGTACCCAGACGTTAGATCAAACGTGCTGAGGTACCGTGCAGCCCCTAACCGATCGATGAGCTCATCAGCTCTGGGGATGGGGTGCGCGTCAGTCTTCGTGACTGAATTGAGTCCTCTGTAGTCCACACAGAACCGGAGTTCGGGTGTGGCACCCGGCGCTGCAGCCTTTGGGACCAAGACCACTGGGCTGGCCCAAGGACTGCTGGAGGACTCAACCACCTCAATAGCAAGCATCTTTGAGACCTCCTCTTTGATGCAGGCTCTGAGCCTGTCCGTTACCCTGTAAGCCTTGTGCTTCACAGGTAAGCTGTCTCCTGTATCCACATCATGGACGCACCAATCTGTGATACCAGGAACCAGGGAGAACAGGTCAGGAAACTGCCCCAGCAGCTGGCGGCAGTCATCCTGTTGCTCAGGGGTCAGGGTGGGTGAGAGGTTAACTCCATCCACTGACCCGTCCTGCTCTGAGGCTACCAAGAGGTCAGGAAGAGGTTCTGACCCCTCCTCCGTCCCATCATCGGTGGCCAAGAGCATGCCCACTTCGGACCTCTCCAAGTGGGGCTTAAGGCGATTGACATGTAGGACCCTTAAGGGGTTCCTAGGAGACTGCAAGTTCACCAAGTAGGTGACAGAACTCTTGCGCTCCACAATCTCAAAGGGTCCTGTCCACTTGTCCTGGAGTGCACAAGGCTCCACAGGGGCAAGGACCCATACCTTTTGACCAGGTTGAAGCTCAACCAGAGTGGCATTCTGGTCGTACCACCGCTTCATTTCCTCCTGGCTGGCTTCCTGATTTGCCTCAGCAAGTTGCCTGAAACGCCTAGTCTGGTTCCTGAAGGCCAGCATGTAACTAAATACATTCTGGGGAGGTTTCCTGGGAGATTGCTCCCAGCCTTCCTTGACCAGACTCAGAGGTCCACGTACAGGGTGACCATACAGAAGCTCAAAGGGACTGAACCCCAGAGACTTCTGTGGCACCTCACGGTACGCAAAGAGAAGGCATGGTAAGAGGACGTCCCACTTACGCCTCATTGGTCCTTCAAGGCCCATGATCATGCCCTTTAGGGTTCGGTTGAATCGCTCAACCAACCCGTTTCCTTGTGGATGGTAAGGGGTGGTGAACGTGTATGTCACACCACACTCTTGCCAAAGGGATTTCATATATTTCGATATGAAATTGGTCCCCCTATCGGACACCACCTCTAGAGGGAATCCTACTCGTGAGAAAATTCCCATCAGTGCTCGTCCCACCACAGGGGCCGTCACTGTCCTTAGAGGGATGACTTCAGGGTACCGGGTGGCATGGTCCACCAAGACCAGGATAAACCTGTTGCCCATGGCTGTCTTGGGGTCCAGTGGCCCCACAATGTCAATCCCCACTCGCTGGAATGGGGTACTGACCACAGGGAAAGGTTGGAGTGGAGCTTTCAGCTTCCTTCCACTCTTGCCACTTGCCTGGCAAGTCTGGCATGTCCTGCAGTTAGTATCAGAACTCCTGCGCATTTGGGGCCAATAGAAGTGGGTGACAAGCCTTTCAAAGGTCTTGTCCTGCCCCAAATGCCCTACTAATGGCACGTCGTGAGCCAGCCCCAGTAGGAAGGTTCTGAACTTCTGGGGTACCACCAGCGCACGGGCTGACCCAGGTTCAGCAACCTTAGGCTCTGAGTACAGGAGGTCGTTCTCCCAGTAGATCAAGTGAGTTCCGGACTGATCACCATTGGCCTGGGCTGCAGCCTGCTGCCGCATACCCTATAGAGAGGGGCACTCTTTCTGCTCTCTGCGGAATTCCTCCCTGGAGGGGCCTCCTTCTTGCTGCCAATGGGTCAGCTCAGGCAGGTCCCCCAGTTCGGCTATCTGTTCCCCGGTAGGCTCCAGGGCATCCCCCTCAAGGTCTGCTTCCTCCTGGGCCGTGGGAACTTCAGGAGCCGGTTTCCCGTGCCTCCCTTGCCCTCTCTCTAAGGCCGGTTCCTGGGCCTCTCCCTCAGGCTCCAGGGTCCCTTCAACACCCCTACTGGCTGCCATTGACCGGGTGGTCACGCACGCCCAATCAGGTAAGCCCACCATCCGCAGATGGGCTGTCTTCTCCACCTTTTCCCAAGGGGAGCTCTCCAAGTCATTCCCTAGGAGACAGTCTACAGGCATGGCAGTTCTCACAGCGACTTGCAGAGTACCAGAGACCCCCCCTCACTCAAAGGGAACTTGAGCCATTGGACAATGACTCTCCGTGTTGTCAGCATTGACAACCCGACAATAGGCATGGGGTACGACCTGCTCTTGAGATACCAGGTGCTGCCGCACTGCAGTCACGCTGGCTCCTGTGTCTCTAAGAGCCTCTACCTTCTTCCCATTGACGGTCACCACTTGCCCATATTTCTTAGTGTTAGAGGGCAAGTTGGCTTGGGGGACCATCTCACTGTCTCCTAGTGAGACTAAGGTCATCTGGACGGGGTCCCACCCACCTTGGACTTCTACCTCCTCCCCAAAGGCTACTGTAGCCACTTGCCTGGGTGGAGCACCAGTGGGTGCGGGTTTCACATATTGGCGACACTTGGGATCACTGGCAAAGTGACCTAGTTCGCCACATTTATAACATTGAGGGGGCCCCTTGGGAACAGGTTTACCTGTCGGGGCCCCTGTCTGCTTCGGGGGTGGGGGAGGCTGAGAACCTTTCTGCTGGTTCCCTTGGGTATTACTTTGGGGGCCTTTTTGGAACCCTTTCTGTTTTCCCCTGTCCCCCCCACTCTTCTGCTGGGGACCCTGCCCACCTTTGGCGGAGTCTCCCACGGGACCCTTGTGGTCCCTGGTGCTGAGCCAGCGGTCCGCCTCCTCAGCAAGCTTCCTAGGGTTAGTCAGCTTGCTATCTATCAGGTGTTGGCGTAGCTCAGGAAAACAATTAAGCGACAAGTGCTCTCATGCAATTAAATCAAAGAGACCTTGGTAAACATTAACTTTGCTACCCTTCACCCAGCCATCCAGTGCTCTGCAGAAAAAGGTTACATACTCCACATACGTACCCCCCGCAATCTTGGTACACCCCCTGAACCTCTGTCTATACATTTCAGGAGTTAGCCCATATCTGGTCATTAAAGCTTCTTTCATGTGGGGGTAAGAATTCTGCATGTCAAAGGGCAACTCTAAAAGTGTGTCCCGCCCCTCACTGAGGAACCATCCCCACAACCCCGCTCCCCAGTCTTTCTCAGGGACCCGGTGGGAGGACATGGCTATCTCATAGGCCCGGAACCATTGCCCTATGTCATCATTCCTGAAGAACTCTTTAACTACATCTTTTGGGATGTACACCCTTGACTCTACCTGCACTGGCGTTGCGCTGCCACCAGAGGGAGTGTTCTCCAAACTTTTCTTTTTTATCGCCAGTTCCCTCATTCTGGCGTCGTGCTCCATCAGAGCCTTTCTCTCTTCCAGAGGTATTTTCTTTTCTTCCAGAGCCATTTTTAGTTTCGCCAAAGTGACTTCTTGTTCTCTTGCAGCCCGTCTGTCTGCCAGCTCTCCTGGCGATAGGTCTCTGCCAAAGCTGTGGATGCTCTCTGCTGGCTCCACTGGCACAAATCCAGGTACAACTTCATCAGCTGCACCCCTTGATTCTATCCAGGCTTTTAGCGCCTTGTAGAGATCCCCCTTGTTCCTGCATCCTGCATGTGGAACCTTGAACTTCATGCAAAAGTACTTGAGTTGGGTTTTTGTGTAGTTGTCCAGCTCTGATGCATCCCATTCCAATTCCATCCCAGAGGCTTCAGATGCTGTGCTGGTTGAGCCCGGCATGGCTTCAACGCAAGGGATCTTTTCTTGGCAGGCGAAATTAAATGGCAAAGTTCTGTGGCTTAAGCTACTGGACCGTCTATTGTGCAATGGTTAGCAATCAGTGCGCAGACACCAAGAACGCAAATCCGTAAATCCGCACCGCTGCCACCAATGTTAGAATCCGGGGTCTCTGGTTGGCGCAGGTATGCACTTGCGACAAGCAGGGACCCTTTCCTCTAAGTCAGGGCAAAGGATCACCTCTATAAAAATAACCCCTGCTCACCCTCTAGGTAACGTGGCACGAGCAGTCAGGCTAAATTTCCAGAGGGCATGTAGGTTAAGCATTCAAGTTGTCCCACACAATAATCACCACCCCACCACACAAAAGACACAAGGCTGTATTTATCAAAAGTAGAAGTCTTTATATAAAAGGGTTTTCTTTCAGGCAGGTTGCATTGAAGTACTGGGTATTTTAGTCCCAGCGGTGCAGGGGCACACACCCTATGACTTCTGGGTTCACCCTGTTCCAGACCTACAGAAACACAGAGTCTTCTGGGTGAAGTCAAAGATTCATTTATTGGCTGCAGACCAATTACAGGTATCCTAGAAGTACAACAGCGTGTATGTTCTCAGGAGACTGCTGAAAATCATAGCAACGGACTTCATCTTAAATACAGTTTTCCCTGCCTCAGGCATACATTCCTAGGTTTATGATATGGCCATTACATGTATACATTTCAAAAGAAAAGGCAGAGTCATGATGACCATCCCACATTCCAGTTCGGCCAGCCCGCAATTATTTACACAGTAAGGCTCAGATCCCACATCAGATATCGATAGGCCCCAATAAACATGAGCATCTCCTGTTTTGGGAAACAAGCCATAAAGCAGGAACAGCCAGGTGTGAAAGAGATTAGCTGGAGGCTCGTGTAGGATGAAAAGACTTTATGGTGTGTCAAGCCCTGATGCTAATCACAGGTGGCCAGGGGACGGGGAACTCGTGAGACCAGTTTGACCTGGGGCAGCAGAGCCGAGCTGCCCAGGTCACGGAAAAGTCAAGGAAAGGCACATGTGCTTCTAAAGACCCGTTTTTACTTCGTGCAGTATAGTCTATGTGAGGGCAACCATAAGATGGCCACTGATGCAAAATGGAACCCGCGTAGTGATGCAAAAATAGCGTGTACGTAGTGCATTAATAGCTAGAACGTTATATAAAGCACTTGTACATACCGCATTAACCATTTGCGGTTCGCCAATACCGGCATAGACAGGGGTAGGGCCCTGTCCCCTACGCGGTCCTGAATATTAAAGTACGACAGACCCTCCTTTTGCCCTTACATAGGCAATCACTATACTCATCTCAATCAGAGTCTAGGTCAATGTTCATGAAGTCATGGAGATGTTGCTGTAGCATCATCCTATTACTTAGTTCGTCCCTCGATACAGGTTTCCTGACACAGAATGTAGCACAGAGGCCACATATCGCGGGAGCACACTGTATACACAGACAGAACAGGAAAAGAATCGCTAAGATCATTCCAATGACCATCAGAACTTTCCAACCCCAGGCAGATATCAATTCCCAGAACCACCCCACCAGTGACCAGTCTCCCTTATCCACGTGTATGGATTCAGATATTTTATGGAGTTTGGAGATGGTTTGATAGACTGTTGGAGCGTTATCTGGTATGAAAATGCAACAACTGGATTGGATAACCTTACATACCCCACCGCGGTCTGCAAGAATAACGTCTAGAACCATGCGGTTCTGCAAAGTCATAAGGCGATCCGCTTGGAGCTCAGCGGTCAGATTACCAAGGGCACCAGCCGTTACATTGACAGTGGATTCAACCACACGAGTCAGTTGTCTCAGGTTCCTACTATTTACAATAGATCCCCAAAACGGGAGGAAACCCAAGAAGAAGTCTCCCGCTTCCTGACCGGCAGTATCCTCCTTACTGATCACGCCTCTCACAACTCTGGTCTTGTGATAGTCAGAGGAAGCAGTAAATGTTGGCGGTAGCAAGTTTGCAATATAACATGTGCCCGAGAAATCAGGGGGCAACCATGTATATGCTCGGTCATTGCAGATGAAATATGTACCCTTGGCAGCCAAAAACGCAGGGGAAAACTGTGACGGGAAAGTGTACGTTTCAGTACAGTCACTTCTTCCCAGTTGAGCTCTAGGATTCTGACCATTACCCTGTAAGGAGAACCGACCTATGTGGGGTACGACCCAGATTGGAGATGAGATTTTTTGCTGTCTTTCACCCAGACTAATACTATACCCCGTCGCGTTCCACCCTACATAAGCTCTCAGCTCTTCTTTGGGAATGGATGAGTATGCATCAATATCCCTACTCATATCGGCAATTCCTCTCACTAAGGCTTTATTATTTGTACTAGGTCTGGTGGAACGCGGTTGTCGCGGGGAGTAAGCATCTAGAGCATAGAGGAACATGGTCTGGAATGCCCATGACGATCCATTGTAACTAAATGGCAGCACCAAATAAGGAATACCCTTAATAATGGTATGTGGCATTAACCCACACACCCAGCAATTGGTTGTATTCATGACTAGTTGGTGCTGGTGCAAGAGCTGAATAAACGAGTTATTTACAAACTCTGATCGTCTGGTCTGTTCGTGTTCAGGCAGAGGGTGAAAAGAGTGTGAGGAGGCAGTAGAAAGAGGTATAGGCTGTACAGTGGGTGCAATGGGCTTTTGAAAGGAGAAAAATACAAATCCAACGATGAACATCATTATACTACATAGTATAAATAGGCACAAGAATACAAAATTACTACTTTTCATTATCGTACATATTCTTGCTTTAAAGTTCATTTCCTCAGCGGATCTCTCCATCTTACAAAACTCCATCCTCTAATCGTGCCGCTCGCGGCGGGTGAGTTTCTTCTGCTAAGGAGTACGCCTGTCAGTCCAGGGAAACGCCCTAGACCAACCAGAACCGTTGACCTAACGTCTTCGGCCTGTACCCCAAAGTCTTGGCACCGCGACCCTGCGGCTGAACCCGGATGGTGGTTCGAAAAACAAAAATCAAGAAAGTCCTTCAGATGGGAGAGCTTATAATGTCAAAAAAAGAAAAGATAGTGAGGAAATCTTTATTTGTCCATAGGCCTTGGTCTCAAATTATAGCGGAGACGGCCAGGTGCTGTTTGATCCTGAAACAAGAGTTCAGGCTCTGTGGTGTCCAATCGATTTGATGGTGGCACAGCTTCCTGCAGAATATCGCTGTTCTCTTGGTCTGAAGCTGTGTCTCTTATGTGTGCATCACTGAATGGTACAAAACGAGGTACAGTGTCTGTTTCAGAGTCTGCGATACCCTCCTGGACCCACCGGTCATATGGCAGAGGCAAAGGGATCCTCTTCAAGTGGGTGGCGTGGATCCAGTTCTTCTTGCCTTTCACTCGAACCGCTGATCTTGTCGACAGAAGTACAAGGTGGGGGCCGATCCAGCGAGGCTCGTCGTTGCCTTTGCGCTGGAAATTTTGGACCAGGACCCACGAGCCAGGGTTGATAGGGTGTCCGGGAGTTTCAGGAGCCGGGGGAAGAGTATCATGCACCTGTTGGTGTAAAACACGCAGTTTAACAGTCAAATCATACAAGTAATCGAGTAGTACTGGATGCTCGATCTCACTGAATTTCGCCGGTCTTGGCACGCCCCATACATTAGCCGGGCGGCCAAAAACGACCTCATAAGGTCTAAGTCACACTCGTGAGTGTACGGTCATTCTGGTGGACAGGAGTGCTAAAGGCAGAGCGTCAGGCCATTTAAGACTGGTGCTCGCCTGGATTTTGGCCAGTTTAAGTTTTAGAGCACTGTTGTAGCGCTCTACTAATCCAGCTGATTGGGGGTGATTTGCAGCGTGGAACTTTTGCTTGATGCCTAAACCCTCACACACATTCTTCATTACTTTACCCACAAACTCACTTCCATTATCACACCACACCATTCTTGGCATTCCAAACCTGGGAAAAAACTCCTTCACAAGAGCTTTGGCTGTGGACAGGGCAGTGTTATCTTTCAGAGGATAAGCCTCTATCCACTTCGAGAAAGCACAAACAACCACCAGTACATATTTCAGGTTGTTGCACCTTTCCATGTGGATAAAGTCCAGCTGCAAAACTTCAAATGGATATGATGGGGGTGCAAAATGACCAGCTGGAGTTGGGGTTCACCTACCAGGGTTGTATTTCAAGCATACCATGCAATTCTTGACCACATTCTCTGCACACTTGGGAATCCCAGCATTCTGCCATACTGGAGCCAACAACTTACAAATTCCTTTCGTACTGATGTGCGCCATTCCATGTGCCATTGTAACTACTGGGAGCACATATGCATCAGGCAACAACCATCGCCTATGTTCTGTCAGATCAATCCAACAACCATTCTCATCTAACTTACCCACACTTTCTCTCCACTTGCTTAATTCTTTCTCTGTGGCCTCAGCTTGAAGCGACTTCACACTCTCTATCGTGTTTTCACACATTCCAGCATCATCAACCCACCTTGCGGGGCCTGCAACATACATTCTAGTCTTTACATTCTGTGCTGTTTCTTTTGCGATCTCATCAGCAAACGCATTTCCACGTCCGATGTCATCGGTGGCTTTCCTGTGCGCACTGCATTTCATGATCGCAACTTGTAACGGTAGGGTCAGTGACTCAAGGAGATCATTCACCAACTTGCCATTCTGAATTTTAGTTCCATGCGAAGTCAGGAACCCACGTTCTTTCCACAATCGCCCAAAACTATGAGCCACGCCAAAGGCGTACTGGCTATCGTTGTATATATTCACTCTCATTCCTTCAGACAACACGCATGCTCTCGTGAGGGCGATTAATTCTGCTGCTTGGGCCGAATTATGTGGCACTCGTGCAGTTTCCACAACCGTGTGTAAAGTCGTGATAGCATATGCAGCAGTCGTGTCACCATTAGGGAGCTTGAAACACGAACCATCCACCCATAAAGTACCATCACACTCAGTCAGGGGAGTATCTTTTAGATCTACTCTCCCTTTCGTCTCTTCCTCTGTTCTGAACAGACAGTCATGTTGCTCAATCTTATCTAGGTCTGCTGGATTTGGCAATAACGTAGCTGGATTCAGCGTGTTGCATCTCTTTATGTGTATGTGGTTTGCTAACAGTGTGAGCTCATAGCCTGATAATCGCGCACTAGTCAAGTGTTGTGTCTTGGTTCTGTTTAATAATGTGTCTACAGCATGTGGAACCATAACAATCAATGTGTTGTCCATTAACAGACCAGCAGATTGTCGGATAGACATAGCTGCAGCAGCTGTCGCTCTCAGACAGCTTGGCAATGCCCTCGCTACAGGGTCCAAGGTTGATGAAAAATTTGCGCATGGGCGCGGTCTGTCGCCAAAAGGCTGTGTTAACACTGATAATGCACAACCATCTTTCTCGTGAACATACAATGTAAAAGGCTTACTGTAGTCAGGGGTACCCAACACAGGAGCTGAGCATAATGCATTGCGCAATTCCACAAAACTTTTCTGGCACTCTTCAGACCATGGGATAGGAGTCGGTGTGTCTTTGCATGTTAAGGCTAACAAAGGTTTTGCCAACAAGGAAAAATTTGGGATCCAGTGCCTACAGTATGAGGTAATGCCCAAGAAAGCACGCACTTCTCTCTGTGTTCTTGGCACACTCAACTGTGCAATGGCTTGAATTCTCTCTGGGGTCAGTTTCCTTCCCTCCTTCGATAAGAGATGACCTAAGTAGGTCACTTCTTGTCGACAATATTGCAGCTTTGAGAGAGACACTTTGTGATGGAAAGCAGACAAATGACGCAACAATGACAATGTGGCTTCTTTGCAGATCTTTTTAGTATCCGCGGCGATTAGTAAATCGTCAACGTACTGAATCAGGATAGCTCCACTCGGTAAAACAAGTGCATCAAGCTGCGCTTTCAAAGCTTGGCTGTATATTGATGGACTTTCACAGTAGCCCTGGGGAGCGCGTTTGAAGCGGAAGCTTCGGCCTCCCAGACTGAAGCCAAAAATGTCTCTGCTCTCCTCTGCAATTGGGATGCTAAAGAAAGCATTCTTTAAATCAATCACTGAAAACCATGCAGCCGAGGCTGGAATCATCGTTAACAAGGCAGTTATATCAGGGACAACTGGAAACTGGGGCACAACAATCTTATTAACCTCTCTGAGATCAATCACAAATCTGTAAACAGGTGGCTGTGAAGGGTCCGTTCGTTTTAAGACAGGTACAATCGGGCTGTTGCAAACGTTGCCTCTTGTCTCTTCAATCACACCCTTATTAATCAAGTCACTGACAATTTCTAACAATGCTTTCTGACCTTCATTAGAGATCTTGTACTGGGGAATACGTGGCAGTCTGACATTAGCCTTTAAAGTTACCACGTATGGCGGTATCTCCAAGAGGCCCACATCATTGGGACCAGTAGCCCAAAGGACATCCGGAAGGGATGACAATTCAGGCGGCATTGTATTTTTAGACAAGTACATCGGGGAAATCACTTTCCTGCCTAATGTAAGTTGTACTCCTGACGGTGAACAATACAGTGTAGCATGCAATCTTTTTAACAAATCTAATCCGAGCAAATTTTCACCACAACCTGTTGTTAGAATCAGGGGTGCTTTCAGCTCGCAAGGTCCAATAGAAAGTGACATGGGACTAGAAATCGGGTTTCTAACTGGGGCGCCAGAAAAACCTACTGAAACATTTATATCGCCAGACAAAGGTGCGCCAGGGAGTTTTGAATGCATGATTGAACTCTTTGCAGCACCAGTGTCTAGCAGAAAGGGCTCCGTTATATTTGCTGTAGTCACCTTAACATACGGTCCGCTCTGATCCACTGGCACTGAAACAACTCCCTCTCTCTGTCTACGGCTGTCCTAGTAATCGTTATTTTCTGCATCGCCGTCCTCTGCATAATAATCATTATTGTAGTACTGAGCTGTATTACTAGTCGCGTTGGCTTGCTGATCAAAGCTATTGATGGTATTTTGTGGCGGAAGAGGACGCGCGTTCTGTGGAACATTTCCACGCCCTCTGCCTCTTGGAGCTTGCTGACCACCCCTTCCTCTCGTGCCATACATATTGCCGTTACGCTGCATCAATTTAGGGCAACTATATTTAAAATGATCTTCCTCTTTGCAGTATGAGCATTGATTGGGACCTACAGGGACACGTGGTTGATAATACCCATTCATTTGCTGATTGTTCTGAAATTGTTGGGGTTGGTGGTAGACACCTTGGGGTTGCCTATAATTATTCTGACCTCCACGTGGCGGATAGGCCTGTTGTAAAAGGACCTTCGTTTTTAGCTCTTTCGTTTTCTTTTCTGTTCTATCTTTCTCGTCTTTATCTCTGTTTTCATAATACTGTGCAGTAGCCAGTATTTGCGCTGAAGAAGAAACAGCCCAAGAACTTTCTGAATCTTTTAACTTTTTACACAGGTCAAGAAGTAAATTCTGCACAAATTTATCCACAAATAACCGTTGTCCACCCTCAGTACTCATATCTTGCCCACTGTGATCAATAAACGTTTCTTCAAACCTGGTAAAGAAGTCTGACACTGTCTCATCTTTCTTCTGCTTGCATGCAGATAGCTTGTCCCAATTTACGCGCATCGCGGGCATTATTGTCTTCATATATGTGATGATTCTACCAGGCAGTTCTGCTATTAAAGGCTCTGGTTTCGCGCCACCAATCTGTCTAGCGTCAGCAGCGATGATGTTAGCCCATGTGTCCCCTAGTTCTGCAGCATGATCCGTATTACGAATGGATCCCCACAAAGGCTGTGGAACCACATTCCCAAACAGCATATCTATATCAGCCAGATTCATTACACAGGATTCTGCAGTTTGTGACAACTCCTTATAATAACCGGTAGGGTTTTTACGGGGATCGGGCTATGTGTGCTTCAGTGCTAACACCTCAGATCTTTTCCATGGAACATGTACCCAAATACGCTGAAAATGTGCTACGACAGGTGGATTAGCATTTGGATCAGCAGGTCTCCAAACTGGGGGAACCTCACGCATCGGATATTGGCGTGCTTTTACCCTTTTTCCCACAGGGACATCAGGTTCAAACAACGACTGTTGACAATCATCATTCCTGAAGGATAATACAACCGCAACTGCTTTATCTACATCGCGATCTACAATGGTACCAGTTCCAAAATCAAATCTTACTCGACACAACTCCTGCGGGCTTGGGTCTTTACCACTATCATCCAATTCCTCACAGAGAATTTCGCACATTTTCTCAAAGACATACCTCTGTTTTGGGGCATCCCATTGATGGAAAACGTTGACAACTGATTCCACATCATATAGTGAAGGGAAAACAATCCATCTACGCGCCATGTGATCTATTACCTTCTTCTCATCGGGGTTAGGCAATTGACTGCGCAATTGCTTACGCTGTAAGCCAGGAGTCGCACCGGATGACTCAAAGAGAGGTGACATTAACGTAGTAACCACATTAGCTAAACGCTGTCGCGCGGAAGGAGAAGCTGAGGCGAAAACAGGGGGATAAACAGAGGGGAGAAAAGAGGATGCAGAAACAGGTACTGGAGTGGTGCAAGGAAGAGTGTCAGGGGAGGCAGCTGCTGAATTAGACAAAGTCACAGGAAGCGCGGGGGCAGTTGGAAACACAACTGGCGGCCCTTGAGAGGGCTGCGCTATAGGGATAGGAGCCGGCTGCAAAGCAGCTGGCGGTAGCGGCAAGGCTTGCAGTATATTAACTGGAGGTGGCATATTCACAAGCTGGGGAGGCGCCGTGGCATTTTGAGCATACAGGGGTGGCGAACTCAACAAATGCGACATCAGGGGATCTTTCTCCTTTTCTTTGGACTCATTCTGTTTAGAGTGCGGTAAAGCTGGGTAACATTTGTCTATCCCCAACTTACGCTGTCTGTGCAATTGCTCATTCATCTGCTCCTCCTCACTGTCTTTGAATTGTACAGCTGCTTGCATTACTGTCATACCTTTTTCTCTCCTATTCTTTTTCGCTAGCTTAATTTCCTTCTATTTGGCTTCCTTTCGCCATAGGCGGAAAGAATCAAACATCGCCGGCCGGGCTTTCTTTTTAAACAATTTAATTTCCAAATTATCTAAAATATCGGTATCGAAACTACCATTTTGGGACCATTTTAAAACACCGTCTTTTCTGGTGTAGTGGATCCATACTTCGTTATATGCAATGGGGCCTACGCCATGTTTTACATAGAGCTCATAAGTTGGAGTTCCAACCGGAGGAACCGGACATGATTCCTGCAGCTGGAAATCTCTTCCACAACCCAAGCAAAACAATCTACCAAATATTCTAGAACCAGGCATCTTTGCTCACTAGTCTAGACCCAAAACGTCAAAGGATTATCGATTACGATAGTCTCGTGAATACACGAGTCCTCTGGCTTTGGCGTTTGCAAACTCCAAATTACCAAATCCAAACGATCCCGAAGGATACCAAAACAAATGGGAGACGCTCCACTTATACTTAACTGAATATTGCTGATCGATGGCGTCACCAGAAGACTCTCTCGATTGTTTCGCTCTATCAAAACTCGTCAAGGGTCCAAAACAGGTCGATTAATCAGGGCAGCAGTCCTTCGTAGCCGTCGGGACGCGGAGAACCTCGCAGAAAAGACTTTCGGACCACGTCGACATGCAGGGGTCGATGAAGTGGCGGCCTTCCTCCGGAATTTCCACACGAAGCTCCTCACGAACCTCTGGCTTGGACTGGTACCGCTGAAATCGTCCCGAGTTGGGCGCCAAACTGAAGTACTGGGTATTTTAGTCCCAGCGGTGCAGGGGCACACACCCTATGACTTCTGGGTTCACCCTGTTCCAGACCTACAGAAACACAGAGTCTTCTGGGTGAAGTCAAAGATTCATTTATTGGCTGCAGACCAATTACAGGTATCCTAGAAGTACAACAGCGTGTATGTTCTCAGGAGACTGCTGAAAATCATAGCAACAGACTTCATCTTAAATACAGTTTTCCCTGCCTCAGGCATACATTCCTAGGTTTATGATATGGCCATTACATGTATACATTTCAAAAGAAAAGGCAGAGTCATGATGACCATCCCACATTCCAGTTCGGCCAGCCCGCAATTATTTACACAGTAAGGCTCAGATCCCACATCAGATATCAATAGGCCCCAATAAACATGAGCATCTCCTGTTTTGGGAAACAAGCCATAAAGCAGGAACAGCCAGGTGTGAAAGAGATTAGCTGGAGGCTCGTGTAGGATGAAAAGACTTTATGGTGTGTCAAGCCCTGATGCTAATCACAGGTGGCCAGGGGACGGGGAACTCGTGAGACCAGTTTGACCTGGGGCAGCAGAGCCGAGCTGCCCAGGTCACGGAAAAGTCAAGGAAAGGCACATGTGCTTCTAAAGACCCGTTTTTACTTCGTGCAGTATAGTCTATGTGAGGGCAACCATAAGATGGCCACTGATGCAAAATGGAACCCGCGTAGTGATGCAAAAATAGCGTGTACGTAGTGCATTAATAGCTAGAACGTTATATAAAGCACTTGTACATACCGCATTAACCATTTGCGGCCCACCAATACGGGCATAGACAGGGGTAGGGCCCTGTCCCCTACGCGGTCCTGAATATTAAAGTACGACAGCATAAATACAGTTCTCTTAGCGAATCTCAATCCAGTTACTTTAAAATACTTAAGGGTAGTCCACAGGTTTTAAAATGGCACAGTTCTCTTTAAAATAGGTTTCTTAGGTCTTCTGGGCACTGCGTAGCGCCTTTGGGGTGCCCTTGGCAAGGTTTTTACAGTGCCTTGCCGTTTCCCACGCTTCTCGCGTGAGCCGGAGTACGCTTGCCGAGTCTCACGCTTCTCGCGTGAGCACCGGCAATGATTTTCAATGTAGTACGGTTCAGAGCAGTACGGTGCGAACTGGGCCGACTTCTCAGTACGGTGCAAATGTACGGTGCAAACTGGGCTGACTTCTCAGTACGGTGCAAATGTACGGTGCGAACTGGGCTGACTTCTCAGTACGGTGCAAATGTACGGTGCGAACAGCGGTACGGCTCAGGCACAGTACGTCTCAAACCCAGGATTTAAGAAGGCAGTACGGCTCGAACCCAGCATGTACAAGGAAAGTACGGCCCAAAGCAAGTGCGGCTCGTACTTTTATCGCGATCGGCACAGTACCTTATTTCTTGGGGGCAAATGTTCGCGGCAGTCTGTGGACGTCGCTCTCGAGTGTCCCGCTTCGCGTCTCGGTCCCGGCTCCTCCGTGGACACGGATGCTTCGTGGGGGCACTTCTTGGCGCACAGCACACCAGCGAGGGCAGAGGCAGGAGGGGCAGCCTGGGGGCGAGGTTTCAGCGCAGCGCGCTCTCGGCTTTCTCCAGATGGGGCGAACAGTGCCCAAATCCTCACGGTGATTTCTGCGGCCCGGGGGTCGCAGAGCTTGATGTTTAGACAGGGATCTCCTCCTCACTTTGCGAGCGACGGCTCACGGGGGTAGTTGCTCACTTTGTTTAGGCTGGTGGCCCTCACGATGTTTACAGTTACTTCCAGCGGCAGATGGTCGCGTTGTTTAGGGAGATCAAGGCACCAGGTTCTCCAGAGTCAGCAGTGCAAAATCACCCACGGCAGTCTCTTCTTCCTCAAAGGAGGGGGTAGCGCCCACTGTTCCTGGGGCGCAGTTCAGGAGGCAAGTTCTCTAGCAAGCCCTTGGAGATTAGTTCAGCACAAGTTACAAACAAAGTCTTTTCTTTAAGTCCTTTTCCTCTCCTTCCAGCAGACAGGCACCCACTGCAGGCCAGTCTCTCTGGCAGAGAGACAGTACTCTTCCTTCAGCTTCTCCAGGTCCTTCTCCTTCAGGCAGAGGTTCGTCGTAGTGCAAACAGGATCTGATTTCTTAGGAGCCAGGCTCCTACTTTTATACACCAAATATTTTGTTCTTTAGCGCCAGGGGGCCTGGGCCTGGCTCAGTCCAGTTTTGGAGCACTTTGTTGTGGTGACTCTGCGCTTTCCTTTCAGCAGCAGGGCAGAGACATCAGCCGCTCCACAGGGGGTGGCGCCGGCTTTGTGCTGGCAGAGCACAGGTCTATTCAAGAGTCAGGGTGTACTCCTCCCACCCATCCTGGTGTAATCTCTCTACCCACCACCTGGTAGCCAACCTGTCTCCTGGAATTCCCCAGCCCTGATCCTTACTGTTGCTAGGCAGAACACACACACACAGCGCAGAGGCGGACTGAATGGCCAGATCAGTAAATACTAACTTTCTAAAAGTAGTATTTACAAACACAGGATATTAAAATAAACTTTACTAAAAGAAGTATTTTATTATTCTGAGTTCAGGCATACTAAACATGATTTTCTACCATGCTCTATGAGTCCACTGAGGTCACAGCGTGTAGTGACTCCAGCAGCCCATTCTGGCCTATGGAGAGCAGGTAGCCTTCAATAGTGAAAAACGAAAATGGCTGTAATTCACTATTAGGACATGCCACACACATCAGGGCATGTCCTACCTTATGCCTACAATGCACCCTGCCCTTGGGCCTACCAGAGGGGTGACTAATATGTAGTTAAGGGAAGGTTTAGGGACTGGCAAGTGGGTGCACTTGCGCAGTCAGCGCGACGGTACCAGACCGCGCGCAGGTTCTGCAGTGGCAGACCCTAGACACATTTTACTAGGCCGCTTCTGTGGGTGGCACAACCAGTGCTGCAAGCCCACCAGCAGCATTTGTATTTACAAGCCCTGGCACTCCTGGTGCACTTTACTAGGGGCTGACAGTAAACCAAATGACCCAATCATGGACACCAATCAATGTATACATTTTTAAAAGGGAGCACTTGCACTGTGGCACTGATCAGCAGTGTCACAGTGCTCTGAGCAGCTAACACCAACAAAACACAATGAGGCACATCAGCAAAAAGTGGAAGGGAAACTCACGCCAAGGTGCCAGGTCTAACAGCCCACAATTGTCAGTCAGGTGCTCAAAGACCCTGCAGAACACGGTTCACATGTGTGCGAGGCTGGGAGTACACACATGCATAGTGTGTAAAAGGGAACATGTCCACATGAAGTCACGTCAACATACTCGAAAGTCAAGTACAGTGACCACCCAGGATGCCACTAAGGATGCAGGTGGAGACATTGCCCAGCATGCATGGGCAAAGTTGAATGGATCCGTCACACAGCAAGGATATGTAGACACAGCTCAGTACAACATTTAGGAAACACCCTGCAGGGAAGATGTCAGGGTCCACAGAGGAAGGAACACACCTTGGGACAATGTCACCCTGCAGTAAGAGCTTACATGTACAAAGTAATTTTGCAAATACCTTGTGATGGCACACAGATACCAGGGTCCACCCCATGAGCAGCACACTATTACATTTCCCAGACACCTAACACATTATCCACACCCCAAATCATGGAGCAGCACCACCAACAGCAATACCAGAAAAGCAGTAGTGTTCAAAAGTAAAAAAAAGAGCTTTATTGAGCATGAAAATCAAAGAGGTTGTTATCTGTACACTATTAACAAGCCCCATAGGGCAGTCCATATTTCCATCCCTGGTGGGGGACTCATTGGGACACATGTCCCCTGGCTTGCCTGCACAGTTTATAGTTCCTTGTCTTCCACAGGGGGGGGGCATCATGTGGGGGGGAAGGACCAGGCACTGCAGGGACAGGAGGGGCAAGGATAGGTGTTGTGGGTGCAGGGACGGAGGACTCCACCACAGGGGGTGGGGCAGCGCCAAAGGTGGAGGTGAGAATGGCGCTGCACACGGTTGCAAGGTCCTCCAGCGTCTCCCCTGCACCCGAAGGAAACACAGGCCCCAAGGAGGGGGGGGTCGGAGGGATGGGTCGCAGCGCTACTGGGGGAGGGTGTGGACAGGGGGGGACACAACTACCCTGACCGGGGACTCCTTTGACCGCTTGCGGGGTGGTGTTACCTTGGGGCTCAGGGACAGAGCGGCCAGGAAGGATTCCTTGGTGGAATCTTGGCCAGGAGAGCTGAGGGGAGTGGATTTGGAGGCTGGGGGTTGTGAAGAATGTGGACTCCCACTGTGGCTGCGTGTCTTACGTTTTACCCCCGACCCAGTGGAGGTGCCTACTTCACCCTGTGTGTGCGTGACAGGAGGTGTGCGCTTGGGCTTCCCTGGTGGTGTGGTGCCTGTGTCTGGTGGGGTGCGTGCATGGGTACATGGGTGTGCTTGGGACAGGCATGGGAGTGGGAAGTGTGGATGGTGCAGGGATAGTGGGGGGACGTAGCGCTGCAGGAGACCCACTGCTGCAATCAGTGTCAAGTCTATGGACCTCAGCAACTGGCGTTGGTCAGACTGCGCAGCTGAGATGCACTCCATGTATGCCTCCATCTGGGTGAGCACTCGTGTGTAGCCATGGAGGACATTCAGCATCGCAGTCTGACCAACCTGCAACTGGCGCAGGATGTCCACAGACTCGGCATTCGCGCAGCAGTGGAGACAGGGGCAGGGGGCGTGGTGCCTGGCAAGAAGGAGACACGTGGTGACCTAGCACGGCGGGAAGGGACCAGAGCAAGTGGGAGGCCAGTGATGGGAACGGAGGGGGCGGGTAGAGATTGTGTGCTGCTTTCAGCTGTGGGAGCAGACTCCGCCCCCTCTGGGAGCTCAGCCTCGGACCCGTCAGCGTCATAGTCGGTGGTGAGACTGGACAGGTCCTCCGCCTCACTCCCCTCGGCCTCCGTGCCACTCGATGTGCCAGACAAGATAGCACTGCTGCCACTGGTGCTTGGTCCCTCCTCACGGTCCGTGCCAGTGTCTCCCTCGGAGTCCCTCGACGATGCTGTGGGCAAGGTGAAGAGACAGGAAATAATCAGACACCTGTATACATATGTCACATGAGTCAGATCTACATAGGTCACAGTGCATAGCCTGAAAAGCAACATGAGTAACATCTACAATACAAGGTACATATGTAGGCCCTGCAACACACAGCTGGTTGACCCACCATGCCACTGAGAAACAATGGAGTGCATGACACAACAGCAAATTACTTGATATCAAATTGGACAGAGGAGCCAGGCTCTGGGGACAATCGTGCACTGCATTTGTACCACACAGCGTTGCCAAAAAAGGGATGAGCAGGAACCATGTCTATTAACTTTTTGCACATGCTGCAAAGCTAACGCATTGAAACATGCCCAACATGACTGGGTCACTGCACCTTGAGTCTATGTCCAGACAAACATCACACACAGGCCAGACCTAGCAAGCAGAATACAGATTTGGACATGTAGGCCTTGCCCGCATAACCCACCCCCTACCTGAGACAATGTGATTGAGACAGAGGAAGTACTGACACCTCTTACTCTGGGATGAAAACACATGGGCTGCACTAAATCCTGATTGTACACAAACCACCCCTGTTGCGCCTGTCCACCTACATCATTGACAATCAACCATCATCAGATTGTCGTACCAAGACACACAGGCACTGCCCACCGTGAGTATGCACAAGCAAAATTGGGTCACACTGTACAGTGGACACATGTAGCACAGTTTACGCAAATACAGATGAGGCCAGGGTACAATGCCACAGAGCCCAACCTATGCCGAAGACACAGAGAATGTCCACATTGTTGGATGACACACATGATACCTAGGAAAAGGTGCCCCAGGGCACGGTAGTGGCCACACACCTCCATGGTCCTGGATGGATATGACTGCAACTGAAGCAACCGTCCCAGCACTATGCATTACTCCCGCTCATGCACATCATGTCAGAGGGCACAACATTGTACATGCATGCTGTAAGGCAGTACACTTCTAAGACACACTCCTATGTCTGGACTCAGCATCAGTGCCAACTGACATGGACCCCACAATGACTGACCTGTCCAGGGCACAGGCAAGGTCCCAAAACCGCTTACACACCACCCCCACACATGATGCTGCAAGCATTGGGCACTTGGATTAACTGCCAGCCTAGATTACCTTGTGCAAGAGTGACTACCCACAGACCCGGGAACACATGGCAAGGAGGGGAAGGGAGGAAGAACAGCAGGTGTTTACTTTGGGGAACTGGTTATGCACTGCACATTTAAACCCTGGCAGTGTATCCATGCAACTGCCCACTTCCAAAAGCTGGGGACACACAACCAACACACATGTACCTACCCCCTTCCTGCTGCTGCTTCTACTGTAAGCGCCTATCCAAGTCGGGGAAGACCACCGCCAGCACACGCTTATGGATGTGGGTCAGACGCCGGCGCCCACGGTTCTTGTTGCTCTCAGGTGAGTCCCCCAGCAGGACCCGTGCAATCCTCCTCGCCCAGCACCGGATATCCTGCCAGCATTTCCTCACCTGGGCTAGGCGCCGCTTCCGACCCTCCGTCTTCCGCAAGGCACTGACGGTTGGCCTCCATATCTCCCCCTTGGCATGGACGCCTACCTGTGAGGATGCAAAAGTGAGAATACTTTAATACACCTGAGCAATGACACAGAGACACACATATTAATAATTTGTCTTGTTTGAACAGGCCATGGTATGCAGAAAACTCATTGCACCTTTGTCATAGGGACATTATCCTCTGGGGAAGGCAAAATGCACTACGTGGCAGTGAAAGTACACAGGTGGCATGAGGGGTGCCACACAATTAATGATCCTGGATCACACTGTGCATCACAAGCTACACCAGGATTATGTACAGCACCTCAAAGCAGTCACATGCCCCAGCCCACTGACGCAACCTCAGCAGAGTACACAGACACACACAGGTACAGGACAATCACCTGCCATTGCCAACTGCGGGTACAAACCTCACTCTGCCCATGTGCCACTAGACTGGGGGTGTCACAGGTGTGGGGCTGGCTCAGCACGGCAGTCACACGGCACTGCTCCCTGCACACATCACATGGCCAGGGTATATCCATCCCTCATGCAGCTGGTGTGCAACACTCCCCATATGCACTCACCCACATGACACGGGACTTACACACACACACCAATGTCCAGGGGACGAACACATCATTTGGACACTCACAGCACAGGTACACTAAACAAACACACATCTATGGGTACTGTCACCTGTCACACTGGGGAGAACACAGAATCACATCAGGACTGTAGCAACAACATTCCCAGGAGAAGTAGCCAGGCAGAATGTGGCATGCACCATGCATTGATTGTCACAGTAAGCACTATGCAAGTGAGGAGTGCACACAGGAACTACAGCGTGCGCTGCATGGGAGACATGAGGCCTTCCCCACCCTGGGACCCACTCCAAACAACATTGCATGTCTGTCACACAGGGACACAAAGCCAGAAGTCACAGTCACAAAAAAGGGGCACAGTCTAAGCTAGTGGAGTCAGCCCTCACCTGCTCCCATGGTTGACCATACAGCATGGTGTACTGTGGGAGGATCACATCCAGCAGGGCAATGTTCTCCTCCTGTGTGAATGGCTGGGCCCTCTCCACAGACCTGGACATGGTGCCAGAGGAATCACGAGCAGCAGCAGTGTTGTGGAATGAAAGGATGTGCAGGCAAGTGCTCTCTCATGGGACCTGGCTGCCTTATATCTGCCTTGCTGGCCTGTTACATTTACAGGAGTACAGAGAGATTGGTCAGTCACATTAGCATCCTACGTTTCCTCCAATCCCTTTAAACCTACCCCAGTGAGGGGCTTTGCATGGTTTAAAAATTGAGCATGATGTCAAGTCAACAACCACTTTGCAACAAAGTATATTGTCTCCAACCGACTTCTGCTGGCCACCTGATGCAAAAATTTAAACTTTAAACTCGGTCTCCATGACAACCAGCATGCATTTAGGCCATTATACTTGTCCCTCATGTGTCCCCTATGTAATTTCAACATTTTCACACAGGTACGGTGCGTTCCACGGCCCTAGGGCACCCCAAATGCAGTGATACGGACCGTACACGCGTGTGTAGGGTCCCTATCACTATGGGAGTGCTGGCGTATGCGTACGCCATAGTAATACGGACTGTACACGCATGTGTAGGGTCCCTATCACTATGGGAGTGCTGGCGTATGCGTACGCCATAGTGATACGGACCGTCATTGGGTCCATAGATGGAACACATGTGGCTTTGGTACCACCACAGGCACAGGAGGTAGCGTATAGGAACCACAAGCATTACTACTCCATTAATGCCCTTGTGGTGTGTCTTGCCAACATGGTGATTTCACATGTCTGTGCTCGTTTTCCAGGAGCAGCACACGATGCCTACATCATGAGGCGTAGCAGGGTGCCTGAAATGATGCTGCCGCTGCGCAACGAACGGGCATGTCTTGTTGGTGGGTATACTCTGTCAGTCCTGTATTTAGCATCATCTTCCTGTCTTACTGCTTCTCCTGACCCACTTTTGTCCATGAGGTTTCCATGTAGGGGACGTTGGCTATCCCAACATGCCATGGCTGATCATGCCTCTCCGCAACCCCAGCACGGCTGCCGAGCACCGCTACAACAACGCCCATGGGCGGATCAGGCGAGTGATAGAGAGGACGTTTGGCCTCCTGAAGAGCCGATTCCGTTGCCTCCACAAGACCGGCGGCGCACTCCCATATGCACCGGTGAAGGTATGCAAGATCTTCCCCGTGTGCTGCATGCTGCATAACATGGCAGTGGAGAAAGCTGTGCCACTCATCCTGGATCCGGATGAGCAGGACCATCCACCCGTGGAGGATGAAGGGCTTGGTCACGAGGCAAGTGATGGTGAGGAGGAGGCGGAAGAGGACATCCGGAGTCGGCTCATACGCAACTTCTTTGCTTAGCGGTGAGTTCCAGTGTCTGAGTGTGCACGCATTGGGCCATGTGTGGCATGTGTTGAAATGTGTGTGTCATCTGCATGTCTGCCAGGTGAGTCAGAGGTGTGTTTGGATGTGTCACTCGAGTGATGGTGCAATAGAATAGAATGTTTTTCCAGAGTCATCATTGTCACCTAGCATGTTGACAACCTTATACGTGTCGAGTACATGCACATGCATGCGGATGTGCTTCTAATGGCTGACTTCTGGTGTGTCTCTCATCCACAGGTGCTTGCGCATGCTGTCTGCTGGTGGCATTGTTGTGCTCCTGCTATTCCTCATGAACACAGCAACATGTGCTGAATCAGCGTTACATGCACGGACACGTTTGTAAATCTCCTTAGGGTAAGGGATGCAGCACGTCTTTTTGGGAGTGGTATTTGTTTTGAATATGTGTGCACTGCTCCTGTTCATGTTTGGATACTTAGCATACATGTAGATTCACCATGGGGCACATGACATGGAGCTGAATTCACCTGAATTGATGGTCAGACTTGTTGACAGTCATCTGTAATGGGATTGTGATGGAGCCATCAATGTGTGTAACACTGCCCTCGAAAACATACAGGTTGCATCGGGTTGACATGGTGTGTGAATTCCCCATTGGAGGCTCAATGGTGTATGGCAGCCTCTCCGTGAGCAGCAGGGGGTGTTTAGCTGTCACCCGTCACTTGTGTGCCAGTTCTATGGATTTCCAGCATATGTGGTGCAAAGGGGGGTGCCAGTGTTGGTCCCACATGTTCATCCACATGACCTGTGTATGTGTTGACAGAGTTGCATTAGCATTCCGACACACATGACTAATAAAGGTGTCCCTCTGCCTCCAAGGTGCCTCATCTCTGTCAATGGTGGTCTGTTGCCACTGTGCATGCGGCATGTCTGGCATAGTTATCAGAGATGGTGCATATGAGTCTATGTGTAGAGTAGCAAGATGCAAGCTGTTTGTCAGGGATTAGAATTGGTATTGTGCATGATGTCCATGGCTGTATAGGTATTGTGGCATGTCAGTCTCCACGACGGCCACTGTGCTGCATGTGCATCCATTGTGTGTGTGTGTGGCATGTTGAACTAGACATTCCTTCCTTGACATACACATTTTGCATAGTTCCTGCCTGAGATCCTTGTCTTTGTGTGCAACTTGGGGCATTGTTTTCTTGACATGGCGCATGCTGCTGCAGGGCCTGCAGCAAGGGCACCCAGTGTCAACGGAAACAAGCTGGTGTTCATCATGGATTGCTTGCTGACATGTGCTATGCTGATCAGCAGCATCTGTGCCTCATGCTGCAGCACACTCAGCATAATGCACAAGTTCCCCAGTTCCATCCACCTCAAGGCAAGAGAGACCATCCCCCAGGTCAACTACGTTATGTTATGTTATGTTATCTAGAGTTTTGTTAAGCGCTCAGCTACTCAGGCAGAGTGTCCCGGCGCTGACAGACCCAAGACCATAGAGCTTCAGCGGGGTTGGAGGACTTACAGGCTGAACAGCCGAGTTTTAAGCTTCTTTCTAAAGGTCGTCAAGTTGTCGCACTTTCTTAGCGCCAGAGGGAGGGCATTCCAGGCGAGTGGCGTTAGGTATTTAAAGGAACGCCCTCCGCCACTACGACATCCGTGTCTAATCCTACCCTGCACTGTACGGACATGTGCGTTACAACTCCCATGATACTTGTCCACATCCAAGGTGCATCTCCACAGCTCTGCGTCTACATCCGGCGACCAGGCCACATCAACGTCCAACAGCGATGGGGGGAATGGATCACTGCCAGCTGCAGGATGACCTTCTCAATCCACGCACACACTCAGGATGCAGCCCACAACCACAACACAACCTTGTGACACTGTGATCCAAGACCCCATTGTGCCATCTCCAGGAATCCAACCTTGGCCGGCCCACCATTCTCCACATCCACCAGACTCAAGCATGCAGGCCATGGTTCTGCCACCTGTCTACACATACCTGGGAGTAGCACCCCAGGACACTCCACATGATCCCTGACCTCTGCGCATGACTGTTGCTCTTCTAAATAGGTCTGTGGGCACAGTTGTGCGGGCACCCCCTCAGCTGGTCGGGCTTATCACGGGTGAGTATGGTGCTCCATGTCTGAATTGGATGATACATTGTGACCCATGTGTGTCCTGTGCCAGACTCAGACTCCAGGTTATGCATGGTTGGAGTTACTTCAAAACTGAGGCATGGTTTGACTTTACAACACACACATGTAGTGGAATAATGCAAAATGACGGCATCATCTCGTGATTGTGAAGATATTTATTTGTGGTGGGGTACGTGTTTGGGGGGATGACAAGAGGTTCTTGGCGGGAGTGTAGAATCCAAAGTTCACTGGGGGAGTTGGTATCCTTGCCAATGGAAGTCATCAGAGTCTTTGCCACAGTCTTTGTCAACATTGGTCAGACAGTGACCAGCAAGTCCATGTGGCAGAGAATGTCATTTGCTGTAGTGCTGCTGTTGGGCCAAAGGGCCAGGTGCCACGCCAGGTGACCTGGGAGATGGTGGTGTTCCGCTGACTCTCACGGATTTTTGCGTGGATGACCCACCTTCCTGCGGGGACCCTCAGATGCAGGCCGTGACGATGCTTGGGATGCTCCGTCGGATGAATGCTCCTCCTCCTGATCCCTCCCTGTGGGTGGTGATGTTCTTCGCCTGGTGGCACAGGGAGGGTTGCCCATGTTGTCGGCAATCCGACGGAGTACACGGGTCATTTCTGTTTGCACCGCCACGAGCTCAGCCTGTCTTGCCTCCATCCATCCTTGGTGTAGCTGTTGACTGGCATATTGCTCGGCCTGCATGTTCTGGATCTCTCTGAGGGTCTCCACTACCTGGCTGAGGCCCCTGGTGTCACGCCGGTATGTGTCGAGGATGTTGCTGACGTGTGACATTACTGGTTCCTGAGCCAACTGGTCAGGTTCGTGCCTCTGCCGTCCTCCACTCCCACCACCCCTGCCCACTTGAACCTGGCCTGCCGTTGTGGGCACATCGGGTCTCCGGGACCCCTGAGGGATGGCATTTGTGGTGTCGCCTGCCTCCTCCTGGGTGCCCGGAGAACCTTGTCCCTCCTGGACAGACTAGCTGTGTTGTTGTGTGCGGGCCGGGCTCCTGGGTGTCTCCTGGGATGTGGCAGGAATGGGGGTGGTGGTTGGCACAGTTGTACCTGACGCAGGTGCTGCAGGTGGTTGGACACCAGAGGTGGCAGGTTGGTCTGGGTCGTCCACGGAGTGGTGAGAGTCGTCGCTGCCGGTGGGGTCCTCTTCATGCAGAGCCTGGTCCTGTGAGTCTTCCCTCCCAGTGTTAGGGGGAGATCGACGTCGTTGACCTGTGTGTGAGAGAGACAATGTTAATTGTGTTACATGCGACATCCATGTTTCATTCATTTTTGAGTTGGCACAGTTCCTCTGGGTGGTTGGATATGGCTTGCATTCCTCTCGCAGTGCACTTGTGCATGGGTATGTCCCTTGGCCACAGCTTTCGACACTTTACCTATGTGTGACACAATCTTAGTTGATGCATCTTTTTGGAACGCAGTCAGCAGTGTAGTGAGCGGGCGTAGCAAGCCATGCAGAGCCGCCTCACGTGTTGCACTGTACTTTGCCAAATGGTGTTTTCACCATGCTATTTGAGAATGCAGGTAGGTAACTTGAGCATTGGTGACAGGGTTCTACCAAACACAGTGGGTAGGTTTACTGGGTGTAAGGTTAGGTTTGTGCCTGCAGCACGGATGTACTCGTGCACAGATTGACACATGGCCCAGTGTTTATCACAGGAAAAAGGGGGGGTTCAGGCACTGCCAAACCTTGTCTACATGCACACAGTCCACCTGCTGACGAGCGGACATGGCCACACCACCCAAGGGTGATTTGGTCTCCCTCTGTCTCACTTTCTCCCTCCCTCTGTCAGCCTCCTCCCTCTGTCCGTCTCCCTCTGCCTCCCTTTCTCCCTCCCTCTGTCAGCCTCCTCCCTCTGTCCGTCTCCCTCTGTCACCCTCCTCCCTCTGTCCATCTCCCTCTGTCACCCTCCTCCCTCTGTCCGTCTCCCTCTGTCTCCCTTTCTCCCTCCCTCTGTCAGCCTCCTCCCTCCCTCTGTGTGTCACCCTCTGTCACCTCAGCCCAGCTTCCTGGGGACACACAGTCTGCAGGTCTTTCAAAGGCCATTGGCTTGTTCATGTGGGTTTGTTTGTAGTCTCCGGGCACCCATTGGGCGGAGTGTCTGAGTGTGCGCTGCTGCTGTGGCGGTGTGTGCTGACACTCTTCCAGAGTGATGCGTCTTGATTAGCTGCTGTTATGTGCAAATTGTGCCTTCATACCCATGTCATCCGGCAACGCGGCCACCATTTGCAGGCAACAGGTGAGGGGCTGAGGGCATTGTTGTGTGCTTCAGAGTTGCTCAATGTTAGTTTTGGGGCCCACCCTCCTGGCATCAGGGACATCCTGTCTTGTGTTGGTGTTTTGTGTGGCCTGTGACTTGGCATGGCCTTGCCTGGTGCATGGAGGCGCTAGTGGCATGTGTGTGTTTTTGGAGTATGGTTGTGTCCGGTGCTGGCTTTGGGGGGGTTGCGTGCATGATTGGGATTTTGGTTGTGTATGGCGTTCCCCCCATGTGAGGTGAGTTGTTTGTGTACTCACCAGGGTCTGGGACTCCTTGTACTCCGTCTACTCCCACCGGTGGCAGCGTGGCCATCACCTTCTCCTCCCAGAGATGGTACTGTACCGGTCTGCGGGGCGGCCCTCCTCCAGTGATGTTCCCCTGGTTGTGATCATCTGTCATTTTGCGGCGGACCGTCCTCCGCAGATCGTACCACCTGGCTTGGCACTCATGCCTGGTCCTTCTGGTGGCCCCAACAGCATTCACAGCATCGACAATCCTCTGCCACATGGCTGATTTTTCTGATATGCTGGTCCGTTTGACCAATGTTCCAAAGAGCTGTGGCTCGACTCTGATGATTTCGTCGACAAGGACCTCCAGCTCCTCCTTTGTGAACTTTGGATTCTTGTTAGTGGGCATGGTGTGGGGTGTGGGTGTGGGTGTGGGTTTGGATGGTTGTGGGGGTGTGGGTGTGGATGGTTGTGGGTGTGTGAGTGTGGTTGTGAAGGTGTGTGAGTGTGAATGTGATGAGGGGGTGTTTGTGATGGTGGTTGTGTGAAGGAGTGCAAGTTTAAGGTGTATTGATGGCTGTATTATGGTGCAGTGCATTGTCTCTGTGGTCTGGCAGTGGTGGATCTGTTGCAAAGGATCATGGTTTGTGTGTGTTGGGCCTTTTTATTGGTCCATTTGTGGGTGTGGCTGTGTTTGAACTTTGGGTGGGTGTGTTATAAGGAGTTGTTGTGTTTTGGGCCTCTGTTTAGCTGTTTGGCAGTTGCAGGTCAGTGTATGGGGTGTATTTGGGCTTGTTGGACATGTTTTGTGGTGTTGTGTGAATCGAATTGACTCTCCTTGTGTTGTTTTGGGTTGTCCTGGTTCAGTACATGTGTTTTTGCCGTCTGTACGGTGCGTACATGCACTGGTGGGGTGTTGGTACGCTCCATTCATACACGGGTGGGGGTACGCTCCATGCATACACGGGTGGGGGTTCGGCACGTACATGCACTGGTGGGGTGTTGGTACGTGACGTACGTGACGTACATACACGGGTAGGGTGTTGGTACGCTCCATTCATACACGGGTGGGGCTACACTCCATGCATACACGGGTGGGGGTACGCGCCGTACATACACGGGTAGGGTGTTGGTACGCTCCATTCATACACGGGTGGGGGTACGCTCCATGCATACATGGGTAGGGGTACGCTCCGTACAGACACTGGTGGGGGTTCGGCGCATACATGCACTGGTGGGGTGGTGGTACGCGCCGTACATACACTGGTGGGGTGTTGGTATGCGCCGTACATACACTGGTGGGGTATTGGTACGCTCCATTCAGACACGGGTGGGGGTACGCTCCGTACATACACGGGTGGGGGTTCGGTGCGTACACACACTGGTGGGGTGTTGGTACGCGCCGTACATACACAGGTAGGGTGTTGGTACGCTCCATTCATACACGGGTGGGGGTACGCTCCGTACATACACGGGTGGGGGTTCGGTGCGTACACACACTGGTGGGGTGTTGGTACGCGCCGTACATACACGGGTAGGGTGTTGGTACGCTCCATTCATACACGGGTGGGGGTACGCTCCATGCACACACGGGTGGGGGTTCGGCGTGTACATGCACTGGTGGGGTGTTGGTACGTGCCGTACATACACTGGTGGGGTGTTGGTACGTGCCGTACATACACTGGTGGGGTGTTGATACGCTCCATTCAGACACGGGTGGGGGTACACTCCGTACATACACGGGTGGGGGTTCGGCGCGTACATCTCGGGCCGGGGGGGTGTTTGGCGCGTACATATGGGGGCTGGGGGGGTGTTCGGCGCATATGCGGGCACATGTCTCGATGGTTGCTATGGGAGTTCGGTCCGTATGGTCTTTTTTACATACGGTTGTAAAATCGAAAGGACGGGACGGATCGTACTTGCGCGGTCGGACTTCATTTTTCCGATTCGTAGGGTAAATCGTCCGGGGATGTGTCGGACACATTTTCCGACCCGAGGACGTGTGGGGAAATTTTCCCAATGCGATTCGTATGGACTGTTTCCCATACGAATCGTACTTGGCAGTTTGTACGCTACTTGTACGATTCGTACGGGGAATTTTTTTCCAGGATCGGAATCGGCACCATATTGTTAGCAAAGGTATTGTGTAAAACTTTGTAGGTGGTTGTGGTGTGCCCTGTGTGGTGCCCTGTTGCAATTTAACAGAGCATAAGCATCTACACTGGCTTTATGAAGAATAGTAAAAAATGATTAATACTTATGTTAGACATTGGGACTCATCTACAAGAACATGATGCAGCACGGCTCTGCAAACCATTTAGCTGCACTGTGCTAAATCATTTTCAAAGTACAGGGATGTGCTGCATTAACAAAAATACCATGCATCCCTGTGCTTTCCCAGACGCTAACGCACAATTGCCTGCCATATGCCAGCATTGGCACCCTTGTGTCATTTTGCAAGGGTGCCTGAGCTGCGGTGGGGATGATTGTTGAAGGGAGACCTTCTTGCGCAAAAGCAATAATTGATGGCATTTTTCTCTTTCTATGCATGCTGCTGAATGTAGCACACATACAAAGAGGAAAAAACAAGGAAAAATAAAAGTACTTCTCCTCGTTGTGCCATTCCAACGCCTCCTCTGGGGAGGCATAGGATTTTGATGCATTACCATTTATACAAAATGTTGTAAATCTGGGGATGCGTCAAGTTCTGTGGATGTTGCATGAGAACACCCACAGCAACACCCGTGGTATGCCCCTTTCATGCAGAGTAATGCATAAATTGGGCCTTTATTTACAAGGCCATGAAAAGTCATGCAGGGGGACTTTACGTGTCCTTATAAATATGGCCGAACCAATTGCGCAACCGGCTCATCAAAATAAGCCACAGTGTTTATGGAGCGGTCGACACTTGGTAGTTATAGTTAGGTCAGCGTTTCCATAGGAAATGTATATTTTTTTGTGTTGCCAATAGTTTCATTTCAGATGGACACATTATTTTTTGTTAGGCTCAGGGAGATTAAGTGATTTGCCCAGAATCACAGGATGTTAAGCGTCCCTGCCGAGACTCGAACCCTGTTCCCCAGCTTCGAGATCGATCGCTCTAGCCATAAGGCTACACCCTATACCCTAACTTTTAGCTTAGTATGTGCATGGACCGTGTCAGGGTGATCTGTCAAGCATGTCCTGATTTTTAAAAAAACATAAAGAAAGATGGAAGGAGAAGGGTAGGGATACACTGACCACAACATTTAAAAAAAAAAATTGGCCTCTAATTTGCTGCAGATCTGCTGATTTTTTTTTTTAAAAGACACTGCTCCTGCACTTCTTTTTATCCCCCCTGGATTGGTCATGGCCCAGGGGGCTTATGCAAGTTTTGGGGAGGAAGAGGGTGTGAGGCTCCTGTCCCCAAGCCAAACAGATCAACAGATTGCTCCCACCTGGAGTGAGCAGCATAAATAGCTGCAGAGGCCTGTCCTGTGGCCCCCAACATTTTATATGGTAGGTGCCCTGGATGGGCACTGTGGCCCTCACTTGTACATATTGTGGGTGCATGGGAAATATTGTCCCTGGGGCCATAATCGGATCAGAGAGAGGGGCCCATGGCCACCCTCACCTTTAATATAGATACCGCCCTGGGGGATTGGTCCCCATGGCATGCTGAGGCTCTGAGGGGCCACATGGTCCCCCCATTTAAAAGTAAGAATGGCCCTTGGGATGGCACCCCAGGGCCTGATGATGCTCAGCGAGATGGCTGAGGCAGCCGTCCTCCCCTTTTATCTATATTTAGCCCAAGGGATGGGGTCCCGAGTACCCGAGTACCAAAGAAGGCTCAAGGAGGGGGCCACATGCCCCTTTCCTTTTTTAATGTCTTGGCCCCAGGGGAATAGGATCCCAGGGACTACTAAGGCTTGGGTAGGAGGGTCCTGTCCCACCTTGCTAGTTTTACGATTTATGGCCCTGGGGGTTGGAGTCCACGGGCCTCAAGAAGGCTTGGGGAGGTGGACGCATGGCTCTCGTCTATTTTTAACTGTCTTTGGCTCTGAGGGAAGGGGTCCCTGGAGTCTGATAAGGCTCAGAGAAGGGAGGGTGTGGACCCATTCCCTTTTTTGGTTGAAACTGGCCCCAGTGGATGGGGTCCCCACGGATAATAAATGCTTTGTGAGGGGGGAACCACAACCCCTCCCTTTAATATATATGTTTTTGATCGAAAGAATAAGGTCCCTGGGGCCCAAAGGACAACCCTACACCATTTGGCAAAGGCTCAACTTCCTGCAGCGCGTGACCAAATGCTGTGTGTGACCTGAGGCTGGCTGCTTGCATGGTGTTGGCCACAGGACCTGGCTGTAGGTCAAGGCTTGTGGCCAACCATGAATGCACATGGCTGAAGGCCATTCGCAGCGTGTGGTTGGCTGCATCAGGGGATTTGGCCACAGTGAATAAATGTATATATATATATATTACCTACTGGCAGTTGCCAGTAGGTAGTTATAGTTAGGACCTATTTTCCATTGGAAATCTGCAACATTCTATTTGGAATAACGTTGGTGCCGATTGACGAATCTTCACGAAATATTCCAAACTTTTGGCCAGCTCTGGTCCGCTCCTATTACATCACTCATGACATGGTCAGTGACATCACTCATGACATCACTGATGACATCTCAAATGACATCATTGATGACATCATCCTTGTGATAGCGTGGCAGACCTCCTCTCCCCCTAATATAACCTTTGATACACACATTCAAAAATAGAAACTAAAAGTTTCAAAACAATGGACATACCAATATCAGTTACAACAACCTATTCAGTAAATCTAAGATCCACATCCACATCCACGCATTCACCAACAGTCCTATACAGTCACTCATACATGTACTCACTCATCATATGTACTCATACACCTATACATCCTGTTACATAATGCCACTCATCCATAGAGTTACTCACACACATAGTCACTCATGCTAATAAAGAATCAAACATCCATTTACTTGCATATACAGTTATACACACACCACCACACTTACTTGTACAGAAACTTACACATACTTAGTCTTTTAAACAGTCACTTATAGAAACACATACTTATTCATACAAGAACTCTTTCAATCTCTCACTCTCACATATACTCACTTATATACACCAATAGTCACATATACTAGTTTAAAACATATGTAGTTACTCATAAAGAAACTATTGAGACAGTCATTCACTCACTAACACACCCATGCACACACTCATCCACCCATACAGTCTTCAACACATACAAACAGTGAGTCACTCATTCATGCACCTATGCACTACGTAATATCCCCCACCGAACCATACAGACACTCAGACACTCATACTGATACTCAAAAAACCAACTAATGACCTATATAGACACTCATGTAGCTACTCACCAACCCATGAAGCCACTTATACACAAAGTGAGAGACTGATACAGATATTTACATATTTAAACATTACTCACTAAGCCATGTATTCCCTAAGATACACTTAATCAGTCAGTTATACAATCAATTTTTCAAAAACAAATCATTCATTTAGACACTTATATACCCATTTATTCTTCCATCGACCTTGAGATATACATATATAAAACATATGTAATTTTCAGAAATACACACATTCACTGGATGATGTCATCAGTGATGTCATCAGTGATGTCATTTGAGATGTCATCAGTGATGTCATGAGTGATGTCCCTGACCATGTCATGAGTGATGTAATATGTGACGTCATCAGCAGTGCATTGCGGGCGCGCGAGTTATAGTTAGCTGAACTAACTATAACGGGGGAATTTTCAATGGTTTTGTACGAGTGAAAAGTCCAGCTAACTATAACGCCCCTGAAACCTATGGTTTTTTCAGTTAATATATATATATATATATATACACATTTGGCCACAGTGAATAAATATATAGACAGAGGGTATGATGAAACTGTCCTCAATGCAGCACAGGCTAAAGTTAAACTGAAGACTAGAGAGGACCTATTGGAATCACAAAAGGCTACAGCTCAAGTAGCAGATAGTGATGATTCTGAACCAAGATTGATTATTACTTTCAATCAACAGGAGAAAAAAATCAAAGCAATTCTCAAACGTAACTGGCCCATAATTTTAACAGATGCGGTATTGGCACCACAACTGTCAGAAAACCCCACGATCACATTTAGGAAAGGCTTTTCCATGAAATCCCAGTTGGTCAAAAACAGCCCAGAGATCAGCTTAGATAATAAAATGTGGTTATAACCAAAACAGGGATTCTATAAATGTCCAAGTTGCAGAGCTTGCAAGTTTGGGATCAACACTACCAGCTATGTAACTCCTTTTAATATCAAACCCAAACTAATTGTGGGCCACTTCAATTGCAAAACCGAGTTTGCCGTATATGTTTTGGCGTGCACCTGTGGTTTAAGATATGTGGGCAGTACAAAGCTACAGGTGCACGTCAGAATACTGCAACATATCCGAGCAATCGTGAACAACGACGAGGCTTACCCAGTCGCCAGACACTTCAAAGCATGTCACAACAATAACTTGAGTTGTTTAAGTTACTTTGTAATCAGCTCAGTACCAAAATCCCGCAGAGGCGGTAATAGAGAACGACAGTTACGCCAATTAGAATCGCGGTATATCATTGAGCTGGATAGTAAACATCCAAAAGGTCTAAACAACACAGAAGACCTTCACAACTTCTTATAGACACAACTCATTTTTTGCTGCAGATGTCTGACATTAGGGTGAACAATCATACAAACAAAAGATTTTTTTACCCATTTTTCCCATTTTTTATTCAGTATTATCAGGTAGTTGCAGGTTTTCGTAAAATTGGTCTGTCTAATAGTCTGAAGTGATTTGCAATAAGGGTAATTTTATGACATTTTAACTACCCTTATATGGATTATTCTGTAATATAGTCTTGTTTTTTCCACCGTTAACTGGCAACTTGTTAATCATAATATTCTGTTATAATTAACGATGAAGATACATTATTTATGAACAGTTCATCAAAGCCATAACTTCCCTTTATATATTTTTCTTTTTTTCTTCTTTCCAATTTTTAATGCACTTAAAAATCATGATTTCAAGCACTAGCACCTTCATGAGTATTAAGGGAGCACTCAGCACTTTACAGTGTATTATTATTTTTCTGACCAACTATGACAGTGTACAAAGTGATTACAAGCGATATATGAGCATAGTATATGTTTGGTCAAATATTACAACTACCAATTGATCAACACATCAGTTACAGAATTGTGTGACACTCACTGAAAATCCATAATGGGTTTTAAGCATTTATGCAGTTATAGGCACATGTTGCACTTTAAGCGCTTTAACAATTTTAAGCACATAAATATATTTTAATAAATCTGTTGTTTACATATATATATTTATATTTATATTATATGTATTTATAGCATTTAATTTTGGGGTTTTAATCAACCAGAATTTTAGCAAACAGTTTTTGTTACTATTTAAATTAAAGATTGATGTATTTATACAGATGAGATTCACCCAAGCAGCTGAGTGTTTGAGACAACAACATACGTTAATGTGCATTTATTGTTGGTCACCACTAAAATACAACGACAACATGATTACGTTTTGTCAAGGGTATTGATGTACAATCAACGTGCGCAACGTTGGATACACGACTGTCAGATAGTGCTTTTTCATGTTTAGCACAGGTGATTTGTTAACTAAAATATAAAAAGAGAAAGCGGACTGCGGTTCCGCATGTGATCAAGGGTACGCTGTATACCCGAAACGCGTCATATGGCTTAATAATAAAATAAGTTCCAGCCACGAAACTTTGGGTCCGTGACTCTGTATTTCATGTCCAGGAGTCGCTTATGCAAATATATATATATATATATATATATATATATATATATATATATATATATATATATATATATATATATATATATATAAAGTCCAAATCCCCACTCTGAATCAAAAAAGGGTCCGACACAGCCAGGATGCATTCAAGAGGATTTATTCCAAGGTAAGTTAACAACGCAAACTTTGTAACGTGCGGCAGACGCGTTTCAGCAGTTCAGCTTTCCTCAGTGCCTGTTACGATGTTTAGAGCCTCGCACCTGGTGGCCATTTGGATGTTCGTTTGGCCACTCCTGGAATCTTACTTGAGGCCCCTCCGTTGTCTTTAAAGAGATACTTCAGCTCGCGCTGTAAAACCAGACCGCTGCATGCTGGTATTCGCAGTCCTTGTGTGGATCCCCCTTGAGTAAGTGGGAGTTCCAAACACCCAGTGGCATCCCAACAAAGTGGCCTCCGGACTGCACCCAACCGCAGCTTGCTGCCAGATTGAAAATCCTCGCTGAAAACCTCTTGATGCTCCCAGCAGTTAATACTGCTCCTCTCTCCCCACGCAGTGTTACTTCACCCTGTGGTGCTTCAGTCTGCGCGAGGGGGCGCCGCGTTTTGCATCATCAAACACAAGTCCATTCTAATTGCTGGCTAACGCGGTGCTGCCAGACCGAGAGGGGGTGTCAGAAAAGCCGGTGCCTGCAATACCGGCAAAACATAAAGTCCAAATCCCCACTCTGAATCAAAGAAGGGTCCGACACAGCCAGGATGCATTCAAGAGGATTTATTCCAAGGTAAGTTAACAACGCAAACTTTGTAACATGCGGCAGACGCGTTTCAGCAGTTCAGCTTTCCTCAGTGCCTGTTACGATGTTTAGAGCCTCGCACCTGGTGGCCATTTGGATGTTCGTTTGGCCACTCCTGGAATCTTACTTGAGGCCCCTCCTTTGTCTTTAAAGAGATACTTCAGCTCGCGCTGTAAAACCAGACCGCTGCATGCTGGTATTCGCAGTCCTTGTGTGGATCCCCCTTGAGTAAGTGGGAGTTCCAAACACCCAGTGGCGTCCCAACAAAGTGGCCTCCGGACTGCACCCAACCGCAGCTTGCTGCCAGATTGAAAATCCTCGCTAAAAACCTCTTGATGCTCCCAGCAGTTAATACTGCTCCTCTCTCCCCACGCAGTGTTACTTCACCCTGTGGTGCTTCAGTCTGCGCGAGGGGGCGCCGCGTTTTGCATCATCAAACACAAGTCCATTCTAATTGCTGGCTAACGCGGTGCTGCCAGACCGAGAGGGGGTGTCAGAAAAGCCGGTGCCTGCAATACCGGCAAAACATAAAGTCCAAATCCCCACTCTGAATCAAAGAAGGGTCCGACACAGCCAGGATGCATTCAAGAGGATTTATTCCAAGGTAAGTTAACAACGCAAACTTTGTAACGTGCGGCAGACGCGTTTCAGCAGTTCAGCTTTCCTCAGTGCCTGTTACGATGTTTAGAGCCTCGCACCTGGTGGCCATTTGGATGTTCGTTTGGCCACTCCTGGAATCTTACTTGAGGCCCCTCCTTTGTCTTTAAAGAGATACTTCAGCTCGCGCTGTAAAACCAGACCGCTGCATGCTGGTATTCGCAGTCCTTGTGTGGATCCCCCTTGAGTAAGTGGGAGTTCCAAACACCCAGTGGCGTCCCAACAAAGTGGCCTCCGGACTGCACCCAACCGCAGCTTGCTGCCAGATTGAAAATCCTCGCTGAAAACCTCTTGATGCTCCCAGCAGTTAATACTGCTCCTCTCTCCCCACGCAGTGTTACTTCACCCTATATATATATATATATTACCTACTGGCAGTCGCCAGTAGGTAGTTATAGTTAGGACTAGGGGTGGGCGGAATTTGCGGAATTAACCTTCGCAAATTATCGCGAGAATGTTTAAAATTATCGCAAACAAGCAGAAATATCGCGAAGATGCGGAAGTTTTTTTCCGGCATGTTCGCGAGATTTTCTGCATGGTTGCGGGTCGCCAACTTACCCATGTGGTTGCTTGCGGGCGCGGCCATCTTGTTTTGAGTTGTTCTCGCGGTGCATGATCGCGAGAAGAAAGACGTGATCGCGCGACGCATGACGTCACTGCGGGCGCGAACTGTCGCGAGACAGCGCAAATGGCTAAAAACAATACAACATCTCATGGAGAACGCGACCGGATCAAGAAAACTTGTCGGCGAACGCAGGGATTCAGGTAAGGCGATCGCGCGCGCGCGAGAATGTATCATTTTACAGCGCGAGCAAGAAACAAATTATCGCCAAGCTGCGGAAACCGGAATTTTTGACATTTTCGCGCTCTCCGCGGAACGCAAAAATGTCAAATTATCGCAATTTCCGCGAACGGAACGAAATTTTTGCCCAGGCCTAGTTAGGACCTATTTTCCATAGGAAATCCGCAACATTCTATTTGGAATAACGTTGCCGCCGATTGACGAATCTTCACGAAATATTCCAAACTTTTGGCCAGCTCTGGTCCGCTCCTATCCTGAAAATGTCATGGTGATTCGTCAAGCGGCGGCCGAGAAAAAAGGGGAGTCCTAAAACGCGTTTTCCCCATGCATTTTCCCATAGGACCTGTTGACGTAGCTACAGCCCGAACTGCTGAACGTAATTACACCAAATTTGGCAAAGAGGTAGTCCTCAGATCAGACTCGTGCCTTTCGCTTGAATGGTGTAAATCCGTTCAGTAGTTCCTGAGAAAATTAGAGTTAAAAAGATAGATATATCTGGGCAGAGCCTAACCACACATCTCATTGTGAGATCTGATTGGCTGTCAGTACTTCATCCAAGAAGTGTTGGCAGCCATCTTGGGACCAATATACATGATAGCACCTCATTAAAAAGCATTACAGTCAATAGAAGGTTTCAAGACTTTAGTTACATTATCAATCATTTGTTCATGGTACCATACTCATTTTAGGAATTGTGGTGTGTTCTAAGGTGATTTTACCATGTGAAAAAGCCTTCTGCTGTGAGATCATGAATCATGTTTGAGAGAAAACTATTTTCTCATGCTTTTCCCACAGAGGTTTGGAAGGTGATCTATAAGCTAAACTGAGAGCATATTTTCTGTAAATTCCCATTATCTTTCTCAGTCATGTGAGAATGAAGTCTGACATTCTCAGTAAAACATGCACATCCAACAAGGGCAGAGACTGTCAGTTGATTCCTTCGTGTTCTACTGCAGCTTCTCAGAGTGTTCTAAAGAACAACTAGAGCACTAACAGTCCTACTTATGACAAACGTATTGCACACCTGAAGCCATCTTGATTGGAATAAAGTGGTAACTCTTAAAACATTTAATTTAAAAAGGAACGAAATGAGGGGGTTCATTTTGCCATAGAAAGTATGATTAGTGCTGCAGAAAGAAAAATTAGGGCACATTTTGAGTGACTTCTCAAATCCTCTTCTATTTCATAAAAAAATTCTGACATGCAGACTGAAACATGCACTTTCAATACCAGCAGCAGACTTCCCTGGTGAGCAGTAGCTTTACTACAGTGATCTAATAAGCAACCAGAGTGCTAACATTCTGAATTTATGGCAAATGTGTGACACATCTGAATGCCTTCTTGTTGGAATCAAAGTAAAAAACTGAAAGTATTTCCTACTGAGGAGACTGTAGTAAATGAGGAAATTAGGAAACATCATAACAAATAAGTCTCCCAAAATGGCCACCAGAGACAAAGGAGCCCAAATGTAGCCCAAATATCACCCAGATGTAGCCCAAGTATAGCCCAATGCCAGAATGTCCCAGAGTGTTCTAACGAACAACTAGAGCGCTAACAGTCTTACTTATGACAAAAGTATGGCACACCTGAATCCATCTTGATTGGAATAAAGTGGTATCACTTAAAACATTTAATTTACAAAGGAACAAAATGAGGTGGTTCATTTTGCCATAGAAATTATGATTAGTGCTGCAGAAAGAAAAATTAGGGCACATTTTGACTTCTCAAATCCTCTTCTATTTCATAAAACAATTCTGACATGCAGACTGAAACATGCACTTTGAATACCAGCAGCAGACTTCCCTGGTGAGCAGTAGCTTTACTTCAGTGATCTAATGAGCAACTAGAGTGCTAACATTCAGAATTTATGGCAAATGTGTGACACATCTGAATGCCTTCTTGATGGAACCAAAGTAAAAAACTGAAAGTATTTCCTACTGAGGAGACTGCAGTAAATGAGGAAATTAGGAAACTTCATAACAAATAAATCTCCCAAGATGGCCACCAGAGACAAAAGAGCCCAAATGTAGCCCAAATATCACCCAGATGTAGCCCAAGTATAGACCAATGACAGAAGTGTGCAAAACACTTATTTTTTGTGTATTTGCAGTTTTATATAGTGCAGACTAGTCAGGTATTGAAGTGCTTTACATGATCATTGGTTCCATCACACAAGATCAAATTAATTTTGGTTGTAGCCATGGGGAGATTAAGTGATTTGACAAGAATCACAGAATGTTGAGCTGAAGCAGAAACTCCAACCTGGTTCCCCAGTTGCAAAGTCTGCAGCTCTGGAAGTAACACCACATCCTCTCCCCTAGGTGCAACATTTAATCAATTGGTCAACTGGATAAAAAAACATAAAGATTACAAATAATTTAAACGTTTTTTGTCGCTATTTGAAAACTCAGAAAATATGTCCTCATTTTAGTTTTTTAGAGCACTAACCATAATTTTGATGCCAATAAGACCCTCTCATATATGTAATTTCTAAAGGAAATGCTCTAGGTATTACAGTTTTGATTACATCAAGATGACGTCAGACGTTCCACACTTTTGTAATAAATATAGAATGTTAGCAATCTAGTTGTTCATTGGGATACTGTTGAGAGGCAGAGGCCAGGGGCACGGACTCTGAAAATTGAAGGCAGGTAGGAGAGTGCAGATGCAACAATTTGACCACACTGGGCAGGCAGGAAGGGCAGTGGCAGCACAACAGACTATGGAGGGCAGTGGAAATGGGGGCAGGGGCAACAAACCAACAATACAGGACTGGCAAGAGAGGCTGTGGCAATATAATAGTCCATTGTGGGCAGAAGGAAGAGGCAGTGGTAGTGCAACCATACATGCCAACAGACCCGTTTCAGCCAGGAAACGTCCAATGTTTTTAAGCTCAAATGGGCTTTATTTGATCTGTCTCCTGTCTACAATCTCCTCTTTTTCAATGTAACTCAAAGGGGAAAATCAATACCCCAGTTTGTTTTTTAAATCTCCCTCTTACCATGTTCAAAATGTTCGCAAGTATGGTACATTGGATCATGGTAGGCAGGAGGAATTGGGGTAGGGACATGGACTGGAATAACAGAGGACAGGAGGGACATGGAGAGGTGCACCAAACTGACCCTACAGGGCAGGCATCAGGGTTTCCAGCAGCACAATACACCACACAGGAGTGCAGCACAACAATCCATAGAAAGCAAGAGGGAGGGGACAGGACCATGCAAATGGACAACAGAGAACAGAGGGGCAAGAGGCAATGGTAGCTAGCTGACCATAATGGGAAGGTGGGAGGGGCCATGGTAGCACAGAAGACCATGCATGGCAAGCGGGAGGGTTAGTTGCAGCACAATGGCTATGATGGGCAAGAAGGAGGGTGCAGGGGCATGCACAAAGGACCATGGAGGATAGAAGGGAGGGTCATGACCTGGGTACAGACAAGAGAATTCAGGGAAAGGGGCCTCACAACAGACCGCGCAGGGCAGGCAGGAGGAGCAGTTGCAGCACAACAGACCAGGGAGGGCAGAAGGGTGTGGCAGTAAAATGGACCATGGAGGACAGGAGGAAGGGGATAGGGGCACGGCATGTGGACAGGCAGGGTGGAGATGGCAGGGACAGGTTACAGTCATCTGACAATGCTAGGCAGGTGGGAGGGGAGTGGCAGCTCAACAGAACACTCAGAGTAGATAGGAGTGGCAGGTCCATGGAACATGGTGGGCAAAAAGGATGGAGCAGGGGCATGCACAAAGACATCGGAGGACAGGGGGAAGGAGAATAGGGGCAGCAATCTAAGCACAGAGGCTAAGCAGGAGGTCAATGATGGGCCATAGAATTGGGCAATGGAGGGCAGGAGGAGTGGACTGGTACATCATGCTAAATGGAGGGCAGTGGCAGCACACCATGCATGGCAGGAGGGAGGAGGCTAGTCCATGGATTCAGACAACAGAGGATAGGGAGGAGGTGGATGGGCAGCAAGCTAACTGTTCAGAGAAAGTGGGTATTAGGAACTTTATTGTTTTTAAAATGTGTGTCTGTGCGAACTACTTAAAACATGAACAAGTATGCAGCATAATCTCACTTTTTTTCAGGAAGAAGAGGACGTTTGTGACTGTGACTCCGGGCTCACTTGGCAGAAACACCCCCTGACCCTCCACTCCCCATCGGAAAATGTAATGCCAGTGAAAAGGGTAGGTGGATGCAGTGGTATATAGAACATAGTCCTGAGAGCACGATTGAAGATGAAAATTAGATATGGTATATGGTATAAACTATGCACCAAAAAGTGTGATATAAGATGAACCAGGGCGTGAAATATAATATGCAATACATTGTGCGTAATGACAGATTCATTGGAGAGCGCGAGATAGCACAGGCACTAGCGCGTGTTATGCGATATGCGCCTTGGAGTGTAATATGCACAGGGCAGTGTTGTGTAACCTAACTAGTCTCTAAAGTTGTAATATAAAATATGTGCTGGGGAGTGTAACGTTGCATATGCACTGTGACAAAGATATGGATCCCAGATTGTAATATGTATGGCATAGCGCTGTGCATTATAAAATAGGCATCGAGGAAGGCACGTTAGATGGGGCAATATAACCTGTGCGAAGGCAAGTGTGGCATGACATATTCACGGGGTGGTGTTACAGTGCACATGGGCTAGAGAGTGTCATAGCATACGTACTAGCTGGTGGAATACAACACAGAGGTGTGAGGCACTCGGCGGGCACTGGTGGGTGTAACACAGCATTGGGCTCAGCCAGGAGCACGCTGTGACTCTCAAGTGAGGTTTGTCTCCTTTCCAGAGAGTAAAATAAAAAGTATTACACATCCGGCAGTGGATGTGAGTTTTATTAACCGTGAGGGGGGTTTCTTGCATAGTTTGGTCGAATTTTTGGGCAATATTCTGGTATTATGCTGTGATTCTCTCTTACTTTTCTGTTACTCCCATTTCCCTTCTTTCTCTTTTCACAATATATTACTAACCGAGTATCTTTGGAGAATTATTATGATAACCCTTTGTAGTGGAATTTTACTCTTACTAGAATAGATCGTCATTTCCCTTCTGAGGCACAAAACATTGCTGAAGCATTAGTTCCAGACCAATAAATTGATAACAAATATTGAAGGTGCTTATAGAATGGAGTATAACCACCAAATGATTTACAGGTACTTTACCGTAATTACAGAATCAGATGAAAATAAAAGTACAAATAGGAATAAAAACAAAAACAAAGATTTCACCGTGACAATAGTATTACAAACTATGGTTTGTGTATATATCATATTATATAATAACTTGTTGGGAACTTAGATAACATATTGCCTCTCACCAACCTTTTTGCTTGTGTAGTGTGTAAAATGGTAAAACATAAAAAAAAATTGTATGTGTTTCCTTTGATTATGGAGGTAGTTTTGGAAGGAATTTTCCCTTTAAAAAGCTTGTCTATACATACATACTCATTGACCCTGTTGAAGGCTCCGGCTGAAACGCGTAGGTCTCTTTGTTACACTGTTGGTGGATGAAAATTAAATAAAAGGACTGCTGACAATCTGCTGTGACCTGGCTGTGCTGTTTTCTTCTATGCTCTCAGATCGGGGCGGGCTATCCTCATCGAAGAACCTTGAATGAATATAAATATATATATATATATATATACATATTCACTGAAAAAACCATAGGTTTTTCGGAAAGTTATAGTTAGTTGGACATTGGACTTGTACAAAACCCGTGAAATTCCCCCGGTATAGTTAGTTCAGCTAACTATAACTCGCGCCCCCGCAATGTACCGCTGATGACGTCACATATTACATCACTCATGACATAGTCAGTGACATCACTGATGACATCTCAAATGACATCACTGATGACATCACTGATGACATCATCCATGTGATAATTTCATGCATCCCACACCGTAATATAACTTTTGATACACCCACTGTAAATTACAGACTGCCATTCTCAAAGCCATAGGGCCCGATTCACAGAACAAACTTAAGACTAAATCCTAAACTTAGTACCATTCTGGTATTCACAGAATGCACCTAGTACTTCTGGTATTCACAGAATGAACTTACTACTTTTGCTATTCACAGAATGAACTTAGTACTTTTGCTATTCACAGAATGGATTTACGACTCCTAAACTTACGTCCGCACTCGGGCCGGAAATTCCGGCCCGGAGGCGGAGCTTCCGGCCCGGAGGCGGGGCTTCCGGGCCGGAGGCGGAGCTTCCGGGCCGGAGGCGGAGCTTCCGGGCCGGAGGTGGAGATTTCAGCCATAGCTAAATCGGCCGAAATCCCCACCTCCGGGCCGGAAGCTCCGCCTCCGGCCCGGAAGCTCCGCCTCCGGCCCGGAAACTCCGCCTCCGGGCCGGAAGCTCCGCCTCCGGGCCGGAATTTCCGGCCCAAGTGCGGACGTAAGTTTAGGAGTCGTAAATCCATTCTGTGAATAGCAAAAGTACTAAGTTCATTCTGTGAATAGCAAAAGTAGTAAGTTCATTCTGTGAATACCAGAAGTACTAAGTGCATTCTGTGAATACCAGAATGGTACTAAGTTTAGGATTTAGTCTTAAGTTTGTTCTGTGAATCGGGCCCAAGGACACTCCAAGACCTATAACTACATACCTAGCCAGTCATGCACATATTTAATCAAAATCCCATCTACTCACCTATACAGTTATACACACACCAGCTCACTCACTCAAACAAATACTAGCACATTCTTACGCTCTTATACAATCACTGATACAAGCACACACTCTTCCATACAGCCACTCTCACAATCACACACTCTCACTTATAGCCATTTGTATACTTGAACAAACATATATACTGCCTTTCACATATGTAGTTACTCACACATGTACCACTGAGATATACATTCACTCACTAACACACCCATACACACACTCACTCACCCATACAGTCCATCACAGATGCACTCTTGAAACCATGCACCCAGTGAATCACCAACTCACACATCGATGCACAGAGTCACACACACCCCACCCACACAAACACTCAGGAACCCATACAGATACTCAGACAAGCAATCAATAACTCAAATAGACACTCATGTAGCTATTCGCAAACCCATGCAGCCGCTTTAACACCAACAGACAGACGGATACAGACATTCACGCAGTTGAGTCACTAACCCATGCATTCTGTAAGATACGTTTAATCACTCACTTATAGAGTCAGTCACGCACCTACTAAATCATCCATTCAGACACTTATTCACCCACTCATTCTTCAATACGCCTTTCGCTATATATATTAAACATATTTAAACTTTACAGAAACACACAGTCACTGGATGATGTCATCAGTGATGACATCAGCGATGTCATTTGAGATGTTATCAGTGATGTCACTGACCATGTCATGAGTGATGTAATATGTGACGTCATCAGCAGTGCATTGCGGGGGCGCTAGTTCCAGTTAGCTAAACTAACTATAACGGGGGAATTTCACGGGTTTTGTACGAGTGTAATGTCCAACTAACTATAACTTTCCCTAAAACCTATGGTTTTTTCAGTGAATTTCTAAGGTTTTTTAAATGCTAATTCCTAACTATAACGCCCCTGAAACCTATGTTTTTTTTCAGTGAATTTCAAAGGTTTTTTAAATGCTAGTTTCTAACTATGCCTACAGAGGTAGGACATGTGATGAAAGAAGAAACAACGCACAGAAAGAAAAAAAAGAAATGCAGAAAGAAGCAACAGTAGTCCTCAAAGACGAAGAAAAGTGCAGGAAGAAGCAAGACATGTACAGAAAGAACCAACAGAGGAGCAGAAAGAGGCCTTGTTACAAAATCATCCTGTGCCCACAACTTTTTCAGACGGGTACTGGTGTTAACTGACTCTGACTAACCAGGCCTAGAGCCAGTGGTATGCTAAAAGACACTTAGAATACAGTGAAAACACCTGCATACACTAGGGAACACTATGCGTTGGGCCTTGGGGGTTCTTGTGGGAACCCCAGAGCAGGCCTTGGGGGTCAGGGTGTTTCTACCCTGCCCCTTTTTCGTGTTTTGCACTGTTTGTTTCTGTTTTCTTGTGCCTCGGTTCTACCGAGGCACAAGATGGCTGCCAACACTTCCTGGTTTGGAGTGTTGACAGCCAATTAGCATAAAGCTCGTACTCGGGAGGATCCCCGGCCCTAGATATATGTGTTTTTACTTTTGAATTTCGCATCAACAACTGAACGGAATTACAGCATTTTAAAAAAATGGTTCTTTCTGAACCAAGAACTACCTTTTTGCCAAAATTGGTGTAATTCCGTTCAGCAGTTCGGGCTGTAGCCCCGGCTAAAGTTTCCTAAGGGAAATTGCATGGGGAAAACACGTTTTGGGACCCCCCTTTTTTCTCGTCCCCCGCTTGCCGAAACTTCAAGATAGTAGTGGAATGGAGCACCCCACGAGTTTTGAAATTTTTGCGAAGATTCATCAACCTGCGCCAAAGTTATTGGGAATAGAATGTTGCAAATTTCCGATGGAAAATAGGTCCTAACTATAACTATCTACTGGCGACTGCCAGCAGATAATACAAATGCATAACCAATAAAGGCATAAAGAAATAGCAACAGATCAAGTATTTCTCACTATTAAAACATAAGCATGATTAACACATATTAAAAACATTCATGCCAAACAGTAAAAGCATCTTTTCGGTAGAAACAGGTGGACAACGGGGAGGCGGGTAGGACAATGAGGAATCCACAGGCAGATACTGTATCCACCAGAAAAAGCATTTACGAAGGTAAGTAACTTGCTCTTCTGATGGATACTTCTGCCTGTTGATTCCTCACCTTTTGAATAGAATCCTCAAGCCGTACCTCACCCGGAGGAGGGTGTCCACCTGACTAGACCAAAAAATCTTGCAAAATAGATCGAGCAAAATGGCCATCCCTCCTAACCTCCGAATCCAATAATAATCGAATAATTTTTACTCGAAATCATATTGAAAATTATAGTCTAAAAATACTTTTAGTAATAAATTTAGACAAACAACTAAAGGCAAACTTTTATTTATAATTAATTTAAAGATATTTCATACTTTACAATTTACGCTGAAGTCGCGACCCCAGCGCGACTTTTCAAAATGGCTACCGGAATGCGCGCAGCCATCGTGTAGGGTGAGCGAAGGGTGCGTGACTTCTGTATAATATATATTTTTTTAAAAGAGTGAATATAGTTTTCCTAACTAAAAATTATCTTATGTTTTTTATCTTATTCCGAAAGTACATATACATTGGGTAGACCAATTATCTCCGCTAAGAACAGTATTATGGAGAATACTTCTAGATACATTGATTTTTTTCTCCAGGAACATGTAAAGAATTTACCATCTTATTTACAGGATACGGGGGACTTCTTAAGGAAGATTGAATCTATTTCTTGGCAGGATGATTTTTTGTTGGTGACGTTAGATGTCACAGCTCTGTATACCAGCATACACCATCTTGACGGTATTAGAGCTGTGGAATACTTTCTACGCTCAAGACCTGTCAATATGCTGGAGCACAACAAAATGTTGGTAGACATGATTCATACTTGTCTTCATCACAACTATTTTCTGTTTCAGAGGCAGGTGTTCCAGCAGATGCGAGGTGTGGCTACGGGGGCTTGCTTCTCCCCCAGTTATGCCTGCCTGCATATGGGTCTGTGGGAGGAGCAAGTGCTCAAAGTTCAATTTGGCCACATCCTCAGCAATCATATTGTAGTATGGTATCGTTATATTGACGATCTATTTTTCATATGGCAGGGGTCAGAATCATCAGTCAACCTGTTTATCGAGGGTATAAACAAGAACCAGCTTAATCTCGAGTTTACAGGCCATGTGAGTAGGACCTCTGTGAATTTTTTGGACGTAGAGGTATATGTAAATGACAATAATCTGGAGACACGATTGCACCGCAAATTAACAGCAGGCAATACGGTCCTGCACGCTTCCGGTCACCATCCTGACCATCTGATACGCAGTATCCCCTATGGGGAGATGCTGCGGATCAGACGGATCTGCAGTGTAGAATCGGAATGTGTAGAGGCACAGTTGTCTAGCAAAATGAGGTTTTTGGCAAGAGGATATGCAGTGGAAACAATTGACACAGCAATCAGAAAAGCCAACTCAGTTCCCCGTCACGTAACATTAGCAAAAGTCAACTTGCAAAGCAATACATCAGAGGAACCCTCACTAAGCATAGAACCACCCAGATTGATAACTACCTATAACCGCCAGCACAGAACATTATGTATGATTTTTAACAAAAATTGGCCAATAGTTCAAAATGATCCAATCATTGGTCATCTTCTTAAGAAAAATCCTGAGATAACATTCCGTAGGGCAAGATCCATGAATGATATGCTGGTTAAAAGCAGTCCTGAAGTTTGCACCAATGACACCTGGTTGCAATCCACCAAAGGCTTTATCAAATGTGCTTCATGCAAAGCCTGCAAATATGGTAGGAACAAGACTAGTTACAAAACACCATTTAGCGATATCATTGTGCCAATTTCCAAGAAATTGACATGTAAATCTGACTTTTCGGTGTATGTGCTGGAGTGTACATGTGGCCTGCAATATGTTGGGAGTACCAAGTTGCAGGTTCACAAACATATACTCCAGCACATGCGTGCCATCAGCAACAACGATGCAACATACCCGGTCGCTAGACACTTTAAAGAGGTACATGGTAGCTGTCTAGACTCTCTCAGTTACTTTGTGGTGGACATGGTTCCACCACTACGCCGAGGGGCAAACCGTGAGGTTCAGCTTAGGCAGCTTGAAAAACAAAGTACATTCTCGAGTGAAGATCTCTTTACTTGTCTTCATTAATAGTACCATGATTTTTAGTATTGGAAGACCAACGATCAATTCAATGAAATATATATAAACTGCATCATACAGATTTCCAATTTTTTTTGTATTTAAGACGTTTCAGAAAACATTGCAGTTATGGAAAGATGTTTGGAACATTTTTTTAAATTCTTAAAAAGTGTCCCTTTCTCACTTAACCCCTCCCTTCACTTTTTCATGGGCGATCTTGTGGGCAGATTAGTCATACATGCTGGGAACATTATAAAAAATCAAAAACAATTTTATTATTTTTTGGCAGTTCCTACAAATGAACATTTGTTCTGACTTCAGGTGGAGAATATATAGGTGAGCCAGCAAGCTGTATTATAGTTAAAAGTAGATATTTTATCTTCGCAGGCATCAGTCAAGCAGCAGTCGTTTTACCCACAGCCACACTAGTCAGTGAAGTAAGTCGGCTCACTTGAGCATTGACGTAGTTTGTGCAAATCTGGGTCCTTTAGAGGATTCGATTGGAGCATTATACATACAAATGAGTTGTGGTGATTTTATTTCATGCAATTTTGCACTTGCATTATTTGCACATACATACCCGCTATTTGCACTTGCGTAATTTTTCACATTTGGGATTATACCTAATAACAGCTGTGTATTATACAGATAAATGAGTTGTGGTGATTCTATTGCGACCATGGTATGAACCTATTGGGGTTACATGTATACATTTTGCACTTGCATTTTTTGCACATTTGTATTTGCCATTTGCATTCGCACCATTTTGCACTTCCAGGACCAAACTAAAACATCAGCAATGCGGGTATCTATGAAATATCATTATGCTTTTTTATATTTCCTGCTGAAAGTAGATACGGCTTGTAGGCTCATCATTATCTATTTTTTGTAAACTGTCAAGTTAATGTATATGATCTTGTATAATGCCGAATGTGATCATTTAATCAGTATTCAAGGTATTGACACAATGAATGTTTCTTTTATGTCTATTGGCCCACCGATCACCTGATTTGCACCAATGCACTTTATAAACCTATGGGCTGCCTGAGTCAGCGTCATGTGATCAAGGCCTACCTGAGGCCAAAACACGTCATGGCGGTGCTGGACACACCTTTGGATTAAACTATTTGCACCAATATTACTGGGTCCGCTTCATCCTTTTCTACTATTCTGAATACTGCGGCGAAGTTCCTGTATATATATATATATATATTACCTACTGGCGGTCGCCAGTAGGTAGTTATAGTTAGGACCCTGTTTCCATAGGAAAACCGCAACATTCTATTTTGAATAACTTTGGCGCCGGTCGACGAATCCTCGCGAAATTTTCAAAACTAATGGGGCGCTACGCTCCGCTCCTACCCTAAAAGTCTCGGGGGGATTCGTCAAGCGGGGGCTGAGAAAAAAGGGAGGTCCCAAAACGCATTTTTCCCATGCATTTTTCCATAGGACCTTTAGACACAGCTACAGCCCGAACGGCTGAACAGAGTTACTTGAAATTTGGCAGAGAGGTAGTCTACAGGTCAGGGAAGTGCCTTTTGTAGGTCTGGTGTAAATCTGTTCAGTAGTTCCTGAGAAAATAGCATTTAAATCAATATATATATCTGTGGCAGCTTACGGTGCGCTTACGGTGCGCTTACCGTAAGCTTACCGTACGCGTACGGTGCCATGCGCGAGCTCAAATCTGATTGGTTGTCACATGACTGTAAACATTCGAATCGGACGAAATCAGGAAGTGTCGGCCGCCATTTCGTGTGTTTCACTCAGAAAAAAAAAGGGAATTATCGTGAAAAGGGGGCTAGGAAGAGAGTTACAGACCCCCTAACATTTGAAAGGGGGTCAAAGAAGGACAGAAAAGTACAAAAAAAACATTTATTAATTTTAAAAAAGAGTCGCGGGGTACGCGTACGGTAAGCTTACGGTGAGCTTACCGTACGCGTACGGTAGAAAAAAAAAATAAAAAAAGAAATAAAATTCAGATTTAAGTGTTTAGATATTAGGGGGCTCTAAAAAGAGCCATTTTGTTTATGAAGTGATTTGATTTTTTAGTGGTACCTACAAGTAAGTACCGATGCAGAGTCTAAGGTTCAAGAGGAAGACTCTGTTCCCTTCATCAGTGAAGTGTACACCATCTCCTCTATAAATGTCTTGCATGTCGTAACGCAAGTTGTTGTGGTAAATGGAACCCATACCATAGTCTCGGAGGAAAGCAGAAACAGATTTGTTGACGTGCTTTCTTGCTTTGTCAATCTGCGGACAAAATTGGTTGGACCAGTTCCATTTTTGCCTTTGGCATATGTTAGAATACGCAAAGGCAGTTTTAGGGAAAAGTGAAAACAGTTGTGCAAAGGTCTCCTTCATAAGCATTTCCAGACATACCCCAGTCAAAGTGCCTAGGTCATTGCCACCACAGTGCACTATTATGAGGTCAGGGTGTTGGATTTGCATGAAGGATTTCACCAATGGCATCAATTGGTGCCACTTTAACCCTCTCTGACCAATCCATTTAATGTCTACATTTGGCAAAGCAAGGTCTCTCACCATACCTGTTTTCTCTGCATACTTTTCACTCCAGAAGACATAGCTGTGCCCAACAATCCACACTGTGAACATCTTCCAAGGAGATCTGGATGCACTCAGGAGGTGTATTTCAGTAGAATGGGAAAAATAAATGAAAGACAGTTTGGAAATGGAGGCATACATATTTTTTTTAAATAAAAAGAACTCATTGGCTGTTTCATACCATTCTACACTAAAAACTAGGCTGTATGTGTCAATATATAGAAGCATGTTTTGTATTGGTACAGAAAAATGTGTTACCAAAGAACAGTACTATGGATTTGCTGTTAGGTTTGAAAAGTCAAGCACTCTTGCTCTTTGGAAATGAAACATTGTGTGGTGAACTTCTGACCTAACTCTACACAGCAGTGTTCCAAGAGCTGTTGCTATGGTAGCAGGCAGAAGTCAAGTTGGGGGAAGGGTACTAGGCAGAAGTCAAGTTGGGGGAAGGGTACTTTTGGAAAAGGGTTGGTTTTCAACCAATAGAAATGTGTGATTACATTTGAAAAAAAGGGGGAAGCACTGAGATTTGAAATTAACATGTATATGTGTGGAAAAAGAGAGGGAAACATTGCCATTATCTGGTTCTGCTGAGAGGAGAGAGGTGTACAGAACAGAGATCCTGGCTCTGATAATCTGCTGTTTGAGTGCCACATTTCTTTCACAACTAACTAATTTTAAAGGTGAGTTATGAGTTTGAGAGGGGATGTATATGGTAAATTAAGAAATGAATAATAGAATTGGAATTCCTTTTGTTAAAGTTGTGTTTATCGTTTTGTGTTTTGGGAGAAATTTAAATGTAAGGAACATGTAAAATAATATGGACTATGTTTTCACCATAAAATAAGGTGTATTGTTATAAATGAGGAATACTTTTAGGGTTTGAGGTTGCAGTCAGTAATGCAAATACATTAAGCATCACTAAGGCTGGTTGCCCTTGCTGGAGTGTAGTCAGTCACCCAGGTTACACATGTTTCTGGTCTCAAAAAGCTGTTTGGACATGTGCTTTTTTTCAGAATCTGAAAAGTGGATTCAAAATGTGACAGACTGTAAAAGTACTTATCACTTGCCAAAAAAAGAGTAGTAAGTGTACTTTCCAATTGGCAAAGAAATTTTGTTTTCTGACTAATATGAAACCATGACTCTGTGTGCAAAGAGGAATTATAGACAGAGATTTATTGCGTATTACTCTGGTAATTTTACAGTTGCATTAGATGGAAAGGGGGAGCTATTTTTTCTGCAGAAGCAGACTCTTAGCACACACCCAGCTGCTTATCCTGTGGAATCATGCATAGTATTCACAACCGAGTGGGGTTTGAGGTTGCAGTCAGTAATGGAAATACAGTCAGCATCATTAAGGCTGGTTGCCCTTGCTGGAGTGTAGTTAGTCACCCAGGTTACACATGGTGCTGGTCTGAAAAAGCAGTTTGGACATGTGCTTTTTTTCAGAATCTGAAAAGTGGATTCAAAATGTGACATACTGTAAAAGTACTTATCACTTGCCAAAAAAAGAGTAGTAAGTGTGCTTTCCAATTGTCAAAGAAATTTCGTTTTCTGACTAATATGAAACCATGACTCTGTGTGCAAAGAGGAATTATAGACAGAGATTTATTGCGTATTACTCTGGTAATTTTACAGTTGCATTAGATGGAAAGGGGGAGCTATTTTTTCTGCAGAAGCAGACTCTTAGCACACACCCAGCTGCTTATCCTGTGGAATCATGCATAGTATTCACAACCGAGTGGGGTTTGAGGTTGCAGTCAGTAATGCAAATACATTCAGCATCACTAAGGCTGGTTGCCCTTGCTGGAGTGTAGTCAGTCACCCAGGTTACACATGTTTCTGGTCTCAAAAAGCTGTTTGGACATGTGCTTTTTTCAGAATCTGAAAAGTGGATTCAAAATGTGTCAGACTGTAAAAGTACTTATCACTTGCCAAAAAAAGAGTAGTAAGTGTGCTTTCCAATTGGCAAAGAAATTTCGTTTTCTGACTAATATCAAACCATGACTCTGTGTGCAAAGAGGAATTATAGACAGAGATTTATTGCGTATTACACAGGTAATTTTACAGTTGCATTAGTAGGAAAGGGGGAGCTATTTTTTCTGCAGAAGCAGACTCTTAGCACACACCCAGCTGCTTATCCTGTGGAATCATGCATAGTATTCACAACCGAGTGGGGTTTGAGGTTGCAGTCAGTAATGCAAATACATTCAGCATCACTAAGGCTGGTTGCCCTTGCTGGAGTGTAGTCAGTCACCCAGGTTACACATGTTTCTGGTCTCAAAAAGCTGTTTGGACATGTGCTTTTTTTCAGAATCTGAAAAGTGGATTCAAAATGTGACAGACTGTAAAAGTACTTATCACTTGCAAAAAAAAGAGTAGTAAGTGTGCTTTCCAATTGGCAAAGAAATTTCGTTTTCTGACCAATATGAAACCATGACTCTGTGTGCAAAGAGGAATTATAGACAGAGATTTATTGCGTATTACACAGGTAATTTTACAGTTGCATTAGTAGGAAAGGGGGAGCTATTTTTTCTGCAGAAGCAGACTCTTAGCACACACCTAGCTGCTTATCCTGTGGAATCATGCATAGTATTCACAACCGAGTGGGGTTTGAGGTTGCAGTCAGTAATGCAAATACATTCAGCATCACTAAGGCTGGTTGCCCTTGCTGGAGTGTAGTCAGTCACCCAGGTTACACATGTTTCTGGTCTCAAAAAGCTGTTTGGACATGTGCTTTTTTTCAGAATCTGAAAAGTGGATTCAAAATGTGACAGACTGTAAAAGTACTTATCACTTGCAAAAAAAGAGTAGTAAGTGTGCTTTCCAATTGGCAAAGAAATTTCGTTTTCTGACTAATATGAAACCATGACTCTGTGTGCAAAGAGGAATTATAGACAGAGATTTATTGCGTATTACACAGATAATTTTACAGTTGCATTAGTAGGAAAGGGGGAGCTATTTTTTCTGCAGAAGCAGACTCTTAGCACACACCCAGCTGCTTATCCTGTGGAATCATGCATAGTATTCACAACCGAGTGGGGTTTGAGGTTGCAGTCAGTAATGCAAATACATTCAGCATCACTAAGGCTGGTTGCCCTTGCTGGAGTGTAGTCAGTCACCCAGGTTACACATGTTTCTGGTCTCAAAAAGCTGTTTGGACATGTGCTTTTTTTCAGAATCTGAAAAGTGGATTCAAAATGTGACAGACTGTAAAAGTACTTATCACTTGCCAAAAAAAGAGTAGTAAGTGTGCTTTCCAATTGGCAAAGAAATTTCGTTTTCTGACTAATATGAAACCATGACTCTGTGTGCAAAGAGGAATTATAGACAGAGATTTATTGCGTATTACTCTGGTAATTTTACAGTTGCATTAGATGGAAAGGGAGAGCTATTTTTTCTGCAGAAGCAGACTCTTAGCACACACCCAGCTGCTTATCCTGTGGAATCATGCATAGTATTCACAACCGAGTGGGGTTTGAGGTTGCAGTCAGTAATGCAAATACATTCAGCATCACTAAGGCTGGTTGCCCTTGCTGGAGTGTAGTCAGGCACCCAGGTTACACATGTTTCTGGTCTCAAAAAGCTGTTTGGACATGTGCTTTTTTTCAGAATCTGAAAAGTGGATTCAAAATGTGACAGACTGTAAAAGTACTTATCACTTGCCAAAAAAAGAGTAGTAAGTGTGCCTTCCAATTGGCAAAGAAATTTCGTTTTCTGACTAATATCAAACCATGACTCTGTGTGCAAAGAGGAATTATAGACAGAGATTTATTGCGTATTACACAGGTAATTTTACAGTTGCATTAGATGGAAAGGGGGAGCTATTTTTTCTGCAGAAGCAGACTCTTAGCACACACCCAGCTGCTTATCCTGTGGAATCACGCATAGTATTCACAACCGAGTGGGGTCGACATAGTTTGGAGGCACAATTTATGTCCAACGTTAATTGGATACTCGACCCGGAGCAGCGATGATAGGGCACTCAACCCGGAACAGCTGGGTGTGTCGAAGAAAGAGTAGGAGGACTGTCTTTCCACGCAGCTTTGTGTGGCGGCCATGTTGGAATGGTCCCACACTCAGAAAAAGGTAAATAAAGTAAGTCAGGGGTATAATGGTGTAGGAGTCACCGTACAGAGGAATATTCAGAAGGGGACACATGAGGGTGTATCGACAGTTGTACGTAGAGACTGGACCCAAATGGAAATGTCTCGTGATCCCGCATTGAGATGGTAGACTGATAGATTTTAACCAGACCCATAGGACTCATTAATAAACTACTTGGGGTTCCTATAGGTCTTTTTAGCCTCACCACATCACCCACCATCCCCACACACCCGCACGCACAACTACGGCTACTCCAATCAAAAGATCTCCGAAAGAGAGCCCTCTTGAAGGGCCCGTGAGGGACTGCAGCGCCACCCCCACGAGGAGCAACGCCCGATGATGATGCTTTGCACCCGCAAGGGTGTGTGAGGGCACTTGGAAAACCACCTAGGAGTACCTGGCCTACACCTTAGACATCACCACGAACCTTGCCTACCACTACTATCTTCTCAACCCCCCAGGCAGCTCACCACTTTGGTACTGCCAATCATAGGAACTGATACCATTTTGTGTAGTAAGCTATCTTAGGAGCGCTGGTACAGGACCTGCTTCTTAACTCTTGCTCCTGGTCCCCCTCTTAGTGTGATTACAGACTGTAAAAGTACATATCACTTGCCAAAAAAAGAGTAGGAAGTGTGCTTTCAAATTGGCAAAGAAATTTCGTTTTCTGCCTAATTTCAAACCATGACTCTGTGTGCACACAGGAATTGTTTTTAGATATTTAATGTGTGATGGTGTTATTGTGATTTTCACTTGTAGGAAAGGGGTGCATAATATTTTAAGATTTGAAAAGATCATAAAAAATGTAGTAATATATTTAAATAAAATAAAGGATTTTTTTTTTAGTTTTTTTCAGGTATTGCTGAAGAGCAGTGAACAAAATTTAAGATGCCTACAAAATCCAGACTAAGGAAAAACCACAAAAAAAAACTATATTTGAAGACAACTGGAGGACCTAAGTTAGTTGGAGATGCTCATGTTGGGAAAAAGAGAAAGTCTTCTGATAAGCAGACAAAAGATTTTTTAAGCAATATCTTCAAAGAAAGGAAAAATGTTCAAAATGTCTGTACTGGAAAGAATGTTTAAAGAGATTCGTAGAAAAATGTTTCAGAGAAGAGTTATGTCCAATTTGATAAAGGATGTGAAGAAATATAAGAAAAAAGCTAAATTTTATAAGAGAAAAAAAGAAATTGAAGCCATTGCAGCAAAGGCTTTAGAATTAAAAAGGAAACTATTCATTTTAATTTTGAACAGGATGCGTACATTAGATAAAATGGTCAATGTACTGAAATCACAAAGCAAAAGGAAAAGACTAGTGAAAAGAACAAACTTTTGTAAAGTGCTTTCAGGAGAATGGATGCATAGTTCAAGTAGTGAACCTTTTTTTAATGAAGAGAGTTATTTTCAAAGTAATACTTTGCTGCATGCAGTTGACACCAGAGGTAGTGCTTATGAAGTGAAAAATGGTTGTATAATGGAGAAGGAGAAAATGGTTCCAAGAGATGAGGTACAAGTGATGGCGGATGAGGCTATGGGGAGACGTCCTAAAGCCCCAGTGTACACTTGGAATTGTAGTAGTATTTGCACTGTGCGTCAGGAATCTATTGATAAATTTCGTGAGTTTCTAAGAGAATATAGTAAAAAAAGTGTTAAACAGAAGATTAAGGTGCTTCAAAGTCTAGATCCATGCAGAGTGAGAGAGAATACTGGTTTGCAGGGACATTCTCTGGCTTGTCTATCTAGAAAAGTGTGTAAAAGTGTTTTTCATCATTTTAGGATGCTGGCTGTTCATCATACTGAAATGAGAAAGTTTGTGAGACGGTTGTATTTTGCAAAAAGTCCAGCAATAAAGATAGATGAATTGAATAGGGCTCTGTTCCGTGGATCGGTATCAGATATAGAGAAGGTTGCTGATGAAATTCAGTTTTGTTACTTTGGTCCAGAACAAGAAAGTCCAGAAAAGGACACAGTAAATGAGGAAGAAGTGGAAGAGAATGTAGAACCCTTAGTAAGTAAGGCATTTAATGATCACATAACAAAATTTGCAATAATCTCTAATGAAAGACCAAATATTACTTGTATTTGTTGCCGCAGAACTCATTATAGAAAACAAACCAGGAATGTTGATCTCTACAGAAAAAGTGAAAATTAAGATAATTATAAGTGGAAGGATTTTGCCACATATATATTTCTTGAAAATTGTTTTGAATTGGGTGAAGAACAGCGTATTTGTAAATACTGTTACAACAAGTTAGAGGAAAATAGAATGCCGACCAGAGCTGTATATAATAATTTAGAATTGGATGCTATTCCTGCCGAACTTTCTGAATTAAATACATATGAGTCTATACTTATTCAATGTGTTCATCCGTTCCAGACCATAGTACGTATGGAGCCCAAAACTGGTAAATTACCTCCTTCAGATTTACTGAGAGGTTTAAAAGGTAGAGTGGTGTATTTGCCCTTGGATTTGAAAAAAAATATGGAAACTATTGATGCAGATACTTTGGAAACTGAACCATTAGTTATTCTGGTTAATGGTGTACCTACAAAGAATAAGAAGATTTGGCAGGAGCTGGTAGATGTACGGAAAGTACAAAGAGCAAATTTGTATTTGAAAAGGAATAACAAATGGTATGAATCAATTTATATAGAAGAAGAAGAAGAAGATTTACAAGAAGACACAGAAACACCAACTGGACAAATTGAAAAAGTGGACAAGTCAAAGGAAGAAGAAATTTATGAACATTTTAGCATACATCCTCTTCATTCAAAAGAAGTTATGGGAGACAATATTGATCTGTTTCAGATGAAGAAAGCAAATGGAGCTCCCGTGAGTGTATGGGAGGAGAGCTTGGAAGCTCGATGTTTTCCCCAGCTGTTTCCTACAGGAAAAGGTGGACGATACGATGAACGTCCAGAACAGATTCCAGCTTCTGAGTATCGAACTACAAGACTATATGCAGAAGATCCCAGATTTCGACAAAGTATTCCTTATTTGTTCCATCTTTTATTTGAAAGCGACTTGTCTGCATTATCATATGCAGTAAATCACATTTTAAAAAGTGGAGTACATTTACAAAATGTGTCTGCTAAGGATTTTATGGAGAAAGTGCAGCACCGAGATGATCATTTGGAAACACAACTGATCAATCTGATGGCTTGTCAGCGTGGGACAAATGAATATTGGTACCGACGCCATGGTGAATTAAAATGCATGTTACGGAATTTAGGAACACCAACATGGTTCCTTACCCTAAGCTGTGCTGAGTACGCTTGGGATGATTTACTGGATTTTCTACGAGAGGCAAATTCAAACATTAAAAACATCGAATACAAGACAGCAGGAGAACTGTGCTCATTGGATCCGGTTAATGTTTGCAGATATTTCAATCATAGATTTGAGGCTATGATGTCCTTCATCTGCAATAAAAAAAATCCACCTCTTGGAGAAGTAGTGGATTTCTTTTGGAGAAAAGAGTACCAGGCAAGAGGTGCTCCTCATATTCATATGCTGTTGTGGATCAAGGATGCCCCAAAGTTTGGAACAGATACTGATGAAGCAGTGTTATCTTTCATTGAAGAATATGCAACATGTGCTATACCAAAAAGCACAGAAGAGAAAAAGTTAAAGGAGCAAGTTTTATGTTTCCAAAGTCATCGGTGTGGAAAATACTGTCGACGGAAATACAAGAGCAAAGATAAATACTACACTAAATGTCGATTTGGATTTCCTAGACCTGTTCTTTCAAATGGAAGAGTAAACAGTTTTATGTCATCTGTGAGACATACTATTACAAGAAAATCACCTAAGAATACCTACAATCTTAAAAGAAAAGAAGAATCAAAAAATATAAATGACTACAACCCAGTCATTTTATCCATGTGGAATGCTAACATGGATATACAGTATGTAGCTGACAATTCCATTGCTGTTGCTCGATATGTAACGTTTTACATTACTAAATCAGAAAAAACTGAATTGAAAGAAATGTGGGAAGAGATTTCTCACGAGAAGACTGTCAGTAAGAAGCTGTACAGTTTCAGTTTAAAGATTGGACACATATTATCCCAAGAGAAGTCTTCATCTAGAGAACATGTGTCTCTATGAAGTGCTGCAGAACTACATTTATTCACGGAAAGCCACAGAAGACATCAACAATGGAAAATATAAAGTCATTGGTGAGGAAGGATGTTTGGTAAAGCAAACAAAAGGAAGTTTGATAAATCACAGGAAGCTGAGTTGCGACACTACTGACAAAAAGGAATTTTACTACTTGGCTCTTTTACAGCTGTTTAAACCATGGCGTACAGAGGACGAACTACTGGGAGAATTTCAAAGCTATGAAGATTCCTTTAATGCTTGCAAAGACAGCATAGAATGCAGTACTTTCACAAATTATGTGCAAATGTTAAATGAAGAAATTGAACAGGAAACTACAATTGCAGCTGAAGTAGCTAGAGACAGTTCTCAAGACAGCCAAAGTTCAGGAACACTCAGTCAAGATCCCCTAGGACAACCAATCGTTGAAAATGAAGCTGCAATAGCCATGAATGAAGTGGAAACGGCTATGACTCAAGCTCAAGAAGAATTTATAGACTTTCCAAATTTGGAAAGACAACTGAATGAAGAGCAGCAACAAATTTATGAAGAGATCAGAAACAAAATTGATCACGGATTACTACATGAAAAAAAAGAGTGCTCATGCACATCATTTCATCCAATCAGGATGTATGCAAGCGGACAAGCTGGAACTGGAAAAAGTTTCTTAATAAAAGTCATCAGAAGCTACCTACAGCAAAAAACGGATTCAACTTTGTCTTGTGTGGTTACTGCTCCAACTGGGTTAGCAGCATATAACATAAAAGGAATCACCTTACATCGTTTGCTAATGTTACCAGTGGAGCATGAGAACAAAATACAATACCACAAGCTAACTGGAGAAGCCTGCTTGGAAGTTTCAAGAGTATTGAAGAAGATGCAAGTTCTCATTATTGATGAGGTGAGCATGGTATCAAACTTAATGCTTGCCTTTTTGCATTTAAGAATGCAGCAAATTCTAAGGACAGACTATGACGTGTTATTTGGTGGAAAACATGTCATAGTTTTTGGGGATCTTCTACAGCTTACTCCAGTTAAAGGACAACCAGTTTTTAATACTGTGACACATGAAGACACAAAGAAGTCATTGGGAAACATTGGTAATGCAAATATTTGGTCCTTTTTTGAGTACAAGGAACTTACTACTAATATGAGGCAAGCAAACGATGAAGAATATGGAAGTATTCTGAAAGATATCAGAATTGGACTACTCACTGAAGCTGGCACAAAAGCATTACAGAGTCGGTTGCTACATAATTTATTTCCAAAGGAAGAAATAGTTGCAGAGAAGATATACAGGAACATTGCAGAAAAGAAAAGTGTCATCTGCTTAATGCCAACTCTACGTGAATGCTCAATATTCAATGAGGAGCTTTTGAAATTGGAAAAGGAAGAGATTAGGAAATTGGAAGCAGTTGACAAAATTCAGGATGGAAGAATTACTATCACATTAACAGGCAAACTGAAAAATAAATTGGATTCACTAGAGAAGAACATTTCCAAAACTGCTGGATTAGAAAAAAAATCTATATGTTTGCATGTACTGTAGAGTATTTTTAAGGAGAAATTTGGATGTTGAAAAAGGCTTAGTAAATGGAGCTATGGGAAGAGTTGTGGGTTTTATTAATTATCAGAAAAAAGATGGAATTGAATGTTTAAAAATAAAATTTGATCAGATTGAAGAAGTTATAGACATTTGTCGTTGTACAGTTCGTTTCATGCTTGTGAAAGACTTATATGTACAAAGGAAACAGTTTCCGTTTTCTCTAGCATATGCTGTAACTATTCACAAGTCTCAAGGATTGACTGTAGATTGTGCATTTGTAAACATTGGTTCAACTGTGTTCAAAGAAGGTATGGCTTATGTAGCTTTGTCACGAGTGAAAACATTATCTGGTTTATTCATGATAGACTGATGATTCAAAAGTTAGTGCTGATACAAACTGTGTAAAGGAGTATAATAGATTAAGAAGAACCTATGCTCCTCATTTAGGTCAGTATCCTGTGTTGGAGAAACGTGTAGTTTCTCGAAAAAGGAGAATTGAGAATATCTGTAGTGAGGATGTAGAGAGGAGGAAAAAAAAGAGGAGTGATGTAATTGCAAGCAAAAAGAAAAAGGTAAATGTTGAAGAGGTTGTAGGTTGCCATTTTGAAAATAGCTCTGGTGTCAACTGCTACGCTAATGTAGTGCTGAATGTTGCATTTTATCTGGAAAGTTTACAAGAGCAGATAATAGTAAATCAGAGAAAAAGATTCTGTTCTGAGTTGAGTCTCCTTTTTCAAAAGCTGAGTAATGATAAAACTCAAATAGAAAGTGCTACTGAAATTAGAAAACATTTAGATGTATTTACAGGACGAACACAGTTTTCTCAAAATGTACAGCAAGACGCACAGGAATTTTTGATGTATTTTCTTCAGGTACTGGAAGAAGAAGGGGTGCCAATTGAAAATATGTTTGGTGTCTCTTATAAATGGGAACATAGTTGTGAAAACTGTTTCAATACATGTGGCTCTAATGTTGATTCTGAAAGGTTTATTTATTTAACATTGCCAGACAGTAAAACAGTCACTTTTGCTAAATTAGTTAAAGATGCTAATCATAGCATGGAATGCGGTGAGTGTAAATCTGACATGTTTTCAACGTTAATTTTAAAGGAATACGGACAGTATGTAATTTTAATGATGCAACGATGTAAAGCTGATGGTTCAAAATTGGATACTTTAATAAAGAAGTTTATAGGACAGCAATTATCAATTTCTGGAAAAACTTTTGTAACAGTTGCAATAATTTTCCATGAAGGACCTACTGTAACTTCTGGACATTACACAGTTTATCTTAAATGTGAAAAAGGCTGGACACTGTGTAATGATTACCAATTGATTTTCAAGCAACATTTGCCTTTTGATTTAGCAAATTCCTATCTAATCTTCCTGAAACCTAAATTTTAGACAGACTTGGCAAGATCTGTACAAAACAATTTTAACATTTTATTGGATTACCATTGGAATTTACAAATAAAAAAGATTTTTCAAATTACCATTTGGCCTAAAGGAAAGGTAACAAATTGTATTGTGGACTTATTTAATTCCTAATTAATCTTTCAAAAACCAAAAATTTTAGAGAGAATCGGTAACATCTGTACAATTTAAATTTTGGAATTTTATTGGATTACCATTGGAAATTTCATCAAAAAAGATTTTTAAAAATACCATTTGGCCTAAAGGAAAGGTAATCAATTGTATTGTGGACTTATTTAATTCCTAATTAATCTTTCGGAAACCAAAATTTTAGAGAGAATCGGTAACATCTGTCCAATTTAAATTTTGGAATTTTATTGGATTGCCATTGGAAATGTAATCAAAAAAGAATTTTAAAATTACCATTTGGCCTAAAGGAAAGGGAACCAGATGTATTGTGGAGTTATTTGAGATATATTATTTTTGTGATTATGCTTCTGTAACAAAATTGTCAGACGGTATTTTAAAGAAATAGTTATTGTTATTAGATGATATTTTTTTGAATATTTTGCATTTCTATAATGTTGTGTTTAAGTGAGACGAGATTCTGGGCTTTTTTAAAACAATCTTTGAGATTGTTATTTTTTTTTTGCCCGCTGTTAAGTGATGAATGCAATTGCTTTCACGATTTATAGTGAAATGCAATCTGTTCTGAAAACAGCAAAAAAAAGGCAAAAAAGTGTTTTTCGAAAATATGTAAATACATGTACTGTGTTATATAATGATTTATTAAATATTAATACATTTTTCTTTTTTTTCAGATTGTGAAAGAAAATTTTCGAAAAAAAACAACCATTTTTACAAGTAATTTCAATTTCAATTTTAATTAAAAATTAAATTGTTGGGTGGGTCAGGTAAGTCAGAAATTAGATGGTCCCTTTCTTCCACTTCTCCTCAAACAGATTTACAGTATTTAGTTATTAATCCCTCAAGGATCTTGAAATGTGGTAATTGTTTTATAGTGTTTTAAAAAAAAAAAAAAGTTTTAAAGAAAAAATAAAAAAAAGTTGAGAGGTAAGGTTGGCTCTTAAAAGAGCCGTTGTGTTCATGCAGGGACAGAGGAAAGGAAGAATGGGAACATTAGCTGGTAGGACAAATGTGCTGGTCTATTTTGTTGTTAATGAGGGGAAGACTGGTCTCCCTATGAACAATTAGACCATGGCAAAATAAACACCGCATTGTAACCCTCGCAAACCGATGGTTCGTTTCCAGAGGATCAGAAAAAGGTGAATCTGCCCCCACAGATGAAGGGCTCTGCTGAGCTTCCGAAGAAGGACTCGGCTGAGCTGCTGTGGATGTGCTTGCTCGACTTACTAAAGGGTTACCTCTAGTATGTCGTGCATGTGTCCTAGGGTGCACATCCTCAAGGTGTCGTAACATAGTGTGATTCCCGAAGGAATACTTCTTGTTAGGATTACCTCTTGATAGTACACGCTGGCACAGCTTACAAGTCACCAAAGCAGCATTGACTTTTTTCTCACCCTCTGGAAAACTAAAATACTCCCATATAAAAGAGCTCTTCTGTTTCCTCTTTCTCTGCCTGATGGTGGTGCTGCTAGCCTCACTCTCAGCAGAAGAGTGCTGGTCTGCCATCGTATCCCAAAGACAACTCAGCTCCTTCTCCTAAGGGATCACAAGCAGAAATGAGGGGAATGGGTGTGGTGTAGGAGAGTTCTAGAACTGAAACTACTTTGAACCAATCAAAAGTTTTGTTTCATGATCACATGACCCACCGTGCGCGTACGTTACGCTTACGTTACGCTTACGGAGCGCTTACGGTGCGCTTACGGTAAAAGTACGCATGCGCGTAAAAAAGACACGCGCTCGCGCGCATGCGCATAACAGGCACTCCCCAACACTTCCGCGTAACGTGCGCGTGTAGCGTACACGCTTACGCACGCCCCATACACAGTACGCACGGCTACGTAAATTGCGTAACCATACGCAAAAAGAGTAGAAATATTACGTACATTACGCAAACCGTACGCTTACCGTAAGCTTACCGTACGCGCACTAAAAAAAAAAAAAAAAAAAAAGGACAAAAAAAATCTCTGTTATACTGATATATCTTACCTGTTTAGTAAAAAAAATGAAAAAAAAATAATATATTGCAGAATTTTTTAAAATTAAGCATAGTGTATTAAGAGAATATAAAGTTACAAAAAAAACAAAAAAAAAACGCAAATAAAAAAAAATAAAAAAATTAATATAAGAATTTGTATTAAAAAAATCATAAAAAATCAATGAAAAAACCATGGGAATCACACATGTTATAGGTAAGAATTAGCATTTAAAAAACCATACAAATTCACTGAAAAAACCATGGGTTTCACACACGTTATAGTTAGGAATTAGCATTTAAAAAACCTTGCAAATTCACTGAAAAACCATAGGTTTCACACACGTTATAGTTAGGATTTAGCATTTAAAAAACCTTGCAAATTCAGTGAAAAAAACATAGGTTTCACACACGTTATAGTTAGGATTTAGCATTTAAAAAACCTTGCAAATTCAGTGAAAAAACCATAGGTTTCACACACGTTATAGTTAGCGGACATTTCACTCATAAAAAACCATTGAAATTCCCCCGTTATAGTTAGTTAAGCTAACTATAACTCGCGCACCCGCAATCCACTGCTGATGACGTAACATATTACATCACTCATGACATGGTCAGTGACATCACTCATGACATCACTGATGACATCTCAAATGACATCACTGATGACATCATCCTTGTGACAGAGTGGTAGACCTCCTCTCACCCTAATATAACCTTTGATACAAACATTCAAAAATACAGACTGAAATTTTCACAAAAATGGACATACCAATACCAGTTACAACAACCTCTTCAGTAATTCTAAGATCCACATACACATCCACTCATTCACCAACAGTCCTGTACAGTCACTCATACATGTACTCACTCATCATATGTACTCATACACCTATACATCCTGTTACACATTGTCACTCATCCATAGAGTTACTCACACACATAGTCACTCATGCTAATAAAGAGTCAAATATCCATTTACTTGCATATTCAGTTATACACACACCTCATCACGTACTTCTACAGAAACTTACACATACTTACTCTTTTAAATAATCACTAATAAAAACACATAATTATTCAAACAGGAACTGTTTCAATCTCTCACTCTCACACATACTCACTTATATACACCAATAGTCAAATATACTTCTTTAAAACATATTTAGTAACTCATAAAGACACTATTGAGACAGTCATTCACTCACTAACACACCCATACACACACTCATCCAACCATACAGTCATGCACACATGCTGTCTTCAACACATACAACCAGAGAGTCAATCATACATGCACCTATGCACTACGTAATACCCCCCACCGAACCATGCAGACACTCAGACTGATACTCAAAAAACCACCTAATATCCTATATAAACACCCATGTAGCTGCTCACCAACCCATGCAGCCACTTATACACAAAGTGAGAGACTGATACAGATATTTACAAATTTAAACATTACTCACTAAGCCATGTATTCACTAAGATACACTTAATCAGTCAGTTATACAATCAATTTTTCAGAAACAAATCATCCATTTAGACACTTATATACCCATTTATTCTTCCATCGACCTGAGATATACATCTATAAAACATATTTCATTTTCAGAAAAACACACATTCACAGGATGATGTCATCAGTGATGTCATTTGAGATGTCATCAGTGATGTCATGAGTGATGTCACTGACCATGTCATGAGTGATGTAATATGTTACGTCATCAGCAGTGGATTGCGGGTCCGCGAGTTATAGTTAGCTTAACTAACTATAATGGGGGAATTTCAATGGTTTTTTATGAGTGAAATGTCCGCTAACTATAACGTGTGTGAAACCTATGGTTTTTTCACTGAATATATATATATATATATTTATATACTATGTATACATGTGAAAATGTGTCGGTCCACCTGTTTACCTCGGTGGCATGGAAAAAATGGGTGGAACTGACGTCAGCTCGCCGACGAGGTCCTCTTATGGCTCCTATGACATCATGTGGTGTCGCGAGCGGAGCCGTGCTATTATGACATCGTCGTCGACGTGGGAGAGCTAGGAAAGAGTTTACGCAGAATGCTGGCACAGGGGATATTCACCTAAGTGTTCAGGCTACTCCTTTGGGAGCAACTGTTTATGTTGCCACTCTAGAAACCGAAACCAGTGATCCGAGGGCAGAGGCCCTGCAGATGGCACACAAGGTGGGGAGCTCAGTCGTGTGCACCGGCGGGGCAGCGAAGTGACAAGCACCACCACCCACAGAAAAGGTAACGAGGACACTGAATAACACAGAATCTTCTCTTTGAATCCGGCAGGAACAACAAGGTTAAAATGCCCTAGTTCCAAAATGTAGAATTAGTGCTACAGCAGTCTTCAAGAGGACCTGTGATGGATGCCGCTTCTGCCTTCCATACACTGGAGGCGGCACATGGGTCACGCGGTACGGTCATACTGCGGTGGGATGCACACTTGTTGACCTCTCATGGCACTGCTCCACACTTCGGGGACAACGCTTTCCATTAGCTGTAAATTTCTGATGACGTGTCTCGCCAGCCCCGTCCAACAGCAGAACCCCTTTAGATCCAAACAGACTCTCTCACCAGAAGTGAAACCAGGCCACGCTGACAATTTCATAATACAACAGCCGTGAATGCACTTTTTGGTAAAAAAAACACATTCCTTCCTCCTAATTTATCAATTAAATGACTCACTGAAGAACAGGGGCCATCTTCGATCGGCAAACAGCCGTTACAACGACTTTTTTGCTTTGCGATACCATTACAACGCATACAATACCACGCATGCATTGTACATCGCAAAGTCATTACTACGCATTTTTTTAGAATGCATGGTCATTTACCACGCATGCCTTTACAACAAATTTAGTTGTAAAGGTATGTATGGTAAATGACCATGAGTTCTAAAAAAATGTAGACGATCCACGTCATTGTAAGGAAACAGAGCCTGTTCTGTTTCCTCACAACAACGTGCACCGCCGCTCAGAGATGACATGAAGCAGGAACCACGAGGAGAGACGAACCACGACGAGTGAGAGGTAAGGGGGATTGGGCATGAGGTGGTGGTTACTTATCTAGGGTAGTGCAGTGGTGTTTGGGTAGTGTAGGGGTCGTGCTGAGGGTAGTGTTTTAGGGTTTAGGGTAGTGCAGTGGTGTTTGTGTAGTGTAGGGGGTCATGCTGGGGGTAGTGTTTTAGGGTTTAGGGTATTGCAGTGGTGTTTGTGTAGTGTAGGGGGTCGTGCTGGTGGTAGTGTTTTAGAGTTTAGGGTAGTGCAGTGATGTTTGTGTAGTGTAGGTGGTCGTGCTTGGAGTAGATTTAGGGTTTAGAGAAGTGTAGTGGTGTTTGTGTAGTGTAGGGGTTTGTTCTGGGGTAGTGTTTTAGGGTTTAGGGCAGTGCAGTGGTGTTTGTGTAGTGTAGGGGGTCGTGCTGGTGGTAGTTTTTTAGGGTTTAGGGTAGTGCAGTGGTGCTTTTGTAGTGTAGGGGGTCGTGCTGGTGGTAGGTTTTTAGGGTGTAGGGTAGTATAGTGGAGTTTGTGTAGTGTAGGAGGTCGTGCTGGGAATAGTGTTTTAGGGTTTAGGGTAGTGCAGTGGTGTTTGGGAAGTGTAGGGGGTCGTGCTGTGGTAGTGTTTTAGGGTTTAGGGTAGTGCAGTGCTGTTGATATAGTGTAGGGGGTCATGCTGGGGGTAGTGTTTTAGGGTTTAGGGTAGTGCACTGGTGTTTGGTAGTGTAGGGGATCGTGCTGAGGGTAGATTTAGGGTTTAGGGTAGTGCAGTGGTGTTTGGGTAGTGTAGGGGGTAGTGTTTTAGGGTTTAGGGTAGTGCAGTGGTGTTTGCGTAGTGTAGGGGGTCGTGCTGGGGGTCATGTTTTAGGATTTAGGGTTGTGCAGAGGTCTTTGGGTAGTGTAGGGAGTCATGCGGAGGTAGTGTTTTAGGGTTAGGGTAGTGCAGTGGTAGTTGAGTAGCGTAGGGGGTCGTGCTGGGGTAGTGTTTTTTGGTTTTTAGGGTAGTGCAGTGGTCTTTGGGTAGTGTAGGGGGTCGTGCTGGGGTCGTGTTTTAGGGTTTAGGGTAGTGCATTGTTGTTTGGGTAGTGTAGGGGTCGTGCTGGGGTGGTGTTTTAGGGTTTAGGGCAGTGGTGTTTGGGCAGTGTAGGGGGTCGTTCAGGGGTGGTGTTTCAGGGTTTAGGGCAGTGCAGTGGTGTTTGGGCAGTGTAGCGGGTTGTGCTGGGGCTGGTGTTTCAGGGTTTAGGGCAGTGCAGTGGTGTTCGGGCAGTGTAGGGGGTCGTGCTGGGGCTGGTTTTTCAGGGTTTAGGCTAGTGCAGTGGTGTTTAGGCAGTGTAGGGGGTCGAGCTGGGCCTGGTGTTTCAGGGTTTAGGGCAGTGCAGTGGTGTTTGGGCAGTGTAGCGGGTCGTGCTGGGGCTGGTGTTTCATGGTTTAGGGCAGTGCAGTGGTGTTCGGGCAGTGTAGGGGATCGTGCTGAAGCTGGTGTTTCAGGGTTTAGGGCAGTACAGTGGTGTTCAGGCAGTGTAGGGGGTCGCGCTGGGGCTGGTGTTTCAGGGTTTAGGGCAGTGCAGTGGTTTTCAGGCAGTGTAGGGGGTCGTGCTGCGGCTGGTGTTTCAGGGTTTAGGGCAGTGCAGTGGTATTCGTGCAGTGTCGAGGGTCGTGCTGCGGCTGGTGTTTCAGGGTTTAAGGCAGTGCAGTGGTATTCAGGCAGTGTAGGGGTAGTGCTGCAGCTGGTGTTTCAGGGTTCAGGGCAGAGCAGTGGTATTCAGGCAGTGTAGGGGTTGTGCTGGGGGTAGTGTTTCAGGGTTTAGGGCAGAGCATTGGTGTTCAGGCAGTGTAGGGGGTCGTGCTGGGGTGGTGTTTCAGGGTTTAGGGTAGAGCAGTGGTGTTCGGGCAGAGTAGGAGGTCGTGCTGGGGGTGGTGTTTAGGGTTTAGGGCAGTGCAGTGTTGTTCGGGCAGTGTAGGGGGTCGTGCTGGGGGTGGTGTTTCAGGGTTTTGGGCAGTGCAGTGGTGTTCAGGCATTGTAGGGGGTCATGCTGGGGCTGGTGCTTCAGCGTTTAGGGCAGTGCAGTGGTGTTCAGGCAGTGTAGAGGGTCGATCTGGGGCTGGTGTTTCAGGTTTTAGGGCAGTGCAGTGCTGTTCGGGCAGTGTAGGGGTCATGCTGCGGCTGGTGTTTCAGGGTTTAGGGCAGTGCAGTGGTGTTCAGGCTGTGTAGAGGGTCTTGCTGAGGCTGGTGTTTCAGGGTTTAGGGCAGTGCAGGAGCGTTCAGGCAGGGTAGGGGTCGTGCTGCGGGTGGTGTTTCAGGGTTTAGGGCAGTGCAGTGGAGTTCGGGCAGTGTAGAGGGTTGTGCAGCTGGTGCTTCAGGGTTTAGGGCAGAGCAGTGGTATTCAGGCAGTGTAGAGGTAGTGCTGCAGCTGGTGTTTCAGGGTTCAGGGCAGAGCAGTGGTATTCAGGCAGTGTAGGGGCTGTGCTGGGGGTAGTGTTTCAGGGTTTAGGGCAGAGCAGTGGTGTTCAGGCAGGGTAGGGGGTCATGCTGGGGTGGTGTTTCAGGGTTTAGGGCAGAGCAGTGGTGTTCGGGCAGAGTAGGGGGTCATGCTGGGGTTGGTGTTTAGGTTTTAGGGCAGTGCAGTGGTGTTTGGGCAGTGTAGGGGGTCGTGCAGGGTTGGTGAATCAGGGTTTAGGGCAGTGCAGTGGTGTTCGGGCAGTGTAGGGGGTCGTGCAGGGTGTGGTGTTTCAGGGTTTAGGGCAGTGCAGTGGTGTTCGTGCATTGTAGGGGGTCGTGCTGGGGCTGGTGTTTCAGGGTTTAGGGCAGTGAAGTGGTGTTCGAGCAGTGTAGGGGTCGTGCTGGGGTTGGTGTTTAGGGTTTAGGGCAGTTCAGTGGTGTTCGGGCAGTGTAGGGGGTTGTGCAGGGGGTGCTGTTTCAGGGTTTAAGGCACTGCAGTGGTGTTCGGGCCGTGTATGGTGTTGTGCTGGGGGTGGTGTTTCAGGGTTTAGGGCAGTGGTGTTCGGGCAGTGTAGGGGTTCTTGCTGGGCGTGGTGTTTCAGGGTTTAGAGCACTGCAGTGGGGTTTGGGCCGTGTAGGGGGTCGTGCTGGGGCTGGTGTTTCAGGGTTTAGGGCAGTGCAGTTGTGTTCGGGCAGTGTAGAGTTTGTGCTGGGGGCAGTGTTTCAGGGTTTAGGGCAGAGCAGTGGTGTTCAGGGAGTGTAGGGGGTCGTGATTGGGGTGGTGTTTCAGAGTTTAGGGCAAAGCAGTGGTGTTTGGGCAGAGTAGGGGGTCGTGTTGGCGGTGGTGTTTAGGGTTTAGGGTAGTGCAGTGGTGTTTGTGTAGAGTAGGGGGTCGTGCTGGGGGTAGTGTTTTAGGGTTTAGGATAGTGCACCGGTGTTTGGGTAGTGTAGGGGGTCGTGCTGAGGGTTGATTTAGGGTTTAGGGTAGTGCAGTGGTGTTTGGGTAGTGTAGGGGGTCATGCTGAGGGTAGATTTAGGGTTTAGGGTAGTGCAGTGGTGTTTGGGTACTGTAGGGGGTCATGCTGGGGGTAGTGTTCAGGGTTTAGGGTAGTGCAGCGGTGTTTGTGTAGAGTAGGGGTAGTGTTTTAGGGTTTAGGGTAGTGCAGTGGTGTATGTAGTGTAGAGGGTTGTGCTGGGGGTAGTGTTCAGGGTTTAGGGTAGTGCAGCGGTGTTTGTGTAGTGTAGGGGGTCGTGTTTTAGGGTTTAGGTTTGTGCAGTGGCCTTTGGGTAGTGTAGGGGGTCATGCGGGGAAAGTGTTTTAGGGTTTAGGGTAGTGCAGTGGTGTTTGGGTAGTGTAGAGGGTCGCACCGGGGTAGTGTTTTTTGGTTTTTAGGGTAGTGCAGTGGTCTTTGGGTAGTGTAGGGGGTCGTGCTGGGGTAGTGTTTTAAGGTTTATGGTAGTGCATTGTTATTTGGGTAGTGTAGGGGTCGTGCTGGGGGTGGTGTTTTAGGGTTTAAGGCAATGCAGTGGTGTTCGGGCAGTGTAGGGGTCGTGCTGGGGGGTGATGTTTCAGGGTTTAGGGTGGTGCAGTGGTGTTCCGGCAGTGTAGGGGGTCTTCAGGGGGTGGTGTTTCAGGGTTTAGGGCAGTGCAGTGGTGTTCGGGGAGTGTAGGGGGTGGTGCTGGGGGAGGTGTTTCAGGGTTTAGGGCTGTGCAGTGGTGTTCAGGCAGTGTAGGGGGTTGTGCTGGGGCTGGTGTTTCAGGGTTTAGGGCAGTGCAGTGGTGTTCGGGTAGTGTAGGGGGTCGTGCTGTGTGTGGTGTTTCAGGGTTTAGGGCAGTGCAGTGGTGTTCGGGCAGTGTAGGGGGTCGTGCTGGGTCTGGTGTATCAGGGTTTATGGCAGTGCAGTGGTGTTCGGGTGGTGTAGGGGGTCGTGCTGGGGGTGGTGTTTCAGGGTTTAGGGTAGTGGTGTTTGGGCAGTGTAGGGGGTCTTGCTTGGGGTGGTGTTTCAGGGTTTAGGGCAGTGCAGTTGTGTTCAGGCAGTATTGGGGTCATGCTGGAGGTGGTGTTTCAGGGTTTAAGGCAGAGCAGTGGTGTTCGGGCAGTGTTGTGGGTCGTGCTGGGGCTGGTGTTTCAGGGTTTAGGGCAGAGCAGTGGTGTTCGGGCAGAGTAGAGGGTCGTGCTGGGGGTGGTGTTTAGGGTTTAGGGTAGTGCAGTGGTTTTCGGGCAGTGTAGGGGGTCGTGCTGGGGGTGGTGTTTCAGGGTTAAGGGCCGAGCAGTGGGGCTCGGGCAGTGTAGGGGGTCATGCTGGGGTGGTGATTAGGGTTTAGGGCAGTGCTGTGGTGTTCGGGCAGTGTAGGGGCTCGTGCTGGAGACGGTGTTTCAGGGTTTAGGACAGTGCAGTGGTGTTCGGGTAGTGTGGAGGGTCGTGCAGGTGTGGTGTTTCAGGGTTTAGGGCAGTGCAGTGGTGTTCGGGCAGTGTAGGGGGTCGTGCTGGTGGTGGTGTTTCAGGGTTGAGGGTAGTGGTGTTTGGGCAGTGTAGGGGGTTGTGCTGGGGATGGTGTTTCAAGGTTTAGGGTAGTGCAGCGGTGTTTGTGTAGTTTAGAAGGTCGTGTTTTAGGGTTTAGGTTTGTGCAGTGGCCTTTTGGTAGTGTAGGGGGTCATGCGGGGAAAGTGTTTTAGGGTTTAAGGTAGTGCAGTGGTGTTTGGGTAGTGTAGGGGGTCGCGCTGGGGTAGTGTTTTAGGGTTTATGGTAGTGCATTTTTATTTGGGTAGTGTAGGGGTCGTGCTGGGGGTGGTGTTTTAGGGTTTAAGGCAATGCAGTGGTGTTCGGGCAGTGTAGGGGTTGTGCTGGGGGGTGGTGTTTCAGGGTTTAGGGTGGTGCAGTGGTGTTCCGGCAATATAGAGGGTCTTCAAGGGGTGGTGTTTCAGGGTTTAGGGCAGTGCAGTGGTGTTCGGGGAGTGTAGGGGGTGGTGCTGGGGGAGGTGTTTCAGGGTTTAGGGCTGTGCAGTCGTGTTCAGGCAGTGTAGGGGGTCGTGCTGGGGCTGGTATTTCAGGGTTAAGGGCAGTGCAGTGGTGTTCGGGTAGTGTAGGGTGTTGTGCTGTGGGTGGTGTTTCAGGGTTTAGGGCAGTGCAGTGGTGTTCGGGCAGTGTAGGGGGTCGTGCTGCAGCTGGTGTTTCAGGGTTTAGGGCAGTGCAGTGGTGTTCGGGCAGTGTAGGGGGTCGTGCTGTGGTTGGTGTTTAAGGGTTTAGGGCAGTGCAGTGGTGTTCTGGCAGTGTAGGGGGTTGTGCTGCAGCTGGTGTTTCAGGGTTTAGGGCAGTGCAGAGGTGTTTGGGCAGTGTAGGGGTTGTGCTGGGGGTAGTGTTTCAGGATTTAGGACAGAGCAGTGGTGTTCGGGCAGAGTAGGGGGTCGTGCTGGGGGCAATTTTTAGGGTTTAGGGCAGTGCAGTGGTGTTCGGGCAGTGTAGGGGGTCGTGCTGGGGGTGATGTTTCAGGGTTTAGGGCAGGTGTGTTCAGGCAGTGTAGGGGGTCTTGCTGGGGGTGGTGTTTCAGGGTTTAGGTCAGTGCAGTGGTGTTCGGGTAGTGTGGAGGGTCGTGCAGGTGTGGTGTTTCAGGGTTTAGGGCAGTGCAGTGGTGTTCGGGCAGTGTAGGGGGTCGTGCTGGTGGTGGTGTTTCAGGGTTTAGGGTAGTGGTGTTTGGGCAGTGTAGGGGGTTGTGCTGGGGATGGTGTTTCAGGGTTTAGGGTAGTGCAGCGGTGTTTGTGTAGTGTAGGGGGTCGTGTTTTAGGGTTTAGGTTTGTGCAGTGGCCTTTTGGTAGTGTAGGGGGTCATGCGGGGAAAGTGTTTTAGGGTTTAAGGTAGTGCAGTGGTGTTTGGGTAGTGTAGGGGGTCGCGCCGGGATAATGTTTTTTGGTTTTTAAGGTAGTGCAGTGGTCTTTGGGTAGTGTAGGGGGTCGTGCTGGGGTAGTGTTTTAGGGTTTATGGTAGTGTATTGTTATTTGGGTAGTGTAGGGGTCGTGCTGGGGGTGGTGTTTTAGGGTTTAAGGCAATGCAGTGGTGTTCAGGCAGTGTAGGGGTTGTGCTGGGGGGTGGTGTTTCAGGGTTTAGGGTGGTGCAATGGTGTTCCGGCAATGTAGAGGGTCTTCAAGGGGTGGTGTTTCAGGGTTTAGGGCAGTGCAGTGGTGTTCGGGGAGTGTAGGGGGTGGTGCTGGGGGAGGTGTTTCAGGGTTTAGGGCTGTGCAGTGGTGTTCAGGCAGTGTAGGGGGTCGTGCTGGGGCTGGTATTTCAGGGTTAAGGGCAGTGCAGTGGTGTTCGGGTAGTGTAGGGGGTTGTGCTGTGGGTGGTGTTTCAGGGTTTAGGGCAGTGCAGTGGTGTTCGGGCAGTGTAGGGGGTCGTGCTGCAGCTGGTGTTTCAGGGTTTAGGGCAGTGCAGTGGTGTTCGGGCAGTGTAGGGGGTCGTGCTGTGGCTGGTGTTTAAGGGTTTAGGGCAGTGCAGTGGTGTTCTGGCAGTGTAGGGGGTTGTGCTGCAGCTGGTGTTTCAGGGTTTAGGGCAGTGCAGAGGTGTTTGGGCAGTGTAGGGGTTGTGCTGGGGTAGTGTTTCAGGATTTAGGACAGAGCAGTGGTGTTCGGGCAGAGTAGGGGGTCGTGCTGGGGGCAGTTTTTAGGGTTTAGGGCAGTGCAGTGGTGTTCGGGCAGTGTAGGGGGTCGTGCTGGGGGTGATGTTTCAGGGTTTAGGGCAGGTGTGTTCAGGCAGTGTAGGGGATCTTGCTGGGGGTGGTGTTTCAGGGTTTAGGTCAGTACAGTGGTGTTCGGGCAGTGTAGGGGGTCATGCTGGGTCTGGTGTATCAGGGTTTATGGCTGTGCAGTGGTATTCGGGTGGTGTAGGGGGTCGAGCTGGGGGTGGTGTTTCAGGGTTTAGGGTAGTGGTGTTTGGGCAGTGTAGGGGGTCTTGCTTGGGGTGGTGTTTCAGGGTTTAGGGCAGTGCAGTTGTGTTCGGGCAGTATTGGGGGTCATGCTGGAGGTGGTGTTTCAGGGTTTAAGGCAGTGCAGTGGTGTTTCGGGCAGTGTAGGGGATTGTGCAGGGTTGGTGTTTCAAGGTTTAGGGCAGAGCAGTGGTGTTCGGGCAGTGTTGTGGGTCGTGCTAGGGCTGGTGTTTCAGGGTTTAGGGCAGAGCAGTGGTGTTCGGGCAGAGTAGAGGGTCGTGCTGAGTGTGGTGTTTAGGGTTTAGGGCAGTGCAGTGGTATTTGGGCAGTGTGGGGGGTCGTGCTGGGGGTGGTGTTTCAGGGTTATGGGCCGAGCAGTGGGGATCGGGCAGTGTAGGGGGTCATGCTGGGGTGGTGATTAGGGTTTAGGGCAGTGCTGTGGTGTTCGGGCAGTGTAGGGGGTCGTGCTGGAGACGGTGTTTCAGGGTTTAGGACAGTGCAGTGGTGTTCGAGTAGTGTGGAGGGTCGTGCAGGGGTGGTGTTTCAGGGTTTAGGGCAGTGCAGTGGTGTTCGGACAGTGTTGGGGTCTTGCTGGTGGTGGTGTTTCAGGGTTTAGGGTAGTGGTGTTTCGGCAGTGTAGGGGGTCTTGCTTGGACAGTGTAGGGGGTTGTTCTGGGGATGGTGTTTCAGGGTTTAAGGCAGTGCACTGGTGTTCAGGCAGTGTAGGGGATTGCGCAGGGTTGGTGTTTCAAGATTTAGGGCAGTGCAGTGTGTTTGGGCAGTGTAGGGGTCTTGCTGCAGCTGGTGTTCCAGGGTTTAGGGCAGTGCTGTGGTGTTCAGGCAGTGTAAGGGGTCGTGCTTTGGCTGGTGTTTCAGGGTTTAGGGCAGTGCAGTCGTGTTCGGGCAGTGTAGGGGGTCAAGCTTGGGACGGTGTTTCAGGGTTTAGGGCAGTGCAGTGGTGTTCTGGCAGTGTAGGGAGTTGTGCAGGGTTGGTGTTTCAGGGTTCAGGGCAGTGCAATGGTGTTCGGGCAGTGTAGGGGGTCGTGCTGGGGGTGGTGTTTCAGGATTTAGGGTAGTGCAGTGCAGTGGTGTTCGGGCAGTGTAGGGGGTCTTGCTGGGGCTGGTGTTTCAGGGTTTAGGGCAGTGCAATGGTGTTCGGGCAGTGTAGGGGGTCGTGCTGGGGTTGGTGTTTAGGGTTTAATGCAGTGCAGTGGTGTTCAGGCAGTGTAGGGGGTCATGCAGGTGGTGGTGTTTTAGGGTTTAGGGCAGTGCAGTGGTGCTCAGGTAGCGTAGGGGGTCATGCAGGGGGTGGTGTTTCAGGGTTTAAGGCAGTGAAGTGGTGTTCGGGCAGTGTAGGGTGTCGTGCTGGGGTGTTGTTTCAGGGTTTAGGGCAGTGGTGTTCGGGCAGTGAAGGGGTTCTTGCTGGGGGTGGTGTTTCAGGGTTTAGGGTAGTGCAGTGGTGTTCGGGCAGTATTTGGGTCATGCTGGAGGTGGTGTTTCAGGGTTTAATGCAGTGCAGTGGTGTTTCGGGCAGTGTAGGGGATTGTGCAGGGTTGGTGTTTCAAGGTTTAGGGCAGAGCAGTGGTGTTCGGGCAGTGTTGTGGGTCGTGCTGGGGCTGGTGTTTCAGGGTTTTTAAAAGATGCTTTTAAAAAAGGAAACCACTCAAAATCTATGAATATTGGTCTGTGTGACATATATTCGAAAAGGACATTAATCTGGGTCACAATCGATAAACCTCTTGATTTGGTGATTTCCTTAAGTCAATAGGATTATTATCATAATTTTTTCCTTTTATGTTGTTTCCAATTTTAAATGTTGTGTTGTGTACTATTGTATAGGTCTCTCTTATCTTTGATCAGATTGACTGCTTTTTAATATCTATATATTGATATGATGACATTGTCTTTGTTCCATTATTAACTATTTGACTCTGTACATCATTTGTATCTGTATATTATTTTATACTATGTTTAATACATTTGTCTGATTTATTTCTTCTTATTGGTTTTTATGCTGTTGCTGTCCACCCTCATCCCCTTGGTACGAAAGGTGTGTTGGCTTGAATGTTTCGGTGACAAGGAGGTTTTTTCTTGACTAAGGTTTCAGGGTTTAGGGCAGAGCAGTGGTGTTCGGGCAGAGTAGAGGGTCGTGCTGGGTGTGGTGTTTAGGGTTTAGGGCAGTGCAGTGGTTTTCGGGCAGTGTAGGCGGTCGTGCTGGGGGTGGTGTTTCAGGGTTAAGGGCCGAGCAGTGGGGCTCGGGCAGTGTAGGGGTTCATGGTGGGGTGGTGATTAGGGTTTAGGGCAGTGCTGTGGTGTTCGGGCAGTGTAGGGGCTCGTGCTGGAGACGGTGTTTCAGGGTTTAGGACAGTGCAGTGGTGTTTGGGTAGTGTGGAGGGTCGTGCAGGTGTGGTGTTTCAGGGTTTAGGGCAGTGCAGTGGTGTTCGGGCAGTGTAGGGGGTCGTGCTGGTGGTGGAGTTTCAGGGTTTAGGGTAGTGGTGTTTGGGCAGTGTAGGGGGTTGTGCTGGGGATGGTGTTGCAGGGTTTAGGGTAGTGTAGCAGTGTTTGTGTGGTGTGGGGGGTCGTGTTTTAGGGTTTAGGTTTGTGCAGTAGCCGTTTGGTAGTGTAGGGGATCATGCGGGGAAAGTGTTTTAGGGTTTAAGGTAGTGCAGTGGTGTTTGGGTAGTGTAGGGGGTCGCGCTGGGGTAATGTTTTTTGGTTTTTAGGGTAGTGCAGTGGTCTTTGGGTAGTGTAGGGGGTCGTGCTGGGGTAGTGTTTTAGGGTTTATGGTAGTGCATTGTTATTTGGGTAGTGTAGGGGTCGTGCTGGGGGTGGTGTTTTAGGGTTTAAGGCAATGCAGTGGTGTTCGGGCAGTGTAGGGGTTGTGCTGGGGGGTGGTGTTTCAGGGTTTAGGGTGGTGCAGTGGTGTTCCGGCAGTGTAGGGGGTCCTCAGGGGGTGGTGTTTCAGGGTTTAGGGCAGTGCAGTGGTGTTCGGGGAGTGTAGGGGGTGGTGCTGGGGGAGGTGTTTCAGGGTTTAGGGCTGTGCAGTGGTGTTCAGGCAGTGTAGGGGGTCGTGCTGGGGCTGGTATTTCAGGGTTTAGGGCAGTGCAGTGGTGTTCGGGTAGTGTAGGGGGTCGTGCTGTGGGTGGGGTTTCAGGGTTTAGGGTAGTGCAGTGGTGTTCGGGCAGTGTAGGGGGTCGTGCTGCAGCTGGTGTTTCAGGGTTTAGGGCAGTGCAGTGGTGTTCGGGCAGTGTAGGGGTCGTGTTGTGGCTGGTGTTTCAGGGTTTAGGGCAGTGCAGTGTTGTTCTGGCAGTGTAGGGGGTTGTGCTGCAGCTGGTGTTTCAGGGTTGAGGGCAGTGCAGAGGTGTTTGGGCAGTGTAGGGGTTGTGCTGGGGGTAGTGTTTCAGGATTTAGGACAGAGCAGTGGTGTTCGGGCAGAGTAGGGGGTCGTGCTGGGGGCAGTTTTTAGGGTTTAGGGCAGTGCAGTGTTGTTCGGGCAGTGTAGGGGGTCGTGCTGGGGGTGATGTTTCAGGGTTTAGGGCATGGTAGTGGTATTCGGGCAGTGTAGGGTTCCTGCTGGGGGCAGTGTTTCCGGGTTTAGGGCAGAGCAGTGGTGTTCAGGCAGTGTAGGGGGTCGTGCTGGGGGTGGTGTTTTTGGGTTTAGGGCAGGGCAGTGGTGTTCGGGCAGAGTAGGGGGTCGTGTTTGGGGTGGTGTTTAGGGTTTAGAGCAGTGTAGTGGTGTTCAGGCAGTGTAGAGGGTCATCCTGTGGGTAGTGTTTTAGGGTTTAGGGCAGTGCAGTGGTGTTTGTGTAGTGTAGGGGGTCATGCTGGGGTAGTGTTTTTGGGTTTAGGGTAGTGCAGTTGTGTACGTGCAGTGTAGGGTTCATGCTGGGGGCATTGTTCCAGGGTTTAGGGCAGAGCAGTGGTGTTCGGGCAGTGTAGGGGGTCGTACTGGGGCTGGTGTTTCAGGGTTTAGGGCAGTGCAGTGGTGTTCGGGCAGTGTAGGGTTCATGCCGGGGCAGTGTTTCATGGTTTAGGGCAGAGCAGTGGTGTTCGGGCAATGTAGGGGTCATTCAGGGTGTGGTGTTTCAGGGTTTAGGGCAGAGCAGTGGAGTTCAGGCAGTGTAGGGGGTCGTGCTGGGGGTGGTGTTTCAGGGTTTAGGGCAGAGCAGTGGTGTTCGGGCAGAGTAGGGGGTCGTGTTTGGGGTGGTGTTTAGGGTTTAGAGCAGTGTAGTGGTGTTCAGGCAGTGTAGGGGGTCATCCTGTGGGTAGTGTTTTAGGGTTTAGGGCAGTGCAGTGGTGTTTGTGTAGTGTAGGGGGTCGTGCTGGGGGTAGTGTTTTTGGGTTTAGGGTAGTGCAGTTGTGTACGTGCAGTGTAGGGTTCATGCTGGGGGCATTGTTCCAGGGTTAAGGGCAGAGCAGTGGTGTTCGGGCAGTGTAGGGGGTCGTGCTGGGGCTGGTGTTTCAGGGTTTAGGGCATTGCAGTGGTGTTCGGGCAGTGTAGGGTTCATGCCGGGGCAGTGTTTAAGGGTTTAGGGCAGAGCAGTGGTGTTCGGGCAGTGTAGGGGTCATTCAGGGTGTGGTGTTTCAGGGTTTAGGGCAGTGCAGTGGGGTACGGGCAGTGTAGGGGGTGGTGTTTCAGGGATTAGGGTGGTGCAGTGGTGTTCGGGCAGTGTAGGGGGTCATGCTGGGGCTGGTGTTTCAGGGTTTAGGGCAGTGCAGTGGTTTTCGTGCAGTGTAGGGGTTGTGCTGCGGCTGGTGTTTCAGGGTTTAGGGCAGTGCAGTGGTGTTCTGGCAGTGTAGGGCGCCGTGCTGCGGCTAGTGTTTCAGGGTTTAGGGCAGTGCAGTGGTCTTTGGGAAGTGTATGGGTTGTGCTGGGGGTAGTGTTTCAGGATTTAGGGCAGAGCAGTGGCATTCGGGCGGTGTAGGGGGTCGTGTTGGGGTGGTGTTTCAGGGTATAGGGCAACGCAGTGATCTTCGGGCAGAGTAGGGGTTGTGCTGGAGGTGGAGTTTAGGGTTTAGGGCAGTGCAGTGGTGTTCGGGCAGTGTAGGGGGTTGTACTGGAGGTGGTGTTTAGGGTTTAGGGCAGTGGTGTTCGGGCAGTGTAGGGGTCATGCTGGGGATGGTGTTTCAGGGTTTAGGGCAGTGCAGTGGTGTTCAGGCAGTGTAGGGGGTCATGCAGGGTTGGTGTTTCAGGGTTTAGGGCAGTGCTGTGGTGTTCGGGCAGTGTAGTGGGTCGTGCTGGGGTGGTGTTTCAGGGATTAGGGCAGTTGTGATCGGGCAGTGTAGGGGGTCTTGCTGGGGGTGGTGTTCCAGGGTTTAGGGAAGTGCAGTGGTGTTCAGGCAGTGTAGGGTTCGTGCTGGGGCACTGTTTCAGGGTTTAGGCAGAGAGTGGTGTTCGGGCAGTGTAGGGGGTCGTGCTGGGGGTGGTGTTTCTGGGTTTAGGGCAGAGCAGTGGTGTTTGGGCAGAGTAGGAGGTCATGCTGGGGGTGGTGTTTAGAGTTTACGGCAGTGCAGTGGTGTTCAGGCAGTGTAGGGGTTCGTGCTGGGGGTGGTGTTTCAGGGTTTAGGGCAGAGCAGTGGTGAACGGGCAGTGTAGGGGGTGATGCTGGGGCTGGTGTTTCAGGGTTTAGGGCAGAGCAGTGGTGTTCGGGCAGTGTAGGGGGTCGTGCTGGGGTGGTTTTTCAGGGTTTAGGGCAAAGCAGTGGTGTTCAGGCAGAGTAGGGGGTCATGCTGGGGGTGGTGTTTCAGGGTTTAGGGCAGTGCAGTGGTGTTCGGGCAGTGTAGGGGGTCGTGCAGGGGGTGGTGTTTCAGGGATTAGGGCAGTGCAGTGGTGTTTGGGCAGTGTAGGGGGTCATGCAGGTTTGGTGTTTCAGAGTTTAGTGCAGTGCAGTGGTGTTCGGGCAGTGTAGGGGGTTGTGCTGGGGGTGGTGTTTCAGGGTTTAGGGTGGTTGTGTTCGGGCAGTGTAGGGGGTCTTGCTGGGGGTGGTGTTTCAGGGTTTAGGGAAATGCAGTGGTGTTCGGGAAGTGTAGGGTGTCGTGCTGGGGCTGGTGTTTCAGGGTTTAGGGAAGTGCAGTGGTGTTCGGGCAGTGTAGGGTTCATGCTGGGGCAGTGTTTCAGGCTTTAGGGCAGTGCAGTGGTGTTCAGGCATTGTAGGGGGTCATGCAGGGTTGGTGTTTCAGGGTTTAGGGCAGTGCTGTGGTGTTCGGACAGTGTAGTGGGTCGTGCTGGGGTGATGTTTCAGGGATTAGGGCAGTTGTGTTCGGGCAGTGTAGGGGGTCTTGCTGGGGGTGGTGTTTCAGGCTTTAGGGAAGTGCATTGGTGTTCAGGCAGTGTAGGGTTCGTGCTGAGGCACTGTTTCAGGGTTTAGACAGAGCAGTGGTGTTCGGGCAGTGTAGGGGGTCGTGCTCAGGGTGGTGTTTCTGGGTTTAGGGCAGAGCAGTGGTGTTCGGGCAGAGTAGGGGGTCGTGCTGGGGGTGGTGTTTAGGGTTTTCGGCAGTGCAGTGGGGTTCAGGCAGTGTAGGGGTTCGTGCTGGGGGTGGTGTTTCAGGGTTTAGGGCAGAACAGTGGTGTTCGGGCAGTGTAGGGGTCATTCTGGGATTGGTGTTTAGGGTTTAGGGCAGTGCAGTTGTGTTCGGGCAGTGTAGGGGGTCGTGCTGGGGATGGTGTTTAGTGTTTAGGGCCGGGCAGTGGTGTACAGGCAGTGTATGGGGTCGTGCAGGGGTAGTGTTTTAGGGTATAGGGCAGTGCAATGGTGTTTGGGCAGTGTAGGTGGTCGTGCAGGGGGTGGTGTTTCAGGGTTTAGGGCAGTGCAGTGGTGTTTGGGCAGTGTAGGGTGTCGTTCTGGGGCTGGTGTTTCAAGGTTTAGGGCAGTGCAGTGGTGTTCGAGCAGTGTAGGGGTTGTGCTGAGGGTAGTGTTTCAGGGTTTAGGGCAGGGCAGTGGTGAACGGGCAGTGTAGGGTGTCATGCTGGGGCTGGTGTTTCAGGGTTTAGGGCAGAGCAGTGGTGTTCGGGCAGTGTAGGGGGTCGTGCTGGGGTGGTGTTTCAGGGTTGAGGGCAAATCAGTGGTGTCTGTTCAGGCAGAGTAGGGGGTCATGCTGGGGATGGTGTTTCAGGGTTTAGGGCAGTGCAGTGGTGTTCGGGCAGTGTAGGGGGTCGTGCTGGGGGTGGTGTTTCAGGGTTTAGGGTATTGGTGTTTGGGCAGTGTAGGGGGTCTTGCTTGGGGTGGTGTTTCAGGGGTTAGGGCAGTGCAGTAGTGTTTGGGCAGTGTAGCGGGTTGTGCTGGGGGTTGTGTTTCAGGGTTTAAGGCAGTGCAGTGGTGTTCAGGCAGTGTAGGGGATTGTGCAGGGTTGGTGTTTCAAGGTTTAGGGCAGTGCAGTGTGTTCGGGCAGTGTAAGGGGTCTTGTTGCAGCTGGTGTTTCAGGGTTTAGAGCTGTGCTGTGGCGTTCGGGCAGTGTAAGGGGTCGTGCTGCGGCTGGTGTTTCAGGGTTTAGGGCAGTGCAGTGGTGTTCGGGCAGTGTAGGGTGTCGTGCTGCAGCTGGTGTTTCAGGGTTTAGGACAGTGCAGTGTTGTTCTGGCAGTGTAGGGGTTGTGCTAGGGGTTTTGTTTCAGGGTTTAGGGCAGAGCAGTGGTGTTCGGGCAGTGTAGGGTGTCATGCTGGGGCTGGTGTTTCAGGGTTTTAGAGCAGTGCAGTGATGTTCGGGCAGTGTAGGGGTCATGCTAGGGTGGTGTTTCAGGGTTTAGGGCAACACAGTGCTGTTTGGACATGGAAGGGAGTCATGCTGGGGGTGGTGTTTAGGGTTTAGGGCAGTGCAGTGGTGTTCGGTCAGTCTACGGGGTCGTGCTCGGGGTGGTGTTTAGGGTTTAGGGCAGTGCAGTGGTGTTCGTGCAGTGTAGGGGGTCATGTTGGGGATGGTGTTTCAGGGTTTAGGGCAGTGCGGTGGTGTTCGGGCAGTGTAGGGGGTCGTGCAGGGTTTGTGTTTCAGGGTTTAAGGCAGTGCAGTGGTGTTCGGGCAGTGTAGGGGGTCGTGCTGGGGGTGGTGTTTCAGGGTTTAGGGCAGTTGTGTTCGGGCAGTGTAGGGGGTCTTGCTGTGGGTGGTGTTTCAGGGTTTAGGGAAGTGCAGTGGTGTTCGGGCAGTGCAGGGTGTCATGCTGGGGTGGGTGTTTCAGGATTTAGAGCAGTGCAGTGGTGTGCAGGCAGTGTAGGGAGTCGTGCTGGGGTGGTGTTTCAGGGTTTAGGGCAGAGCAGTGGTGTTCGGGCAGAGTCGGAGTTTGTGCTGGGGTGGTGTTTAGGGTAGTGCAGTGGTGTTCGGGCAGTGTAGGGGGTCATGCTGGGGTGGTGTTTAGGGGTTAGGGCAGTGCAGTGGTGTTCGGGCAGTGTAGGGGGTCATGCTGGGGGTAGTGTTTAGAGTTTAGGGCAGTGCAGTGGTGTGCGGGCAGTGTATGGGGTCATGCAGGGGGTGGTGTTTTAGGGTTTAGGGCAGTGCAGTGGTGTTTGGGCTGTGTAGGGGTCGTGCAGGGCTGGTGTTTCAGGGTTTAGGGCAGTGCAGTGGTGTTCTGGCAGTGTAGGGCGCCGTGCTGCGGCTAGTGTTTCAGGGTTTAGGGCAGTGCAGTGGTCTTTGGGAAGTGTATGGGTTGTGCTGGGGGTAGTGTTTCAGGATTTAGGGCAGAGCAGTGGCATTCGGGCGGTGTAGGGGGTCGTGTTGGGGTGGTGTTTCAGGGTATAGGGCAACGCAGTGATCTTCGGGCAGAGTAGGGGTTGTGCTGGAGGTGGAGTTTAGGGTTTAGGGCAGTGCAGTGGTGTTCGGGCAGTGTAGGGGGTTGTACTGGAGGTGGTGTTTAGGGTTTAGGGCAGTGGTGTTCGGGCAGTGTAGGGGTCATGCTGGGGATGGTGTTTCAGGGTTTAGGGCAGTGCAGTGGTGTTCAGGCAGTGTAGGGGGTCATGCAGGGTTGGTGTTTCAGGGTTTAGGGCAGTGCTGTGGTGTTCGGGCAGTGTAGTGGGTCGTGCTGGGGTGGTGTTTCAGGGATTAGGGCAGTTGTGATCGGGCAGTGTAGGGGGTCTTGCTGGGGGTGGTGTTCCAGGGTTTAGGGAAGTGCAGTGGTGTTCAGGCAGTGTAGGGTTCGTGCTGGGGCACTGTTTCAGGGTTTAGGCAGAGAGTGGTGTTCGGGCAGTGTAGGGGGTCGTGCTGGGGGTGGTGTTTCTGGGTTTAGGGCAGAGCAGTGGTGTTTGGGCAGAGTAGGAGGTCATGCTGGGGGTGGTGTTTAGAGTTTACGGCAGTGCAGTGGTGTTCGGGCAGTGTAGGGGTCATGCTGGGGGTAGTGTTTCAGGGTTTAGGGCAGAGCAGTGTTGATCGGGCAGTGTAGGGGCTCATGCTGGGGCTGGTGTTTCAGGGTTTACGGCAGAACAGTGGTTTTCGGGCAGAGTAGGGGGTCGTGCTGTGGTTGGTGTTTAGGGTTTAGGGCAGAGCAGTGGTGTTTGGGCAGAGTAGGGGTTCGTGCTTTGCGGTGGTGTTTAGGGCAGTGAAGTGGTGTTCGGGCAGTGTAGGGGGTCGTGCTGTGGCTGGTATTTCAGGGTTTAGGCCAGTGCTGTGGTGTTCGGGCAGTGTAGGGTTCATGCTGGGGCAGTGTTTCATTGTTTAGGGCAGAGCAGTGGTGTTCGGGCAGTGTAGGGGGTCATGCTGGGGGTGGTGTTTCTGGGTTTAGGGCAGAGCAGTGGTGTTCGGGCACAGTAGGGGACGTGCTGGGGGTGGTGTTTAGGGTTTAGGGCAGTGCAGTGGTGTTCAGGCAGTGTAGGGGGTTGTGCTGGAGCTGGTGTTTCATGGTTTAGGCCAGTGCAGTGGTGTTCGGGCAGTGTAAGGTTCATGCTGGGGCAGTGTTTCATTGTTTAGGGCAGAGCAGTGGTGTTGGGGCAGTGTTGGGGGTCATGCTGGGGGTGGTGTTTCAGGGTTTAGGGCAGAGCAGTGGTGTTCGGCAGAGAAGAGGTTCATGCTGGGGGTTGTGTTTAGGGTTTAGGGCAGTGCAGTGGTGTTCGGGCAGTGTAGGGGTCATGCTGGGGGTGGTGTTTTGGGTTTAGGGCAGTGCAGTGGTGTTTGTCAGTGTAGGGGTCGTGCTGGGGATTGTGTTTGGGTTTAGGGCAGTGCAGTGGTATTCGGGCAGTGTAGGGGGTCGTGCTGGGGGTGGTGTTTCAGGGTTTAGGGCAGTTGTGTTCGGGCAGTGTAGGGGGTCTTGCTGTGGGTGGTGTTTCAGGGTTTAGGGAAGTGCAGTGGTGTTCGGGCAGTGCAGGGTGTCATGCTGGGGTGGGTGTTTCAGGATTTAGAGCAGTGCAGTGGTGTGCAGGCAGTGTAGGGAGTCGTGCTGGGGTGGTGTTTCAGGGTTTAGGGCAGAGCAGTGGTGTTCGGGCAGAGTCGGAGTTTGTGCTGGGGTGGTGTTTAGGGTAGTGCAGTGGTGTTCGGGCAGTGTAGGGGGTCATGCTGGGGTGGTGTTTAGGGGTTAGGGCAGTGCAGTGGTGTTCGGGCAGTGTAGGGGGTCATGCTGGGGGTAGTGTTTAGAGTTTAGGGCAGTGCAGTGGTGTGCGGGCAGTGTATGGGGTCATGCAGGGGGTGGTGTTTTAGGGTTTAGGGCAGTGCAGTGGTGTTTGGGCTGTGTAGGGGTCGTGCAGGGCTGGTGTTTCAGGGTTTAGGGCAGTGCAGTGGTGTTCGGGCAGTGTAGAGTGTTGTGCTGAGGCTGGTGTTTCAGGGTTTATGGCAGTACAGTGGTGTTCGGGCAGTGTAGGGGTCATGCTGGGGGTAGTGTTTCAGGGTTTAGGGCAGAGCAGTGGTGATCGGGCAGTGTAGGGGCTCATGCTGGGGCTGGTGTTTCAGGGTTTACGGCAGAACAGTGGTTTTCGGGCAGTGTAGGGGTCATGCTGGGGGTAGTGTTTCAGGGTTTAGGGCAGAGCAGTGTTGATCGGGCAGTGTAGGGGCTCATGCTGGGGCTGGTGTTTCAGGGTTTACGGCAGAACAGTGGTTTTCGGGCAGAGTAGGGGGTCGTGCTGTGGTTGGTGTTTAGGGTTTAGGGCAGAGCAGTGGTGTTTGGGCAGAGTAGGGGTTCGTGCTTTGCGGTGGTGTTTAGGGCAGTGAAGTGGTGTTCGGGCAGTGTAGGGGGTCGTGCTGTGGCTGGTATTTCAGGGTTTAGGCCAGTGCTGTGGTGTTCGGGCAGTGTAGGGTTCATGCTGGGGCAGTGTTTCATTGTTTAGGGCAGAGCAGTGGTGTTCGGGCAGTGTAGGGGATCATGCTGGGGGTGGTGTTTCTGGGTTTAGGGCAGAGCAGTGGTGTTCGGGCACCGTAGGGGACGTGCTGGGGGTGGTGTTTAGGGTTTAGGGCAGTGCAGTGGTGTTCAGGCAGTGTAGGGGGTTGTGCTGGAGCTGGCGTTTCATGGTTTAGGCCAGTGCAGTGGTGTTCGGGCAGTGTAAGGTTCATGCTGGGGCAGTGTTTCATTGTTTAGGGCAGAGCAGTGGTGTTCGGGCAGTGTTGGGGGTCATGCTGGGGGTGGTGTTTCAGGGTTTAGGGCAGAGCAGTGGTGTTCGGCAGAGAAGAGGTTCATGCTGGGGGTTGTGTTTAAGGTTTAGGGCAGTGCAGTGGTGTTCGGGCAGTGTAGGGGTCATGCTGGGGGTGGTGTTTTGGGTTTAGGGCAGTGCAGTGGTGTTTGTCAGTGTAGGGGTCGTGCTGGGGATTGTGTTTGGGTTTAGGGCAGTGCAGTGGTATTCGGGCAGTGTAGGGGGTCGTGCTGGGGTGGTGTTTAGGGTTTAGGGCAGTGCAGTGGTGTGCGGGCAGTGTAGGGGGTCGTGCTGGGGCGGTGTTTCAGGGTTTAGGGCAGTGCAGTGGTGTTCGGGCAGTGTAGGGTGTCGTTCTGGGGCTGGTGTTTCAGGGTTTAGGGAAGTGTAGTGGTGTTCGGGCAGTGTAGGGGTCGTGCTGAGGGTAGTGTTTCAGGGTTTAGGGCAGAGCAGTGGTGATCGGGCAGTGTAGGGGGTCATGCTGGGGCTGGTGTTTCAGGATTTAGGGCAGAGCACTGGTGTTCGGGCAGTGAAGGGGTTTGTGCTGGAGACAGTGTTTCAGGGTTTAGGGCAGTGGAGTGGTGTTCTGGCAGTATAGAGGGTCGTGCAGGGGTGATGCTTCAGGGTTTAGGGCAGTGAAGTGGTGTTCGGGCAGTGTAGGGGGTCGTGCTAGCGTGGTGTTTCAGGGTTTGGGGCTGTGGTGTTCAGGCAGCGTAGGGCGTCTTCCTTGGAGTGGTGATTCAGGGTTTAGGGCAGTGCAGTGGTGTTCGGGCAGTGTAGGGGGTCGTGCTGGGGCTGGTGTTTCAGGGTTTGGGGCAGTTCAGTGGTGTTTGGGCAGTGTAGGGGTCGTGCTGGGGGTGGTGTTTAGGGTTTAGGGCAGTGCAGTGGTGTTCGGGCAGTGTAGGGGGTTGTGCTGGGGGTGGTGTTTAGGGTTTAGGGCAGTGCAGTGGTGTGCGAGCAGTGTATGGGATCGTGCAGGGGGTGGTATTTTAGGGTTTAGGGCAGTGCAGTGGTGTTTGGGCAGTGTAGGGGGTCGTGCAGGGGTGGTGTTTCAAGGTTTATGGCAGTGCAGTGGTGTTCGGGCAGTGTAGGGTGTCATGCTGGGGCTGGTGTTTCAGGGTTTAGGGCAGTGCAGTGGTGTTCTGGCAGTGTAGGGGTCGTGCTGAAGGTAGTGTTTCAGGGTTTAGGGCAGAGCAGTGGTGATCGGGCAGTGTAGGGGGTCGTGCTGGGGCTGGTGTTTCAGGGTTTAGGGCAGAGCAGTGGTGTTCGGGCAGTGTAGGGGTCATGCTGTGGGTGGTGTTTAGGGTTTAGGGCAGTGCAGTGGTGTTCGGACAGTGTAGGGAGGTCACACTGGGGCTGGTGTTTTAGTGTTTAGGGCAGTGCAGTGGTGTTCCGGCAGTATAGGGGGGTCACACTGGGGCTGGTGTTTTAGGGTTTAGGGCAGTGCAGTGGCGTTCTGGCAGTGTAGGGGGTCGTGCTGGGGCTGGTGTTTCAGGGTTTAGGGCAGTGCAGTGGTGTTCAGGCAGTGTAGGGGGTCGTGCTGCGACTGGTGTTTCATGGTTTAGGGCAGTGCAGTGGTGTTCGTGCAGTGTAGGGGGTCGTGCTGCGGCTGGTGTTTCAGGGTTTAGGGCAGTGCAATGGTGTACGGGCAGTGTAGGGGGTTGTGCTGCGGCTGGTGTTTCAGGGTTTAGAGCAGTGCAGTGGTGTTCGGGCAGTGTAGGGGTTGTGCTGGGGATAGTGTTTCAGGGTTTAGGGCAGAGCAGTGGTCTTCTGGCAGTGTAAGGGTCGTGCTGGGGTGATGTTTCAGGGTTTAGGACAAAGCAGTAATGTTTGGGCAGAGTAGTGGGTCGGGCTGGAGGTGGTGTTTAGGGTTTAGGGCAGTGCAGTGGTGTTCGGGCAGTGTAGGGGGTCACCTGGGAGTGGTGTTTAGGGTTTAGGGCAGTGCAGTGGTTTTCGGGCAGTGTAGGGGGTCGTGCAGGGTTGGTATTTCAGGGTTTAGGGCAGTGCAGTGGTGTTCCGGCAGTATAGGGGGGTCACACTGGGGCTGGTGTTTTAGGGTTTAGGGCAGTGCAGTGGCGTTCTGGCAGTGTAGATGGTCGTGCTGGGGCTGGTGTTTCAGGGTTTAGGGCAGTGCAGTGGTGTTCAGGCAGTGTAGGGGGTCGTACTGCGGCTGGTGTTTCATGGTTTAGGGCAGTGCAGTGGTGTTCGTGCAGTGTAGGGGGTCGTGCTGCGGCTGGTGTTTCAGGGTTTAGGGCAATGCAATGGTGTACGGGCAGTGTAGGGGGTCGTGCTGCGGCTGGTGTTTCAGGGTTTAGGGCAGTGCAGTGGTGTTCGGGCAGTGTAGGGGTTGTGCTGGGGATAGTGTTTCAGGGTTTAGGGCAGAGCAGTGGTCTTCTGGCAGTGTAAGGGTCGTGCTGGGGTGATGTTTCAGGGTTTAGGACAAAGCAGTGGTGTTTGGGCAGAGTAGTGGGTCGGGCTGGAGGTGGTGTTTAGGGTTTAGGGCAGTGCAGTGGTGTTCGGGCAGTGTAGGGGGTCACCTGGGAGTGGTGTTTAGGGTTTAGGGCAGTGCAGTGGTTTTCGGGCAGTGTAGGGGGTCGTGCAGGGTTGGTATTTCAGGGTTTAGGGCAGTGCAGTGGTGTTCGGGCAGTGTAGAGGGTTGTGCTGGGAGTGGTGTTTCAGGGTTTACGGCAGTTGTGTTCGGGCAGTGTATTGCAGGAAAATAGTTTTCGAACTGCTTTCCTAAAGTTACCTAAAATCAGCCCTGTAGCAGCCTCTTCTGATTAGCCAGCCTTTGACAGAGTGAGCTGAGTTGCCTTAATTAGGTTTGAAGTGGCCTGGACTGAGGCAAAAGAGACATCTGGTGGGAGGAGATCATCAACAGCAGATGCCAGACAGGAAGGGGGCTAGGTAGCTAAACTGATCTTCAACTGGAGAAAGACAATGAGGACAGGAAACAGGCCCAACACCACTTCTTGCACCCCAAGCCATGTGGGAGCCCCTGTAATTGAATTAGGAGAAGGGCTGGAAGGGGAGTGTAGGGAAAAGTTAGCTACACCTCTGGATTGGGCTAGCCAAGCCTGAAGTTCCTAGAGTGATTTTTTCTATTTTCAATTTTTGAAACTGTGATTTCTGGGACAATGAAATGTCAACCTTCTAAGAAGTGGTCATCACAGAGGGTGGGAGCCTGCACCCCATTGGTCAGGGTTACCTCCCTTCTTGCAAGCCCAGAAACCTGGATAAATATGAGAGAGTGGCCCTGCCTGAAAACATCGAGATGATAGACTGACCTGCTGAACCTCTGGGCTGCACCAACAGAGGACTGCACCTGATGCACATTCTGGGCTTCACAAAAGAGGACTTTGCCTTGCTGTAAAGGATTATGGACTGGACTACCTGAAAGCAATCGGCACAATGGGTTATCCTGATATGTTGTCTTTAGCATAGAGGATAGCAATAGATAGGAGTAACATTAGTAAAATTAGCAGCATTATGAACAGTTACCATGACTGATTTTTTTGCATTTTTCAATATTCTAATAGTGCTCATTGCAATGATGTGTTAGACTTTCTTACAATCGCAATTCATGTTGTATTTGCACAGATTAGAGCTTTTCATAAGATGTTTAAAAACACAATAATGTATCTTTCTTATGGACACTGGGCATGCATGAGTGACAAACGAAAGGATAAAATCTGTTTCCACAATTTACTTGGGAATCTGACAGTCATGTTCTAGGTTACTGACAACACTCATTCCTTTGGAGGGTTAGGAGTTTTGATGTGGTACTGTGAGCTATCCAAATAGATCAACATTTACTGTTTATATAAGAAGACTTAGGGGGTCATTCAGGTGGCGGAATGACTGGAGTCCGTGGGAACAGGGAACAGGTAAATTTATATTCCTCCCCTGCACAGGTAACATCATTGTTGAAATAAGGGTTCCAAATCGAGCTTGACACAAAGGAACAGGAGGAAATGCTGAAGAGGAAAGAAACAGACCCTAGTTTGTGGGCAGAATATATTTGATCATAAATGAATCTTTGCCAGGGCTGGCAGATTACTTACAGGTGTATATCATTTTCCTAATCATTGAGATGTTCTCCTGTTTGCTAACATGAAGAGGTCTCATTGTACAGATATTCTGCCGCACATGCAGAGGACTATTCACTCCCATGCAGAGTCTCTGCCTGAGTCTGGAGTAGTAAATTTATAGGCAACTGAGGGGGAGGAGACATGCTGTGAGAAAGTCATCCTTTTTGCCGTGATAACCCCTATTGTTTAACTGATACTAGTGGTTACTAACTATGATTGTACCCTGAGCCCTGCTAACCAGTACCAAGGCCAGTGCTCTGTTTAAAATGTATATAGTAATTAGGTGTAATTACAATTGGTACTGACAGCCTACCTGTAAGCCATTAGCATATGGTAGGGCATGCAGGTTTAGAGGCCTAATAGATTTAAATGCACTGCTGTGGTTTGTGCTGTAATTTAAAGATGATCATTCTTTGCAGGAAAATAGTTTTAGAACTGCTTTCCTCAAGTTACCTAATCATCCCTGATCTTCTGATTAGCCAGCCTTTGACAGGCTGAGCTAAGCTACCTTAATTAGGTTTGAAGTGTCCTGGACTGAGACAAAGGAGACATCTGGTGGGAGGAGATCTGCAACATCAGATGCGAGACAGGAATGGGGCTGGGTAGCCAAACTGTTTTCCAATTGGGGAAAGACAGTGATTACAGGAGACAGGCCCAAAACCACCTCCTGCACCCCTAGCTATGTGGGAGCCCCTGTAATTGGAAGAGGGGCTGGAATGGGAGTGTAGGGAAAAGTTAGCCACACCTCTGGGTTGGGTTAGCCAAACCTAAACCTTCAAGAGAGATTTTCTCCATTTTGATTTATTTGAAACACTTTCTGGAACAAGAAAATGCCACACTTCTAAGGAAGTGGTCATCACAGAGGGTGGGACCCTGTACCCTATTGGTCTGCTGTACCTCCCTTCTTGCGAGCCCAGAAACCTGGGTAAATGTGGGAAAGCTTGCTAGCAACTCAGATCCGTGCCTGGAAACATCAAGAGAAGATGGACTGCCCTGCTGAAACCCTGGGCTGCACCAAGAGAGGGCTGCACCTGATGCACACTGTGGGCTTCACAAAAGATTACTTTACCTTGCTTTAAAGGATTAAGGATTTGACTCCTTGAGAGCAAAAGGCACAAAAGAAGTTACCTGTATCAGTTCCACCAAGAACAGGTCAGCTGACATGCGTCCAGTGGACCTGTAAGGATTTAACCATGTGCGTTTTTGGAATTGTAGCCTCAACTGTCCAAGGAGCAGCTTAGAGCTTCTGGAATCTTGGCTGGTGTTGTGGACCACTGAAGACACCAAAAGGACTTTCGGGGAAAACGATCTAGAAGTGTGGAATCATTTGAAGAATTTTGGGTAAAATGCTCTATATGTTGACTGACACGTCATCGAGAATCAAGCTGGAAACGTTGAACTGCGACTTGGCCTGCACTTCAGGTTTGCCCATCTGAAAGCTCCAGAGCTCTTTGCCACTGACCAAGACCTCCAGGAATCACTGAGGCCTCGCACTGAAGCTAAAAGCCATAGTCAAACTGAAACCCGGTGTCTAGAGGAGACTCGCACAACATCGAGAGAAAAAGAACCAAAAATTGTCTAAGTGCGAAGGTAACATTTTTACTGGCCCCAACCACCCAATCTTTTCTGACCCGGGCCCTGTCGCGGTCAGCCTGAAACTTTAACTTGATCGTGGTCCAGCGGGACCAAATATCACCGGTTGGCGCATTATATTTTTAAGCACTTCAAGACACATTTTTACATTACATTTGTACGAATTCATATCTTTGGTTCCCTATACTGGATTTGTTTTTTTTTTGTCATTTTAATCATAAAATTATTTCCTTTTTTTGCAAATTGGTTTTAGATTTGTGTTGGGTGTTAAGTCATACATATTTACTGTTATTTGTGTTTTTAAATGAGTTTCACGTCTGCCACCTAAGTTATGCCTGATTGCTCATGAGCCAAGCTACCGAGGGTTGAGCAAGGACTAATTTATTGAGACTTTACTGGACCTTATTTGTGATTGTGGTGTTGTTACTAGCTGTAGGCACCTACCTGCACTTACAAACAAACCACCTTCCATCATATGTGAGGTACAAGTTTTAGTACATTTATACTAGTTTTGTGAATAGCCAAAAGTGATAAACCTAATCAAAACATTTAATTACTCAAATGTGTGAATTACCTTTGTGAATCTTTCCCTACATGTTTATTTTGGGATAGTTACTTTGGAAAGTACAGATAACTGGAATTAAAATTGTTATCTTTCATGAATAAATTGTTGATAAAACAATAGACCATGTTGTGAGCCTGTGAATTTCTGTGACTTTATAGCTGCAGTATACTCTGCATAAACGTGGATTTCCCGCATTTGCCTTATTTATGTATGTATGTTGTAAGTATGTATGTGGTATTTTTATAGCACAATCCCAGGCAAAAAGCTAAGAAGCACTCTTTCTGGTCAAAGACAATCATAGGGTACACAAGTGATTCATGTTGTGCTCTATAAATTGGAGCTGTGTTGGCACGGGTCTGATGAATACTGGAATGTTGCATTGTTCTTTAAAGAGGTCATCCTCAACTCTCTCCTGAACTGGACACGATGATGTGATTCCAGATACTGCGTGAATAGATGGGAACAACCTGCGGCCTTTTTTTATCTGTTTCTAGTTTGTTCTAGGTATTTGATATCCTGACTGAAGGTATGATAAGTGACACCATATATTGTAAGCTTGTCTGTAAGCTAAGTAGGATTGCTGGATAAAATGGCTTTTATGCTGATGCAGCTGGCTTTGAAGATGATGTGGGCTGGCAAAAGAAGTCAATGGAGTTACATCATGATGTGGGAACGTAATCATATTTCTTCATGCTCTGGATGAGACTCGCTACTGTTTCTGTGATGCCCTCAAGGGTGGACACTCTGGATTCTGGAAGTCTATGGAGCTGGGCGATATACCCACTCATATCCAAGAGTATGAAGATTTGAACAATGGAACTGAAGTTGCTTGAGCCTGAGCCCCTCTTTAACCCCTTCAGTGCCCCGCCCTTTCCCCGCCCTGTGCCGGGCGTTGCATTAGCGGGCGGGGTTCATGACAAGATAGTCTCGTCATGGGCACAGCGCAACCGCGCTCCATGACGAGACCATTTCGTCATGGGCACTGAAGGAGTTAAATGTTAAGTTCTCAATAAATTACTAAACAGATTCATACTGAAAACAGGCAGTCTGCTAAAGTTCAAAATTTTAAGTTCTAACTATTTGCTAAATTTGATGAAATTTGATTCACCTATTTTTTGTATGAGAGAGTAAAGTCTCCTATGGAAACTGACATGGTAAATCAAACTTTTGGAATTCCACCTTCTCGGGCTTGCGTGAGCAATCAGCGTAGAACACCTCTGGAAAGCGCCAAAATGAATTACGTTTTATAAAACAATTCTGCAAATTCCCCAAATGGCACCAAAATTATTAAAGAAAGAGAAATGTCTTTCTGACTTAACTATAAATACAACGTTGATACCAACACCATTGTAATATAATAGATAGATGGACAGGTGTACAAGATAATTAGATAGATAGATAGATAGATAGATAGATAGATAGATAGATAGATAGATAGATAGATAGATAGATAGATAGATAGATAGATAGATGGATGGATAGATAGATAGATAGATAGATAGATAGATAGATAGATAGATAGATAGATAGATAGATAGATAGATAGATAGATAGATAGATAGATAGATAGATAGATAGATAGATAGATAGATAGATAGATAGATAGATAGATAGATAGATAGATAGATAGATAGATAGATAGATAGATAGATAGATATGTGTGAGTGGAGAGTGTGTGTGAGTAAAAGCACAGGTCATATGGGGCGGCTCCTCTGCTACTGCAGGGGAGCATCGCCCCACTGCTTTTAAGCAGTGAGATAGATAAAATGTCAATAACTTAAAGTTAGTGTCATTTTATGTTTCTTGTCCTGCTGCTTTGTGGCTGGCGTGTGGGCATGTGGGCGGGCTGCTCGACTCTTCTAGCAGGGCAGGGGCAGAGTGGTTTGTCCACTCCTAAGTGTGCAATGACTGTTTGGTTGGCCCTCTCGAGCCGCCCAAAACAATCATGCACACTCACCCGTTCCCCATGCAGGCTGCATTACAGCCTGCATGGAGAACATGCCCATCCGTATAACCCCTGGGTGAGCGCCGTGTCACGGCGCTCAAGCCAATCACAACACTCCATTGGAGCATTATGATTGTCTTAGGGCTGGGATCCTGGCTGCCTGCTTCCTGTTCCTTTCGGAGGCAGGAGAGCCGGAAAGCAGGAGCACAGAAGACTCAAGACCCGGCCGCGAGGTAAGGTTTATTTATTTATTTTTTTAATTTCCGTTCCACCCTCCCCCTTCTGTGCGACACCCGATTCCCCCAAAGCGATCGCTCCACCATCACACGCCCGCCCCCACACACGCGAGCCATGCCGGCCGCGACTGCAGGTTATATGTGGACATTTGAACAATTTCAAATTATCTACACCAGAGTGTTTGTGTGTGGAGTGAACGCCTATGTCTTGTAACAGTCGGGACACATCTACTCAGAAGCAGATGTTGGTGTCCCAATGGCTAAAATATTACATGCATGCAATGCTGAACAAAGTAATGACATTGCTGGGTGAATGGAAAAGGAAATATATGTTTACCTTTCCTACAATTGTAATTATATTTTTGCCAACATAAAGCTTAGGTTCTGAAAGCAGTACTAAAAGCAAGTTAATCAATCCTGCTGCTCAGAACTCAGCAGTAGACTTGAAAGCCAGCTTCCTGTCATACAAAGGGATTCTTTTTTGCTGCTAATGGAAAACAACATAGCCCAGAGAATGGCCCTTTAGTTGTCAGATCTTCTTTCTTAAGTGGTAATGAGTAAAGAAAGCGACAATTCACACAGGCATCCAATAGTGGGGTGGAATATGAAATCATTTGAAGTAGCTCGGGGCTTATTCGTGTCGGTCACATTTAAAGTTACAACATTAATTTGAATTTGAATCATAAGCCCTACCACCTGCGGCATGGTTTACTAAGAGTTTACAGGACTGCTGTTTTCATGGGTTCTGCGAGCTGGATTAAAGGCACAAACATGGCTGAAGGGCAACCCACGGCCGCCCTGCATTGGTGAAATACTTGTCTGGCATTTTCATTTCGCATATCCGTCTGTGTTTATGCAATTTTCATATTTACAATGTTTCTCGAAATGTCACATAATGGTTTTCAATTATCTTGTTTTGTTTAGTGATTTTATATTGTGTTGTGAACGACTGGCGTCTTTACAGTTTTAAAAAGTAGTGGTACTAAAAATATATCTTTGTGTAGGGTACTCTTTATTAAAGTCACAGTAGTTGAAACTTCTTTAAAATGTTCTTTAAAACGCTAAAACGTTACTTTCTGTTTTTTTCATAGGACTGCATCAGCATGGTGGTAATCTCGCCTGGGCAGCGTGTCTCAGAGATGCCACTGCGGTGATACCACACCTGTCTGCACGTTCTGACACTGTGGGGAGTGGTAATTCTGGGACACTGTATCACCCCAACCTTCAGAGCTTTCTCCCATGGGAGGTTCAATTTCCATTAAAATCGACAGGTAATTTCCATTTCCTGTAGCATTTTCAGGGACAACTGTGTGAACTCACACTGCAGGCAGGATGGTGGTGTTTTTAGTAACAGTTTTTGGCAGCAAAACAAATTCATATCACAAAGAAACTCACATGATGACACAGTGGATGATCGGAAATCTTTCAAGGCTGAAGGCGATACAGTAAACCTTTTGTTAGGAAGAAGTACAATTAAGCTCCTGGAGAGGATCCAGAGATTTGTGACGCTACATCATGTTCTTTAGATGGTATCAGATACCCGCCTGTATGAAATATGGATGAGAAAAATCTTCATGAAGCTGCGCCACGCAGAAACACATTTTATAACCAAGACCTTATGTGTTGTTTACTATGTTATTATTTAGTGTTCCTTAATTTTGCTTGTGTCCAGATGTTTCATTAAAATACAAGTGCTGGCTGGGGCTTCCCTATGGATACGGCGATGCTTAGCAGGTTCCAGGAGTGTAGTTTGATGAGGCCTGTTGCATAATGTTTCTTTCTGGGCCTTCTTTCTCTCCCGGCTTATATTTTTCTATCGGTGGGTGTGCAGAGACCATTAGAGATGGTGCACTTGTATGCAAAAAAGGTGGGCATGACAGTCAGAATAACATTTAGATGATAACGTTGGCCCTGAATAAGGTGCCAGGAGGCAAGCAAAGCCACTGAAGGTCCATTTGGCTGTGATGTGGCCATACATCTTCAGGCCTTTGATGAGGGTGTCTATAGTTTTGTGGGACACAGAGCAGAACTTCAATAGCAGCTGTGAAGAATGTTTCTGAGGGGAGCGGCTTCACTTTCCTTGGTAGAAACACTTGCGGGCATATTATCAAGAACGGCGTTAAAATTATCGCTGCAATAGCGGCAGGAAACTGCCGCTAAATCGGCGATAATGGGCTTCATAATATGCCCTTGAGAATTCCAATAGAAGCCCATGTACACTCCAGAACCTGGGCTTCTATTGGAATTCTCTGCGGCATATTACCAAGTCCATTATCGCCGCTTTAGCGGCAGTTTCCTGCCGCTAAAGCAGCGATAATTTTAACGCCGTTCTTGATAATATGCCCCATGGTGTCAAGCCAAAGTAGTTTACTCACTGATGCTTTCTTTAGGGTGAGGTCAGTGTCAAGGTGAATGAGAGTGACTTGTTGATGCTTGAGAGTTGCATTTTGAATCCAGTTCAGTTTTGAGTCAGGTGTGGGCTAGTTAATGCTCATTGTTGTTATTGAAAAGGGAGGAATTTGATTTTCTGAACATTCAGTTCTAGATGAGGTGCAGGCAGTTTTTGATGGCATTGGGTGCATCATTTATGGCATTTTTGCGTGGGGCAGCCAAGCAAGGCACCTTGCTGCACCGCCCTATGCAAAAATGTAAGGGTAGGAATGCACCCTATTTAAGCAATGTGGTTCATTCCTGTCCTTCCTGCCTGCACTAGCACAGTTTGGGCAGCCTAGCTGGTAACAAAAAGAGTGCCTCTGTTGTACGCAGGATTGTTTGTGTGCAGTAAGGGGCATCTTTCTGCACAAAAACAATGCTACAAGGTGTTTCCCTCTTTATATTCATGCTGCAAAATGCAGCACACATGGAAACGGGAAATAAAAAGGAGAAATAAACATAATTCTCCTCGTTATGCCTCACCTCGGGAGGTGTACGGATTTGGTGCTTCCCCAGGTTTAAGTGTTGTTGTAAATATGGGGCAGTGCAAAAATGCAGGGGTGTTGCAAGTGAAAACCTACTGCAGTACCAATTGAATGCCTCCCATGTGCAGAGTAAGGCAATGCAGCAATTTCCCTGCCTTGCCCTGCTCATGATTTCTGAGGCCAATCTAAGCCACGTAGGGTGGCTTTGCATGACTTCAAAAATCTTTATGAGAGCCCTGTGTCATGCATGTACCACTTTACAAGGTACAAACATGACACAGGGTTCTCTTTAGTAAGCCCCTGCAAATCTAGAATTGAGAAGACTTTCACATGTAGTCGGTGTAAGGGAGAAGCGGGCTTGGTTCTTTTAATGTGCTGCTGGATTTTCTGTATTTTTCAAAAAAGAGGTTGACTGCATTGTACATATTTGGAGGTGTGACATTATTCGGTCAGTTGGTGAAGCTGATACAATGTTTAATATTTTTGATGTGCCCAAGTGATTTTCAGTCCTACCAATATCTTCTTTTTTCTCATCTAATCTACTGAAGATAATTGTAGTCCTGGTGAAATTATGAACTATTTCAATAATAACTAATGACTGTTTATTTCCCTAAACACCCCATTGGCTGGCCCATAGGCTCCCTTTGAGGACAGAATGTCTGTCCCATCTTAGATTTCCCTAGAATTATGCAATATGTCATAGTTTGTCTTAGACCTGGCATCTTTGGCGTGGTTTCCCCTGACTTTTTGCCTCTACCTCCTGTATTTTTGACGCTGTGTTGGATTTAGTTTTTGCTGGTTTAGATGCTGTGGGCACTTTGCCACTGCTGATCAGTATCAAAGTGCAAGTGCTCACTAGGTAAATTGTTATATTGATTGGTTATCCATGATTGGTATATTTGTTTCACCTGTTAGCCCCTAGTAAAGTGCACTGAGTGTGCCAGGGTTGGTGATTCAAATGCTACTAGTGGGCCTGCAGCACTGATTGTGCCACCCACAGGAGTAGCCCTAAAATGGTGTCACAGGCCTTCCACCGCAGTGCCTGGGTGCAGTTGCTAACTGCCATGCTGACCTGACCAGTGTCCACACTAGCCAGGCCTAACCCTTCCCTTTCTGTACACATTGGACACCCCTATGGAAGGCCCAGGTACCCCCCTGGGAAGGGTGCAGTGTATGTGAAAGGTAGAGCATGTACTGGTGTAGGTGACATGCTCTGGTAGTGAATTACAGCCATTTTCGTTTTCCACTATTGAAAGGCTATCTTGCCTATAGGCTATATTGGGGAATGCTGAGTATAATGTTTACCTGCATATCTTCCCATAGGCGCAAGATAGAAAATTAAAGTCTGGTATCCCTGAACTCAGAATTTAATAACACATCTTTTAGGAAAGATGTTTTTTAGATCCTGTGTGTGAAAACAGCACTTTTAGAAAGTGGCTGTTTCCTTTTATGCCCTTTCTGTGTGCCTTGGCCTGTTTGTGAATTGACTGTCTGGTTTGTGAGTGACAGGGACAGGGGTGGCTCCCAGAGGCTGAATGAGTCAGCCCAGGGCTGAATAGGGAAATTCCCCTGTAGATGGGTGGGAGGAGTAGCACCTGGGCATGAATAGGGCTGTGCCTGCCTTCCACAATGCTGGCTCCACCCTCTGCTGGGCTGCTGACAACCCTGCCCCTCTCTCTCAAAGGAAAGAAGAAACCAAGTAAACAGAGTGCTCCAGAACTGACCAGAACTGGTACTGACTAGGCCAAGGCCCCTCTGCCTTCAGAGGACAAAGGATTTTGGGGTATAAGTATTGGGACCCAGACTACAGAAAATTAGATCATCCTGGAATCAAGAAGGAACCTCTGCCAACGAGAAAGCTGGAAGACTGAAGAGGAAGGACTGACCTGCTGTAAGGCTGACCTGCAGTTGCTTTTCTGCCAAGTAGAGGGGAAGGACTTTGCTGTGTGCTGTGTCCCCTGGCTTGAAGTAATCTCCAAGGGCCTGAGTAGAGCTGGCCTCCTGTTAAGAAGTCCCAGGAACAAAAGGACTTCACCCCCAGCTTCCCCCTGAACTCTGCTGTGTGAGTTCTGCCCTTCCTAGAGTGCTTGATCCAATTGTGGGGCCTCTGGAAGTTGTGCCTGTTGTTGGGAAGCTGACCAAGAGAAAAGAAGTAAAAGATCTGCAACTTTTTCAAGCACTGCCGGCTTAGCGAGAAAATTTCCGTCGCAGCGCCTGTCGCCGCTGCAACGTCAACGCCGCATTCATCTTCGGAGCGCATCGCATCGCCCCCGGAGCGAGAAGATTCCCGTCGCTGCGAGTATGATCGCAGAGCCTGCCACCACTGAGTGAGATCGTCACACCGCTCGTTAGCGGGCCGCATTTCGTCGCTGCGAACATCGTCGCAGAGCCATCGAAGATCGTCGCACCGCCCGTTAGTGGGCCGCATTTCATCCCTGAGAACATCGTCGCAGAACCATCGAAGATCGTCGCATCGTGCCTTTGCGAGTAAATTTCTACCGGAGAAGCTACGCCTTGGAATCCATACAAGTATCGCCTCACTCCCCATACAGACCAAATTCGTCGCACACGCCCGCTGGGTGCAGCGGGGTTTTCGCATCGCCTCCCCAGGGTCTCAGTACTGACGCTGTTGCTTGTTTTTCGATGCCTGAGCGCCGCTAGGAACTTTTTATCGCATCACCAGGTACTGTTGGCTAAAATCGATGCTAATGTGGATTATTTTGTCGCTAAGCTAAGAACTCTTTTGAAACCATATTCTTGAACTGTGTATGTTGGATTTTTGTCATTTTGGCCATGTGTAGTTTATGTAAAAGTACTTTATTTATCTACACTGGTGTGGAGTCCATTTGTCGCTTTTTCACTGTGTTACTGTGAGTGTTGGTACAAATACTTTACACATTGCCTTTGATAAGCCTGTCTGCTCATGCCAAGCTACCAAGGGGGTGAGCAGGGATTATCTAAAGAGTGAATCCCCCTTACCCTGACTAGAAGCAAGGGTCTCTATTTGGACAGTGGTACCTACCCCTGCCGAATAGAGGCCCCCAGATCTAACAGTTTGCAATAAGGCAAACAGGGTGTGCTGCAAAAGGGGGAAGGGCTGTCCTTGGTCATTTTTCCTCATTGGTTAGGGAGTGTTCAGGAGTCACCCCACCCACTTTCTATTAATTCCTGCAAAAGTGGTACCACACCCCCAGCTCAACACTTTCTGGACCTGCAGAAGGATAGAAGACCCATGTGGAGAGTAGAAGGGCCAGTCCTTCTCCCAATTGTACCCAGGACTAAGAAGTGACTCCAAGGGTCTCTTGGCCACCCTCCCGATTTGCTATAGGGACACAACAAGCTACAAGAGGATTTTTCCTGATGTGCCCATCTGACTAATCACAACTGGAACTGGACTGGATCCTGCTGGGTGCCTCTGCTTGCGTGAATCCTGGTCACTTTAGTGCTGTCCAGGAGGTCTTGAGAGTCTTAGAAGTGACGAAGAAGAGCGTCTCCAGAAACAACAAAAGGTTAGTACTTTTTTGGATTGACAGCAAGACTTCGCAACAAAGGTGTTCAATTTTTATGTGACTTTGTTGGATACAGCTTCCGGCTTGCCCCACTGGAGGATTTTGAGCTCCATAAAAAAAGTAAGCCTGAACAAAGAAACCTTTTCCAGGCGAAGTCGTGAAAAGTATCCTTAAGACGAGAGATCTTTGTCAGTCACAACATTTTTATTTCTTCCAATTTGAACTTTCCTAGCCAAAGCTGACAACTTTTGCAGGACCTCAGTCAGCAGCTATACAACTTTGAGAGGACTTTGGTGGGTGCAACTTACAACCATGACCCACTGGAGGATTTCAACTTCCAGAAGTCAGAAGGTAAAATCTTTGACCAAGGCAAACCCAGTTCTTGTCTCTGTCCCGTCACCAACCCGATCAGCCTCAAATCACTCCTTGATTCCAGTCAACTATCAACAGGGACTAGTGACCGAGCTTTATTTTTTTCTTAGCCCTTTTTGCTTTTTATCTTTAAAAAATCATAAATCTCTTTCCCCCACTGAATTTTTGTCATTTTGGTTTCATTTTACTCCTTAGATTTTTATTTATTTTTCTAAATTTGTTGAAGGATTTTTTATTGAGGTGTGGTTTGAATGTTTAACTGTTTCGTTACTGCTAAAAACTTCGGGGCAGATTTATGAGGCCCTTGCGCCTCATTTACGCCGCCGCTGCGTCACTTTTGTGACGCAGCGGCGGCGCAAATCCTGCGCCATGCTGCCAGGGTATTTACAACGTGACGCATCTGGAAGATGCGTCACGTTGTAAAGCCCTGCGACAGCAGTAGGCGTACCTGTGCGGGGGGGGGCCTCCCATCGCAGGAACGCCTCCTAAAAGTGGCTGAGTGAAATCTCAGTCACTTTTGAGCCCATGCTGCGCCAAAACCCTGCGCCTGCTTGAAGCAGGCGTAAGGATTGACGCAGCATTGTGAAGATAGGTCCCCCCAAAGAATTGCTGGAGCTGTGTCTCGCTTGCAACGCAACTCCAGCAATGCGCCACTTTAATGGCACAGATGCGTCACGCATCTGTGCCATTTTTGCCCCATGGTGCGCCGCATTGTAAATGCGGCGCATCCACGGTGGCGGAGCTGTGGCGCACAATAACTGGCGCATCCATGCTGATATGCAGGGATGCGCCAGTTATTATAGTTCTGCCCCTTTATGTTTTTCTAAGTTAAGCCTGTATGCTCTGGGCCACATGTGCAAAGGGGTTGAGGCCAGGTTTAAATTATTTTTAATATTATACAGGTGTTATTTACATGATTCAATTCATAAACTGCTCTTGTTTTCCATGTTTTCTGTTAGTGCACCTGCCTCCATAGCTTTCAACAAGATTCTTTTGAAGAGCGTGCCCATGTATATTCTATGACTTACACCAAAGCTTTGTTGCTTTGAGCCTGTTTAGTCATATTACTAAGATGGGTGTATAACTTGATGAATTGCAATTGTCTTACTCATTTCTAGGCATGTCTTTCATTGTGCCTCTCTTTAATTTTACCTTTATTTATTGAATTTCCATATTTTCCATTTTCCAGGCACTCCCCTTGTCTCTCCCACTTTGACACTGAAGACACATGCCTACGCATGCAGAGTTCGCCATGATCATGATGGAATAGACACAAGAGGTATATTTGAAAATCTCTGCCTGTAAATTAGTGAATAGAATTTGTGAGAAAATAAAGTAGTACTACAGGAAAATTACTTTATATATGTAAAAAAAACTTTGATGAATGAAACCCTTTGGGATCAGTAGATTGAAGGCGGATCTAAATACACCAATTCACAAACGTTTGTGTAGGGTGAAGGAAAATAAGCATATTTTGTGTAGAAATCCAGCTGCGATTACTTACTTTTCCCATTTAAAAATTCTGACTTGGGAAGGAATATTAAATATCTGTTAAGGGTGTGTCACCAAACACGGGAAGAAGCAGCCCAAAAATGACAGTGGCAAGTGAATTTTAAAGAAGTAGATTGAGGAAAACAATGGAAATCAAAATATATTCTCACAAAAAAGTAATTGATGAAGCAGGACTACTGTTTGCATTGACAATTACCACTTAAATCATTGGCACTAGATAGATACACCTCTCAGCCCTTGGAGAAATTCAAATACCATATAGAAGTACTTGGATGATAGACAAACAGCTAAAATCGGTTGCTACATTTTTCTCTGTATGTCAGTAATATGATAACATATTATTCCAAGACATGCTGGTTTTTGCAGGACATCTATTGGAAAATACATTTATTAAAATAGAGTTATGTTGGATGAACTTCTGTCTTGATGTGCTCCATGTCTGAGATCCAACAAAGTTAAAAGAATGTAGCACCTAAAAGTAAACAATAGTTTCTGTGCGGAATCCTGTGACCCTGGTGCAGCAACAATCACAGTCTTAGTGAGGGTGAGACACAAGCCAACCCTAAATTAACCTATGATGACCCTCTGGTAGCTTGGCACAGAGCAGTCAGGCTTAACTTAGTGCAACACTTCAAACAGTAATAAAGTGCAAAACACCACACAAAAAGGATCCCACACTAAGTTAGAAATAGAGTTTCCTTTAATAAATAAAACAAGACCAAAGCAACAACAATCCAATTACTAGAACCTGAGGTATTCAATTTGAAAGATTTTAGTGAAAATAGGGCCAAAAAACACAAAGCACCAACTCTAGATATCTGATTACACCAGACTGTTGCAAAGTCACAAGCTCAGGCCGACTAAGATGGGATGTGGGCTGGCTACAGAAACCAGTTAGGCCCACAGAGCAAAGAATATAAAACCCTGGTTTGAGGAGTGTTGTGAGGATCCGGATTGAAGATACATTGTGCTGCCTAAACAATCAGTTCCAAGATGTGACAAGGCTGCAACGTGAGGGCCTGCATCATCGTCAAGGATCCAGTCAATAGTTTTTGCAATCTGAAGTCCGGCGTTGAGGATACGGGGCGCAGTTGGTGTGATGCTTCGGTTCTGGAGAACTGAGAACCTGTGATGCAGATTCCATTGTCATTATTGAGGCTGCCGTCAACAAAGGATGCAATGGCCAGCACCAAGGATGCGTCATGGTGTCACGGTTCAGAAGGCATTGCGGGTTGTGACGGCGGTGCAGGTCTTTGTGATGGGTCCAATCCATGCAGCAGTGGGGATGCGTTGCATCTACTCGCGTACAGGGCTAGGATGCCACCACTTGGCAGGGTAGAATCACAGATGGTAGAGTTCAGATGCAGTATGGTTGGAAGCCATTTATGTCTCTGAGGCTTCAAATCTGGAGGCCACCCAACTAGCACCTGGAATAACTCTGGGTTCTGGGTTCAAGAGATGCAGGTGCAGTACTTTTCACACAGGCAAGATGGCAGCAGGCAGCAGGTCAGCACAGCAGGTACTGTTCCTCCAGAGCAGAAGTCCAGCAGAGTGGCAATCATTTCAGCATCAGAGCAGTCCTTATTCCTGGCAGAGTATCCACAGGTCCAGAAGTATCCTGAAGTGGTGGTGTCTGAGGTACAGTATTTATACCAATTTCTGCCATTGAAGTAGGAGAAACCTCTAGAGGCATGTCTTTGAAGTACACAGGTGCCTTTACTTGTCGGTCCTGGCTCCAGACTAACTATATTATGCAGCCCTTTGTGTGGAAACAGTACACAGCCTACTCAAGTGTATGTGGGACTGTGCCCAGCTCCTCCCTCCCCTTCCTGACAGTTATGGCCCATACAGTCACACTTAAACTCCCCATTGTGTGTGGCTGTCTAGGAGGAATACACAAAGCCAACTGCACCCAGTTAGACAAGCTGGAGGCACCAAATGGCTAAGGCATGAAAGTACCAACTTACTAAAAGCGGTATTTTCAGAATGATAATTTGAATCTGATTTCACTATAAGTCAGGATTTTAAATTGTGATTCCAGAGACACCAAACATGAAGGGGTTACCTATTCCCATACAACTATAAAATGTAAAAGGTAATTCTAATGTTATCCCATGGGAGACGTAACACTTGCTATAGTGAAAAACTAATTTAAGAGTTTTTCCCAACCACAATATGAACAACTTAAAAGTACATGTCCATCTTTTTAAAAGCACTGCACCCTGGTCCTGGCTGTCCTGGGCCTACTTTAGGGATTACTTATATGTATTAAAAAGGACAATTTAGGCCTGGCAAAAAGGTATTTTTTTCCAACTCGAAATGGCAGTTGAAAACTATACACACACACACAGGCAGCAATGGTAGGACTTAGGCAATTTAAAAAAATGCTTTATATGTGGATGGCATAATCATTCCTACAGGAACACTAGTAGAATTTAATGTACAGTCCATGGGCACAGGTAATGCCACTTTAATAGGGACGTACAATTAAATTAAATATGCCACTTTGTTATGGACCAATCTAACATGTTTTAAGCAGTGAGCACAAGCACTTTAGCACTGTTTAGAAGTGGTACACTGCACAGAGTCCTTAGGCCAGCAAAAATGAAGTCAGCAAAAACAGGAGGCTTGAAGGCAAAAGGTTAGGGGGAAACCACACCAAGGATGCCAGGTCTAACACAGGCTATCTATTGGAAAATTATTGTTAGACTTTGCACTAGATGACCTACTGTCTGTCTGTGCACCGTGACCGAGATCCCACAAAGTTAAAACAATCTAGCACCTAAAAGTAAAATATGGTTTCTGTGAGGAATCCCAAGCTTACTCTTGGTAAATTGGTTTAAGGAACTCATGGTAAAAGTACAGAGGTGCCAAAATGTTCATAAATTCGATACATAAATTGCCAAACTAAGACAGAAGGAAAACAACTTAACAATAAAAATTAGCTAAAAGTAATGGAAATCTGATAGACGGATCAGAAGATATAATGACAGGATTGTTTTATTAACATTGGGCCTGGTTGCAAGTATAGGTGCTATTTATCATATCTGGTAAAAAGTTATACCACAGGGTATGTTATTTATCCGTGGATAAAGATCACCTATTATGAATTGCCAGGGAATAACACCTGGATTTTGTTGGTTACTGCACCAAAATCTGCATGGTAATTAACTTATGGTTTTCTACTGCCTTCTCTTGTGCTGGAGGGAGGAACAGCAACATAGCAGGTGTAACCATGACTTGTTTTGAAAGGAACAAAGCCTACAAGCTGTCTTTACACTTAAGCTGGCCCAGGAGGGACTGAAATCTTTCATTGGCAGAGCTAGTGACCTCATGTAGAAAATAGATTAATTGCTTCGCATAGATATGGTTGGGGAGTCCCTGCTAGGTTGGAGTTGAAGTCCATGCAAAGAAGCTCTCACAAAAATTAACAACAAAGTTTTATCCAAAGAAACTGGCAAAACAAGTGTATAAAAGGGCCAAAAACAATCCTTGGGATATGTTATTAGAAACACACTCAAAACCTGAAAATAAAAGACAAGTATGTGTAACCACCTACGGAACAGAATCCAATAGGGTGAAAAGAATAATCTTGTGACACTGGAAAACCCTAAATTCAGGACCTCTAAAAATGGAAAAACCAATGTTTGCATTTAAAGAGGTAAATCCCTACGGGATTCGATTGTGCATACTCGCCCAAAAAAGAAAGCAAGCATAAGACAACAGACCAACACTTTATGGAATCTCCCGGAAGTGGTGGGACATTTCCCGTGTGGTACATGCAACGTATGCTGTTTAAAGAAAGCTAGTAAAGATATCAATTTGGGTTTAAAAACTCCCTGGGAACAGAGGAATTTCACAGATTGTAATAGTCACAACGTTGTATATATAATGACTTATACATGCCATCTGAAATACATCGGAAAGACCACTCGGAAAGTGAAGACACGATTAAATGAACATCACAGCACTTTCAGATGTGGAAAGACAGTCACAAAAATGATGAGCCATTTTCAAACAACTGGCCACACGGAAAAAGATTTTACATGGACAGTGATCGAAAGATTACCAAACACATGCAGTGAAAAACAACTCTTGAAACTTGAACAAAGATCGATCTACCGTTTATCAAGTGTGGCACAGGGGTTACATGAGGAAATCCCGTGGACAATGTTGACATAATATGATGAAAAGATTACCAACACGGCTATTCTTTTGCACATTCGACTGGTAAAACAGCAGACAACCAAAGAAGGACTCTGCATGCTAGCTTTAGAAATTCCACAGAAGTGCATCCACTAATACATGGGAGAATATGTTAACACATAGACTAGGTCGTACCTGGTAGAGCGGGAAATGAGAATGGGGAGTATGTCACTACCAATGCTTGGGTCCTCATCCCATATGAAACAGAGCGAAGAAACTATCCGATAAAAACTAATATGGGAAGTGAAGAAGAATATTGCAAAAATTGACTGGAATGAAGACCTCATCTATGACCCCAGGTTTTCGGAATTTAGACAATAAGACTGTATCTAGTAATATTTTCTTTTGTCACTTGAGTAATGTTTGAGAATATACCGTTTAAAAAAAAAAAAAATAACATGTAGAAACCCTATTGGTTATATCAACACACAATGGTGGATACATATAAGAACGTGGGATACAGCTTACTAGGAAAGGACAAACATTCTACGAGATTAATATTACACCAATGTGATCATTGAAGGCTCCGATAAAGTTCGGCCTTCCGATATGTAAATATGTGAATACTACACTTCCCATCAGCCTATGCGTCCTGGAGGCACCAGAAACGGGAGTGTGCCAGAAGGGAGATGGGAACCAATCATTGAATGACGCTCTTCGAAACGGACGAGCGCAAGGATAAACAAGAAAGGGGCCGATTCCGATCCTGGCTAAACCGGGTACGAATCGTCGGACGGAGCGTTTTCTCCATCTGACTCGTACCCGGGAAAACCACCTTACAAACCCGCAAGTACGATTCGTACGGAAACACCATTTCCGAACGAACCATAAAAAACACCGACCGGCTAAAAGATAACCACAAATCGGATCCGGGACACCGCGTACGCGACATTCGCACGGAGTCAGGCAGCGTTTTACGGATCAGCAAGTACGATTCGTACCCACAGCACTTCGCACGGCAACATTTTTACGGGACCCAAAAAGTGCCGGAAAAGCTAAGTACGCCGCGATGCACGACGAAAAGGGGGCCCGGTACGCACCATACCCCCATCCCTAAACGTCTGCACCGTACCCCCAGCCCCCCATACGTCCGGAGCGTACCCCCAGCCCACCCCCATAGGTATGCGCCGTACCCCCAGCCCACCCCCGTAGGTACAGAGCGTACCCCCATCCCCGTAGGTACGGTGCAGACCCCCACCCCCGTAGGTACGGTGCGGACCCCCACCCCTGTAGGTACAGAGCATACCCCCACCCCCGTACCTACGGGGGTGGGGGTCCGCACCGTACCTATGGGGTGGGGGTACGCTCCGTACCTACGGGGGTGGGGGTATGCTCCGTACCTACGGGGGTGGGCTGGGGGTACGGCACGTACCTACGGGGGTGGGCTGGGGGTACGGTGCGTACCTACGGGGGTGGGCTGGGGGTACGGCACGTACCTACGGGGGTGGGCTGGGGGTACGGCGCGTACCTACGGGGTGGGCTGGGGGTACGGTGCATAAATGGGAGGGGCTGGGGGTACGGCGCGTACCTGGGGGGGTGGGCTGGGGGGGTGTTCGGCGCGTATGCGGGCACATGTTTGGACGTCTCCATGGTTGCTATGGGAGTTCGCTTCGTACGGTGTTTTTTCCATACGGTTGTGCATTCGGACGGACGGGACGGATCGTACTTGCACGCTCGGACTTCAGTTTCCCGATTCGTACGTAAAACTGTCCGGGGACGTGTCGGACACTTTTTCCGACCCGGGGACGTGTCGGGGAATTTTCCCAATGCTTTTCGTATGGATTTTTTAACATACGAATCGTACTTGCCAGTTTATACGGGACTTGTACGATTCGTACGTAAAAAAATCCGGATACGATTCGTACGGGGAATATTTTTAACGGATCGGAATCGGCACCTAGGTATTTAAAACGCCGTGGCGCCATTAAAGATCCTCGGCGGCGGGTGGTGTGCAAACCTAGGTACACAAACGGTGTTCGATCTTTGACGAAGTAAGTGAGACATGGGTGAAGGATGAAAGGAGTGTGATACAGATACACTTAGACTACTTTGAAAGCGCCTGGTGTGACTCCGTGATATAGGAATGGGGTAACCATAGATATAAGATCGAAATATCGGCACAGTAAGACACGCGCTTGTTTTTCAACACTCTCAGGGGGACACAAGAAATGTGGTTTCAAAATAATGCAAAGGGAACATGCAATATCATTCTGGTAAAATCATCGGCCAGTAATTTTTTTAAAACATACAATGAAGCCTATAGGAGATCAAACGGGCATGACATCGGGCCCCCTATAAACACATTACGAGCGGGGTTTTGAAAACTCCACATACAGCAATATATATTACATCGAATTATAGACACAGTAGCAAAGGTGTCTTGCCCTTTAAAATCACAGGGGGGATAAAAGGTACCCGTTTCCTTGCAGAAACGTAGAAAGAGAGGAGCCAGTTTCCTCTGAGGAATGCCACAGGGGCATCAACCTGTAAAACATACGATGACGGTATAAAAGATATATATGTCTAATCGAGCCTTCATAGATTGAAGAAGTTTTTAAATAACATTCAAAAAAGTATATCCTGAGTATAGAATGGATTGGATGCCACTGAATTAGACTTGTGAAAGTATGGAACCTTAAAAAAAACTTATTTTATAGAGTGCTACCTGCACAAACAATGTACACAAGAATAACAGGGTAGAGATAACGGTTTATGAAAATGACATAGATGAGCATGTGTCCCATGTTGTGACATATAGAGATAGGCTGCAGTATAACAAAAAGAACCACATCGCATCATGGAGAATTAGACTAGATAGCGCCTATGAATACATAAAATCAGAAAATCAAATCAAGCTTTCAATTAAGAAGGACCTACTTCTTGCCTCTTGATTTTTTATAGTTTGTGACTACAAGATGACACCGTAACACACAAGACCCTCATGGTGCTTACAGTAGGTGAGAGCAGCAATCAGAAGTGTTAAGAAGCACCACCTCTTTTTGCATGACACATGAGAGAGACCATCATTATGGGAGTGGGCTCTTTCTAGATCACGAGTGGGTGTACCACCAAGCATGCCCTATATAAGAAAAATATACACGTTTGTGAGTACCTTAGGTATCACACATCTGCGTTGGAAACGCGAATGATTACTATGACCTACACTATCTGGTTTTTAATCATATGTAGCGTATTGCTGAAAATCACAAATGAAAAAAGAAAAGCATTGAGGTAGTAGCACTGGTGGCGATTTTTAGTCATTAGCATACTTACTGCAAAAAAATCAACTAGTATTGGTGGATGTATATATTGTGAATGCGAACAACAAAGGTGTATCACATTGACATTGGATCACCAAATATTGGCAAAATTGTCTGTATATTTTCGTTTCTCTTTTATCTTGTAGAAAAACTACTGGATGAATTCAGAAATTTAGGTGAGTGCAATAGGCCTCAATAATGTTGTGCATGAAATAATTGCTTAACACAAGGCAGGGACTTTAAAAGAGTAGATATCTCAGCCCTGAAGGAGGCCCCAGACCCGGTAGGGCTAGTTTCGAGGGCCGAAACATGTTGGCATTATAGAGAGGGTATATTTGAAAAAATTGCATTAAAAAAAACCATTTCACGATTTTAATATATACCACAGGTACCCTAAGGAATAAAATATAAAATTGGTTATACCCGTAGGTATTTTTAATATATCACCTATCTGGTTCCCTGCTTGACCAGTTGTTATTTTATATAAGAACTCCCAGAACATCTTTGGTTGAGTCCGCCCAGGTAGTACCATCTTACCTGGGTGTGGAAAGATGCCTATGATGAAGCATGTCACTATTAGTGAGTGAGGCGTCTTCTCCAATATCTTTGGAAATCCCACCATACTAAGTGGCTATAGGACTTACTAATTGTTCAAGGATCACCTGATAGGAAATCTAGTCTCGAAAACTGTATACCCATAAGGGATTACAGTAAACAACAGTTGCCTTTAGTGATAATATGGAGTTGTTTAATGCCTGGGCTGCATCCGAATTGCTAAGGAGCAGCAGGTCACGGTCCATTGAGGTCACCTTTGCTTGCCGATTAATTGCCTTTTTCCATGTAGTGAAAGGAATGGTTCCCACCTGATGGATTGAACCTATCATGTGGAGTGAGCACAGTGCATTGTTGACTTGGTCATACTTGGGATTCACTGGCATTTCAGAAATGTATGTTTAGGTAGCTTTTTAAAAATTGTATATCCACCACTGGGATGCTGATATAATACTTCAACATGGCTGCCTGACAGTCTAAAGTCTGGGATATCAGACCAAGTTCCAACCTTAACCTGGCGTGGTGAATGTAGCATGACTGATGGATAATTTTTTGTATGCTTTACAATAGGCTCATTCTAGGGCTTTCTATAAGTTTCTGTGGTACGCAAAGTGACCATATTCTACAGCTGGAAGAAATGTTGCTTTCATTACCCTTTTTATTGGGGCTGCCAAAGCACTCCTTAGTTGGTGATTTAGTTGACTAACCCCATAAGCCATAAGCGAGTGCTGTGCCTTGTTTTTTATTGCATTTATTTGTGTCACTGCTGTGCTACTTTCAGTGAACTATATACCAAGATAGTTGTACTTACTAGCTGTGGTGATGCTCTGGCTTCCAAAATGCCAGGAAAGGTTCTTTTTATTCCTGCAGCCACCGAATATCAGGACCTTTTTTTCTAGTTGCTTATGAGCTGGTTAGCCTTGTTAAGAGTTCCACATGTTTAGCGTCTGCTGTAAACCGGCCTTTGTGTGCTCCATGATTACTATATCATTGGTGTATTGTATTATTTTGAGCTTGGTTGGACCTAGGTTGTTCAGGGCCTGGCCACAGGGCCCCAAACACAGCTGTGTACATATTAAAAAGTAGGAGAGCCAAGACGTATCTCTGCTTTAGGCCCATATTTATCTTGATTTTTCAGGTGACCGAGCCCTGACCGGTGTACACACTAACCCATTTTTCAGAGTACTATGAAATTATGGCACTTAGCAGCTTTGCGGGTATATCCCAGGCATCCAGCTTCCTCCAAAGGTTTCCCCTATCCACCATGTCAACTGCCACACTATAATTGACATGGCAACAGAATAGGGGTAAGCTGCTGTGTTTGGTAACTTGGTGCCTTAGAAAGGATAATTCTACGATATTGTCCAATGTTGATTCTTCGCCTCTGAAGCATGATTGAAAAAAATTGAAGGATCTGTTGGTCACTAACCTAGGCCTCCAAAAGTTCCAGCAGGATGCGTGCCTATATTTTGTTTTGGCTTCCACATCAAGCAGAGCAATTAGGTGGTAGTTGGCAGGCATTGACCAATCCCACTTCTTAGGTTTGACCTGACAACATTTAGGGGCCGATTCCAATCCTGGAAAAAGGCTGTACGAATCGTTGTATGGAGTGTTTTCTCTGTACGACTCGTACCCGGTAAACTTTCCGTACAACCTAGGAAGTACGATTCGTACAGAAAGCCTATTTCCGTACGTTTCGCACACAAGACCGTACGGGTAAAAAAAAAAATGATTCTGATCCGGAACAGCTTGTAATCGACGTCCGGACGTATTCAAGCAGCGGCTTCCGGCCCAGCAAGTACGATTCGTCCCTACGTCACTCCGTACGGCTCTTTTCTTATGGGAGCCAAACACAGCCGGAAAAGCAGAGTCCTATGTGAACCACTACGCAACGGAGCCCCGGTGCACGACGTACATGCCATGAACCCCATCGTACGTGTCATCCCGGTCCTCCTAGCCTACGACCTGGTGATCCGGACCCGACGCACACGCCGCAGAAGGTGAGAACAACACCCAGGGGCCAGGGTGGGGGTGAGGGGCAGGAAACATACCCCATACCCAAATCCAAACCTATAATATGGAGCCCATACATTACCACCAGGGTCTGGTCACTTGGGGGGGAGTGTCCAGCAACCCCTGCGTACCGCAACTACAGAAATGGACGTGTACGGTGCGTTGCACACGTACCCCTACGGCACCAGTAGAATAGTGATACGGACCGTACACACGCAATGAATGCGTGGGTACGGTGCGTTTCACACGTACCCCTACGGCACCAGTAGAATAGTGATACGGACCGTACACACGCAATGAATGCGTGGGTACGGTGCGTTTCACACGTACCCCTATGGCACCAGTAGAACAGTAATACGGACCGTACACACGCAATGAATGCGTGGGTACGGGGCGTTTCACATGTACCCCTACGGCACCAGTACAATAGTGATATGGACCGTACACACGCAATGAATGCGTGGGTACGGTGCGTTTCACACGTACCCCTACGGCACCAGTAGAACAGTGATACGGACCGTACACACGCAATGAATGCGTGGGTACGGTGCGTTTCGCACAAACCCGTAGGGCACCAGTACATTTGGGATACGAGGCGTACACACGCCACGAATGTGGGGTTACGGACTGGCCCTGCATGTTACCTTCATATTGGTGTGTGTAGTCCCAGGCCAGCAGTGTACTGCTCCAAGGGGGTGGGTGGGTGGGTGCAGAGGATTCCCAGCAGTGGACAGCCATATGGGGGTGGCTGCAGATCAATACCAGCAGTGCCCAGACATGTAGGGGTGGCTGTAGAGGACTCCCAGCAGTGGTCAGCCATATACGGGTGGCTGTAGATGAATACCTGCAGTGTCCAGCCATATGGGGGTGGCTGCAGATGAACACCAACAGTGGACAAACATATAGGGGTGGGTGCAGATGAATACCAGCAGTGTCCAGACATATGGGGGTGGGTGCAGAGGACTCCCAGCAGTGGACAGAGACATGGGGGTGGGTGCATATGACTACCAGCAGTGGCCTGCAATATGAGAGGTGGGTGCAGAGGACTCCCAGCAGTGGACAGAGACATGGGGGTGGGTGCAGAGGACTCCCAGCAGTGGACAGAGACATGGGGGTGGGTGCAGAGGACTACCATCAGTGGACAGAGACATGGGGGTGGGTGCAGAGGACTCCCAGCAGTGGACAGAGACATGGGGGTGGGTGCAGAGGATTCCCAGCAGTAGACAGAGACATGGGGTGGGTGCATATGACAACCAGCAGTGGCCTGCAATATGAGGGGTGGGTGTAGAGGACTCCCAGCAGTGGACAGATACATGGGGGTGGGTGCAGAGGACTCCCAGCAGTGGACAGAGATAAGGGTGTGGGTGCAGAGGACTACCAGCAGTGGCCTGCAATATGAGGGGTGTGTGCAGATGAATACCAGCAGTGTCCAGACATATTGGGGTGGCTGTAGAGGACTCCCATCAGTGCTCAGCCATATAGGGGTGGCTGTAGATGAATACCAGCAGTGGACAAACATATAGGGTTGGGTGCAGATGAATACCAGCAGTGTCCAGACATATGGGGGTGGGTGCAGAGGACTCCCAGCAGTGGACAGAGACATGGAGGTGGGTGCATATGACTACCAGCAGTGGCCTGCAATATGAGGGGTGGGTGCAGAGGACTCCCAGCAGTGGACAGAGACATGGTGGTGGGTGCAGAGGACTCCCAGCAGTGGACAGAAATATGTGGGTGGGTGCAGAGGACTACCAGCAGTGGACAGAGACATGGGGGTGGGTGCAGAGGACTACCAGCAGTGGACAGAGACATGGGGGTGGGTGCATATGACAACCAGCAGTGGCCTACAATATGAGGGGTGGGTGCAGAGGACTCCCAGCAGTGGACAGAGACATGGGGGTGGGTGCAGAGGACTCCCAGCTGTGGACAGAGACAAGGGGTGGGTGCAGAGGACTCCCAGCAGTGGACAGACATATGGGTGTGGGTGCAGAGGACTACCAGCAGTGGCCTGCAATATGAGGGGTGTGTGCAGATGAATACCAGCAGTGTCCAGACATATGGTTGTGGCTGTAGAGGACTCCAAGCAATGGTCAGCCATATAGGGGTGGCTGTAGATGAATACCAGCAGTGGAGAAACATATAGGGTTGGGTGCAGATGAATACCAGCAGTGTCCAGACATATGGGGGTGGGTGCAGAAGACTCCCAGCAGTGGCCTGCAATATGAGGGGTGGGTGCAGAGGACTCCCAGCAGTGGACAGATACATGGGGGTGTGTGCAGAGGACTCCCAGCAGTGGACAGAGCCATGGGGGTGGGTGCAGAGGACTACCAGCAGTGGACAGAGACATGGGGGTGGGTGCAGAGGACTCCCAGCAGTGGACAGAGACATGGGGTGGGTGCATATGACAACCAGCAGTGGCCTGCAATATGAGGGGTGGGTGCAGAGGACTCCCAGCAGTGGACAGAGACATGGGGGTGGGTGCAGAGGACTCCCAGTAGTGGACAGAGACATGGGGGTGGGTGCATATGACAACCAGCAGTGGCCTGCAATATGAGGGGTGGGTGCAGTGGACTTCCAGCAGTGGACAGAGACATGGGGGTGGGTGCAGAGGACTCCCAGCAGTGGACAGATATATGGGTGTGGGTGCAGAGGACTACCAGCAGTGGCCTGCAATATGAGGGGTGTGTGCAGATGAATACCAGCAGCGTCCAGACATATGGGGGTGGCTGTAGAGGACTCCAAGCAGTTGTCAGCCATATAGGGGTGGCTGTAGATGAATACCAGCAGTGGACAAACATTTAGGGTTGGGTGCAGATGAATACCAGCAGTGTCCAGACATATGGGGGTGGGTGCAGAGGACTCCCAGCAGTGGCCAGACATATGGGGGTGGGTGCAGAGGACTCCCAGAAGTGGACAAAGACATGGGGTGGGTGCAGAGGACTCCCAGCAGTGGACAGAGACATGGGGGTGGGTGCAGAGGACTCCCAGCAGTGGACAGAGACATGGGGGTGGGTGCAGAGGACTCCCAGCAGTGGACAGAGACATGGGGGTGGGTGCGTATGACAACCAGAAGTGGCCTGCAATATGAGGGGTGGGTGCAGAGGACTCCCAGCAGTGGACAGAGACATGGGGTGGGTGCAGAGGACTCGCAGCAGTGGACAGAGACATGGGGTGGGTGCAGAGGACTCCCAGCAGTGGACAGAGACATGGGGGTGGGTGCATATGACAACCAGCAGTGGCCTGCAATATGAGGGGTGTGTGCAGAGGAATACCAGCAGTGTCCAGACATATGGGGGTGGCTGTAGAGGACTCCCAGGAGTGGTCAGCCATATAGGGGTGGCTGTGGATGAATACCAGCAGTGGACAAACATATAGGGTTGGGTGCAGATGAATACCAGCAGTTTCCAGACATATGGGGGTGGGTGCAGAGGACTCCCAGCAGTGTCCAGACATATGGGGGTGGGTGCAGAGGACTCCCAGCAGTGGACAGAGACATGGGGGTGGGTGCAGAGGACTCCCAGCAGTGGACAGAGATATGGGGGTTGTACATCATTATCAGATGACCACACCTACATGGTGGTATGTACACATCCCTAACTTTGGACTATGATGACAGTGGTATAACAACACATCAATGACAGCAGTGTCCCACTCCCAGGAGGATGGATGTATTTCACCCACTGCATGACACAACACATGTGGGTGTGAGGACAAATAACACATGCACACCCACCCATGGCAGATGCAGCACAATACACACCCTGATATCATGCCACAAGACTGTATAGTCATGTAACTGCCTTCAAAACTAAGATAGCCAAAGGGAACACACACTGTCACGCACATCCAAGGACTGAAAGGATTGTCCAGGTGCTGGTCCAGCCACCAAGATGTTGTCTCTCATGGAAGGAATAGGGTTGAATTCCCCTGGATACAATGCCCACAATTGTGAGTCAGGTGCCCAAATACCCTGCATAACAAGTACCATTTGTGTGGTAGGCTGTGATTACACACATGCATAGTGCTGAAAAGGGTGAATTTGTCCCTGAAGGCATTTCGACATACTCAAAACACAAGTACAGTGACTAGCAAGGATGGCACAGACGATTTAGCAGGAGACATCGGTGAGCAGGGATGGCCATTGTTGAAGGGATCCGTCACCAACAAAGGAAATGTTGACACAGGTCAGCACAACAATTGTGCAACTGTTTTCAGGGAAGATGTCAGGTGCCACAGAGGAAGGAACACTCCTTGGGACAATGTCTCAAAACAAAATGAACACACACTACCAATGATTCTTTGCAGAGACATTGTGATGGCACACAGAGACCATGGTCCACCTCATGACCATCATACAAAAACATTTCTCAGATCCCTAACACATTACCAGAACACCAACTCCAGGAGCCTCATCACCAACATCAAGTACCTGAAATGCAATAGTGTTGAAAGTAAAAATAAAGGCTTTATTCAGGACAAAAAAAAATATCAAAAAATAGACCAATGGCCAGTCCATACGTAAAGTCCAAGAGGGGACATAGGGGACCGCATCTACCCCTAGCTTGCCTGCACAAATGAACCTCCAGGTTCGTCGGACGGGGGTGGGGCATCATCTGTGGCAGTACCAGGCACCGCAGGGACAGGAGGGGGAAGGGTAGGTGTGGTGGGTGCAGGGGTGGATGTCTCCACCACAGGAGGTGGGGCAGCACCAAAGGTGGAGGCGAGCTCGGCGCTGCACACCGCTGCCAGTACGTCCATCTGAACCCCTGCACCTGAGGATTCCCCAGGGTCAAGGGAGGGTGTGGTGGGCGAGGGATGGGGTGCAGCGTTCCTGGGGGAGGGGGTTAACGTGGTGAGGGACTCAACTCCTGTGCCCAGGGACTTCCTCGCCTGCTTGTGGGGTGGTGGCTCGGAGGGGGCGAGGTCCAACCCACCAAGAAAGAGCTGCTTGGGTGAGCGTTTGGCAGGGGAGCCAAGGGGAGTGGTTTTGGAGGGACAGGGTTGTGAGGACTGTGACTGTGGATGCGGGTATGTTGTCTGTCCCCAGACCCTGTGGGTGTGCCTACATCCCCCTGAGTGTGCGTGCCAGGAGGTGTGCGCTTTGCCTTACTTGGGGGTGTGCTGCCTGTGTCTGGTGGGGTGCGTGATCGTGACTGTCTGGGTGTGTGTTGGACAGGTATGGGAGAGGGAAGTGTGGATGGGTCTGGGGTGGGGGGGACGGGGCGCTGCAGGAGAGTAACTGCTGCCGTCAGGGAAGAGTCCATGGACCGCAAAATCTTGCGTTGGTCACACATCGTTGCTGACATGCCCTCCATGAACGACACCATCTGTGTGATCAGTTTAGTGCGTCCATGGAGGACATTCAGCACTGATGCCTGCCCAACCTGCAACTGCCGCAGTATGTCCACAGGCTCTTCACTGAGGGCAGCAGGGGTGACAGGGGCAGGGGGTGCGGTGCCTGGGCCGAAGGAGACATGGTGGGCCTCTGCACGGACAGAAGGGGTGGGAGCAACTGGGAGGGTGGAGATGGTAACGAAGGAGGCGGGGACAGATGTGGTGATGCTGCCAGGTGGTGTAGCAGCCTCCGGCTCCTCGAGGAAGTCAGCGTCGGACCCGCCGGCGTCGTAGGTGGTATCGCCTCTAGACAGGTCCTCAGACTGACTCCCCTCGCCCTCCGTGCCACTGGCTCCCTCTGACTCGCCAGCAATGGTGGCACTGTCGCTGGGTCCCTCCTCCAGGTCCATGCAGGCGTCTCCTTCTGTTTCGGAAGATGATGCTGTGGGCAAGGAGAAGAAACAGAAATGCATCAGTCACCTGTATACATCTGACAAATAAGCACAAAAACAATAGGTCACAGTGTATATCAGGCAATGCATCATGAGTAACAGCTAGATTACTCCGCACATATGTAAGCCCTGTACTGCCCAGTTGGTAGACCCACTATGCCACTTGGACACAAGGAAAAAAAGGAACACACCAGGCCACAACTTGAATGAGAAATACACTGAGAAGCTAGTGTCTGTGAACAGGTGAGCACAGCAATACAATAAAGTCATGCCACCTCTTGTTTACACCTGAAAGAAACAGTAGTGGTGCACCCAAAGTAAACTAACACACCTCACTACTCAAGGTGTCACCACACTCAGAGACCTGTAAGTACTTTGGAACACAAAACGAAAAAATGTTGTTACCTTGGGACTCACAATACTTTACACAATCAACATGTATTGAATGTGGCAATTCGCCATTTCGTGAAAAGAACACTCATGTGCCTGCATGAAAGATGTCTCCCAAAGAAGTGCACACAAAACGACATTTACACTGTCATTGAAGAAGCTGGCACCTTTTTCAAAGAAGCCACTGTTAGAAATAAATGGTGTTGCAGAAAGTATATATACATGGGCCCACGAAGGTCTTGATGTCTTGACACATGTTCGTTTGTATCACCAACAACAAAGGAGTTTCACAAAATCAAGACCACTGTGGGAACATGTATACAGAGAATCTGGAACACCATTTAATTCTAACAGTGGCTTCTTTGAAAAGGTGCCAGCGTGTTCCATGAAAGTGGAAATGTCGTTTGGTGTGCACTTCCTTGGGAGACATCTTTCATGCAGGCACATTAGTGTTCTTAACACAAATCATCAAATTACCACATTTAAAACATGAGGAACTGTCGACAAGTACTGTGAGTGCCAAGGTACAAACATTTTTGACTAACAACTTGAATTATGTCAGTTGTTACATGGCCATCCGTTACCTGATGACACAGTTGGCTACACATATGACCCGCTGCCTGTCATGTAGAGTGGCACACATGTCCAAACCCAGGACAATGCATAAGCTAATGAGCCTGCAATTGTCTTGTAAAAAAACATAGCTGTACTGTGGAGACACCCTCATGGCAAGCCAGAATGTCCACACAGATGTCAGCACACAAAGACCAAACTGCGTTGCATCTGAACCACACACATGTGCCAAAAATGTATGAGCAGTAATCATGTTTTTAAAAAAATGACAGGCTGCAAAGCACGAACATTATAAACTGGCCACCATCACAGGGGCACTGCACGGTGATTCTTTGTACAGCCAATTCTCACACACAGGTCAGACCTGGCAAGGAGAAATCAGGGGTGCCCATGTAGGCCTCTCCCGCACAACCCCCCCATACCTGAGTCAATGTGATTGATACAGATCAAGAAGTGACACCTCTTAATCAGGGTTTCAAAAACTGTGCAGCAACAATTGCTAAATTGACACAACATCACCTCGTGGGGCTGGCAACACATATTTGTGACAAACAACCATCAACAGATTGTTGTGAATAGCCACACAGGCACTGCCCAGTGTGAGTATTCACAAGCCAAATGGTGTATCCCTGTCCAGTTGACACATGTAGCACACATTGGAAAAATACAAACTAGGCCAGGGAACCATTCCACAGAGGCAAACCTATGCTGAACCCACAGAGAATGTGCACAGTGTTGGATGACACACATTATTAGGAGGCCAGGGTGTCTCAGGGGATTGCAGTGGGCACACTGCTCCGTGTTCCTGCAATGAGCTGACTGTACCATGAGCAACCATCATGGCACTATGCATATCTCCCACTCATGCACATCATGTCTGAGGCCACAACATTGGTCATGCATGGTGCAAGGGTGTTCAGTTGAAACCTCACACTCCTATGTTGAGACTCATCATCAGTGCCAACAAATATGGACCCCCAACATAGTGAACAGGTCATGGCACAGGCAAGGTACCAACACATGTCACAGACCACCCTCCCACATGATGCGGAAAGCAATGTGCACTTTGATTTTCTGGCACCCTAGATGACCATGTGCAAATGTGATTACACACAGACCGGGGGACACATGTCATGGAGGGGAAGGGATGAAAAAGAGCACCAGGTGACATTGGGAAACAGAAAATGCACTGTACATATAAACTCTGGGAGTGTATCCAGGCTACAGAGCACTTCCAAAAGCTGGTGACACATAACACAACAAACAGCCATGTACCTACCCCCTCCTTGCTGCAGTCTCTCCTGTAACTGCCAATCGAGGTCAGGGAAGACCACCGCCAGGACACGGGTCATGTGGGAGGTCAGGCGTCGGCGCCCGCCGTGGGGGCGAGGAGGGTCGAGCCCCAGCTGGACCCGGGCGATCCCCCGGGTCCAGCAACGGATGTCCTGCCACCATTTTCGGACCTGTGGTAGGCGCCGACTCTGATCACCCTCCGATCTCACGGCCCTGACGATGTCCTACCAGATCACCATCTTCTCGTAGGCAGTTACCTGTCAGGATGACAAAGTGAGACAACATCACTACACCTGCTCCATGTCCCAGAAACACACATTTGAACATCTTTGATATGTTGAACAGGGCTTAGGATGCTGACAAGAATTGCATCATTCTCAATGAGACATTGGCCTGTGTGCAAGTCCCAATGCACTACATGGCATTGAAAGTCAACAGGTGGCATAAGGGGTGCAACACACTCACTGATCATGGCACACACTGTGCAGCACATACAACAGCAGGCTGATGGACAGCATGTGCCAAGCAGTCACATGTCCCACTCCACTGACGCACCCTCAGCAGACTAGACAGACACACCCAGGCACTGATCACTCGCCTGTCAGTGACAACAGCGGATACAACCCTCACTCTGCACATGTGCCACTTGCCTGTGGGGTGTCACAGGTGTCGTGCTAGCTCTGCAAGTCAGACACACAGCACGGCTTACTTGTCACATCAGATGGGTAGAGCTGTTGCCTCCTCCATGCAGCTGTGGTGCAACAATTCACATAGACACTCACCCACATGACAAGGACCATTCACACACATCAATGTCCATGAGGTCGTACACATCATTTGAACACTCTCACCACAGGTCCACTCAACTCATACACATCTGTGGGTACAGTCACCTGTCACACCGGGGGGACCACTGAATCACCTCAGGACAATAGGAAAAAAAGCCACCAAGGATTTGCCAGGCTGAATGTGTCATGCACTATGCAGTGAATGTCACAGTAAGCACAATGCAAGTGAGGAGTGCACACAGGAACTACCTCATGCTCTGCATGAGAGACATAAACATGTCCCCCCCTGGGACCCACTCTAAACAACATTGCATGTCTGTCACACCTGGACACAATGCCAGAAGTGACAGTCACACAACAGGTGCATAGGCAAAGGTAGTGGAGTCAGCACTCACCTGCTCCCCTGGTCTCCCATACAGCTTGGGGTACTGTGGGAGGAGGCAGTCCAGCAACGCCTCATTCTCCTCTAGGGTGAATGGCTTGGCCCTCTCCACAGTACGCAACATGGTCCAGAGGAAGCAGAGACAGCAGCAGTGTGGTTGACTCGAAAGTTGTGCAGGCAAGTGCCCTCTCATGGTTTCTGGCTGCCTTATATCTGTCTTGCTGAGGGGCATTCATTAAGAGGAGTACATAGTGATTGGTCAGACTCATTTGCATCATACGTTTACTCCAATCCCTTTAAACATACACCAATGACACGCATTCGCATCGTTCAAATTTTGAGCATCATGTCAAGTCAACAACCACTTTGCAACATTGTATTTTTTGGCCAACTCACTGTTCCAGGACACCTGATGGACACATTGCAAATGAAAACTCTGTATCCATGACAACCAGCATGCATTTTGGGCCTAATACTTGTCCCCTATGTGCCCCCTATGTAATTTTGAAATCCACACACATGTACGGTGCGTTTCACACGTACTCGTACAGCACCAGTAGAATAGTGAGACGGACCGTACACACGCAATGAATGTGTGGGTACGGTGCGTTTCACACATACCCCTATGGCACCAGTAGAATAGTGATACGGACCGTACACACGCAATGAATGCGTGGGTACGGTGCGTTTCACCCGTACCCCTACGGCACCAGTAGAATAGTGATACGGACCGTACACACGCAATGAATGTGGGGGTACGGTGCGTTTCAAATGTACCCGTACGGCACCAGTAGAATAGTGATACGGACCGTACACACGCAATGAATGCGGGGGTAAAGTGCTTTTCACACGTACCCCTACGACACCAGTAGAATAGTGATACGGACCGTACACACGCAATGAATGTGGGGGTACGGTGCGTTTCACATGTACCCGTACGGCACCAGTAGAATAGTGATACGGACCGTACACACGCAATGAATGCGGGGGTAAAGTGCTTTTCACACGTACCCCTACGACACCAGTAGAATAGTGAAACGGACCGTACACACGCAATGAATGCGTGGGTACGGTGCGTTTCACATGTACCCCTACGGCACCAGTAGAATAGTGATACGGACCGTACACATGCAATGAATGCGTGGGTACGGTGCGTTTCACACATACCCCTACGGCACCAGTAGAATAGTGATACGGACCATACACACGCAATGAATGCGGGTGTACGGTGCGTTTCACACGTACCCCAATGGCACCAATACAATAGTGATACGAGGCGTACACACACCAGGAATGGAGGGCTACAAGTCGCACAAGGATGTCCATCAAGTACTTGTCATTGCATACTGTCATGTGCAGGCCCTAGGTGTGTCAGCCAGTGATATTGCACAGGTCATCTCATCTAGTTGCACAATTGATGTGTGATCACCTGTGTACACATGTCATGTGTGATGGGGCACTATGTGGCACACATCACCTTGACACTTGCCACATGTGTGTCTGTAGTCCAACTGTGTCATGCACAGCAGCAGTGGGATGGCACAGTCATCACCACCCGCACCTGTCTCCTGATGCCAGGGACACTCTATCAACTGACATGTCACGATCAGCGTGCCCCTATGTGACTATGTCAGGTGTGTGTCATGTGTTCTCATGAGCTTGCTGTTAGTGTTCTGTCAACTGCATCTGCTGTTGGTGCATCCAACATAGGTCTGTGTGGAGAGGGGCATGGCACACATCTATGCACACCATGCCACATATGGATTGACACGGCTGTAGGGTCTGTGTGCATCGGACATCATATTTTCCCAGGCCTACATGTCTGCGTGTCGTCTCAATGGCTGTGTTTTTTTGTTGTCACGTGTACCCCTTCATCGCAATGTGTTTCATATGTACATTTGGCATTCCATGTGACCTGTGCAAGTGCCTTGCAGTCAACTGTCTGGATGAGATGACATCCTTCCAATGCAGCTATGTGGATGTGTGTCACTCCGGTGATATCTCTGGCTGTTCACTCAGACTTGCCCCCAGCTCATTTCAGGGCATGTCATGTAGACTTGACAATCAACAGGTGTATCTGGCTTTTCGTAGGAGTGCCAGCAAGCTGGCATATGTGTCCTGGATGTATTCCACACACCAGACTCCATAGTTACCTGATGTTTGGTAGCAGTTTAGCATGTGCTATGTTCATTGACATTGATGTTGGCAGACTCTCAATCTTCATTATTCCTAACAATGTCCTGCAGGGCACCGCCTGTCCCAAGACCACTGCCAGACTTGTCTGCCATGCGGGAACGTGCCTGCATCCGACGTTACTGATTCACTCGACAGTTGATTGAGGACTTGACAGACAAGCTGGCACCACACCTCCAACCGCGACACTGGTATCCTACTGCGCTGACCCCCAAGATGAAAGTGATGGCAGTCCTACATTGTTTTGCCACAGGTACGTTTCAATTGACCATAGCTGATGTTGGTGGGATGTCACAGACAATGTTCAGCCGTGTCCTGCGTGATGTTTTGGCAGCCATGTTGGAGCACCTTGATGAATTCATCAAATTTCCTACTCCTGAGGAGTTGACAGATGTCAAGGGTGATTTCTATGCCCTGGGAGGGATGCCCCATGTCATTGGGTCCATTGATGGGACACATGTGGCTTTGGTACCACCACAGGCACAGGAGCAAGCCTATCGCAACCGTAAACATTACCGCTCAATAAATGCCCTTGTGGTGTGTCTTGCTAACATGCTGATTTTCCATGTCTGTGCACGTTTTTCAGGATCTGCACATGATGCCTACATCATGAGGCATAGCAGGGTGCCACAAATGATGCTGCAGCTGCACAACGAATGAGCATGTCTTGTTGGTGGGTATACTCTGTTTGTCCTGTGTGTTGCGGTATCTTTGGCTCTTACGGCATCTCCTGACCCACTTATTTACATGATGTTTCCATGTAGGGGACTCTGGATATCCCAACATGCCATGGCTAATGACACCTCTCCGCAACCCAAGAACAGCTGCAGATTACCGGTACAACAATGCACACGGGCAGACCAGGCGAGTGATTGAGAGGACGTTTGGCCTCCTGAAGAGCCGATTCCGGTGCCTTGACAAGACAGGCGGGTCCCTTCCATATGCACCGGAGAAGGTCTGCAAAATCTTCATTGTGTGCTGCATGCTGCACAACATGGCCGTTGAGAAGGCCGTGCCACTCATTCTTGATCCTGATGAGCAGCAACATCCACCCATGGAGGATCCAGAGCTTGGTCACGAGGCAAGTGATGAGGAGGAGGGGGAGGATATCCAGAGTCAGCTCATACGCAACTTCTTCTCATAATGGTGAGTCACTGGGTATGAGTGTGCAAGCTTGTAGCATTGAGTGGCATGTGTTGCAATGTGTGTGTCCAGCTGACTGAATGCAAAGTGACTTTGATGTGTGTACTGATGTGTCACTCGAGTGATGATGTCATGCCACACAGTTTTGCGGAGAGACTTTCTTTGAAATTTGCATGTGTCCAACATTGTTCATGTTTCGTAACTGACCATGTGTGCGGCGAGATTTGTTTTAGGTGACTTCTTGTGTGTCTGTCATTCCCAGGTTTTTGCGCCTGTTGTCTGCTCGTGTCATATTTGTCCTCCTGCTATTCCTCATGAGGATTGCAGAGTGTGATGAATCAGCGTTCCATGCACGGACATGTGGAAATGTCAGTTTGGGTAAGGATTGCAGTAAGGCTTTTTGGTGGTGGTACGGGTTGGGAATGTGTGGGGACTGCTTTTGTGCATGTTGTGGTACCATGCATACATGTCTTCTCACCATGGAGCATATAACATGTAGCATGTAGCATGTAGCATCACACCCATGACATGATAGTCACCCTTCTTGACAGTCATCTGTAGTGGGGTGTGGAGTCTGATGAAGGCATCCATGTGCATAAACCTTGCCTCTGAAACATTGCGGATGCTACGGGTGGACATAGTGTGGGATATCACAACAACAGGCTCGATGGTGAATTGCAGCCTCTCCGTGTGCAGCAGGATGTGCTTGGCTCATCCCCTTAACTTGTGTGCCAGTTCATTGGGATTTACAACATCCGTGTTGTGAAGGGGGGTCCAGCGTATGTCCCACATGTTCTGTCAACTGACCTGTGAGTCTGTTCGTATGGATGCATTTCCCTTTGTGTGAGTTTGTGCAATAAAGGTGTTCAGCACAATCCCAAGTGCCTCATCTCTGTCACTGCAGATCTCTTGCCAGTTTGCATGCGTCATCTATGGCATAATTGTCAAAGATTGAGCATATGAGTGTATGTGTACTTCGGCAAGATGCATGCAGTTCTTCATGGCTAATAATCTCCATTGAGCATGAAGTACCTGGTTGTGTATGTATTTGTGCAGGTTGCTCCCCACAATGGGACGTCAACTCCTGCTGACGGTGTGTCTCCTGTTCGCAGCTCCACATTATGTTGCCTGATCCTGTGGCCGTCATTTTTGTTGATTCTTCATACATTTTCTCAGAGTGACCCATGAGTAGCCTGACACTCCTTCCTTTACATACACCTGTTGCACTGTGCCTTTCTGACCTCCTTGTCTTTGTGTGCTACTTTTTGCCTAGTTTCTCACCCCTTCCGCCTGCTGCAGCCTCACCTGCGGCACCGCCCCACCTAGTGTCCTGATTCTGCAACCCACACGCCTCCAAAATGCTCCTCCCTTCCCCCCTCCACCCATTCTTAATGCAGCCAGCAGCTTGTTTGTGCCACTGTTGCGCCAACACCGTGCCAAAGGCAGGACCGTCTGCACCTGCAACGTGCACAGTGCACGACCCTCTGGCTCTTGCATGACCCACGTCACACAACAGGCTTATGCTGTAGCCACCCTCCAAGCAATGTCCACCAGACAAGCAACCGCCTGCTATCAGTCTACCCCTAAGCGCACACACGACACCTTTGTATGCTGAGTGTGCAACTGCAACTGCCTACACAGTGCTGCCCTGCCTACCAGACCCTGTCAGAACAACCAGGTCATGTGCCTTCTACTCCACACCCGCTCCGTCCTCAACACAATAGCCCCACACATCACCTTCATGACAGTAACCTGGATAAAAGCATCCTCAGCACACAACTTCTTCATTGCCATCTCTGACGGATACAAGATCACCCGCAGGGACGGCACCAACAATCCCGGCGGATGACTTGCTATTTATTCACAAGTACACCCTCAGAGTCACAAATCCGGTTTCGCACCAACCCCCTGGCAACCCTCAGAGTAACACTCATCTACAGCTCTCCAGGCCTACATCCACAATTCCACAAAGCCATCAACACGTACATCTGCAAGCACGCCCTCACCTCCACAGGCACATGTGGCTGGGGGCCAGTAACTTCTTGCTGGAGGAGAACCACACCACCATCCATCATTGGTCCATCAACATTTGCATCCACGTCTCCGACAAGCAAAACACTGCCCCACACCCCGCTACCGATCTCCCAAAGATGCTTGATGTAAGTCACCACAGACAAGCTGTGTGGGACACTCGAACCAACACCCCCGCCATACCCTGCAACCTCACACACTGGATCAGCAACTGATCCAACAATCTTGGCACATTGACGGACTTTCCTGTGAAGCACAACAATAGTTAAGCCACCTGGGACAAGGCAGACCTACTGGACTCATACAGATCTAGCCAAACTCTTGTGCAAGCCGTGCAACACAAAGAACCATCAGTTACCTTACAGCCCTGGAAAACGCCACACACAGCCATCACCATATCATCAGCAAGGACAAGTGGAGATCCTTCAGATAGGGCCGAGGCACCAAAATACACGACATAAAGGAGCTCATCAGCATTGTGAGTGAACTGACAGCAGCTCTCCATCCAAAAGACACCCCATCCTTGCAAGGCAGATCAAATCCCTCGCAACTTTCTACCACTGCAAGCTCATAGACATACACGACAGCCTTGGCACACAGAGGAAGACAGCACTATTATCCGCGGGACAAACCCCCTTCAGGTTCTGGACTTCCGTCAGCAGCAAATACACCACCTGGCTCCTTTGCACCATCCACTCTGGCTCTCCATCAGGCCCCTTTCCACACAACATCTCAACCACATCATTCCCCATCCTTGAAGCCCACGTCCAGCACGTCATGAATGTCTTCTTTGAGTTTGCCACATTCCATGGTAGCTGGAGGCATGCAGAGATCTAGGCCCTCCTTAAACAACGGACAGCAGTACCGCAGGATCTCCTGGAACATCACCCTGCTTCCCTACCCAGCAAATCTCATCAGGAAGACACTCAAAGAGCAACTGACAAACTTCCTCCACGCAAACAGCTCCAGGCAACCGGCACCAGACCATCTTCCACAGTAATCACACCACTGCAACCGTCATAATTGCCACCACCAACGACAACTTTGCCCTGCTCAACAATGGTGAGACCACCCCCCTTGACCTCTCAACGGCATTCTACACCATGTGCTACCACACTGTCAGCTCACACATCTCAAACACTGGCATCCAGAGGAGGGCCCAGGATTAAATCAACAAATAGCTCACCAGCAAGGCCCAGGGAGTCGGCCTCCACCCTTCAGCATGTGGTACACTGGGGTCATCTGGCCCATGCCCCAGGGCTCATCTCTCAGCGTGACGATCTTCAATGTCTCCATGACCCCCCTCTCCACCATCACATGCGCACACGTCCTCATCATCATCTCGTATGCCATTGACACCCAGCTGCTTCTCACCTTCACCAAAGACCCAGCCATTGCCAGATCCAACCTTCAAGAAGGCATGAGATCCGTTGACGAATGGCTGAACATCAGCCACCTGAGGCTGGACTTGGACAGGACTGAGGTCATCATCTGAGGATTGTCCCCTTACGGCTGGGTCAACTCCTTGTGTCCCACCGGCCTGGGCACCGCACCAGCACCCTGTGGCCACGCACGCAAGCTGGTGTTCATCATGGACTCATCGCTCACAATTACCATACAACTCAAAACCATCTGTACCTCATGCTGCAACACCCTCCGCATGCTGCAAATGATCCACAGATAGATCCACTCCAAGGCAAGACAGACCGTTCCCCAGGTCCACGACACCAGCCAGGTCAACTACAGCACTGCTCTCTACGGAGGGACAACAGCAAAACTGCAGGAGAACTTGTCCACATCCAGGGTGCATCCGCACACCTCATCTTCAACATCCCCTGCCCCGGCCACATCACCGTCCACCTGAGATAGCTACAATGGCTCACTGTCTGCTGCAGGATCACCTTCAGACTCCTCACCCACACTCAGGAGGCAGTCCACAACCCCAGACCCAAAACCGACCTTGGACGTCTGTCATCCAACACCCCATTGGCCCAACTCCATGCAGACAACCTTGCCCTGGCCACCATTCATCACATCCACAGAACAACTGCATGCAGGAGATAGTTCTCCCACCTCGCCAAACAGACCTGGGACTCCCTCCCCAGGCACCTCCACATGACCCATGACCTCTACGCCTTCATGATACTCTTCTAAATTGGTCTGTCCGAGCAGTATTGCAAGCCCCCCCTCAGCAGCTTGAGGCCATCACGGGTGAGTATTGGGCTCCATGTCTGTATTTGATGATACATTGTGACCCATGTGTGTCTTCGACGGGACTCAGATCCCAGTGTATGGATGGCTGGAGTTAGTTCCACACTCAGGCATACTTTGACATATCCCCACACTTATGTTGTGGACTGTTGCGAAATGACTGCAACATCAAATTTTTTTTTTTTTTTTGATTATAGGTCTGGGGCGTGATTTGTGCAAGAAAAAGGTGCAATATAGGGACCATAGAATCCAAAGTTCCCAGGGGGAGATGGGGTCCTTGGCATTTGAAAGCAGCAGAGTCCAGACCACAGTGTTTGGCATCATTGGTCAGACTGTGACCAGCAAGTCCATATGGCAGAGAATGTCAGTCAATGAGGTGATGCTGTTGCACATGAAGGCCAGGTGCCAGGCCAGGTGACCTAGGAGATGTGGATGGGCCACTGCCTCTCACGGTCTTTTCCGTGGACGACCCACCTTTCTCGGGGGACCCTCAGATGCAGGCCTTGACGATGCTTGGGACGCTCCGTCAGACAAATCCTCCTCCTCCTCCCTCCCTGTGGCTGGTGGTGGTCTTCACCTGGTGGCACAGGGAGGGTTGCCCATGTTGTCTGCGATCCGACAGAGTAAATGGCTTATGTCCCTTTGCACCGCCAGGAGCTCAGCCAGTCTTGCCTCCATCCGTCCTTGGTGTTCTTGTTAACTGGCATGTTGCTCGGCCTGCTGGTTCTTCATCTCTGTGACGGTCCCCTTTATCTCTGTGAGTGTCCCAACTACATGGCTGATCTCCCTGGTGTCACGCCGGTATGCCTCCATGATGTTGTGTATGTGTGACTTATCGTCTCTTCAGCTGGCTGGACAGGTTCTCGCCTCTGCCTGCCTCCACTCCCACCACCCCTGCCCACACGAGCCTGGCATGCCGTTGTGGGCATATCGGGTCTACGGGACCCCTGAGGGATGGCAGTGGTGGTGTTGTCTGCCTCCTCCTGGTTGCCCGGCGAACCTTGTCCCTCCTGGTCAGACTGGCTCAGTTGTTCACTGCGGACAGGGCTCCTCGGTGTCTCCTGGGATGTTGCAGAAATGGGGGTGGTGGTTGGCACAGATGTTCCTGAACCAGGTGCTGCAGGGGCTTGGACAGCAGAGGGTCCAGGTCGGTCAGGGTCATCCGCGGAGTGTTGAGAGGCGTCGCTGCTGGTGGGATCAGGTTCCTCCCGAGCCTGGGACTGTGATTTTTCACCCCCAAGATTCATCACGTTGCCCTGTGTGTGAGAGACAGATAATGTTAATGCTGTTTCATGCAACATCCATGTTTCATACACATTCTAGTTGGCACTGTTCCTCCAGGTAGTTGTATGTACCTAGCATTCTCCTCAATGTTCACTTGTGGATGGGTATGTTGCGGGGGACAGATTGATATGTGTTCCTGAGTCTTTGACTTGTTAATTTTTGACTTGGATGCTTCTTCGGCTATGTATTGGTCTTGTTGTGTTACATGTCCATTGTGACAGTGGGTAAATCCATTGCCTGTCCTGGGGGTGTCTGCTTGTGTAAGGGGTATGTGTGACAGAGCCTGCTGGTGGGTGTAGTGTGATTTGGCACTGGGGCTCCCAGGTGATGTAGCTGTCCCCCCATGGAGCATGCTGCCATGACAGTCAGTGTGAGTTCCTGTCCTAGATATCTGACCTTGTTGTCTTGGTGTTTGTGTTTGCACTGGTCACAGGAGGGCCTTGTGCTGCCTACACCAGGGCCCAGTGTCAGCTATCTTGTCATTACTTTCACAGTCCCTGTGCATTGAGCATGGTGCATGGGTATGTATCTCGGCCATATGGGATGAGGGCAATTTTGTCTGATTTGGAGTTCAACAATGCGTTTTGTGACACCCACCCTCCCAGCATACCGGACATCGATTCTTGGGTTAGTGCTTTGTGTAGCATGGGACATAGCATGGCCTTGCTTTCTCAATGGGGCATACACATGTTAGTGGTATTAGCGTTGTTTTTGACTATGGTTCTGGCCAGTGAGTGTTTGGAGGTAGTTGCATGCATTTTGTGTAGTTGGGGTGTGGATGCCATTACCCCTATGTTACATAAGTTGTTTGTGTACTCACCAGGCTCTGGAACTCCTTGAAGTCCATGTACTCCCACTGGCAGAAGCAGGGCCATCACCTTCTCCTCCCAGGGATGGAAATGTACTGGTCTGCGGGGCCCACCACCTCCAGTGATGTTGCTCTGGGCGTAGTCGTCATTCATTTTTCGCTTGACTGCCCTCCGCAGATCGTACTACCTGGCTTGGCATTCAGTCCTGGTCCTTCTGATGGGTGCAACAGCATTCACCCTATCGACGATCCTCTGCCACAGCTGTGATTTTTCGGCTATGCTGGTCTGTCTGACCAATATACCAAACAGCTGTGGCTCAACTCTGATGACTTCATTGACAAGGATCTCCAGCACCTCCCTTGTGAACTTTGGATTCTTGTCTGTGGGCATGGTGTGGGGTGAGGGTGTGGATGGTTGTGGGTGTGTGGGTCTGAATGTGAAGTTGTGGGTCTGAATGTGAAGAGGGGGTATGTGTGAAGGAGGTTGTGTGAAGGTGTATATGTTAAGGTGGATGGGTGCAGTTGTTGGTGTGTGCTCTCTAGCTGCAGTGAGTCTGTTGCAAAGGCTCATGGTTTGTGTGTGTGGGCCCTTTTTATTGGTCCTTTTGTGGGTGGGCCTCAGTTTGAATTTTTGGTGGGTGTGTTATAAGCGGTGGTTGTGAGTTTGCCCCGCTGTTTGCCCGTTTGGATGTGGCCAGGTCAGTCATTTCCATGTTTTGTGCAGTGTAGACGTGTATTGTGGTGTTGTGCGAGTCAAATAGACCCTCCTTGTGCTGTTTTACATTGCCTATGTACGGTGCGTACATACGTGATGTTGTTGTGAGGTGCGTACATACGTGATGTTGGCGTACGCACTGTACATGCGCGATGTTGTTGTAAGGTGCGTACATATGCAATGTTGGCGTACGCACCGTACATGCTCGATGTTGGGGTACTCACCGTACATACGCGATGTTGTTGTAAGGTGCGTACATATGCTATGTTGGCGGACACACCGTACAAACGCGATGTTGGCGTACGCACCGTTCATGCGCGATGTTGTTGTAAGATGCGTACATACGCGATGTTGTTGTAAGGTGCATACATACGCGATGTTGGGGTACGCACTGTACATACGCGATGTTGTTGTAAGGTGCTACATATGCATGGGGGGGCCTGTACGACTTGTACCCCTGTACGACTCGCACCCCGGGAACAACTTTTCCCGGGATACGAGTCGTACAAAGTTTGATTCGTAGTGGGTAAAGTCATTCCCCGTGTACGGGACGTTTTCTGTACGAATCCTAAATCGGAAAGCTAGTCCGGATCGTACTTGTACGGTCGGAGTGTATTTTTAGGATTCGTATGGAAAAGTGTCCGGGTCCGTCTCGTACAACTTTTCCCGATCCAATTTGTACGGATCGGGCCGATCCGTATGTATTTTTCCCGTACAAATCGTACTTCACGGGTGGGACGGGACTTGTACGATTCGTACTGGAAAAATTCCGGATAAGAGTCATACGGAAAAAAAAAATACCGGATCGTAATCGGCCCCTTAATGTAGGTTGAGGTATTTACCGATAGCTATTGGATGCGTTAAATAACACCCAATTTGTATATCACACGCCAAAAGAGGTTTAGAAGTAGGCCAGGGAAAAACAATTGACTCCTAATCAGGCCCAGTCATTCTGTCTTAGCAACATTTTAAACACAATACTGTGATGGGTTTGATTTACAAAAACAGCTATTAGTGAATAGCAGTACATTTGTTTCTCATAATCAAATAAAACAATCCCTCCAACTTAAAAAACAAATAGTTCTTCAAGTAATAGTATGTTTTAAAACACAGTGTCACTTAAAGTTAGCAAATGTTCAAGCTTAGAAACTTATTGCTTCTTCCCTAGTGGTCCAGACTTTCCCAACAATGTCTTTCCCAACACACAATTAATTCTATAGCCAAATGTCCTGTTGAAATTGGTCTCACTACTTTTTCCATCCTGTAGATGTATTTTCCTCAGTTTTTGGGTCGTCCACACTCTTCTTCCAAGAAAAATAAATCTCCACCAGACAGGATCCTTCTGAGTACATCCCACATCCTCTTACTCTTGTGAGTCTACACAATGTCTTCTCTCTTTACCAAAAGAAAGCCACAGATTCAAGGTCAACCATAACTCATACACACCTCACAACTTCTCCAAGTGTACCATAAGTCTTCCAAGCAGCACTATTATTTGAGAGTGCAGAGAGCAGTGTTTTATCAGGTTAATCCAGCACAAATTGGTAGAAATCTGGTGTGCAATCTATTAAGAGTCCCAGCACATTTTCCTCCTTGCTTTCTTAACAGGATGACCCTTTCTGGTCTCCAACACTGACATGTAGTAAAATGTATCCTGCAGTGATTTATTGTCAAGTTTTAAAAACGTGAAAAAGTCAATGATTGCTCAAAGCCAACTTTTTTAAACCACTATAGGAACAAAGCTAAAAATACCCCTGCCTTTCACCTCATTGGAAGTAAATACCCTGTACATCTGTGAGGGCACTGAGCACTCTAAGGGGCATATTTATGAGCACTTTGCACCGCTGGTGCATCACCTTTTGTGATGCTCTTGCAGAGCAAGCTACAAAATCATATTTACGAGGCCACAGAAAGTCCCTTTGTGTGGCTTTGAATGGCCTCATACATATGGAGTAAGGCTAGGCAGTGCAAATTGCTGTATTGCCTTACTCTGCACAAGTGAGGCATTCCATGTGCGTTGCGGTTGTTGTTCCCACGCAACACCCATTGTATAACGCTTCCCCACATTTACAAAACAATGTAAACCTGGGGATGCACCAAGACCTTACGCCTCCCCAGGGAGGTACAACGAGGATAAATAACTTCATTTATCCTCATTTTTTTCCTCTGTCCATGTGTGCAGATGCAGCACACATGGAAAGAGGAAAAAGCCTCCCAGGAATATTTTGTGCAGGATGGTGCCCCTTCCTGCACAAAACCAATCCTGCCTACAACACAGGCATCCTTGCATCATGGTGCAATGGGCCCTGCATTGGTGCTATGCTGCTGAAATTGCACCAGCTCAGTGGGAATGGACAGGAATGCACCATATTGGATCATTATGGTGCATTCCTGCACTTTTACTTTGACGTAGGACAGCTCAGCAAGGTGAGTTGCTGTACTGTCTTATGCCAAATCCCCATTGTTAGACTTGGTACCATTGGCGTGGGTCTCCCTTCCATTTTTTGCTGTTGCCTCATATGTTTTTGCTGGTCTAGATGCTTTGGGCACTTTGCCAATGCTGTTCAGTGCCAAAGTGCCAGTGCTCCCTTTGTAAATTGTTGTTATGGATTAGTGATTCCATGATTAGCTGTTTGATTTACTTGTCAGACCCTTGTACAGTGCCCCATGTTTGCCCAGGGCCTATAAATCAAATGCTGCTGGTGGGCTTGCAGTACTGATTGTCTCACCCACAGAAGCGGCTTGTAAAATGTGACTCAGGCCTGCCATTGCAGAGCCTGTGTGCAGTCTGGGGCTGCCATGTCTGCTTGGCAAATGCACACACTTGCCAGTCCCTAAACCTTCTGTTTTCTACATGTTAGTCACCCCCATGGTAGACCCAAAGTATCCCTATGGGCAGGGTTCATTGTATGTGAAAGGTAGGACATGCCCTGATGTGTGTGGCATGTCCTGCTAGTGAAATACTGCCAATTTCCTTTTTCACTATTGCAAGGCTATCTGTTCCCATAGGCCAGAATGGGCAGTTTGTTTATAACATCTTATAAACATAACTGATCCCCGGGACAAGATAGGAAAAACAAGTTTAGTATGTCTGAACTCAGACTGTTAAGATGCATCTTTTAGAGAGGGTGATGTTTTCATCCTGTGTTTGAAAATACCACTTTTAGAAAGTAGGTATTGACTTGCCTAACCATCCAGTGTGCCTCTGCAAGGTTTGTGTATTTCATGTCTGGCTTTTGGATGACAAGGGCTGGAGGAGGACAGTGGCTCCAGAAGTCTGATGAGTCAGGGCTGGGTTGAATAGGCTTGGTCTGCATTTGGAGTGGTGGGAGGAGCAGCATCTTCACCTAAATAGGGCTGTGCCTGCCTTCCACATTGACCGCTCTGCCCCCTGTGGTGTGTCTGAAGCCAGGGCTCACACTGACAAAGGAGGTTGTTGTGCACTTGCAAAGTGTCTCACAGAACTGGTTTTGGCTGGGTACAGACACTCTCTGCCTTCAGAGAACAAATGATTTTGGTGTATAAAAAGAGGGGCCCAGACCCCGGACTTTGAGATCACTTCTGGGAATCAAGAGCACCTTTGCCAAGGAGAGGAGCCGGATAAGCTGAGGAGGAATACTGCCCTTGTGCTGTTTGCTGTCTGGGGTGGCCTGTAGTGGCTGCTTGCTGCCAAGGAAAGGAGAAAAGGACGCTGTTGTTGCTTTGTCATCTTGAGGAAGATCTCCAAGGGTTTGAAACTGAGCTTGCCTCCTTTTCTGCAGTCTCAGGGACACAAAGACTTCACCACCAGCCTCCCTGAATTTCCTTGCTGGGAATTCCAATCTGCAAAGAGGTGCCTGCTGCTGTTTAGGACCTCTAGTGACTGTTTGTCGCTGGTAACAGGAAAATCGACGCAACAACGAAGAAGCGTGTCGCATCCTTACCTGCTTCCGACGCGTCTCTGAAGAAACAGTCGCAGCGCCTGCCGCGGCTCGAGAAATCGCCGCATGACCCTTCAGGTGCACCGATCTCCGAAGCCCGAGATCACCGCACCGGTCCTGACGCAAGCCTGCTGTGCCGCTGCATGAAGTCACGCATCGTACCAGATTGACGCATCGCATAGAGGCGCCAAGAGAGTTGCATCATTCAGGGACGCAGTAAGAAACCGACGCATCACCTCCCCACGTGGTAAAGAATCTGATGCATCACCTTCTCTCCGGTAAGGAACCGACGGATCACCTCCCCTGCGCTGCAGTAAGGAACCGACACATCACCTCCCCCGAAGCAAGGAACCGACACATCACCGTTCTTGCGTGTAAGGAACCGACGCATCACCTTCCCTGCGGCCATTTTGTTTGCTTTGCATAATGCATCCAAGGTACTTTGTGAGAAAAGTGTCGCATCTACAACGTGCATTGAACTGAACTATTTCTACCATTTGAAAACCTTATTTTTAATACTGTATCGTGGATTTTTGACGTTTGGTCTGGTTTGGTTTAGATAAAAATGACTTATTTATCTAAACTGGTGTGGTGTCCATTTGTAGTGTTTTCACTGTGTTACTGTATCTGTTCACAACTGCTGTACACACTGCCTCTGAGATAAGCCTGTCTGCTCTTGCCAAGCTTCCAAACTGGTGAGCAGGGGTTATTTTAGGAGTATATCCCCCTTACCATGACTAGAAGCAAGAGCCCCTATTTGGACAAAGTTTCCTACCTCTGCTAACTAGAGACCCCCATTTCTAACACCCATAAATGAGATTGCTGAGTTGCCAAATGAAATACAAGATGTTCTTTTATGAAAGCTTTCGTTTTAAGCATAATAAAGCCTCCATTGACAAGAACTTGCTGAGTAAAAGGTGTTAACAGCCTGGCAGTTCCTTCCTTGCTAAGCGGGCATTGGAGCAATGCATTCTGCTTTTGAAGATGACTATCAAACAGAAGGACATGCCAGGGAGGTTTTTGTTCTCGGCAGGTCTCAAACATGAAAGAAGCTAATTACTCATGAGCTGTAGAATGGCCATTCCTGGACCAATGATTAGAGTGAACAGCAGCAACTGATTTTGAGCATTAGCCTAACTTTTAAAAGGTTATGTATATGTTATGTTTATAAATTACAGTGTAAACAACACTTGGCTCTGACATATTTTTTGTCCACCTCAGGTAAGTGGGGCCAGAAAAGTTAACTAAAACGGTCATACAGAAGGTTGTCCTATGTATTAATTCAAATCACAAAGAGAAAGGGACAAACGACAATAACGTTTTTTAAGATAAAAACTTTCTTTATATAATTGTTTGAAAAAGCAATATTCATTCAAGTATTAAGAGAATAAACAGTTGTCAGAAAAAGGGTGAAGAAAGAAGTGCTTATATGTGACGTGAATGTCGAAAAGTAAAGAAACAATCAGAGAGGCTCAAGAAACATTATCCTAATTCATCTACATAACATTGGTTTAAATAGGTACTTATTAAGCTGAACCAATGTTAGGCCTGTATGCATTATCACTCCACTATCTTATTCCTTAGATGGCCTCTAATCTTCAAGCAAGGGTCAAGAGGTAGTATTAAAGGTCAGAGGAGGAAATTGTTTCGACCCGTCTTCCGCGATAAGGGTAATTTTTACCTCCACATGCGGGTCTTCTACATGACATGTGGACGACCGTGTAGTTAACCTGAGCATCCCATCATGTGTATGTTGCCCAAGATGGATATTAATCCTATTCGTAGGAACCGGGAGATGGTAGTCCCCAATAAAGTAGTAAAAAAGAGGAAGGCTTCTTATATTGCTTCCAAAAATTATGTACTTTATTCAAATTAAATGGCTGGCAGGGTCAGTCATTGCGCAGGCAACTCGCCAAATGGATCTTAATGTGAGCCCATTTATTGGAAGGCCTCAAACTTAGAAGTATAGTGAGAAAAGCAATCCTTCCATGTGGGGCCCATCGACCATCCCTGTCCGAGCTCCAACATGCCGCCGTCAAAAAGAAGCCAAACATCCCCTCCGCACTGCATGGAGGATTGTTTTTGTGCAAGTTGGTCCCCCGTCCTGCACAAAAACAATCCTGCCTACAAGACAGGCACCCTTGCATCATGGTGCAATGGGCCTTGCATTGGTGCTAGACTGCTGAAATGGCACCAGTGCAGAGGGAAGAGACAGGAATTCACCATGTTGGATAATTATGGTGCATTCCTGCACTTTCACATTGACATAGACAGCTCAGCAAGATGACTTGCTGTACTGCCCTACACCAAAACCCCATAAATGAGGCCCTGAAGAGCTCTAATTTTAAACATATTAAAACCTCCATTGACAAGAACTTGCTGAGGCAAAAGGTGCTAACAGCCACACAGTTCCTTCCTTGCTAAGCAGGCATTGGAGCAATGCGAGCTGCTTTTGCAGATGAATATCAAACAGAAGGACATGCCAGGGAGGTTTTTGTTGTAGGCAGGTCTCAAACAGGAAATAAGCTAATTACTCATGAGCTGTAGAAAGCCCATCCCTGGACACATGATTAGAGTGAACAGCAGCAACTGATTTTGAGCATTACACTAAACCTATAAAAGGTTATGTATATGTTATGTATATACATTAGGCTTCACTGAAATTTAAATTACATCATCATAATTAGCATAATTTTGTATTTAGTTTGTTACTCAAAATTCATAAATTTACTTCATTGTGCCACTTCACGAAATTCAGTGCAGTTCATGGTGAATGGTGCACACGTGTCATTCCTGGTAAAAATGTTCAGTGAACGCATGGGAGCAACAGAATGCGAGCAGCTTGTCAAAAATGTCAGGTCAAAAATTGAGGAAGCATTTTGAGCTAAAATATACTACAAAATGACGTATTTGCATCTTGAGTAATTTTTGCCAAAATAGTGATTAATTCACATGAAAGCAAATGACACAAATTTCGTATACCCCAATATAAAATCAAAATCCGTGTCACAAATGATTAGCTCTAAAAAGAGTTTGCGACAAAAAATGTGATTGATGATCTAAACACATGAAGAATTGGTCAACTGAAGTTTAAAGTCTCCAATCTCAGTCAGTGCTCTAGTTCAGGGGGTTGACCTACTGCTTCTTTGATATGTGCGACCTCCATGTCCTGTACCTATTTTCTTTTACAGAGTTTTATTTAGCGCGAACTTCACCCGAATCGGGTATCAGAGCGCTTTACATAGCGCCAGTTGCATTACATGAGGCCGCATTCATTTTTTTTTTTTTTTTTAGGCGCGGGTATATTAAGTGATCAGAATCACAGGATGTTCAGCGTTATTGTAGAGACTCGAACCCAGTTCCCCAGATTTGAGTTCGACCGCCCAAGCCATTAGGCCAACTCCTCTCCCCTATGCCTTAAGAATTATTTATCTACTTAGCATCTAAATATAGTTAGAACTCAGGAGTTTTTGAGAGAGTGCAAGGTGAAAGTGTGTGGCTTCACATGACACTGCAGGCTATATTGTGCCCCTTTACCAATGCATATATCTATAGCTGAGATTTTTTAAATGTGGCCACTATGCAAATTGACCATACTTTCGAATTGCACAATGCAGTCTGATTATTGCAGTTTCTAATTTAGTACCTACATTGCAAAAATGAATTACGTTTTCCTTTTAATCCTCTAAGATTAACCTGGCGTGTGACATCGGTGATTTTCTCCTTACGTCATCAGGATTACACTCTGGAGAAAATGTACTGTGCCTTATGTGGTATTTAACTTTTAAACAGTCTGCTGAATTTGTGCACACTTATGAATTACTTTAAATAGTTAAATGTTACATGTGTTTTATGGAAAGGCACATGCCTTGAGTAGCAAGTTTCTCACTGCTAAGAGGTTCAGATTATCAGTTATTGCCTTTTGGCATAAAAAGAATCCAAGGAAATACATAAAAAGATGGATTTCCTGCAGTATTTCTGGTGAGACATTGTAATATACACTCCTCATCACAAGGGTAAACAGAGAGAGCCTGATTTAGATCTTGTCGTATCAGGATCTTGTCGTATCAGGACGCACCGTCGCTTTTTCGGCTGTCTTCCTGCTTACCGACTTGATGGTCCGCCGGCCCTATTTAGATTTTGGCTATTGCATAGATGAAAGACCACCTCGGTCCTGCCGTCACCGCCAGGAAATATCAAATGCATTGAAGGCCGGAAAGGCAAAAGTGGCTGTCTGAAGGAGGACCGCCAGTTTCTCTGCTGGGCCAATCCTTATGTGTCTTCCCACTGATGCAACTATGGTGGGGAAACCTCCACACCTAAGTTAGCAGAATGGAATACATACAAAGCAGAAACCCACTTTTATTCACCTTCCCACTTCCTGTCCCACCATGGATCCGATCCTACATATCTGCTGCTGCTGGCTGATCACGATGCAAACGAACACCATCAAGAGTTATCTCCCCATTACCTGTTTGCTTTTTCACTTGGCTATTCACGTATGCTCAGGACTCATGCATTATTAAATTACTCATGCAAGTAATAGCATACCAATGTGCAATGCGTACATCTCTAATGTTGAAGTTTAAGAAATTAAAAGTAACATACATGTTTAAACACATTCATTGGGGCAGATTTACAAGCCCCTTGCGCCACTTTTGCGTCACTTTTAACATGGGAAAAGTGGTGCAAGGGACTTGTAAATCTGCCGCATTGTGTTCATAAATTTGATGCCAGCAGTCTTCCAAAAAAAGGACACTTGCTCAAAAATGGATATCAAATAAAAAATTCACCATACAGGTGTGTGTAAATAAAGTACAAAAATTGTGACAATAAAACATATGCATCACACATAATTAGGGTAAGTCAAAGTAACCTCATGTAGAAATTGCACTAGACAAGCTGTAACCCGCAACTCATAGACTACCTGGAAAATCAATGGCAGTCTCACATTTGAAGCAGTCTACATATGCATCCATGTAACATTTCCTTTTGTGTAGTGCAAGTCATGTATTCTGTACAATTTCAATGTGCACATATTATTACAAGGTGCAACGCATATGTGTACATACCTATCAGTAATCAAGGTGAAATAAACACGACTGTAGTAAAATATCCTTAAATAATATCTCAACATCTCTTTGTGGGTGCAAGAATCCACTACTATGGCTCTACCTAAACTAAAATAACCATCAATTACCATACGAACCAGTGTATGCACTTAACATAGTAGACATTTAAAAAATAAAGCAGTAGTAATATTTTGACAGTCAAAATTACTTACCTGCATGTCGATATTATTAACCACTATATTATGTCCATTCAATATTATGTCCATTCTATATTTTGAATTCAATATTCTGTCCATTCTATATTTTTTTTCGATATCGTGTCTAGTTACCAGTCAAGCCCCTGGATGGCATTCAGTAATGCAGTCTGACCTACAGAGATATTCCCGATGAAGTTAATAGACTCCTCACTCAGCTCTGCCAGGGGCATAGAGGCAGAAGATGATATGCCTGGAAAGAAGGCGATGTCACCCCTTTTAGGGGGAGGGTTTGGCCAACTTAGGGGGGAGCAAGAGGCAGGGTGGAGATTGTACTTTGGGTGGCAGATAAGAATGCAGGTGTAACAGATTCAGTAGTGTCTGCCACCACTAGGGAGTGCTTACTGGAGGAGGCCTTCGAGGAACATGTAGAGTCGCTGGTGACCTCCATTGTGCTCCCCTTATCCTTCATGCCACTGGACCCCTCGGTGTCAGTGGTGTCACCACCAGAACCACTGTGGACAGCTGCTTCGCTGCTCATGTTGGCATCTTCTCCTTCACCTGCCTTGGATGATATAGAAATGGCATATGCAATAGTTTTGTTGAATCTTTGTAAACAGAACTGATCAAGCCCTTTGATCACAAAACAGTTTCCAAAATGTCACCTGCTTCGAGGCTCTCAAACTCTGCTTCAACATCAGCATAAGCTCAGGCATGTACACAACATTTTCAGGAAACATTTGTTTACAGTTATTTCATTCCCCATGATAGCTCCTACATCATGTATGATCTTGTCTCTTATCGATCATTGTATCTCCAGGAACTGTTTCACACCTCTGAATGGTTGGCTTATGTAGTTTAGAATAGTTAACTAAAATAATCATCAAATACCATATGAACCAGTGTATGCACTTAACATAGTAGACATTTAAAAAGTAATGCAGAGTTTCCTGCCAAAATATTAAAGAAATATATGTACTACACATTTTACACTGAAACATTGCTAAGAATCAAACAATTGCAAAGGAAAATTAATTCCAGGACAAACTAGGCAATAAAAAGTTAAAAAAAGATGTATTCACAAAGAGATCATGCTCTCAACTTGTTTTAAACTAGGCAAATGGCAGTCCAAATACTGTCCACAAAGTTTTGTGCACAGTTGTGCTGTGGCACTGTGCTTGCCTCCAATTGCAATGTCAGGAGAGCCTCCCCAGGAAGGTGCATCTAGTGGGCAGAGCAGGAACCTCAAAGATGTTACTTGGGAGGGAGGGGTTTGGTTTTGGGAGGGGTGCCCTTAGGTTTGAGAGGTGTTGGCTGGTTTTGGGTGGGGTAGCCTTGTTTTTGGGATGGGGGCCTTTGCCTTTTTTTAGGGGTACCTTGTTGGGTAGTTAGGGTGGGTCCTGTCATCTGAGGGGTGAATTGGTATGTGGAAGGGATGCATTGGGGGTGGAAGGGCTAGGTGTGTGATTGTGAGGGGTGGATGGGTGGGTGGGTATGGCAGAGCTCAGGGCAAGGCCAAACAGAAGACTCTCATGTGGAAATGGGTAGGATGGTCAGGAGGGAGTTGGGGTTGGTAGGTAGAGGGAGGGTGAGTGTCTGTTGTGCATCTGTAAGTTGAGAGTGCAGGTGTCTGAGGATCTGGTGTATTTTATGAATGCTTGGGTGTGTCTTGCTTTTTGTGTGTGTTGTATAGGTGAGTGTGGGTGTTTCTGTTTTATGTGTGTGTGTGCTGTGGAGGTGCTTGGTGTGGTCATGGTGAATGTGACTGTGGTGGTGAGTGTGGTGTCTGGGAGTGTGCTTATGGTGAATGTGGCTGTGGTGGTGGGTCTGTTGTCTGGGTCTGTACTTGTGGTGTTGAATGTGGCTGTGTAGGTGGGTGTGGTGTCTAGGGCTGTGCTTGTGGTGGTGGATGTGTTTGTGGTGGTAGGTGTGGTGTCTGGGTCTGTGCTTGTGGTGCTGAATGTGTCTGTGGTGGTGGGTGCAGTGTCTGGGGTGTGCTGGTGGTGGTGAATGTGTCTGTGGTGGTGGATGCAGTGTCTGTGGTTGTGCTGGGGGTGGCAGATATGTCTGTGGTTGTAGGTGCTATGTCTGGGTGTGTGCTGGTGGTGTTGGATGTGTCTGTGTTGATGGGTGCAGTGTCTGTGGTTATGCTAAGGGTGGGTGTGGTGTTTGGATGCGTACCTGTGTTTTTTGTGTTGTGTTTGTGTGTTGGTGTGCTGCTTGTGTCTGTGTGAGTGGGTGCATGCAAAAGAGTGAGTGTACCTGGGACAGGTCTTGAATAGGGAATTTGGATGGGGATGGGATGGGAGGTAGGTCACCAGGTTGGGATGGGTGGGAGGCTATGGTCAGTGAGGAGGCTAGACCGTGAAAAGACCTCTGTAGGCCAGACAAAGCACTGTAAATGCCTTCCAGGTAGGCTAACATTTGTTGCAATTGGTAGTCAAGCCAGATCACAGGCATAATATCGACAAGCAAAATATAGAATGGACATAATATCGTCGCCAAAATATTGAAGTACAAAATATTGTCTCCCTATCTACAAACAGGTAAGTACAAAAATATCGAAGAAAAAATATCGCTGGTTGAAATATAGAATGTAAAAATATTGAATTTGTAAAATATGTTAAAAGTAACATTAACTTAATTAAATAATCAATATAATTAGGTAAAACATTATTTAAAAAATGTTAAAATTAATAAATAATATATGTAATTTCTTAAAAAGCAATTACATCACTGTTGGATAGCGGGAGGGTACAAATTACTATTCCCACTCCAGCGAGTGGAACAGTAGGGAGAGCATTTGATAGCATAGAGGTAAAATTACTATTCCCACTCCAGTGAGTGCAACAGTAGAAAAAGCGTTGAATAGCGGGAGGGTTAAAACTACTATTCCCACTCCAGAGAGTGAAACAGTAGGGAAAGCGTTGGGTAGCGTAGGGCTAAAAATTACTATTCCCACTCCAGAGAGTGCAACAGTAGGGAAAGCGTTGGATACCATAGGGGTAAAAATTATTATTCCTACTCCAGTGAGGGCAACAGTAGGGAAAGCGTTGGATAGTGTAGGGGTAAAAATTACTATTCCCACTCCAGTGAGTGCAATATTTGGGAAAGTAATAATTTAATATTTAAATAAAAAGAAATTAACTATCAATACTAATAAAAAATTATTTAAAATTAATTACCAATTACAAAATATGTAATACTTAATTAATTACAAATACCAAAAAATATTATATATTAAAAAGTCATTACCTATTAATAATCAATCAACAACCAATTAATTTTCAATACCAAAAATGTAAGAAATATTAAAAAAATACCAATTGATAATTAATTAACAATAAATCAATTATCAATACACATAAATAATTTCTATAATTACCTAATTTCAATTTAATTACTCCCCACTCTATTCCCCTATAAACCCACAACCCGCTCCGAATAATAATTTAATACAATTAACATAATTATCAATTAATCAATTAATTACTACTTAATAAAAATTAATTACCAATTAATAATTAATTAACAATCAATTAATTATCAATACCAATAAATAAAAATAAATATTTACTTAATTACAATTAAATTACATCCCACCCTGTTCCCCTATAAATCCACAACCCGCTACAGAACTAAAACGCAAAATTAAATTACAAATAATTCCTAAAAATTAATATTTAATTTACTATAATTAAATAACTTCCCACCCTAATCCCCTATATACTCACAATCCACTACAGAATGAAAATACGCAAAAACATTTTTACATACATTTCTTAACTTTAAAAAATAATTAAACATACATTGCAAAAATAATATACACTTTTAACACATATACTAACATACAAAACACTTTAAAAAAATTGATATTATTAAAAGTTAGATATATTTTAATGACTATATTATATATTACCACTATATTATGTCCATTCGATATTATGTCCATTCTATATTTTGAATTCGATATTCTGTCCATTCTATATATTTTTTAGATATCGTGTCTAGTTACCAGTCAAGCCCCTGGATGGCATTCAGTAATGCAGTCTGACCTACAGAGATATTCCCGATGAAGTTAATAGACTCCTCACTCAGCTCAGCCAGGGGGATAGAGGCAGAAGATGATATGCCTGGAATGAAGGAGATGCCACCCCTTTTAGGGGGAGGGTTTGGCCAACTTAGGGGGAGCAAGAGGCAGGGTGCAGATTGTACTTTGGGTGGCAGATAAGGATGCAGGGGTAACAGATTCAGTAGGGTCTGCCACTGCTGGAGCGGGCTTATTTAGAAAAATGTGTATACCCTCTCCATTTTGCATGTTTATATTAATAAGAATAATTAACTAATAGTAATTGTACTAATTGGTTTGCTGTGGAAACTTACCAATCTTACTAATTTATGAAATACACGTGGGAATTGCATTTGCATGGCATAATTAATACGTAAACTAAATCCTGTACGCATATTAATGATAGACAATTAGAATATTGCATGGTATATGTTGCTTTTGTGATGTCTTTGTGATTTGTGCTTTATAAAATGAATATAACCCGCAATGAGTGTTGCTTTCTGATAGATAAATACACACACATATGGGTTTTAGCGAGGGAATAACATTTTATTAGTCATTTCTATGTATTTATTACGTTTTGTGTTTCTTTTGCTTAAGTTGGCCATTCGGGCCTGCCTTAAGATGGCTGCCTCCCATAACCGACATGACTGACGACACTCAACGAGTTTCTGGGTGAAGTGCGCATGCGTCACTACTAGCAACTGTGGCCTGGACCTGACCCCAGATGAACATGTACCGTCCAAGGACAGTCTGGGATGTCCGCCAAATATTTTAAACAAAGACTGTTATGTGAACCGGAACTGACAAAGGTTATAACCAAAAAGACACTATCGTGAGAAACCCAAAAGGATGATCCCTGATTGACCAATCAGCGAACTTGGATGCTCAAACTTTGTTACTTTTATCATTGGTTTTACTATAAATTATGGTAGAATAGAGAGGTTGGGCGCGCTTTTCGATTTCCCTGACGTTATGCTGACGGAGAGGACGGTGACACTGCAGGACAGCTGTTTCCCCGAATCTTTGACGGACTGATTGAATGCCTATTTCCCTGATACTCAGAACTCTTACATTTGAGTGACAGAACGACTAAATTTGACTTAGAGGACGACATTTAGCCAGAATAGTTAAATATGATGATCAACTGCTTTATCGATTAATGAATTTGCTTGCATTATTTAGATAAATTCTATTATATTAATTACAGAATTGTGTCGGGTTGTTTATTTCAAGAAAATGTATTGATGTAAAATATTTATAGAATTAGAAACCACTCAAACCTGCAACTAGTTGATCCATGGCCTATCCATGGGAGGAATACTAAAGGTGATGTTCAGGTCTTAATGAGAGAGAGAAGGTTAGGTGGATCTATCGCTCATTAGGAACAAACAAGTATTTCCTTTCATTACAGAGAATGGAACAATCACCTCCTTAGAAATACAGACTAATAGAGAATGAATGTTGGTGTAATGGGCCCCACCAGTGAAACAAGTGATTGAGTGTGTCAGTGAAGATCTATGGTTTGTGACGAAGGGAGGGATTTTGTATTCCGCGCTGTATCAGTTTTTCTGGTAGCAGAGTTATGGTTAACTATTGTTTTGGTTTGGTGGTTGTTGCGTGTATATTGCTTATTGATTATTGATTGGTATTGGTTTATGTACTAACACTCTATGTTGAGTTACGTCGAGTTTTATGTTGTTTTATGAAGTTGGTAACAGTTCTGTAGCAGAGCAGAGATAAGCACTGCTCTGGGGAAAGACGGAATTGTGGTTGCCCGTAGGTACACGGGAAAAACGTGTAGTGATTGAAGTTGCACGGCGCATTGTCTGGGTTCGATTCGGCATCATCGTCGTGTGTTGCCATTAGATATATTCTCTGTGTGAGAGAAGTGTGTATGATAGTAAAGGGTTACCTGTGAAATTTTGGTCTTGGGTACCAGGAATCCAAATGGCATTCCGATAACGCTTATCACTGAAAAGGGTAGCAGGTGTTCTCTGAGCTCGATAGAAGGACAAAGTAGAGGGAAGCGCTGCTTTGTTAACAAATGTCATATTTCTGTAATAGGACAGACTGCTCGCTGTTCTCGGGAAAGACAGGATTCTGTGCGAATGTACTACATTTTCTTGTGTGGAAGTGTGTGTAATGAAAAGGCATTCTGATTAATGGCGCAACTCTAGTGTTAATTCTCAGGAGCATTGGGTCTCCAACTAGGTATCTTAATTCTAGAGAAGCGGTTAGTTGATGCTTGTTAGAAGGGTGAAGTAGAGGGATGTGCTACTTTATCAACTGAATTATTGATTCCGTACTAGGGCAGAGGTAAGCGCTGCTCTCAAGAAAGACGGAATTCTCGTGAGAAAGGTCTTTTTGCTGTTCTTTGGTTAGCGAAGCGGACAATGGAGATGTTTTTATGTTGTTACTAATAGAATTGTAGAAATTGAAACAAAACTTACTGAGCTGATTTTATAAAGGAAGGGTCGGCAGTACCAGGAGCTGCCGCAGTGGCTGCTGACGTCAGAACGACCGCGCTGGGATTGGATAATCGGTCAGAGGCGTAAAACACTCTGGATTGGTGCTTTAGTGTGAAGCCGCGCTAGGATTGGAGAAATACAGGGTGACGTAAACGCTCCCTATTGGTGCCTTGGTGTGAGTCGCGCTGGGATTAGAGGATTGTGACAGTGACGTAGACGCCCCTGATCGGTGCGTTAGTGTAAAACCGTGCTGTGATTGGATAGAATAGCGGTACAGTGGTAAAGAATAGCGATATACGGAAAACGAGAACATTTATTACCAGCCACCAGACAAGGAGAAGAAAAAGACGTGGTTTGGTAGAATCAAAAAGTGGTTTAAAAAGGACAAACAGGTTAAGACAAGGGAAGGACAGTTACTTCCTCCACCGAAATCCCCCGCATCTTTAATGATTGCGAAATATGGATATCATACCTGTATTTGGTTAGACAATTGGGTAAAATATACCAAGGACGATGGAGTCCTGGCATTCCCAGAACATGGTTCCTTTAATTTAGCTGTTTTAAGAAATTTGAGGGAAAGAATGATGTATCTAGAACCAAGACCTAGACCGACGCAGTTTGAGGCATTGACGGAGTGGGAAGACGAAATGCATGAACGAGAAAGACAAAGAAATGGCAGTGGATATAGGTACTTGTTTGGCAGACCATACGGACATGAGACACATGGTGATCGAATGAAAAGGTGGCGAAATGCAAGCATGACTGAGGGTGTGTTTCCCGTAAGATCGGTAGGAGAGAATGAAGGAAGAAAGTGTGTAGAGAAAAGGCATAATGTGGAATCGAGTGGATATGAAGCGAATGAATCGGATGATGATGTTCTTGATGATGTGTTTTATAAAAATCCACCACCGTATCGACCAGAACCAGAAGCATTGTCACCAAGTGCCCCAATGAGAGAAACATTACGAACGATTAAAACAGAAACTATGTCTCCAGAGTTAGGGAAAAGTAACTCCGTGAGAGAGGTAGAAAAACAGACAGAAAGTAGAGTAAGTAGTGAAAATTTGACAGAATTGGCCAAAACTACCCTAGAATTAACCGAGAAAATAAGAGAATTGACCAAAAATCTAGAAGCTGTAACAGTTCCAGTAACAATAGGACCAGTAATGCCCATATTTGAGAAACAAAAGGATAGCGAACATTGTTTAACAGTACCTTATAGAAGCCATAATTTGGTTGAGAGCCCCGAACGGACTCAAAATGAGAATCCATGGGAACCGACAATAAGTATGTTTGAACCAAGTGTTTCAAATAATCCATTTATAAGTCAGAATTATGCAGAAAAGAGTAGAATGACAGTAGAAACATTATTAGAACCACAGAGGAATTTAGAGCAAGGTAACATGGAAAACCCAGTAGGACCATCTGTGGAAGAATTAAGTGAATGGCTCAGAGGGTTACAGAAAAAAGACAAAGAATCCCAGTCAATAGATGTGGCCAAGCTACGAATGGTATTAGAAGAATTAATAGTAGGAACTATCCCTACTGAAAAATTGAAAACCTATCAGGATGAAGAATTATTGTTTCTATGCAAAAGTGTGACATGGAGAGCGAAAAACCTACATGAAAGATTAGGAGAAGTAGCAAATGAAATGAGAATAGACATTGAGAAGGTAAACGCGTTGCAGAACCACTATCGAATTGATTTCACTGAAAAAGATATTGAGAATTTGAATACCACAGGACGGATAGGTCATATTAAGGACATAATCATTTTATTGAGAAAAAGGGGAGATGTGGAGAAGTAGGTGGTATGGAAAACGTGACGATGCCTCAGAAAAGACAGTATCAGCATTTCCTGTTAGAGAGAAAGAAAAGGAAGTAACAGAATACCCCATGAGGGAGATTCCAGGAGGAGGATATTTACACGTCCCATGGACAAGACAGGACATTTTGTCTTTAACGAATGATTTCCCTCAACTACGCGAAAAGCCTGTCGAGTTTGTACCGACAAGTAGACAGGTTTGTAAAATTGTCTAAAGTACTATGGATAGATCTGAATAACCTATTTGACATAATAGTGCCAGCAGACTTATGGACAGAGTGCAAGTTAATGATCAACTGGCCAACTCAAGAATACCCTAGGGATCCTAAGACAGGAGCTCCCGACCCAGAAGTTATGAAGAAATATGAACAGGTTATGGCATTTTTGAAAAATAAGGTACCCCCTAAAGAGACAGATTGCGTAAAAATTGACCGGACACATCAAGAGAGTAAGGAGTCAGTACATGCATACTATGAGAGGTTAATTCTGGCATTTAAACAGTTCAGTGGAGATGAGAACCTGAGTGTTAAGGATTTGAGTCATTTCGTATACAGATTTGTATATGGTTTACGTCCAGAAATTGGTGATATGATAAAACAACATACGGTTGATTGGCAAAATAAGAAAATAGATGAAGTTTTGAGACATGCTAAATATTTTAGCGATGAGATTGAGGCAAACCAGCGAAAGTTAAAAGAAAAGGCTATGTGGGCACAGATACAGGTAGCGGAAAGACCGGAAGCTCAATTAGTAGAACAGGCAGAAATCCAGGAACTAAACCGAGATTCGGCCCAGGAAAAGGGAAAGGTAATATAGAAGAAGATAAAAAGAAGTTCCCATGTCATAATTGCGGTAGGTTAGGGCATTGGAAATCCGAGTGTAAATTTCCTCCAAATACTAATAATGAAAATCCGTCATTGAATCCACAGGGGCAGAATGAGGTGAGTGGTCAACTGCAGCCACAGCAGCCGGTTGTAACCCCACAGAATCAGGAGCCAAAACCGCCTTTTCCGCAGAGCAGAAACTCTCAGAAGTATAGTAATGAATCGGGATTCTACAATGAAGAACAGGTAACTAAGCCGCCACGCGCTCACGCTGTTTCGCAGTATTGGCTGCAAAGCGATGAGAGTGACTCAGAAGAAGGCTATTGACGGTGCCGAAGGGAGGAAGAGGAGTGCGTACTTGGCGCAACTCTAGAAGTAGACCAGACAGGACCATTTGTAGATGGGAAGATTAATAATGAAAATATTACTTTCCTAGTGGACACTGGCGCTACTCGATCAACTGTTAGGTCAGCTGATGTTAAGAATCTTCCTCTTTTGGATAAAACAATCCGAGTAGTTGGCGTGTCCAACAAACAGATTAAAACATACCTTACAGAACCAGTGAAAGTTAGTATAGGGAAATTTACTGAAATGCACCGCTTTGTCGTGTGCGATACCAGTCTTGTGAATTTGTTAGGTAGAGACCTGCTGTGCAAGATGAATTGCACCATATTTTGTACTCCAGATGGAATAGCATTTGAAACACCAGACGAGGATGTACTGTATAAAATGACAATAGCCAATCGAGAGAGTGAAATTACTGGATCATATGCAGTATTCAACCCTGATGAATTACCTAAAGAACTGAAACAGTCTGCGAAAGCGGAAGTGTGGGATTTTACTGGAGAAGATATAGGACTAATGATAAATGTAGATCCAGTAAAGATAACTGTAAAAGAAGGAGTAACCTATCCAAATGTTCCTCAATATACATTAACCCCTGAGATAATTGAAGGAGTAACTCCAATAATTGAGAAAATGATTAAGCAAGGAATTCTGAGAGAAATAATGAGTAGTCCATGTAACTCACCAATAATGGGACTGAAAAAGCCTTATGGGAAATTCAGGATAGAACAGGATTTGAGAAAGGTAAACAAAATCGTTGTGTCATGTTGTCCCATTGTGCCAAATCCATCAGTGATCTTGTACCAGATTCCCCATGATGCGGAATGGTATACAGTGATTGATTTATGCCATGATATCTTTTCTATCCCATTGCACCATGACCGTCCGCAAATTTTTGCATTTCGGTTCGGTGAGCGAATTTTCGCATGGTGCCGAATCCCAGAGGAGTATACAGAAAGCCCCTCAATATTTAATCAATTGTGAAAGAAGTCATTGGAGAGTTTACAAATGCCCGAAAGCTCAGTATTAATGCAGTATATCGACGACCTCTTGGTGGCGTTGAAAACACATGAAACTTGTGCTTGTAAGGTAGACACGATAGCCTTGCTGAATCCTTTGGCAGATGGAGGACTGAAGGTGTCACCAGCAAAATTGCAGTATTGTAAGAAGGAAGTACAGTATTTGGGACATAAAATTGAGAAAGGATTGAGGAAAATAACAATAGACAGAATCAGAATCATAAAGGAATGAGAGCCCCCATGACTCAAAGAGAGGTGAGAATGTTTCTGGGAATGGTGGGGTATTGCAGTCAGTGGATTAGTAATTTTTCCCTGATTGCAAAACCTTTGGTACGTCTGACGAGAAGTGATGTGAAAGATCCCATTCAATTGAACAAGAAAGAATTGGCAGCATTCAAACGATTGAAAGATGGTTTGTGTGAAGCACCAGCATTGGGCATGCCTGATTACGAGAAATAATTTGAGTTGTATTGCAGTGAGAGAAATGGATGTGCTGCAACATGTCGGAGCTTGGAGCAGAGTGAAGGAATTGTGATGGGATATCCATTGAAAGTGTTTGTACCTGATGTGGCAATCCTCCTGACAAGAAGTCGCACTCAGTATATGACGCATAGTCGGCTGACTAAGTATGAGAAGGTCATATTAGGTGCAACAAATGTGAGCCTTGCGAGGTGTTTAAATGTGAATCCTGCAACATTGTTGCCTGAGGCAGAGAATGTGGAAGTGAGAGATGAAGCAGATCATGATTGTCTGGATGTGCTAGAGTATTGCACGAAGCCACGACCAGATATAAAGGATGTACCTTTGCCAGAGAGTGATTATGTGTTGTTCGTTGATGGATCATGTTTGAGAACAGATGAGGGAGTGCTAAGTGCAGCATATGCAGTATGTACGGTTGCAGCAGTGATGGAAGCATCCTACCTGAAAGGAGTGAGATCAGCCCAAGTAGCTGAACTTGTCGCTTTAACTAGAGCGTGCAAGATTGGGAAAAGTGTGAGAGTGACTGTGATAACTGACAGCCAGTATGGCTTCGAAGTTGTCCATGACTTTGGCCAACTATGGCTACAAAGAGGTTTCCTGACCTCAAGTGGAACTCCTATTAAGAATGCGGAAGTGGTTGGAAAATTGCTTGAGGCAATACAGCTGCCTAGACAATTGGCTGTGGTGAAATGTGCTGCTCATAGTCAGGGTGGTGATTACATCACTACCGGGAATAGATACGCCAACGACATGGCACAGTATTGCGCACGCAATCAGAATTCAGTCAGGAAAGGGAAAGGTTTTCTTGCTCCTCAATGTTTACTAACGTTGTGGGAACTTGGGATGAGATGAGACAATTGCAGGAAGAATCAGGAGATGAGGAAATGAAACAGTGGGTAAAAGCAGGATGTGCACCAGAGAAAAAGACCATGTGTGGGTCTATCGAGATGGAAGACCAGTTATGCCTGATAGCATGATGTCTACCATGGCACGGATGTATCATGGCCAGGGACACATAGGGAGAGATGCTATGATCAGGACCTTTAAGCAGACCTGGTACAGCCCCAAGTTTAGACTTGTAGCAGAAAGTCTATGTCAGAGATGTCTAATATGTCAGCAATACAATCCTGGGAGAAAGACAGTAGTGAGTCTAGGAACAATAGGCAGAGAAGGAGGGCCTTTTACCAGAATTCAGGTGGATTTCATTGAGATGCCTCCTTGTAACAGATTGAGGTATGCTCTGGTTATAGTTTGCCTATTCTCAAGGTGGGTGGAAGCTTTCCCAACAAGAAGAAATGATGAGATGACAGTGGCAAAGCTACTGTTGAGAGAATTCATTCCCAGGTTCGGGTTCCCAGTGACCCTTGAATCAGACAGAGGAGGACATTTCCATAATGAGATCGTAAAATTGATTAGTGAAGCATTAAATGTACAACAGAAACTGCATTGTGCCTACCAACCAGAGGCTTCTGGTACGGCTGAACAGATGAATGGTACGATCAAGAATGTAATTGGGAAAATGTGTTTAGCCACAAGATTGAAATGGCCTGATGTCTTGCCTCTAGTACTTATGACAATCAGAACAACAGGGTTAAGTCCACATGAAATAATCATGGGACGCGCAATGAGACACGTGTTTATACCAGTCAACAAGCTGATGACTATAATTGATGACATGGTGTTGGAGTACTGTAAAGGCCTGGCTGACGCAGTTCATTCTGTGTTTCATCAGGTTGGATCGGATGCCACCACTCTTGAAAAGAAGCCAGCCCATGATCTGAGCCCAGGGGATTGGGTAAGGATAAAAGTTCACAGAAGAAGAAACTGTTTGGTTCCAAGGTGGGGCAAACCAAGACAAGTCATTCTGACCACGACTACAGCTGTAAAGTGTGCTGGATTGAAAAACTGGATCCATGCAAGCCATACTTTGAGGATTCCCAATCCAGTGGACAGCACAGAAAAAGAATACTATGATGAATCAGAGTCAAGTACTGAATCAGATAACGAAGAGCCAAAAACACAAGAAAACTGTGAAAGGGGGGAGACAGAACCAAATCTAAAATTGCTCCCCAGAAGTATCTCTCTGAGAAGGAGATTGCAGATTTCTGATACCAGTTCAGATTCTGAAAACAAACAAGGGAGATAAGGTTCTAGAAAAGAACACAGAAAGAAAAAGGGAAACGATCATGAAGAAGCAGTGAAAGAAATTTGGGAAAAGGAAGTCCCAGATGAAAGACTGAGAGAGATTCCACCTGAAATAATAGATCTGAGTGAAGAAGGGACAGGTACAGAGAGAGAGGGACAGATTTCTGCGGAAGACCCCCGAGGAGGTGTAGGGAACTGCAACATCCAGCTAGGTGAAGGGACAAGTAGCCAGCAGGAAGATTGCGTGTCGAAGATCCGAGGAGGGACAGAAGTAGGGAAAACAAAACAAGTGGTGGAAAAGGAAATAGTTGAAAAGAAAAAGCAAGTTGAGACAAAGTCTGAAGAAAGTGAAAACGAAATACCCGAAGGTTGAGTTCTAAGGAAAAGAGCTTGGAGAGAAGACAAGAATAACAGAGAAGGTAAACTGAAAAGAGTTGCAAAATATGAAGTGTGGCCAAACAAAATAAAGAGATTAAGATATCGGCTGACACGAGTGAATTCACCAAGAGCAGAACAGGTGAATGAAGTGACTAGCCAAGAAAAATCAAAAGAAGAAGAAACGATTCAGAATAAAGAAGAAAAAAGAACGAGGAAACCTAACCAGAAGTATAAGTCACCAGAATGGACGTATGTGGCTCTGCCTGAACAAGGAGAAGAGGCAGATAGTCAAGAAAATCCAGAGGAGACTGTACTGAAAGTGGTTAAAGAAGAAGAAGAATCAGAAATCCTGAGAGTTCTCTTGACCGACATTGGAGAAGAAGAAGCGGAAGTTCAGGAAATTCTGTATCCGGATTATGAGAAAGAGGCAAAGGATGATAAATTGCCAAACTGAATAGAACAAAGAAGCTAATGATGTGGAAAACAATAAATTAAGTAAAAAGTAGAAACTGGTAGAACCAAGTAGGTGCTTAGAAGCCTTGGGTTAGAAACTAGTTGTGAAGTAAAATAGGCTAAGTCAAAAGACACAGTCCATTTTAGTAAAGATGGCTAACATAGATAGTAGTAAAAGTAGATGTACATTTATGAAAAGATGGTGTAAAACATGTTGCTGTTGTACAGGATTATTAATGCTTCTATGGAGCATACTTGCTCTTGTGATCTCTTTTAAAGTTACTGTAGATACATTAGAAGGACATAGTGAAAACAAAACTAATATAGTAAAAATTTCAAAGGTAGTTCCGAATGTGACAGATAGAAATCATTTACATAAAGATAGGTCTATAACAGATTTTTCTAACAATGTATTTTCAAAGTTGTTGTATGAATATGTAAAGACAATGGATGTAAGGGACTGCTACGTCTGCATGCAGTTACCTGCCTCTGTGGCAGAGGGAGTGACTTATCATCACCTTCCAGCCACTTACGGAATAACATGTAGTGTAATAGCTAGTTTATTTTATCAGACAGGGAAATTAGAGTATTATTTTTCAGATGTAGATAACATTTTTGCACAAGTACCGGCTAATAACAAACTTAACAAAGAAAAGCCTGCTAAAGTATTGGGTGAATTTTTCTTAGCAACTAATGAAATAACATTAGAATATATTTTTAGAAACAATTTGACTTGCAGTTTACAGAAAGAAGAAAAGACATTTCTAGGTATGGTTGAAGAAAGATGACATAAAATGCATAGAAAGGCGTCAGAAGGAAAGGTGGAGAAAACAGCTTGGGATATAGAAATGGAAAAACATCTGTTGAAAGGAGAGTCTACTCCAACAATAGCTTTATATTGGCCTCAGAAAGGGAAGTTTTGTATAAGAAGGAATCAAACTGCATACGATAATTATTTCTTAGGTAATAGCGAGTGCCATGATACATACCGAATCATGGGTGGATGGGGATTCAAAGGTGGAAGAGATCCAGTTTTCCCTGGATTATATTTTATCTGTGGGAACAGGGCATATTATCGTTTTCCAGACCATTGGTATGGCACATGTTACGTTGGCCTGGTATTTCCAAAAATCTTTCACATGGACAGAAGAGAAGATGGTGTACATAGCTTAACTAATCATTTAATACGTAGTAAGAGAGAATCTTGGACAGAAATTGTAGGTGACATATTTGGAGCATTGATACCAGCAGTGGGAATATCTCTGAATGCAAATAAAATTGGAAAATTATCAACAGTAGTGGGTCGCTTGTCTACAAGCACCGCTGGAGGATTCTTATTGGTCAATACTGAAATGGTTGCCATGCGTGCTATGGTGATGCAAAATCGACTTGCCCTTGATATACTATTGGCAAAAGAGGGTGGAGTCTGTGGAATGCTGAAAGTTCAACATTGTTGCACTTACATTCCAGACGAAAGTAAAGATCTGAAAGTTTACATTAAAAATATTACCGAATTGCATGATGAAATTGCACCACTGGAGATTGAAGGTGTTTGGGAACGGATTGGAAAGAAAATAGCTGCTATTAAGAATTTCTTAGTTAAAATAGGTAGTACATTTATAGGTAAAATATTATTTCCATTAACGTGTGTGGTTTCCATATTATTAATATTAAGATTAGGATGTATGTGTTGTAGAAATAAGAAAACAAAGAATAAAACAAAAAGAGAAAAACTAAAAAGAAAAGAAAAGGATCGAGATATAGATTTAGAAGAGATAACATTAGAAGAGTGGAAAGAGAGTATGTATAAAACGGCAAAAAGAGAAGAATCTGAAGAAACTGAATTATGAATAAGAGCAAAAACACATTTCAAAATTTTCTGTAAAAAGGGTAAAGAAATTTAGTGATGTGGTGGTGATAAAATCATCAAAGGGGGGATTGCTGGAGCGGGTTTATTTCGAAAAATTTGTATACCCTCTCCATTTTGCATGTTTATATTAATAAGAATAATTAACTAATAGTAATTGTACTAATTGGTTTGCTGTGGAAACTTACCAATCTTACTAATATATGAAATACACGTGGGAATTGCATTTGCATGGCATAATTAATACGTAAACTAAATTCCGTATGCATATTAATGATAGACAATTAGAATATTGCATGGTATATGTTGCTTTTGTGATGTATTTGTGATTTGTACTTTATAAAATGAATATAACCCGCAATGAGTGTTGCTTTCTGCTAGATAAATACACACACATATGGGTTTTAGCGAGGGAATAACATTTTATTAGTCATTTCTATGTATTAATTACGTTTTGTGTTTCTTTTGCTTAAGTTGGCCATTCGGGCCTGCCTGACATGACTGACGACACTCTACAAGTTTCTGGGTGAAGTGCGCATGCGTCACTACTAGTAACTGTGGCCTGGACCTGACCCCAGATGAACATGTACCGTCCAAGGACAGTCTGGGATGTCCGCCAAATATTTTAAACAAAGACTGTTATGTGAACCGGAACTGACAAAGGTTATAACCAAAAAGACACTATTGTGAGAAACCCAAGGGGATGATCCCTGATTGACCAATCAGCGAACTTGGATGCCCAAACTTTGTTATTTTTATCATTGATTTTACTATATATTATGGTAGAATAGAGAGGTTGGGTGCGCTTTTTGATTTTCCTGACGTTATGCTGACGGAGAGGACGGTGACACTGCAGGACAGCTGTTTCCCCGAATCTTTGACGGACTGACTGAATGCCTATTTCCCTGATACTCAGAACTCTTACATTTGAGTGACAGAACGACTAAATTTGACTTAGAGGACGACATTTAGCCAGAATAGGTAAATATGATGATCAACTGCTTAATCGATTAATGAATTTGCTTGCATTATTTAGATAAATTCTATTATATTAATTACAGAATTGTGTCGGGTTGTTTATTTCAAGAAAATGTATTGATGTAAAATATTTAAAGATTTAGAAACCACTCAAAACTACAACTAGTTGATCCATGGCCTATCCATGGGAGGAATACTAAAGGTGATGTTCAGGTCTTAATGAGAGAGAGAAGGTTAGGTGGATCTATCGCTCATTAGGGACAAACAAGTATTTCCTTTCATTACAGCGAATGGAACAATCACCTCCTTAAAAATACAGACTAATAGAGAATGAATGTTGGTGTTATGGGCCCCACCAGTGAAACAAGTTATTGAGTGTGTCTGTGAAGATCTATGGTTTGTGACGAAGGGAGGGATTTTGTATTCCGCGCTGTATCACCACCACTAGGGAGTGCTTACTGGAGGAGGCCTCCGAAGAACATGTAGAGTTGCTGGTGACCTCCATTGTGCTCCCCTTATCCTTCGGGCCACTGTACCCCTCGGTGTCAGTGATGTCACCACCAGAACCACTGTGGACACCTGCTTCCCTGCTCATGTTGGCATCTTCTCCTTCGCCTGCCTTGGATGATATAGAAATGGTATATGCAATAGTTTTGTTGAATCTTTGTAAACAGAACTGATCAAGGCCTTTGATCACAAAACAGTTTCCAAAATTTCACCTGCTTCGAGGCTCTCAAACTCTGCTTCAACATTAGCATAAGCTCAGGCATGTACACAACATTTTCAGGAAACGTTTGGTTGCAGTTATTTCATTCCCCATGATAGCTCCTATATCATGTATGATCTTGTCTCTTCGATCATTGTATCTCCAGGAACTGTTTCACACCTCTCAATGGTTGGCTTATGTAGTTCAGACTAGTTAACTCATGTCACCAAAAAGGATATCAACCAAAAATATCTGTATACTGTTCATTCTCAAAACTAAAACAAATGACTAAATGTGTGTCAACAAATACTGCAATGTTGTACCAATATTAGCATAAACTGAAAGCAGGTTACCTTTGTTTGACAATTTCACAATGATAACACTAAAGTATGTAAATTGTCAAATTGTCAAAAAGTATAAATGAATTTTGTACTGAAGTCCCTAGCATTGTATCAAATACTATGTAGATATGTAGGCTAATGAAGACAGTCATAAGCAAAGATTTAGGGGAATTGACAAATGACTTGTAGAGCATAAGTAAATACATAGCCATTGAAACATTTCTAAAACACTTCATTACAAAGCAAACACATTTTCACGTTTTACTCCTAAATACCTGTAGTTATTTGAAGTTGGTTGTTTCTTAGTGAAATTGTTTCACTAAATATGCTGGCTTTCCTTGTAGCGCTACATTTTTTAGAACATCACAGCAGGTTTTACATTATTTCTGGTGCAAAACACAATTTGGATATGTTTTGATTCCAAAAGGCAGCCATTAACACTGATGTCACTGGTAATTTTGGATCACATTCTCACTCTTGTTTGTGCAGAATACCAACTTATCAATGTGATGTTTGCCACATCCACTGTATCACAGCCTCCATTCCATTGACATCAGGGAGGCAGCTCTGGCCCTAAAATACTTTCTGCCTGATAGGGTGCAATTTATGACTTTGGATGACTTTGCTTCTAACTCCATATGCTGCACTATGGAGTTCGCCAGGGCTCTTCTATGAACACTATGCTGTTTAATATTTATGTCACTCATTTAATCACATCTATTAAACAGCTAGGTTTTTCTATCACGAGCTACATAAATGATACCAAGATAATCGTCTCAGTTTCTAGTAATTCCGAAGTCTCAACTAGCCGATTCTTTGGGTGCATGAAGGTGATCAGCAACTGGAGGTCCAATATCTGCCTGAAGCTCAATTCCAGGAACACCAAATTATTGTTGCTCTCTGTTCCCCCACTTGGTGGCCCCAAGAGTTAAGCTATCTTTGATGATAAACTGACCCTTGAGACAAATATCAGTGTATTGACCTCCTCCTTTTTTTTCATCTTAAAGATGCTGATGAACATCTCTCCTTTCATTCCCCAAGATCTACAAAAACTGGTGGTTACTTCTTTAATGCTCTCAAAGTTAGATTATTGCAATGCACTTTGTGTCAACCTGCAGCTGAAATGTCTAAATAGGCTGCAAGTATTGTAAAATGCTGCTGATCGATTGGTACAAAGAATTCCTAAATACCATTCTGGCTCACTCATTCTAGCCCAGCTTCACTGGTTGCTGATACGTAAGTGGATAATTTTTAAATCCCTCTGAATCGCCTCCAAAGTTCTTAATGGTATTGGCCCTGACTACCTAAAAAAAATGCATTTGGTATCATCTATCTAGAACCTTGCTTTTCTCATCAGCATGTAATGTCATGGTTCCCAAAATCAAAAAAGCTAACTAGGGTGGTAGATGTTCTATCTATTGTACAGCTAAGCAATGGAACTCCATGCCTCTCTCACTTAAGGACAGTAGAAGCCTTCATACTTTCAGAAAATGCCTGAAATCAATGATTTCTTTTGGGACCGGTCCTCTGCTTGGCACTGTTGTCTTTGTCATTTGTTTCCTCTACAGCAGGCAGCGCCTAGATGCCCTCGGGCAGTAGTTTCACTATATAAATAACTATTTAATTTCATGTCATAGTATCCTATTTCACATGTAACAGGGCTAACATTAAATCATCCACATAAGTTAAGGAGCATCATACCTGACACAATAAACACTATTGGCTTTTCCGGTACAACTGTCACTCATGACATCAAACAACATGATGTATATGTGGAGTTTAGATAGCCAAGTGTCTTCTCAGAACAGTCCATTGCTTGTGAACAGGAATCAGGTGGGATCCTGCCCAACAAATTAATAGACAAAGCACATCATCATACACATTATGCAAAGTGTACAGCTCTTCTTGTGTGTTAGACATGGGTCACCCTTAATGTTGATGGGAAAAATCCTGGATGTAACAAAAATGAGTCATGTAGCACATGGAACGTAGCCCCTTGTTGCTGCTGTTGGACCCTCAACTGCCCATTAAGCGCTGGATAGGCCACAGCAAGAATACAAGCCATTAGGGGGGTCAGGGTGTGGCGCGTGTGCCTCACACATTGGGAGAACTCCATATTGGTGGATGCATGGAAGAACTCCCTCTCCACCCAGGGAATGCCTTCCCAAGACAGAGTAACTCATGGCAGCGACTTGTCCTGCCTAGTGTTACTCCAGATTTACCAAGCAATGCATGGCCATACAAGGTGGCCTTGCGTTGCTTGGTAAATCTGACTTAGGGGTTGCATTGCCCTTGGACACCCTGAATGACGCAAGGCATTGCAATCCCTTGATAAATCAGGCCCTAGATTTATACTAAAAGAGCCATGGATGTCTCCACCTCCATAAAACCCTGACTTGGCAGCCCATCCAGCAATGGGTCACTGGCTCAAAGTGATGTTCACACAGCTCTATTTAAGACTGAGTGGCCATAACTAGATTTACTTGCCCAGGATCACATGCATGTCGGTCAGTCCCAGGCGAGGAAGTCACAACTTGACTCAGATGCACAAGTAGAAAAGCACCTATGTTTATGGCAATTGTTTTTGTTTTGTTTTCAATTCCCAAACTTCCACTTTGAGTGCTTGCTCCTTGAAAAAAACACCTTTGTTCGCCAGGTGAGGCAGCATGGTGCTCTTTAACATTCAGTGGAGCAACTTCACATGCATGTAGATCCCTGTCTGGCAGGATGGGACCCCAAAGTCCTGGCATCTGCTCAACCACCCAGAAAGCGGAGGGCATAGGCTCCACTGACCTGGCATGCCAACAGGATGCCCATTAGGGTCTAAACGAGCCTGTCAGTCTTTTATCAGCCATTATCTTTTTGTGTGCATTGCAACATATTATTTGCTCAATGCAACATTGACATTATCTTATTAAGTATGCATACGCACTCTGAGGCCTTCTAGATTGTAACACTGCTCTTTTTGCTCTGTGCATCATGGGAATTATCTTGCAAAATATGCATAGACACTCGGAGTACCCTCAAAACTGTAATACTGCATGTACATGAAGAGCTCCTCTCGCTCTCACTCATATTTCGCATTGACTTTTTGACCATGCCGATGAGGCCCTCTCTGCCAACCCCTGTATCACTTTATACCATCAACTGCCACCCATGAGATGGTGCACCATTGAGCCATGCCCACTAGGATGCTGTGTGGAACGCAGTCTGTGATTGCTGTGATGTTGAGCTATGCAGTCAGCTTTGTTTTCATTTCATGGATCTGCACTAAAGTGTTATGTTTCAAGCATCTATGGGTTACCTTAGGGATGCAAACCCCTATGCAAGGGTGTTTATGGAGTTCCTCAAAGCCAGAGAGTGTGCTGAGAATATTGACATAATAGGGATCAAGGACAAAGAAGGATTGAGCTTAAGGTGCCATTTCAGGCAAAGGTCTGGTATTTTAGGAAGAAAAGTCTCCTCCACAGTATTTTTTCTGCATTGTTACTCCTGGTGCCCGAAATGTGGAATGATCATTCTGAGTGCTGAGTCCCACACTGGGTTGCTTGTATTTTGGTCCAGGGAGGACCTCATTTGGCAGTTTTGGGCTGGACTGTTCCAATTGAAGCAGGGTCAAGGCCGCTGTGCAGATCGCTGGGTCCAAACTGAGGTGACAGGTTGTGCAAAATAGCTATGTACTTGGATGCAGCCTGAGTAATTACCAGTGGCTGAGATTAATTAGAGCTTTCCATCCATCACTTTTTAGTTAAGTCCCACACTGTGGCATGCCATGATCCTGGAAAGTAGAAGGAGCAGAAATCAGTTTGAAAATCAGTAAAAAGTTGTCTTTCCAGTTGACACTTGTCAACCTTGAAAGTTTAACTTGACTTATCACCAAGAAGCCAGTAGCTGTCTGTTCATATTTTGTGAGTATGTTCATGGTCTACTGTGAGTTACTTGTAAAGCCTAACATTTGCCAAAGCTTCATGGTGCTGAAGTGAAAGCTCAATAAAAGTAGAGTATTCCCAATCGGGAGGTGGGTTTTTGGCCTTCAACTGCCGCAAATAGGTTTTGGCAACTTTTGATGTTTGATCTTCCAATGTGAGGTTGATGCCCATATTACACTTTGAACCTGCAGATGTAGGGCAGGTCTCCATTTCAGAAGTATAAGAATTCAGATGGACATGGTCCGTATGAGGTGAGCAGTAACTGTTAGATGGATTACGTTTAAGAAAGTTCTGGTACATCTAGTGCAGAGCAGGCAGTCTTTTAGACATGATGATATATCAGATTGATGACGAGTTTTGTTAATAAATCTATATTTAAATACTTTTTAAATGTATTTATTTTTAAAATTCTATAACCATGTATTGAAATTAGAAAATATGAGAGAGCAGAGGATAATTTCCAATATAAAACTACACTACCTGTGCGTCTAGTACATCTGGTAATCAAACTTCTCAATTCCTTGTCTAACCAATTTACCTAAAATGCTACATATAGAGAGGATATTTCTTCATAACACGTTGAAACAGATAACAAATGGAGTATATTCACAAGAACGTGTGATAACTACCGCAAGCTTAACACAACTCTCAACATCGCAGCCTATCACGGGAAAATTAGGCCATGCCAACCAAGTATTCACAACGAGGCGGTAGCATGCGATAGTCACCAGATAAGGCATCAAATGGCGGCTCAAAAATCAATGCCACGCCGCAAAAATGCGAAACGCAAACCCAAAACATCATGCGATGAGGCCAATCGCAGTACAAAAAGTCGCGAAAACCAGCCACAGACCTGCAAATCCCACGCGTCTGGCGGGATTATGAACCATAAAAACCACTGAAACAACACACCAGAAACAAGCAAAGCATGTAGCAACATGGATGCACCCTGACCCAGCGCAGAGACCAATGCGAACTCCACAACCCCCACAGACCGCCAGCAAGGAACAACCGGGACGGCCGAGGCGAAGAGGGAGAGGAAGATGGGGTGCAGTCCGCAGCAAAACCAGATCAGCGTCACGGAGGTGACAGATCACTACCATCAACTGACCCACAAGTAGACCACCTTGAATGCAGTCAGAGTGCTGAGGAGGCCAATAGAGGAGGCCAAGTGGCGCTGGCATGATGTGACAACCTAAACCCGGCACAAACCTGCTGCAAACAGGAAGGCTGCAACGGCAACAGGAGGTGGCAGTCCTGCGCCACAGGAGGAGCTGGAGGAAACCGAGGCCACAGTTATCAGTGTGGAGACATTGCAAGGAGTAGGGAGAATGGACACAGCTCAAGAGGACCTGACACAACATCAACAGGGTGAGTAACGACCAGGGACTGGGGGAGGAGGGAGATGGGCACCATGGCACACATGCACAATGAGATGTAGCACACTGTACACCCACAATTACCCTGGCTCATGTCCCTCACCCCCTTGGCACACTGCAGCACACACACATAGCAAGAACAGCACACCCACATTGAAGACAACGTGGTACACTGCCCAAAGCTGACACTGCAGAACAGAGGATACAACTGGCTCGCACATGCACATAAACATGCTTACAACATCTGACAGAGCAGTAAAGTGTGAAATGGAAATGTACGTGTATGAGCTCACATCCGTCATGTAGTCCAAATGTACACTGTCCCGCAGTAGTATTCAGCACCTCCCAAACAGTCACAATGTACATTGTCATACAGTCTGCATGTAACCCAGAAAAATGCGGCAACATACATGTCAACACAATGTCAACACGTGTCTCCCCTTCACATTGCAGAGGGGCACACAACACCTCCAGCAGAGCACAGAAGACAACACATCTGTGATGCCGGAGAGCACCACCACACCTTCAACACCGAAACCCTACAACAGCCCATGGACATCCCACACAACCCACCACCAGGACCTGGGCAGCCAAGCTACTTAGAGGAGAGCACAGAGCCTGCAACAGACCACACAGCTGGAAGCACCCGGAAGCACAGCTGGCTCACGACACTTCACCCACCCACACATGGCACCCCAATGCCATGTGTCAGCACGCCAAAAGGAGGTGGCCTGAACAGGTGTGGGTGGGGTCTAAACCCATGGAAGGCAAACTAGATCACAAACGTTGGTATCTATTACCCTTCAGGGACCACTTACACCCCACAAAAGAGACCCACACTGGCATAGAGACACTTGCAGAAGCACATTCTCAGTACACAACCACGCTCAGGGGCTGCACATATCAGTCACACACCCACTTTGGCCCTGCGTACGACGGCCCAGGCCACTCCCCTTATAAACTGAGTGGGTGACGACAAAGCTACATGTCCAAGCTCAAACCCGATGCCTGCGGTGACATGCCTGCATCCACTGTACACAGCACAATGTAATGTCGTAGGGCCCTGGACCCTCATGCATACAACAAGACCACAGGGACACATGCAGATATTATGTTGAACTGGATCCGGGTACGTCGTGCGCCCGGCCCCTTTTTTGGTAGGGCCACATGTACAGTGACACCTGTGCTGGATGTGTGTGGGGTGGGTGCATGCCAGCCCTCAGGGAGTTGTTGGTGCTGGCAACAAATACAACAGTTAACACAATGAATACGTAAACAGACAACACCAGCATTACAGGGAAAACTGCGGAGCATCATGGAGGTAGCCTGAGCAAGTCCAGAGGGTTCAGAATGACCAAACAGAAGTGTCCGTGAATTGCAGTGCACTGAGGCTGGGGCACTACAGCTGAGTGCACCCATGTGGAGAAAAAGTCTCAGATTGTGTCCCTTCAAGATATTCCTGATGCAGATGCAGTGGGGTGTGTTACACCTGCATCATTTACCTCATCAACATCCCAGGTCTCCCACACTGCTTGCGGTGACATTGCTGCGCAACCTCTCCACAACTCAAAACGCAATCGGTAACGGACGATGGCTTGTGGTGCACTGAGTCAGTGGCACCTGGAGTGTCAAGCAGGGTATCAGTCTGATGATGGCATCCATGATAGCTGTGAGCAACTCCGTAAGTCTGACAGGACCACCGTTTCGAATCTGGGAGATGGCAGTTGGAGGTGGTCCTGGCGGTGGTGGCGTGTGCCTCCTGCGGTGATGTGACATACGGGCCGGTCAGGACTCGATTTGATGTGTGAGCCCTGGTGGACTGCAGTTAAGGCCGGAGGCAGAGTACAGCGCTGGGCCACAGACACATGGCATTGATGGCCCTAAGGCCATCGCCTTGGAGCCCATCCAATATCTCAGAAGAAGGGGACCCGACATGACCAGCAGAGAGTTAGTGGCCCAGGCACAGGCACCCAGCCACGGGACGGTGACTTGCACTGCAGTCAGATGGGCCATGCGACCTGAGCGGGTCCTCATCAATGTCCGAGGTGTATGTTGCAGAGGGTTGCGGGGGACAGTGGAAGGTGACCTCCAGGGCATGATGCAGAGGGTGGAAACTGTCCGGAAGCAGCAAATGGAGGGGTGGAATGCCACGGCCTCGTTTTTGCCACAAAGTCAGTACCACCGTCATGATGTCGACGACAACCCCAAGTCCATGGACTCAGTTGCCACCAAAGTCCAATCAGAGGGTGTCCATGGGTCTCGGGGAATGGACATAGTGGCACCGGGGCTGATAGGGAATGCAGTCTGCGATGAGGCCTGTACAATGACATTAAGTCAGCCATAAATAAACCAAAGCTGAATTTGAAAGTGTGTGTGACCTATTCAATCACAGTGTAGGCTGGAGGCAGTGGTCAGCAAGGGCCCACAGCCAGATGTCGTTGGGATACTATGCACATGGTTGCTGCCACCTGACCAAAGGGAGTACAGTGAAGTAGAATCTTCCTTTTTGTGAGCACATGGACAATGTATGATCAAGACTCAGTTCCAAATGTGTAACCCATTTGTCCATAGTGTGGGCCGAAGGCAGAAGTCAGCAGGGGACCACACCCACCTGTCGTTGGCTCGCGATGCAGAGAGTTAGTGACACCAGAGCAGTTGTCGGTAGTGTTCGATCACCTACGTAATGATGATCCTATTCCCTCCGGACTGCAATGCGCCATCCTCTTACTCCTCTCCTTGCATGCAATGATATGTATTCTGCCTTTGAATAATGTTCACTGCCATGGTGTAATCAAGACTCAGTTCCAACTGTGCGACCTACTTGACCATGGTGTAGGCCGGAGGCGGCAGTAGACTAGTACGTCAACGAGAAAGGACTTAGGCGGGCCTGTGTCGTGGAGGCCGTGATGGTCTGAGGAGGCTGCCAAGGTCGCGGGCCCGGTGCTTGGAGCTTGCGCAGGCATGTGTTGGGCCCTCCTTGACACACGCAGATGGCGGAAGGTGATCAGTGTGGCCTGGCTGCACAGGGGCGAGCCTGCCGCGTTCGGGGTCCAGCAGGCCGGGGGACGGCAGGCGCACAGTATCGCAGGCAACTCAGCTCACGAGGATGGCGTCGGCCTCGTGGCATGGTGAGAGGCGCCACCCTAGCAGAAATGTTGGGCTTTCAGGAAGAGTACCATGTCCAGTCCTACGTGCTTTTTATTCACACCCCTACGCTAGCCTGGCATAGGCCCGGCCATCCCACTCTCAGTTTAGGAGTCCTAAAGTTAGGAGTCCTAACTTTACTACTCCTAAACTGAGAAAAATCCTAACTTTAAGACTTTTGGTATTCACAGAAGGCATTTAGGAGTCCTGTGAATACCGAAATGAGTAAGTGCCTTCTGTGAATACCAAAATGAGTAAGTTCCTTCTGTGAATACCAAAATGGTAGTAAGTTTAGGATTTTGTCTTAAGTTAGTTCTGTGAATCGGGCCCTATGAAACTGATCGGCATTTATAACTGGGTAAAAGGTCAGTGCTAGAATCTTTATGCAGAGCAAGGTAGGACAAATGTAGGTAAAAGGATGTGTAGCTACCTAGGCCTAGATTGGGGTACACTGGGGTACATAACCCAACCTGTAAGTATCATCCACCCAAATCCAAAAGATACCTGCCGCTTACAACACCCTAACTCCAGAGAGTACACCACTCAACTCCTACTCAAGAATTGATTATATCCTCATTTCTGGCTCTTGTAAACATCTGATTGACGAAACAAATATTTCTCTGAGATTACTCTCTGATCGTTCCTGCATTAACACACTCCTAGCGGGTACCAACACAAAATCCCCTTCCAAAATGTGGCGTTTTTAACAATATTATCCAACCCAGACAATAAGAAAAGAATTGAAGAAGCTATATTGAATTACCTTACTGGGTATCACCTACGAAACACAAATATAAAAAACACTTTGGGACGCTCTCAAAGCATCCCTAAGTGGAACTCTCATAGAGATCAAACCAAAAATCAACAAAACAAGTTATGTCAAACTAGCAAAACTAGGAATTTAGATAAAAACTCCCTTCCTTTCTCTCATCACACAGAAAAAATATGACCATGAAAAAATTCTAAGCCAAATAGCCGGTGTATGGATAAAAAAATAAAGACCTTAAGCTATGCAAAGCCAACAAGGCAGGCAAAATGCTTGCCTCCAACCATAAACATAAACAAAATCAAAAGAGAATTACATTATTCAAGGTCAACAAGAATATATCTCATAATAACCCCCAGAAAATCCTATAAACACCTTTAAACAATTTTATGAAACACTATACGCGGAAAAACAGGCCATCAGCTCAGACCAAAGCAAAAACAATTTAAACAAAATACAGATTCCTCGTTTGTCAGAGGAAGACTCAGGGGCAGATTAATGTTGGACTTGCGCCACTTTTACTCTGCCGTTGCGTCACTTTTTGACGCAGCGGTGGCGTAAACCCTGCGCCATGTTGCGCCCTATTTACATCGTGACGCATCTATGGAGATGCGTCACGGTGTAAAGCCCTGCGCCACATGAAACCTGCGTCAGGTTTCATGTGGGCGTTTCTACGCAGGGGGGGGCGTTCTGTTGCAGGAACACCCCTTAAAAGTGAATCTACAAGATTTCACTGAGTCCCTTTTCCAACGCTGATGCGTCAAAACCCTGCGCCTGCTTGAAGCAGGCGTAAGGCTTGATGCACCACGTTACAGATAGGGCAAGTCGGAAGAGTGCTGGAGTTGCGTGTCGCATGCAACACTACTCCAGCACTGCGCCAACTTTACGCCCCAGATGCGACACGCATCTGTTTATTCCTGCGCCATGATGCGCCGCATTGCAAATGCGGCGCATCATGGGTGGCGCAAGGGTAAACTTGCGTGTCGCATCTTTCCTGGCGCATCCCTGCTGATTTGCAGAGATGCGCCAGGCAACATAAATCTGCCCCAAAGCGTCTCTAGGTAAACCTATCGCACTGACCGAAATCCCAAATGCAATTGGCATGCTGAAAGAGAACAAATCACCCGGGCCGTACGGCTTAACTGCTAAATTTTATAAAACATTTGCTCAATCACTCCAACCAATCATGTTATCACTGTTCAATCACTCGCAAATTCAGGAGCTATTTTAGGTACCATGGCAGAAGCCTACATTGTAGTAATTCCAAAAGATGGGGAAGATTTAACAATCCCTAAAAACTGCATTCCCATCTGTTTGATAAATCTAGACAACAAAATGTACGCAAAGATATTAGCCACACATTTTAACAACTTCCTTTTTCAACTAATACGTAACACCCAAGTCGGCTTCCTAAAAAATCATATATCAAATGACATTACCCTCCTTTTGTGCCATGTCCTCAACAAAGTGAAAACAAATATCTCTGTCGCGATTAAATTAGATGCTGAGAAAGTATTTGACATAGTAATATGGATCATCTATAAAATCCTTCAACTGAGGCAACACATTTATAAAGATGACTATGGCCCTGTACAGGAACCCAGGCACCCATATCTGCATTCAAGGGTCCCTTTCCCATCAACTTAATTACAAATGGGTATGAGACACGGTTTCCCACTCTCCCCATCCCTCTTCTAATTGGTACTGGAACTGCTCATCCTGGACATTATGAGTAAATGTAAATTTAAATGTAAATGTAAATCACAACATATCCTGAATTGACTTTTACAGTAAATGAGTCAAACTTTCTGTATATGCAGATGATATTTTAATAGTCACAGGGGACCCAGACCCCACTATCCAGGCCCTCATTGGAACCATAGAACAGTACTTGGTAGTTTCGAGTTACAAATTGAACAGAGACAAATCCAAGGTTAAATTCCTTAACTCACATGGCACGAAAGACATATTAGGAAACTCAGGTGTCACTTGGCAAACCCACTACATCAAATACCTTGGGATGGAATTTGGTTCAGATCTAATAGACACCATTAAACATAACGAAAAACAAAACAAAATACCTATTAGGCATCTGATTACCAAATACCTCTTCTGATGGGGCAGAATACAGAGTGTAAAAATGTTGATCACAGCAATAATTAACTACCTCTTTGGTATGCTCCAATTACTTCTCTCAGATGACTTCCACCTAAAACTAAAAAAACTGACATCACGGTTCATATGGCAGGATAAAGAAGCAAGAATAGCGTTGAAAAAGCTTTGGCTGCACACTACACTAGGGGGCGTTAATTTGGCTAGCTTTAGGGACTATCAAACTGCCTTTCTAGTCAAACAAGGTACATACTGGTTCCAAACTCCAGACAATTATACTCCTGTTTGGTTTGAAATAGAAAGAGTGATCATAACCAATTTTGATCCACTAATTCTACTCACAACCAATCGGAATCAACTTAACAACTCTAAATATGTACTTTAAAACACCAGGGATGCCTTATTAACTATTGGTAAGAAACTACCCTCACGGATAAAACTCTGTGCCCTTGCCTCTCTATGGCATAATCTGAATATTACATACGAAGGCCAAGCACTCTTCTTGGCCCCATGGTTTAACAAAGGTATCCTTTTCCCTCAACTATTAGGATCTAAATTCTCTACCCCTGACCTTTTTGAACTTACACAATACCATCCGTATCACTCAGTGTTTTATAATTTTCTCAAGCATAAAGTGGCCATTTCCAAATCTAAACACCACTACAGAGACCCATCCCTACCAACACTTGTCTCTAATAATCTTAATAAGTTGTGCCAACATGTATCTAAAATATATCAAATGCTGCGCCCCAGGACATTGAAAATAAACGAGAACATAAAAAATGACTTGCGAGCTCACTCCTCCAATCCCTTATCAGAATCCAATTGGAACGCCATATGGAAATCCGTCACCATTTAAAAGATCTCACCGGTAATCTCACAAATCACATTCTGGCTAATACACAAAGCCTAGTGGACTCCATCCCGCCTCCACTCCCTAAACATTTTGGAAAACCCTATCTGTTGGTAATGCAATGTGGAAAAAGGTGACCTGGCCCACCTAATCCTTCACTGACTCCTTTCTGGGACAGGGATTTCTCCTTTATCTCAAACATATTTAACTTCCAACCTAAGAAAGAACGCTCATTTCTCGTTAAAGGATTCCTTGACCCAAACATAAGACACCCTACAGATTGTTTCCTGCTTGATCTCTTACTAACATCAGCTAATAAAATCATTACCTCTAACTGGAAGGACACACATAAGGCTTCCTTTCAGGCCTGGATTAACTGGATATCACACAGCAGAGAGGCTGACAACATTGCATTACAATACTCCCCCAAATAAACACAATTCAGACCCATTTGGGAAGCCCTGGACAGCTACATTGCTACCAACAAACCGTTGCGCACAAATTGTCACAACCTGTAGAGGGAGAAAGTAACTCTGAATATCTCAACTGTCCTCCTCAACCTACCCTCCTCCCGTGTTCTTACTGTTGTACCCTATCTCAATCATATGCCCAAGCTATTCACTCATACACTTGTTTACTGCAGTATGTGGATAACAGAGAAAATTATTGAATCAAATTATCCTATCTCATGTGACATTATGATTAAAAAATGAATGTGTATGCATTTGTCCCCGTCATTACTTTATCCCTTGTTTACAGCATTTTGCTTTTTGAAAATGTAATAAAGATTATTTTGAAATAAAAAAAAGAAAATATTTAAATACATTTTAATTATGTCAGTATTAATTTACATTTTTTTCACAATTAAATAATACCTAATTATTTATACCATGAAAATAAATATTATTTTAAATACTGTAACTGCTGAACTAAACTACGTTTACCATATATTTTCTCAATAACATAGTAAGTATTACACCTTAAAAACCTCTCTTCACTAAAAACTATACCTAGTTATATTAAACAAATTCAATATTCTAACTCCAGATCCAAACCCACTGGGGAAAGTTTTTAATTTTCTACACTGCTGATTTACTAACTCCAACTCAAAACCCATTGGGAAAGTGGTTAATTTATATGGACTGTAGATGTACGATTCTAGCTCCAATCCCACAACCATTCAGGAAAGTGTTTAATTTTGGGGAGTGCAATTTTGCTATTCAAACTCCAACCAAACACCCATTGGGACAGTGTTTAATTTTGGACTTCACAAGCTCATTTCAAACCTACACCCATTGGGGAAATTCTTTATTTTTAAGGAATGCAGATTTACTATTCTAACTCCAATCCTACTGTCATAGGGGTACTTTTATTTTTTCTAATTTCAGATGTACTATTCCAACTCCAAACCCAACAATTGTCAAGGAAAGTTTTTAATTCGGTGAAATTCTGATTTACTATTCTAGCTCCAACCTGCACACATTGGTGACAATGCAGTTTTACTATTCTAACTCCAAACCGTCACACTTTTGGGACAGTGTTTACTTTTGGTGAGCTTACAATTACTATTGTGAATCAAACACCCATTGGAAAAATGGTATAATTTATATAGTTTTAAATTAACTAATCTAAATGTCAAACCCATAATAATTACTTGGTTAATTTTCTTGTGGTCATTGTTAAAATAGTTTTAAATATTGAACAATAAATATTATTCCATTTATATACACATTGAAAGTATTGTTTAAATAAATAAAACATGATAATTTCATTAATATATTCATTTTAACATAGAAGTACAATTTAATGTAATATTTACATAGAATAATATAATAGTTTTAATGTATAACATTAAACATTTCATGTAATGTAATGTGAAAATCTTCAATCTCTATTTCCATAAAAATGTAACACTCCTTAATTTATATTAATTTTTAAATCACATTATTTAAAAATTAAATATACTAACTTGAGTTTAAAATCACTAAACAAGAATTATTGTAAAAAACTGCAAACGCATCTCCTCCTTTAAATCCAAGAATGAATTTATATACAGGCTAAAAAAATGTTAAAAAATTACTTTTACTAGCATAGTAATACACATTTTATTATTGGAAATATCCTACCACAAAACCATTAGGAAACAAAACAACCCACTTAAACTATAATTTTCATAAATACATTGACTGATTTAAAATATTTAATGAAATAGCAAATTAAAAAACAATAAATACACGTCTGAATAATATTTTATTTTTAACATGTTCCACCCTATTCCCCTACAATCCAAAATATATCACATATAATCAATCAATTGAATCAAATCATCATTAAAAAATTATTATGAACATAAACATAATAATAGTGTTTTGGAATACAAACAATAATATTACAACAACCACTTTCAAACATAAGAAAATAAAAATAAGACACATTGCAAAAAAAATTTGAATCCAATCAGGTGAACTAGAGATATGAATTGTTAATGTGTTAGGGCAAAACGTGATAAGGAAAAGTCAGAAGTCACTGTTCATGGTTGACCAAGACATAGGCATCATTCAATGCTGACTGCAATAGAGTGAATGTAGCATCCTCCAAGTGAGTCTTCCTGGTCAAAGTTTTTAACCTCATTACTTAGGGCCTGATTATGAGCTTGGCGGATGGGTTACTCCATCATAACTGTGACGTAAATCCCATCCACTGAAATATAAATCCCATTATATCCAACGGGATTTACAAAATAGCCGGGGGAATATCAGTCACCATTGTGACAGAGTAAGCCATCTGCCAAGATCATAATCAGGCCCTTAGTCTTTTTTGGAGAAGTCAAAAACCTCAAATGGGACAAGTCTGGAAGCTGTAGCTGGGCAGGTCTCACAAACCCAGATACCCTAGCCATGAAGGTCCGTTGAAGCCTTTTTTCAGGCAACAAAAATCCCCATGCAAGGCAAATCTGATTTACTTGCCCATTGATGTTGTGGCTTGGGCAGATAACCTTGTGTAGTTAGTCTTGGTCCTCTAGAGGTCAACATCTTTTTACATCCCAAATTTCTCTTACTTATGGGGCAGTTTGTTTTATTTACATTTATAGCTCCCAATCCCTCAGGGGCATTGCCCAGGTGGCAGTATTCACTGCAGCAGAGGCCATCAGCAGGATCCTGTCATAGACCAGTTGCAGGTGATAAGCAGGTCACTCTAGGAAAATGCCACTTGCAGCTTCTAGTGTGCTTGTTGGCACAGAGGCCGTCACAGATCTGACCCTTGGAATCCATGTCTTAGCCCTGGGATCAACAAGCTCTTAAGGACTCCACATACGTCATAGCCATTAGGTCGACTCCTCTTCTATTCATCTATATTTTAGATGTATTCTGAGGAGCCGGTGTGAGGTGACATTTTTGTACAATTCACTAACGAGAGAGTGAGGCTGACTCCTGGGCACTCCCTAACCAATGGGTAAAATGTCCCAAGGGCAAACCTTACTCTTGTTGCAGCACATCTTGTTTGCCTTCCTGAAAGTTATACCACAGTGCCATTCTTGGGCAATATCAATATGGCTAAACCTTTCTTCCCCTGGATGAGGCTAGTGCCCCACCCCAGGAGAGTGTCTAGAGAAATGAGAAGAGCCCACCTTGTCAACAATACCACACAGCTCCCAGTCCCACTGGAATCGATTCAGGTAGAGGACAGTTGGCCCTGGTATCAAAGGACACCTCTATCTCGAGTCTTACTTTACAGTTAAACACGACTGGGCTATCTTCAGCCTCATCCCTTTCAAGTTAATGAAGTTGCAAACCCTCCCTAACTACTTTTCCTGTGAGAGGATAAGTCAAATACCTTACATCCAGATCTTTCTTCCAAACAGCCCAAGCCATTGTTTCTGCTCTGGGATTTGGGGAATTTATTAACTGCCTTTTACACAAGAACACATGACAAAATGCATTTAAATAACACACAAAAGCAAATAAATAAATTTACCACCGTAAAAGATTTTTTATAAAGAGAGCAAAATTTAATATAATTAAAAAAGTAGTAAGGACCATACACAATTCCGCAGTTTTCATCATAAAATATCTATCCATGGACCTGGATGGTATATTTTACAGGAGCAGGGAAGGGCAAGTAAAATTACCCACCTGCACGGATAAAGTCATTAAGTCACATCTTTTCCTCATAAATAGTCCAGTCAATTATGTTGCTTGCCTGGACAGTTCACTTAAGAGGAAAAAGATTTGTTCATCCTCCTCAGCTAACAGTTCTTTTGGGCAGCAACGTGCTAATAATACTCTGTCTCGTAGTACTATAAATGGGGCAGTTCAGTAAGATGTGTCTCAAATCATCTATGGTACCACAGGACCATTTAGTGGAGATTGCAGCGTTTCTCCCCACAGGGTTTTGTTTAGCAGTAAGCAAGTAAGCGACCTCTTTTTGCCTGAGCAAACAGTCTTCTTTATCTCTTGTTTTCCAGTAGGATTAATTACTGTTGTGCACATGGTGAAGAGTCAACCATCCACCTGTGTTGAACATGTGATAGACTATCATGTGCACCCATTCTCCACTCTTTTTCCAGGCATGTGCATTGTTTGGTCATCATGATGTTTATTTGCCTCTTCAAAATCATTTGTAGATTACTAGGGATGTGGGATAATGCTAAGTTGAATATCTTACTTTTGAGATGGAGGGTCCTCCAATTTTGAAAATGGGACTGGGTAGGCAGAGAGGGGTTGTAGGGGGTTGGGGCTGGGGTGGCAGACAAAAAATGAGCAGTACAAGAACAAACTTTGTACAATATGTTCTAGGGACAAATTATAGGGAATTGTGGGAAACGTTGCACTAAAGGTTAGTTCAGATTTAGAAAAAGAAGAATAAATTAGATGACACAAAATATAAAAATATTTGCATGTAATGTGAATGGACTACTGAACCCATGTAAGAGCAGTGCTCTTCTTAAATGGTAAGGATCTTTCTCCCCAGAAGCAATTTTCCTGCTGGAACCTCATCTCAGGACCAACACTCCCAAGACACATCTGCCAAAACAATACGCACTCGCATATTTTTCCTCTGCGAATGTAGAAGCTTGTTGGGTGGGGATTTTATTAGCAAATACGATTGACTGGCAGATCAAGGATGTGGTACGGACACGATGGGGAGATGGTTAGTGATTAAGGTTAAGGTTGACGAGACAGTGTTAAGTTTTGTGCATTACTACGGCCCCATTATAGATGAGACCAAAGCATTGGAGCAAATGTATGATATAGCTTTGAATTTGGAAGGTGTTTTAATCATTGGGGGTGATTTTAACTATATTACAAATTTGACACTGGATACTTCCAAAAAGGGAAAAAAGGGAAAGCAACAATTAAAGGCAAAAACTGCAAAGTTAATAACTACTATAAAAACAGATTTTGCGCCAGTGGATCCCTGGAGGGTGGGACATCCTGGTTTCTCCCAGTTTATCTGCTATTCTTCTAGATATAGGACTGCATCACGCTTGGATACTTTCTTGGTAGATAAGAGGTTGGCTAATGGTAAGACGGATATATTAGCTAATTCTTTCTAAGACCATTCTATAGTCTCCTTTACTCTAACTCCAGGGATCATTCCAAAAATGAAAACCAGGTGACAGTTCTATAAATCTTTGCTAGAGGATTTGAGTTGGCAAAGGGAGACGAGAATGTTTGTTCAGGAATTTTTTCAAATTAACGAAAACACTTCTCCAAGCCTTATGGTTTGGGAGTCATTTAAAGCTGCCTTTAGGGGACACGTCATTTCCTACAAAGCTAGGATAAGTAAACAGCGCTTGCACAAAGTTGGGGGACTGCAGGGCATTGTGGATAAAGCTAGACAAGAAGCAAGTTTAAATTCAACAGGAGAGCATATTTTTAAGGTACTGCAGCAGGAATTACTAAAGGCCAAGGAAGATCTGAAATAATTATTTGAGATTACAGGTAGTAAAGTATATAATCAAAATCTTTATGAAGAGAATCAGCATATTGGTAAATTTTTGGCATGGACTACGAAAACCCAGAAAAGTGGGCAAATAATAAATCAACTTAAAGACCCAATCACAGGTCAATCAGAAGAGGATAACCATGAGATTGCGGATAATTTTCTTACTCATTTAAAAAAATCTATATGGAAACTCAGATAAAAGAAGAACAAAAATTGATGTCATATTTTGAATCTGTTCAATCGCCCCAACTTTCTGGGGAGTATACTACTATACTTAACAGCCGTATAAAATCATCAGAAATCGCTAGGGTGCTAAAAGGTATGGCTAAGGTCAGTGCAAGTGATTGGATCTTTACAAAATATTTATAAGAATGTATATTTATATTTATTTATTTAAATTTTATTTATTTATTTATATTTTTAAAACTATTTACATAGTCTTTCAGGATGAATTACTTCCATTTTTAACTAGCCTTTTTAATCAAATAAAAGGGGGGCTAGGTATTCCTATAAGATTCAAGGATTCAGTTTTGATAATTATTCTTAAAAAGGATAAAAACCCATGAGATCCTAACTGATACTGCCCTATTAGTCTGCTAAACATTGACTACAAAATATTTATGAAAGTTTGGGCAATGAGAATTGCTCCATGCGCCCAACAGCTGGTCCACATTGATCAAAATGGTTTCCTTCCGGAGAGGCTCATGGCTATTAACACATATTGTTTAATCCAAGCCATTGATTACTTTTTGGCTAATCAGATTAAGGCTGCAATACTTCTGAATGATGCCGAAATGACTTTTAACCTGGTAGACTGGCATGCCCTATTTTTATTCTGTAAAAGTTCAGATTTCACATCAGGTGCTTGCTTTGCTAAAAGAAATATATATAATCAGGCATAGGCTAAAATTAATATTAATGGGGAGGAAGCTGGGATGGTTAACATCTATACAGGGTATTCAACAGGGTTGCTCGTTATCTCCCCTTTTGTTTTATCTTTTTATTGAACCTTTAGTGGAAAAAAGTCATACTAATGCGCTTATTATACCTCCAATCAATGGGATGGCTAAAATGTATTTTTTAAATTTGTTTATAAATCCATAACTCCAGTTCTAAGTATTGGATTTTTGTTCCTTTGGGATTGTTTTTCTCATAAAAATATAATCTATTTTTCTAAACCTGTGTGAGTATTATTGTGGTGCTTTTATTGTTTTACTGTGTGTGTTGCACAAATACTTTACACATGGCCTCTTTAAATGAGCCTGACTGCTCTGTGCCAAGCTACCAGAGGGCAAGCAGAGGTTATTTATTAGTGTGTCTCTAGCTTACCCTGACTAGAGTGATGCTTCCTACTTGCATAGGATGCATGGTCTGACAACCAGAAACCCCAGTTTAAACACTTAGGGTCCGATTCACAGAACTAACTTAAGACAAAATCCTAAACTTACTACTTTTGGTATTCACAGAAGTTAGGATTTTGTCTTAAGTTTGTCTTAAGTTTGTCTTAAGTCTGTCTTAAGTCTGTCTTAAGTCTGTCTTAAGTCTGTCTTAAGTTTGTCTTAAGTTTGTCTTAAGTTTGTCTTAAGTCTGTCTTAAGTTTGTCTTAAGTCAAACTTAGGACAAAATCCTAACTTCTGTGAATACCATAAGTAGTAAGTTTAGGATTTTGTCTTAAGTTAGTTCTGTGAATCGGGCCCCATGTTTTAGGGAGTGAACGCTAGCACTTTAGCACTTTAGCACTGGTGAGCTGTGGAAAGTGCACAGAGTCCTAAGGCCAACAAAAAAGAATATCAGCAAAATGGAGGAAGAGAGGCAAAACGTTTGGGGGAAGACCACCCTAAGGTTTACTGCTCTAACAAGGTTATTTACGATCATTAAGTAAGACATAATGGTTGTGCTATCACCTTTCTCTGTGTTACATTTTTCTTTGGCATCTGAGTTTGTAAAACAAAATAATATATAGGATGACCGTTATTCATGACTCTGTCCCCTTTCTTCGGCCACCTCATAACCCCATTTGTTGAGTTCTCGAGTGAATGTTTTCCAATGTCAGCACTGTTTGTAGAAACATTTGTCCACAGTGCACAACTTTCGCAAAATATGTACGGTTCTTCATGGACGAGCCAAATAATTGTATTAAAATGCAGGATCCTACGGGCCTCATTTACGAGCAGCGGCGCATCGCTGTGTGAAAGCAGCGATGCGCCACTTCTCAGTGCTCCCTCCTTGCGACACAACTGATGCGTCATATTTACAGTATAACGCATCATGTCGCAAGGAAGGAAAGATACGTCAGTAAAACTGGCATATCTGTCAGTGCAAAAAGTGGCGCATTACTGGAGTTGTGTTGGAAGCCTGACGCAACTCCAGCAATGTTCCTTTCACATGGGGCAAACCCCATGTGAAAGGGCCTGCGTCACCCTTACGCCTGCCATGAGGCAGGAGTAAGGTTTTGACGCATTGGTGTCCTAGAAGTGGCACAGCGAAATCTCATAGATTTTGCTGCGCCACTCCTACGACCCTTTCTTGTGGGGTATGCCCACCCTGCATACATTATAACTGGCACAGGTATAATGTAGCGCAGCGGTTTACGAAGTGACACATCTACCTAGATGCGTCACTTCGTAAATATGGCGCAACAAGGTGCATGTTTTATGCCACTGGTGAGTCACAAAAAGTGACTCACCGGTGGTGCAAAAGTGATGCAGGCGTTCATAAATGAGCCCCTAAATGTTTTTTATGCTATCAGTTATCTTGACGTCCTCATCCTTCACCCCATAAGGCTAACTATATCGCATTATGATAAATAATTCTAAATAGCTGACATTGGTTGAGCGTTTGTTTTATTTAGAAATAAATAATACTTGTTTAAAATAACACACATTTGGATAACAAATATGCATTTATACTAAATCAGTAGAATAAGATATGCTAAAAAAATAAACAAAACGATGCCACACCTCAATCAATGCTCAACTTGTTCCAGGAGGGCACCCTGCAGACCGCAGGATGAGCCCAACCCGAATAATTTTGTTCCCACCATCAAGATCCGATAGGATTGCTAGAGACAAGTCAGACCTCATGTTTTGCATTCTACATATAAAGCCGAACCTCGCTAAAATCTAGGGGGCAGATTTACAAGCCCCTTGCGACACTTTTACACCGCCGTTGTGTCACTTTTGTGACGCAGCGGCGGCGTAAACCATGCGCCACGTTGAGACTTATTTACAACGTGACGCATCTAGCAGATGCGTCACGTTGTAAAGCCCTGCGCCACATGAAACCTGCATCAGGTTTCATGTGGGCGTTCTGTCGCAGGGTGGGCGTTCCCTCGCAGGAAAGCCCGTAAAACTGACGCAATGAAATCTAAAAGATTTCACTGAGTCAGTTTTACGACGCTGCTACGTCAAATCCTTATGCCTGCTTCAAGCAGGCATAAGGAGTGACGCACCACGTCAAGTATGGGCGGTCCCTGAGATGCGTCGCGCTTGCGACGCGACTCCAGCAATGCGCCGCCCGTACACCACAAAATGCGTCACGCATCTTCCCCTCCTTGCGCCATGGTGCGCCGCATTGTAAATGTGACGCATCCGTGGTGGCGCAAGGGGGGATTACGTGACGCATCTGTTCTGGCGCATCACTACTGATTTGCAGAGATGTGCCAGAAGTTGTAAATCTGCCCCTAGATTTTTTGGGTGAATTGCAAGACAATGCACAAGGCTGATCCAAGGCTGATCCATTTCACCTCCCTTGCATTTCCAGGCAGCGTTTGGAGGCAGGCTTTGAAAGAACCTTCAGAAGGTCCTTTCCTCGCCTTTTTTTCTGCAACACTTACCCAGTGGCAGACTCGTGCTGTTCTGCTCGGAAATCAAAGAAACATCCTTAGCAATCAGCTGGCAAACCTGTATTCCTATCAATCTGTCTGGTTCTGTCACTCGCCAAGAGTTGAATGCAAATCACCCTAAAAGCGCGCGCTGAATACATTTGTCAAACACCATAATAAACGCGGTCGCTTCCTCTCTGAAAGGCAGTTTTGTTGTCAGGGAGTGAAGTTGCACACTAAACACCTGCCTCTGGCAGACACAGCCCATATACGTAGGTTGTTGTGGCACATTTATCAGCTTCCCTTGGTTAGGATGCTGGTTTATGGTACCATTGACCGCCACTCCAAGCATTTTGGAATGTAAGTGCCAATGTTCACGATTCCTTCTCACTCGAATGAAAGCAACACACGGTTTTTAAGTGTTATCTTAGCAAGAAATCTTCAGAGCAGTGTGTATTAATTAATGTATATATGTATATGTCTTTGTAGGGCATTAACCTAGCCATAGAACACAGAAGTACTGTATCGGGGCCCTGAGTTTCTGATCTGGCCTCTATTGTGGCCCTGCACACCTGAGTTTTTTGTTCGAGAGCTTTGTTTCTGATGCAGCTTGTGTTCACGATACAGCCTTGGGGGGGGCGTCATTTAATTATATGATACATAAACCCTTCTTTAGGCCTTTGATGAGACGTGCTGCAGCAGGTAGTGTGCCTATCAAGGGAGTCACCTTGGTGACAGGGAGGCCACATATATTTTTATTTATTTAATGCATTATCATATAGCATGAACTTTACCCAGAGGTGTCAGGGCAATTTACTATCGGGTATAATCCCTTTTTTATTTGACTGGGAGAAAATCACAAAGTCTAACTGTCAGTTACATCCAGTAATGTGATACAGGACAGGCTATAGGCACAAAAAGGGCTAAGGGCAGAGAAAAGCCAACTTTCTAAAAGTGGCATTTTTAAAATCATTATGAAAAACCAGACTTTGCCACTAAGTAGGGCTTTTTATCCCAATTCCAAAAACACCAAACATAAAGTACTCATCTCTTCCCATTTGTAATTTACATTTATAAAACATGTAATAAGGCAATGAAAATGTTATCTTTATGCGAGAGATAGGTCTTGCAGTTGTGAAAAAAGAATGTAAGAGTTTTTCATTACCAGGACTTGTAAAACCTAAAAGTACATGTCCAACTCTTCAAATACACTGCACACTTCCCTTGGGGCTGTCCATGGCTTACTTAAGGGGTGACTTATATATATTTAAAAGGAAGGTTTGGGCCTGGCAAAAGGTTTACTTTGCTAAGTCGACGGAGCAGAAGAAACAGCACTTACACAAGCTCCAATGGCATGCCTGAGATTTAAAGGGCTACTTAAGTGGGTGGCACAATCAGTGCTGCAGACCCACTCATAACATTTGATTTACAGGCTCTGGGTACATGTAGTACAATTTTACTAGGGACTTATAAATAAATTAAATATGCCAATTGGGTATAAGCCAATCTAACATGTTTTAGGGAGACAGTAAAATACTTTAGCAAAGGTTAGCAGTAGTAAAGTGTCGATAGTCCCAGTAGCAAAAGGAACAAATGATGGACGGAATGCTGAACAATGCAAACATTCACCTCAAGTCACCAGGATCTGGTTTTAATACATCGTTCTTTTGCTCATCACGCCACCCCAGTTTTGACCCAGCCATATCCAAAGATCTTGATCCTGCTCCTCATGGGAACAGTCCAGCCCGAACTACCAAGCCTGGTCCTCCTTGGACGGAAAGAAGCATCCTGGGACTGGTTTCAGGGCATCACCCCTCAACAGCCAGCCTAGCTTGAACCCAGTGGCACAGTGAGTATGGGACCCACATCTGGGCATACACTTCCCACTTAGGGCAACATAAGGAAAAGGAACAAATGATGGACGAACTGCTGAACAATGCAAACATCCACCACCAGTCACAAAGATCTGGGTTTAATCCATCGTTCTTTTGCTCCTCATGCCACCCGAGTTTAGACCCATCCATATGCAAATCAGGCTTGACCCTGCTCCTCACGGGAACAGTCCAGCCCGAACTGCCAAGCCAGGTCTTCCCTGGACTTGAAACAAGCATCCTGGGACCGGTTTCGTGGCATCACCCCTTATCAACCAGGCTAGCTTGAATCCAGTGGTGCAGTGAGCAATTGACCAATGTCTGGGCATACCCTTCCCACTTAGGGCAACAAAAGCAAAAGGAACAAATGATGGAGGGAATGATGAACAATGCAAACATTCACCCCTAGTCACAAAGATACAGGTTTAATCCATTGTTCTTTTGCTGACCAGGCCTCCCAGTTTTGACCAAGCCTCATACAAATCAGTCTTGACACTGCTCCTTCTGGGAAAAGTCCAGTTGGAACTTCCAAGCCAGGCCCTCCATGGACCAGAACCAAGCATCCTGGGACCGGATTCAGGGTATCACAGCTCATTAGCCATGCAAAGTTGAATCCAGTGGTGCATTGAACCCGGGACCCATGTCTGGGCATACCCTTCCCACTTAGGGCAACAAAAGCAAACGGAACAGATGATGGAGGGTATGATGAACAATGCAAACATTCACGCCTAGTCACAAAGATACAGGTTTAATCCATTGTTCTTTTGCTCACCACGCCTCTCCAGTTTGGACCCAGCCACATACAAATCAGTCTTGGTACTGCTTCTCATGGGAACAGTCCAGCCCAAACTTCCAAGCCAGGACCTCCCTGGACCAGAAACAAGCATCATACAACAGGTTTCGGGGCGTCAGTACCTCATCAACCAGGCTAGCTTGAATCCATGGGCACAGTGATCATGGGATCAACGTCTGAGCATACCCTCCCCACTTAGGGCAACAAAAGCAAAAGGAACAAATGATGGACAGAATGTTGAACAATGCAAACAATCATCCCCATTCAAAAAGATCTGTGTTTAATCCATTGTTTTTTTACTCACCACGCCACCCCAGTTTGGACTCAGCCACATACAAATCAGTGTTGACACTTCTCCTCATAGGAACAGGTCAGCCAGAACTTCCAAGCCAGGTCCGCCCTGGACTAGAACCAAGCATCCTGGGCCCAGTTTCATGGTATCACCACTCATTAGCCAGGCTAGGTAGGTCCCAGTGGTGCAGTGAGCACGGCACCCATGTCTGGGCATACCTTTCCCACTTAGGGTGACAAAAGCAAAAGGAACAAATGATGGACGGAATGCTGAACAATGCAAACATTCACACTGCAGTCACAAAGATCTGGGTTTAATCCATTTTTCTTTTGTTCCCTACACCACCCCAGTTTGGACCCAGCCATATACAAATCAGTCTAGACCCTGCTCCTCATGGAACAGTCCAGCTCGAACTGCCAAGACAGATCCTCCCTGGACCAGAAACAAGCCTCATACAACAGGTTTCGGGGCGTCGGTACCTCATCAACCAGGTTAGCTTGAATCCAGGGGCACAGTGATCATGGGACCAACGTCTGAGCATACCCTTCCCACTTAGGGTAACAAAAGCAAAAAGAACAAATGATGGACAGAATTTTGAACAATGCAAACAATTACCCCCATTCAAAAAGATCTGTGTTTAATCCATTGTTTTTTTACTCACCACGCCACCCCAGTTTTGACCCAGCCATATGCAAAGATCTTGACCCTGCTCCTCATGGGAACAGTCCAGCCTGAACTTCCAAGCCAGGTCCTCCCTGGACCAGAAACAAGGATCCTCAGACCAGTTTGGAGCATCACTCCTCATCAACTGGACTGAGCACGGGACCCCTGTCTGGGCATACCCTTCCCACTTAGGGTGAGAAAAGCGAAAGGAACAAATGATAGATGGAATGCTGAGCAATGCAAACATTCACCCCCAGTCACAAAGATCTGGGTTTAATCCATTGTTCTTTTGCTCACCATGTCATGGCAAACAAATATAGGTTCAGCAAAATGGAGAAAGAGAGAAAAAAAGTTCAGGATAAGACATGGCTGAGACAGACAGGCCTAACAGGAATTTTCAGGATCAAAAAATAAATGTTCCACCCTGTGCAATTGAGCCATATGGAGAACAATCAGGTTTGCACATTTTACAAATATGGATGCAGAAGGGGTAGTATGAAATGAAGATTTCAATAAAAGTAGAAGATTTCAAAATCAATATTGGGCTTGAAGTTCAATGTAAAGTGGCCCATCTGCTTTGCTAATTTGGTAATTTGAAGTGGCTGGACCATAAAATGATAGTAATCGTATTTTTAGGGGGAGATTGTGTCAGACAAGCAATTGGCATATTAAGAAGAATGTGGTGCTGTCAGAATCTAATAGAAGCTAGTAGAAAACAAGGCAAAGTAGTTGAAGTGGAAAAAGAATAAGGAAGAGCAATAGAAATATGGTCAAGACTCTAAGGGGCACATGCATCAAGGTAAGCATTTGCGATTCCTTAATAGCGATTGCCCATGCATGTAGGTTTCACACAAATGTGATTCCTGCACATCTCCTGTTAGCGAATCGCAAATTGCGATTCACTAATAGGAAATGCTTTCCCATTCAATCCTATAGGCCTAAGGGCCCATAGGAATGAATGGGAAACCATTCGCAATTTGCGATTACCAAATAGGTAATCGCAAATTGCGAATACAATTTCAAAGGTGCTAGGGGACCAAAAGGCCACCCTGATGTACCCCCAAAATTGGCATGTGTGCACATGTGGCGCGCACACATGCCCCATGGGCATGTGTGTGCGCCACATGGCACTTGGAAAGATGAAATCTTTTGCATTTTTCTAAGGAATTGCACATTACCATCAACTTGAAGTTGATGGTAATTTGCGATTCCCTAATGCAAAGTTGCAATCTGAGATTGCTTCTTCCATTGTATTTAAGGAATCACACATTGCGATACCCTAACTGCATTTGCAAAATAGGTAATCGCAAATTTTGCGATTGCCTAGTTTGCGGATGGCTTTGGGCTTAATACATCCCAAATGGCTAATTACGGGTCACAAAGGGGCCTATTCTGAGAATCAGCCTGTTTGCGACCAGTAATTTGCTTGATGCATGTGCCCCTAAGGGAAGAAGTATATGATGGTGGCAAGAAATCGGTTGCGATCGAAAAAAAATATTTTTTTAACTGAAATGAGTGCCATAAAACGTGTAAACTGCACCAAAAATGACCATAAATATGTCAACTGTACCATCGTGAGGCCATAATCTGTTGATGACTTGAGAAATTTAGCTGAAGATGCATTTTGCTAATCCCAGAGTACATCCTGTCATCCCATGCTAACTAAGTTCTCTCCTAGGGAGATCATCAACCTGGCGTCCTTGATACCTATAGAGGGCAATGTCAAAGCTTATGACCGTGAGCCATTTGTGACTTAAATATTGACATCTCCCTAACTCCCCACAGTAATTTAAAATCTAAATTGAAATATATCTTGTGTAAAGAAAGATACATTTTATTGAGATCTGTGTTAAAAGTGTTGTGAATGAAGGTGATACATACTTGAGTAATAGGAAACAGTTTCATGATGCACTTTGAAGAAGATCTTATATTATGAAACAAAAGACCTGATAAATGGGTGTGTCTTTTTGTTATAGCAAAACCTTCTTACGCAAAAGCCTTAATGATGTCGTAAGGTATATGAAACCTCATGGTGATCTTATGAATACTTGTGCAGAAGAGCTGAAAGAGTTATTATTTTATTAGCATAAAAATGGTTTCTTGATCAGTGATTAACAATAGTTTCTGTTAGTGCAACAATCCAACTACTCTACACCTCATGTCCTCCACAAATTTAAGGACAACTGTCTGGTAGGGCAATAGCAGGAGGGATAAGTATTCTAATAGGCAAATTCCTCCTGCATTCTTTAAAGACAAACTGGAATTTCTTCAGAAAGTCCACGGGATTCCTCGGGGCCATTACTCCTGGCTCGTCTCCATGAATATATTTTCATTACGCCTCATTAACATAGAAGGGTGGCTTCAATATGTATTGCTATGTGTGAAACAAGTTTCAGTGTCTATAAAAAATGTTAATTGGCCACTTTGAGAGGCCCTGAGCGGCTTCATAAATCTGGAGTAATGCAACGCAGCTCAAATTGCAGCATTGCATTACTCTGTCCTGAGAAGGCATTCCATGAGCATTGCGAAGGTGCTGCCATGAAACCCCCATGGTTTTGATGCCTTCCCAGTTATGCCAGAACTGGTAAACCTGGGATTGTGCCAAAAAGTTACGCCTTCCTAGGGAAGGCGTAAAAAGGAGATATATCACTATTTCTCCTCATATCTTCCTCTATCTATATGCGCTGGATTCTGCAGCACTCATAGGAAGAGGAACATGCCTCCCAGGATTGTTTTTGTGCAGGAAGGTGCCCCTTTTTCCACAAAACAATCCTGCATCATCGGAGGCACTCTTGCAATATAGTGTAAGGGTGCTTGTGTTAGCGCTAGGCTGCCAAAAGGGCATCAGTGCATGGGGTGGGCGGAATTTGCGTAATCGCGTTACGCAAATCTCAGCGAAACGGTAAAAAATCTCCGCGAACACGCAGAAATTCCGCAAACACGCGGAATTGCTTGTTCGCGATGCTTTTTTCCTGTTCACAGTTGCTGTTTGCGTGCTCGGGGAGAAAAATTTCGCGAAGTCGCGGAAAGCAGAATTTTGGGCAATTTCGCGTTCTCCGCGGAACGCGAAATTACCGAAATTCCGCAAATTCCACGAGCGGAACGGAATTTACCACCCAGGCCTACCAAGGACATAGATGAGCCGGTGCATTCCTCTCCTTTCCCCGTCACTCAGTGCAGCGCAGCGAGGTGACTTGGTGTGCTGCACTCTAGGACTTTCTCATAAATGTGCATATTAGCTGCAACAAATTATAGGACGTTGACTAACACGCAGCCACTGAAGCAAATCTGTGACAAGAGAGAAGACGTGGCTATGCCCATTACCAGAAGAATGTCAGTCTCACCAGCTGTAAGTAGTTCACTTCAGGAGGTTTAATAAAAATCAGAACTTACTGGGCCCCACTTGTGTTGACTCGGGTATTAGGTTTTTGGCGTCTTGGGGCATTCATGGAAAGGGCCTCCAAACTGGAAAGCAGCATTTTACACTTGCTGGGTTTTTAGGCAGAGTAGTGCGAGAGAGACTGAGCAGAGTGCTGCTGGCTAGAAACCTAAACATTCAGAATGCGACAAATTATGCTCAATAATGAATGTCCAGTCAGTGATTTATCTTAAACAAAAAGCACTTTAATAAACATAAAAAGAAATGCTATGTAGAAAATTACAACTATTTACAAATTGGCAGGTGGAAAACAGCTATTAAATACCCCCCGGAGTCATCAAACTACATGCGACGCACGGGAAAGAAAGACAACGCCCTAAATGCAGACGCGAACCTTGTCGATCTGAGGCACCTTCAATGATCGATCCATATCATGTCAGTGCGTCACCACGGTCATTGTGATGTTTTTCCTACTACCATTGACAAGGTAGCCTATTGGTTTTGAGCCTATTCAACAATAAATATTTCATTAGAACAACCTTTCATTGAAGCATCATATGTATGCTGTTTCCACCGTTCTGTCTCGCGGTCTCAGGACGCACCGGGTCCAGCCCACAGTCCGGGTATAAAAGAGCTCCTTGGTGAACGTCTCCCATGGTCACTTGTCAGTAGCCCAGGGAACGTGGGATGACTTTAAATTCCTGTGCTGGCATGCCACTATTTCTTTTCAAAACGGATGCCCCTCTTCCTATGAGGTAGCCTAGCACATGTAACTAGGGACAACGCAGGGGTGTCAGGTCTGCAGGGGCTCGGTCTCTCCTGCCTGCTTGACACTGGCCTCCAGTGCAGAAAGGAGCTTCTACTGCTTCACTCCCTCTCTTCAGGTCCTGTAGGCAAGGGAGATAGGTGGGAGGAAGTAAATGGCAGGCACGTTCTGGATGATGAGGGGATCCCTTCTATTTAGAGTCTCAGGCACAACTCAAGGGGCCTCCAAAGGCTGGGTACATTTTCTTCCAGAGCCCCAAACTCTATGGGGAATACTTTGAATTTAGACGGGCTCACTGTATGTTTCCCCAGGGACTGCAGCATTCATACACACCTCAGGGAATCTAATGCAAAGGACTCTATGGTAGCTAAGTGTACCTTCGGCCGGAAGGGACCTGCATCAATGTCTAGGTATCCCTTAGAAAACATACTGATATTTCAGGTCCTGGTGGGTATAGTTCCATCCAGTTTTCAGAATTGGGTTAGTAGTGGCGCAATCCAGCCACAAGGAATACTCCTGATGTACCTCCTGACCCCAAAATGTAGCTTGTTGGTCTCTGGTGCCTCTTCACATCACCAGACTCTGCTGCTTTCCGTTCTTCGAGAAAAACATTCTCCTCTGCAGCAGCAGCTGTCTGTAGGGTCTTCATTGTCTGCAGCTTTCCAAGCAGCAGCACCACACGGTCCTTCAGGCAGATAGCTCTCCCTGTTTTAACTTCCCAAAACCCCAGGCCCATAAGAAGAGTGTAGTACCAACTTCTAATGCACCTACCAACAGGATAAATCCACAGAAATTCAGGGGGAGTCCCTTCCTTCGGGTTACCCAGCAAAGTCCACCCAGTACTGGCTGTGAGAGAGAGGTAGGGTGTTAGTACTGGCCGAGAGAGAGGCAGGGTGTTAGTACTGGCCGTGAGAGAGAGGTAGGGTGTTAGTACTGGCCATGAGATAGAGGCAGGGTGTTAGTACTGGCCATGAGAGAGAGGCAGAGTGTTAGTACTGGCCATGAGACAGGTAGGGTGTTAGTACTGGCCGTGAGAGAGAGGTAGGGTGTTAGTACTGGCCGAGAGAGAGGCAGGGTGTTAGTACTGGCCGAGAGAGAGGCAGGGTGTTAGTACTGGCCGTGAGAGAGAGGTAGGGTGTTAGTACTGGCCGTGAGAGAGAGGCAGGGTGTTAGTACTGGCCGAGAGAGAGGCAGGGTGTTAGTACTGGCCGTGAGAGAGAGGTAGTGTTAGAATCCGGGTTCTCTGGTTGGCACAGGTAGGTACTTGTGACAAGCAGAGACACTCTCCTCTAGTCAGGGTAAGGGGTTACACTCCTAAAATAACCCCTGCTCACCCTCTAGGTAGCTTGGCGCGAGCAGACAAGGCTTACCTCAGAGCGTTATAGGTTAAGCATTTGTGACCACATACAGTAACCCAGTGACAACACCACAAATGGACACCACACTAGATTTATATCAAAAATAGTGATCTTTTATATAAAGGCTTAGCACAAGACCAAATAATGACAAAAATGACATACACAGTTCAAGAATATGATTTTAGAAAGAGTTCTTAGGTTAGCGTCAAAATCATTCACCTTAGCGTCTGTTTTAACCCACAGTACCTTATGATGCGATAAAAAATTCCTAGCGGCACTTCAGCGTTGAAAATCAAGGTGTAGCTTATCCGGTGGAAATTTACTCGCTAAGGCACAATGCGACAAAATTCGGCCCGCTAACGAGCGGGGTGACAATTTCACCAGCGGTTATCTTGGTTGGGTCTGCGACGATTTTTGCAGCGATAAAATTACTCACGCTAACGAGCGGGGCGATGATCTTGGCTTGTTCTGCTGCGATTTCCACACAGCAGCGGCAGGCTCTGCGACGAAGTTCGCAGCGATAGAACTCTTCCCGCTAACAGGCGAAGCGTGGATCTTATGCTGGTAGCAATCAAATTCGGTCCGCTAACGACCAGGGCGACGATTTTCCCAGCGCTGATCGGGCTCAGTGGCAGCAGGCTCTGCGACGATGTTCGCAGCAATAGAATTCTGTCCGCTAACGAGCGGTGCGACGGAAATTTTCTCGCTAAGCCGGCTGTGCATGAAAAAGTGGAGATCTTTGGTTTCTTTCCTCTTGACCAGCTTCCCAACAGCAGGCACAGCTCCCAGAGGCCCCAAAACTGGTTCCAGCACTCTAGGAGGGGCAGAACTCACACAGCAAAGTTCAGGGGGGAAGCTGGGGGTGAAGTCCTTTTGTTCCTAGGACTTCTTAACAGGAGGCCAGCTCTACTCAGGCCCTTGGAGATCTTTTTAAGCACAAGTTGAAATAAAGTCTTTTGTAGTCTTTCTCCTCTCCTTCAGCAGCAAGGCAACCACTGCAGGCCAATCCCCCAGGTCAGGGACAGTACTCCTTACAGCTTTCCCAGTTCCTCTCCTAATTTATTGGGAGCAGGGTCCCAATACTTATACCCCTAATTCCTTTGTTCCTCTGGGGTAGAGAGGCCGTTCCCAGTCCAAACCAGTTCCTGAGCACTTTGTTGACATGTCTCTGACTTTCCATTCAGAGGGCAGGGCAGAGACATCAGGCGCTCCACAGGAGGTGGAGCCAGCATTGTGGTGGCAGAGCACAGCCCTATTCAGAGTCCAGGTGTACTCCTCCCACCCATCTGGATGTAAATCTCTCTGTTCACCACCGGGCTGCCCCAGCCTGTCTCCTGGAATTCCCCAGCCCTGTCACTCACAGAAACCAGACAGGCAGATACACATCATAGCAGAGGCGGGCTGAAATGGTTAGGCAAGCAAATACCAACTTTCTAAACGTCGCATTTGCAAACACAGAATATGAAAATAAACTTTACTAAAAGATGTATTTTAATATTCTGAGTTCAGGCATACTAAACTCGAATTTCTACCATGTTCCCTGGGTCTATTAGGATCATAGAATGTAACAATTCTAACAGCCCATTCTGGCCTATGGAGAACAGGTAGCCCTACAATAGTGAAAAACGAAAATGGCTGTAATTCACTATTAGGACATGCCACACACATTAGGGCTTGTCCTACCTTATGCTTACAATGCACCCTGCCCTTGGGCCTACCATAGGGGTGACTAATATGAAGTTAAGGGAAGGTTTAGGGACTGGCAAGTGGGTGCACTTGCCCAGTCAGCATGACAGTACCAGACTGCATGCAGGTTCTGCAATGGCAGACCTTAGACACATTTTACTAGGCCGCTTCTGTGGGTGGCACAACCAGTGCTGCAAGCCCACCAGCAGCATTTGTATTTACAATCCCTGGGCACTCCTGGTGCACTTTACTGGAGTCTGACAGTAAACCAAATAAGCCAATCATGGAATCCAAGCAACATATACATTTTACAATAGGGAGAGCATATGCACTTTAGCACTGATCAGCAGTGGTAAAGTGCCCGGAGTCATAGAACAGCCAACAACAGGCCAGAAAAAATACAGGCGGAGGGTAAAAATTTCAGGGATGACCCTGCAAAAAGGGCCAAGCCCAACAGGTAGGGTGTTAGTACTGGCCGTGAGAGAGAGGTAGGGTGTTAGTACTGGCCGTGAGAGAGGTAGGGTGTTAGTACTGGCCGTGAGAGAGAGGTAGAGTGTTAGTACTGGCCGTGAGAGAGGTAGGGTGTTAGTACTGACCGTGAGAGAGAGGCAGAGTGTTAGTACTGGCCGTGAGAGAGAGGCAGAGTGTTAGTACTGGCCGTGAGAGAGGTAGGGTGTTAGTACTGGCTGTGAGAGAGAGGTAGGGTGTTAGTACTGGCCGAGAGAGAGGCAGGGTGTTAGTACTGGCTGTGAGAGAGAGGTAGGGTGTTAGTACTGGCCATGAGAGAGAGGCAGGGTGTTAGTACTGGCCGAGAGAGAGGCAGGGTGTTAGTACTGGCCGAGAGAGAGAGGTAGGGTGTTAGTACTGGCTGTGAGAGAGAGGTAGGTTGTTAGTACTGGCCGTGAGAGAGGTAGGGTGTTAGTACTGGCCGTGAGAGAGAGGTAGGGTGTTAGTCCTGACCGTGAGAGAGAGGTAGGGTGTTAGTACTGGCCGTGAGAGAGGTAGGGTGTTAGTACTGGCCGTGAGAGAGAGGTAGGGTGTTAGTACTGGCTGTGAGAGAGGTATGGTGTTAGTACTGGCCGTGAGAGAGGTAGGGTGTTAGTACTGGCCGTGAGATAGGGTGTTAGTACTGGCCGTGAGAGAGGTATGGTGTTAGTACTGGCCGTGAGAGAGGTAGGGTGTTAGTACTGGCCGTGAGAGAGAGGTAGGGTGTTAGTCCTGACCGTGAGAGAGAGGTAGGGTGTTAGTACTGGCCGTGAGAGAGAGATAGGGTGTTAGTACTGGCCGTGAGAGAGAGGCAGGGTGTTAGTACTGGCCGAGAGAGAGGTAGGGTGTTAGTACTGGCCGTGAGAGAGAGGCAGGGTGTTAGTACTGGCCGTGAGAGGGGTAGGGTGTTAGTACTGGCTGTGAGAGAGAGGTGGGGTGTTACTGCTACTTGCTCTAGAGCCAGCATTCAGAAAAATCCTAGGAGTGCAGAGCGTGTCCTCCAAACTCCAAACGGATTCATCTATTGTGTGGGTATGGCCCTTTTATCCTGTTCCATCTCTTCAAAACCTGCACATTGGTTAGAAATTGGAGGTCTAGAATCTGGGATTCCCTACCCAATCACTGACACAACATCACCCTCCACCCGTAACTTACACTTTGATGTTTCAGCTCACTCGCCGCAATACTTCTTGCACAGCATTCTGTTAAGAAAGCATAATCCTAGCTGAGACCTACATTGCAGCACAACTCTGATTTATATTCTGCCCGCTCGGGTGTAGTTTCTTAACCTCTAGCTTTAAAAAAATGCTCTAATGTGATCACTGGAACAAGAGTCTGCGTGTCCTCCCTTTTTAACACATAGGAATATCCGACAAGTGCTTGTCAGGAAGGTTCTGCTATACAATGTGTCACAATCTCATCCAGCCCTGCTCGCTACTTCCACCAGGGAAGGCTAATCTCCTAGGATGGACCTTTTTTCCAGGGGAGCTTTGAACGGTTAGCTGACTAGAAGAGTAACTAATGTACCCAGCTGAGCAGCTTCAAATCATGAATTCCATTAAGGCTGACTCAGGGAAATATGCTCAGCACATCACGTAAACAAATTCATATAGAGTAAATCAAACTCTGAATAGGAGTGTAGGGCACAGGCATTGTCAGAAAAGGTTATATCAATGGCTCTTGCCAATCAAAAAGCATGTTTTCTGCCCAATTTAATCAAAGTCCAAATAATTTATACACTTAGTTTAATAGTTTTACACTTCAGCTAAGAAGAACCAGTACAATTTAGTTCGGAATTCTAATTGAATTAGCAGGCCACAGCCAGATTAACATGAGCTCCATCTGCAAAAGTGTTATTTATGTACAGGCACCAGTCTTTTCTTTTCCATCTGTGTATTTGTGCACCTGTAGGTTAATGTTGGACTTGGCCCTTTTTGCTGGGTCATCCCTGAACATTTTGCCTTCCTCCTACCCTACTTGCTGACATGGTGTCGGTGGTTTTAGGACTCTGGGCACTTTACCACTGCTGTCCAGTGTATAGTGTGTGTGCTTTCTGTGGTAAACATGGTAAGATTGGTCTACACCTGTTTGGCATATTTAATTTACCTGTCAGTCCCTTGTAAAATGGTATCTCAGATACCCAGGGACAGTAAATTAAATGCTACTGGTAGGCTTGCAGTGCTGATTGCGCCACCCACCAAAGTAGCCTGTCAAACCTGTCTCAGTCCTCTGCCATTGCAGAGCCTGTGCGTGCAGTGTTACTGCCGCTGTGGTGTGGCACCTAAAGTGTGTGCCATATCTGTGACCCCCCATTTTACCGCATGTCAGTTACCCCTAAGGTAGGCCGTAGCTACCTATGGGCAGGGTGCATTGTAGGTAGAAGGTAGGACATGTACCTTAAGTGTGTGACAAACAGCCATTTTGGTATCTCACTGCTGTGAGGCTGCCCTCTCATAGGAATGCATTGGGGATTCCCTGATAAGTGTTTCAGTGGTAATTCCTGGTATGTGAGGAGCAGCATGGTCAAGTTTGGCATTTTTGGAATAGTAATATTATATGCTGCGCAATGGTGTGCTCAGAGTTACTATCACTATTTTAGAACTGCCACTTTTAGAAGTTGGCATTTCTTTGTGCTGTGTGTCTGCCGGCCTGATGAGGATTGCATGTCTGGCTTTGGAGTGACAGGGGCTGCTGAGGTGTGTGTGGTTCCAGGGAGGGCAGGGTGAGTCAGTGCTAGGCTGAATAGGAGAACTGCATTTGGAGTAGTGGGAGGAGTAGTCCCCTGACCCTGAATAGGTCAATGCCTGCCTAGGTGAAGGCTGGCTCCACTTCCCTGTGGTGGTCTGATGACCGAGCCCCCACCTGACAAGGGGGAAGAGGAGCCCTGCAAATAGAGTGCTCCAAAAACCCCCAGAACCAGTTCAGGCTGGTTCCCCAAGCCCTGTGCCAAGGGCAGAACAAAGGAAAATGTGTAGATATACTGGGGCTGTGACCCCATGAGTGTGCTTTTTGGTGACTTGGGGGTTTGCTGCTGCTGGGCTCCAGGAGGAACCACCACGAGGGACTGCCTCCCTGCTGGAGCGCCCTGTGAGCTGGCCTGGCTGGGCCCAGCTGCGCCCCTCATAATTTCTGGCGTCTAGCGCCTTGTGAGCGATGTGACCTTTCACTCCCAATACGGGGAGAGTTCTGAGGCTTAGCAGCACTGAGCTGTGCCCTATTTAGAGGGAATCCAGATGTGGGGATTCCCCCGCATTGATGCTTCGGAAGCGGGAGCCCACTCCGCATTGGTTTAGTTGAGAGCTGGAGCCTGCCCCGCTGGTTCATGCTCCTGGAAGTGGAAGCCTACCCCGCATTTATGTCTTTAGAGCAGGAGCCCACAGCGCATTGATGCATCATTGAAAGCGGGAGCCCACCCCTCCTTGGCCGAAGAAGGTGAGCTGCCACCGAGAGCAGCGACCCAGAAGCCAGGTGTCTGCTGCCTGACTCTGGGCGGGGCCACAAAAGGAGGCGGTCGAGGCTGAACATTTGCAGCGCGGCTGGAGGAAAAGTCCTGCATGTGCCAGGCAGGTCGGGAGCCAGGCAGGCTCCATCCCCACCTCCCTCGTGGAAGAGAGAGAGAGGCGGATACCTTGAGGCCCCAGTTGAGGGGCTGGCGAGGCACATTGTCTGTGCCTTTCTCCCGACGTGGAGGAGCCCAGTGAACAGAGCTCCCTTGTGCTGATTTCACCCGGAGACAGTGATCGGAGAACAGCCCCAGTGAGTGGGGGCTGAAGTGGTTGAGCGTTGTGGGTGCTGATTGCGGACCCTAGGAGGAGCAGAGTAAAGGAGGCTCTCTGAGGCACTGGTAGTGCCAGTGAAAATTCTTTTTGGGCGCAGGAGAGTGCCTGTTGGTTCCAATTGCTACAGCTGCACCGCAAGAGAGAGCGGGCAGCTACAACATGGGGCACATTGTTTTTAGGGTCCCAGTGGGGGCTCAGAAGGCACAATGGTGCCAGTTCTACTTGTTACAGCTGCACCGCGAGAGCGAGTGGGCAGCTGCAACGTGGGGCAGTTTTCACTTCTGAAGATGAAGGAGTAAGATACGCTCCTGTGCCCCAGTGCATTGGGTGGCAGCCAAAGGGGCCAGTGGAAGGCCCGAGTTACAAGCCGTGACATTTGGGACAGAGGGTATTTGAGCCCCACAGAAAGTCCAGTTGACCAGGGGGTCAGTTGTAGGTTGATAGGGCGCAAGATCCTAATGTGATTTATGCACCATGACTATTGCATAATGTGTTTATGCTTGTGATGCCTATGACATAATGTGTTTATGCTTAGGATGTTTATGCATAATGTGCTGATGCCTACGGAGATTGCATAATGTGTTTATGCTGATGATTATGCCTAATGCTAATGTGATATTGCTAAGTACAGTATTTTACCAGTAGTCACTGGTTGTGCTTTCTAAAGGTTCTGACAGTGGCCCAATTGGCCCTTTCATGTATATAATCCCCTGTGAATATTGCCTAGTGCCAGTTGGCAGAGTGTACATTGTGTGATTCTGATTCTTATGTGTTTTGGATAATACAAAGGCTTTTTTTGATATAACCTTGTGTGGAGTTTCTTGTGTGGTGTGCCTAGTGTGTCACTGCTGTGTGAGTGTGTTGTGCAAATGCTTTACACATTGCCTCTGGGATAAGCCTGACTGCACGTGCCAAGCTACCAAGGGGGTTAGCAGAGGTTACCTTCAGCATGTAACTTCCTTGCCCTGACTAGAGTGGTAGTTTCTACCTGACTTAGGCACATGCCCTAGCCAACCAGAAATCCCATTTCGAACAGTTAACATGTGTTTATGTGTAACCTGAGCAGAGCCTTTCACCCCAGATGGACAGCCGTGCCTCGGGCAAGCAGTGGAAGGGAACCATCTTGAGGTTCCAAGAGAACAACAAAAGGGTTAGCCTGGAACATCTGTGGACTGGTCCTGTGGAGGGTATCCTTGGATGAACAAACAGTTACCCTGCAAGTGGCCAGTAGACCATGGGGCCTGTGGAGTACAGCTAGCAAGTTGAATCTGCCTTAAGGGACACTGGGCATTGCAGATGTAAGTTCCTGGGCCAAGTAGATAACCATGAACCCAGACAAATGAGCAGGTCCAGAGCTCTGCACAACTCCCTTTTGCTGCACGGAGGCAACAGAGTACTGAATCCACAAATAACCCTTATACATTCTGGCTGAGGAATTAAATGGCAGCATGGCAGGGCATGAGCTCTTTCATATTAAAGGTAAGCAGTTAAAAATCAGCTCTGAAAAAATAGCACAATGTTAGATGCCAAGGGGCCTAAATCAACTCCTAGTGGCTGGAGCATGCCACTGGAGTAAAACGTAACGAACCCAAGTGAATTGGCCTAAGATGCCTTTCTGTGTTGTTTCCTTTGTGGACAGTTGGTTAGCAGGTAATTCATGCCACTAGCCTGAAAAAGCATGTACCAGGACAACCCATCAATTATTTTATTGTCAAGGGAGGGGTAGTTGCTCAGGGAACCAGCCAAAAAGAAATAGGACCATTGCACAACCCTATGTCACTGTTTGGAGTTCCTTGCCTACAGGGAGGGCCAGGGCCCGGGGGAACATACGTTGTACAGAGGAGAAGCACAGTCCTCTTTTCCTATGCCCCTGGAGAAAACTTGTTTCCCCTGACACAGTGTGCACCTGACCCATTTCTAGAGTAGGCCCTGGGCAGAGTGTGCAGAGTTTCGCATTGCTGAACTCCGGGAAGTGACCAAAAAACTCTGCAGTGCTACGCGGCGTTCCACAAAAGGCAGAGTGCATTATCTTGTGCCGTTTGTGCTAATTTTTAGTTCCAGGTCTTTTTCCCGTGCTGGAAAATCAGCACGATTGGCACCACGCAGCAGCGCAAGAGGGCCCTGCTTCTTTCTGTCACTAGAGTAAATGTTGTACACGAGTGGCAGCTTCCTCAATGCGAATGGAAGATAAGTCAGCGTGAGCGGTAGTGACCATTTACGACCACCTGTGTTGAGAAATCTCACCGGGAGGTGCTCTGGAGTAATATTTTATTTGTTCGACAACTTAATGTTGGCTATTGAGCTTTTTAAAACTCTGCGTGCTATGTAGAGCGCGGAGTAGGAAAAACTCTGCAAACTGCGTGCGGAATTCCACACGCTGGTCAAGCCTGGAGCAGGGTCAAGACTGATTTGCATATAGCTGGGTCCAAACTGAGTTGTCATGCTGAGCAAAATAACAATGAATTGGGATGTGGTCTGAGTAATTACTAGTGACTGAGATTAATTCAAGCATTCCGTCCATCACTTTTTGTATACTTTACATGGCATCCTAAGTGGGACGGGTGTGCCCAGATGTGGTCTTTTGCCCATTGTGTCGCTGGAACCAAGCTATACCCGGCTGATGAGCCCATAACTAGGGTGAAACTGGTCCTGAGTTGCTTTTGTTCAACTTCAGGGAGGACCTGGCTTGGCAGTCAGACTGGACTGTTCCGATTGGAGCAGGGTCAAGACTGATTTGCACATAGCTGGTTCCAAACTGAGTTGACATGGTGTGCAAAACAATGATAAATTGGGTTGTAGCCTGAGTAATTACCAGTGGCTAAGACTAATTTAGGCATTTCATACATCACTTTTGTGTACACTTTAGTTTGTTGTCCTAAGTGGGACAGGTACGCCCAGGAGTGAGTCCTTAGCATACTGTGTCACTGGAACCAAGCCATACCCTGCTGATTAGCCCATAACTTGGGCAAAGTCAGTCCAGGGTTGCTTGTCGTCCAGTTAAAGGAGGACCTGGCTTGACAGTTCGGGCTGGTTTGGCCAGATTGGAGGAGGGTCAAGACTGATTTGCATATAGCTGGGTCCAAACTGAGTTAGCATGGTGTGCAAAAAGAACGACAGATTGGGATGCGGCACAAGTGATTACCAGTGGCTGAGATTAAATCAAGCATTCCATCCATCAGTTTTTGTATATGGTAATATGTCATCCCTAGTATAAAGGGTATGCCCAGACGTGGGTCCTGCACCCACTGTGTCACTCAAACCAAGCTATACACGGCTGAGGACCCCATAACTATGGCAATACCAGTTCTGGGTTGCTCGTGTTCCAGTTCAGGAAGGATTTGGACTGGCAGTTCAGGTTGGACTGTTCTGATTGGAGCAGGGTCAAGACTGATGTGCATTTAGCTGGGTCCAAACTGAGTTGACATGGAGTGCAAAATAATAAAGGATTGCGATGCTGCCTGAGTAATTACAAGTGGCTGAGTTTAATTAAAGCATTCAATCCATCACTTTTTGTGCACTTTAGTGTGTTGTCCTAAGTGGGACAGGTATGCCCAGACATGCGTCCTGTGCACAATGTGTCACTGAAACCAAGCTGAAACCACTTGTTGAGCCCATAACTAGTGCAAAACTGGTCCTGGGTGGCTTATGCTCCAGTTCAAGAAGGATCTGGCTTGGCAATTTGGGCAAACTGCTCTGATTGGAGCAGGATCAAGGCTGATTTGCATGTAGTTAAGTCCAAACTGAGTTGACATGGTGTGCAAAATAACAATGGGTTGGAATGTGGCCTGATTAATTACCAGTGGCTGAGACTAATTCAAGCATTCCATCCATCACTTTTTTGTGCACTTTAGTGTGTCACCCCAATTGGTACGGGTGTGCCCAGACGTGGGTCCTGTGCACATTGTGTAACTGGAACAAAGCTATACCCTGCTGATGAGCCCATAACTAGGGTAAAGTGTGTCCTGGGATGCTTGTCTTCCAGTTAAAGAAGGACCTGACTTGACAGTTTAGGCTGGACTGGCCTGATTGGAGGAGGGTCAAGACTGATTTGCATACTGAGTTGACATGTTGTGCAAAGTAAATATGGATTGGGACACGGCACAAGTGATTACCAGAGGCTGAGATTATATCAAGCATAACATCAACCAGTTTTTGTATACTTTAGTGTGTCATCCTGAGTGGCGTGGGTATGCACAGACTTGGGCCTTTTCCCACTTAGGACTTGCTTGGCAGTTTGGGCTGGAGTGTTCCGAATGGAGGAGGGTCAAGACTGATTTGCATATAGCTGAATCCACACTGAGTTAACATGGTGTGCAAAATAACAATGGATTGGAATTTATCCTGAGTAATTACCAGTGGCTAAGGTTAACCCCTTCGCCGCGGGGGTAATTCCCCCACTGCACGGAGGGAGAGGGGGGCACGGTGCCACAGTGCTCGTGACGAGCCCATCTCATCATGAGGCACAGTGGAGCAGTGCTCATGATGAGCTGGGCTCGTCACGACTCTGCCCACTGATTGATTCTCCCGCACAGGCGGGGAATCAATTGCGCGAGGGAGTGCCGCGACCTTTATGACGAGCCCAGCTCATCATGAGCACAGCTCCACTGTGCCTCATGACGAGCTGGGCTCGTCATAAGCATGGAAGCAGTTAATTCAAGCATTCCATCCATCACTTCTTTGTGCACTTTTTGCACAATTTAAATATTTCTCAAATATACAACTATGGCAGCGGAGGATCCGCAAACCCTCCCGATCTTGAGCCTGCGATCTGACTGGCTACCAGCACTTCAAACCAGGAAGTGTTGCCAGCCATCTTGTGACTCCTTTGAACCAAGTCACAAGAAAAAAGGTCATAAAACAAGAAAAAACAAGAACTGGGTTCAGGGTAGAAACACCCTGACCCCCTTAGCCTGCACAGGGGGTTCCACAGTGACCCCCAGGGCCCAAAAATTTTTTTTTTTTAAATTTAGGCTAGATCCACGTTGAATATTGCAGGGGGGTATGTGCTATATCTCGGCCTTGTACCCCTATTTAACCCCCCTAGCTGAATTTATTTTTTAAAAACAAAGCGCGGGCGTCCACGCTTGGTTTCCTTTATGCCCCCGGCTAAGCCAGGTCTGGGGGGCAATGAAAAAATGATGGTAGTCTGAATTTGTAGTGGGTGTATGATAGGTTATATTGTGGTGTGTGTAGGTGCATCAGAGAATATGTGGATGATGTCATCAGTGATGTCATTTGAGATGTCATGAGTGATGTAATATGTGAAGTCATCAGCAATGCATTGCAGGGTCGCAAGTTATAGTTAGCTCAGCTAACTATAATGGCTGAATTTCTCTGGCTTTGTACGAGTGAAATGTCAATCTAACTATAACGTCCTTGTAACCTGTGTTTTTTCCGTGAATTTCTAAGGTTTTTTAAATGGAAATTCCTAACTATAACTTCTCTAAAACCTGTGTTTTTTCAGTGACCGCCAGTAGGTAGTTATAGTTAGGACCTATTATCAATAGGAAAAGCATTTTTTGATTTCCCAATAACTATGGCGCCGGCTGATGAATCATTGCGAAAATTTCAAAACTAGTGGGGTGCTCCTGTCAGCTCTTGTCTTGAAAGTTTCGGGGTGATTCAGCAGACGGGGGGTGAGAAAAAAGGGGGTCCCAAAACGTGTTTTCTCCATGTTATTTCCCATAGGAAAATTTAGACATGACTTCAGTCAGAACTGCTAAACAGAATTACACCAAATTTGGCAAAAAGGTAGCCCTTGATTCAGAAAGCGACCTTTTTGTTAAATGGTGTAAATCCGTTCAGTAGTTCCTGAGAAATTCAAAAAATAGAGGCCAAAAAATTATTTTCCCATAGGAAACTTTAGACACGGCTACAGCTCGAACTGCTGGACGGAATTACACCAAATTTGGCAAAAGGGTAGTGCTTGGTTTTAAGTTGGGGAATCAATTCCCCTTAAATACTGGGGGTCCCTGGGGGCCAACTAGCCCACCAGGTACCTCAAGTAAGCGCCACAGGGCTGCGTTGCAGAGAGGTGTTCCAGGCCACGCCCCTTTTTACACCTTTCTGCAACACAGCTCTGTGGTGCTTACTGGAGGTACCTGGTGGGCTAGTTGGATCCCAAGGACCCTCAGGATTCAAGGGGACTTAATACCCCAACTTAAAACACGCCACGGGTGTGTTTGCACAGTGGTGAAGGGAGGGGGCGGGGCCTGAGGTGACATGTGTGCAAACGGGCACTGTGGTGTGTTTTGAATTGGGGAATTAATTCCTCCTCAATCCTAAGGGCCCATAGGGTTTAACTAGCCCACATCCAGTAAGCGCCACAGAGCTGCGTTGAAGAGTGGTGTAAAAAGGGACGTGGCCTGGGTCACCTCTCTGCAACGCAGCACAGTGGGGCTTACTGGAGATACCTGGTGGGCTAGTTTGCCCCCAGGGACCCTCAGGATTGAATAGGAATTAATTCCCCAACATAAAACATGCCCCCTGGCACATTGTAGGTTGGGGAATTAATTCCCCTTAAATACTGAGTGTCCCTGGGGGCCAACTAGCCCACCAGGTACCTCCATTAAGCGCCAGGGAGCTGCATTGCAGAGAGGTGTTCAGAGGCCATGCCCCTTTTTACACCTCCCTGCAATGCAGCTCTGTAGCACTTACTGGAGGTACCACGTGGGCTTTTCCTGGCTCCTCTTAAGGGAGGTGTGAGAGTTTAAAGTAATTGGTTTAATGTTATGGGGAATGGTTAGGATTAGTGATGGGGTAAAGGTGAATATAGAGGGTGGTGACAAGATTAGGGTGGTCAGATTTATCATAAGTGTAAGTAAGTGGGTTGAAACCTATGAAAACTCATAAGTTTTTGTTTCTGGACCACTAACATTGTTTATTTATTTATTTAAGTGTTTTATATATCGCTGGCCTGACCCGAGGGTATCAGAGCGTTTTACATCATATGTGTCAAGGAAATCCCACACTAAAGGTGTAGTATCAAGGAAAACACCCAGTAATGGGGTAGTATACCTAGTGGTTCATGGCGCTTCGGAGGTCTGGGCGCGCTGTACCGCATTAAGTCAAGGACGTCTGATGGAGTACTAGCAGTGTGCACGTTGGCTCAAGCCAACCTCCTTTACGGATGGGGGCGAGGGAGGTGTCCGGTGGCTTGGTGAAGGTAGATGTCTTGATGGCAGAGAATCGGGCTGCTGCCAGGTTCCAGCTAGTGAGCTCCTGCAGCAGCTAATGATACGGGAGCGAACAATTGAGAAAGTGGTCTTTGAGCTGCATTTTACATTTTGGGAAGGATGGGGTAGTTCTGATGTGGACTGGGATGTAATTCCAGATTTTGGGCGCACTTCCAGAAAAGGAGCGGGCTGCGTTTTTTTGTTTATGGGTTTTAGGCAGGATGAAGAGAAACGTATTGGAGCTCCTTAGGGTCCTTGTCTGACCGGCCTTCTAACGTTTGGAGGCCAGGTAGGCAGGTTTCCCTGTGTGCAGGGCTTTGTGCGTGAGGCAAGCAGTCCTGAAGTCGGCACGCATTTCGACTAGGAGCCATTTTAGCTCTTTGAGTGTGGGTGATATGTAATCGTATTTCTTTGCTTCTGTGATCATTCTGGCTGCTGCGTTGAGCGTTGTTCGGAGGGTAGCTAAGTGCCATTTAGCTGTGCCTGTGAGGGCTGCGTTCCCGTAGTCCAGTCTGGACAGCACCAGTGATTGAGGGCCCTGTTTGAGGTCGAAATATTGTTTACAAACAAAGTGTGTCCCTATGCTTATATTGAAATGTGCAAAAATATCGAAAATGAAAAAATGAAATATCGTTTCATACTAATGTTAACATAAGACATACAAAATATTTATATATATATATATATATATATATATATATATATATATGTATATATATATATATATATATACATAGTTTAAAATAGTAAATCTTAAAGATTTTAATAAATAACATTAATATTAAACATATTAAATAAATGTAATTTTTTTTATGGAATACATAAATATATAAATGCACACTCATGTATGTGTGTGCATGTTTATATATCCACAAACAAATATATATATAACAACTTGATTATTAAGAATATGTATTTTACATTGTACGGGATTGATTTGGTTATGTTTTTTTAATTTACATCTATGAAAGCATATATATGTATATATTATATTCACTGAAAAAACCATAGGTTTCAGGCACGTTATAGTTAGGAATTGGCATTTAAAACCTTAGAAATTCACTGAAAAAACCATAGATTTCAGGGGCGTTATAGTTAGCTGGACTTTTCACTCGTACAAAACCATTGAAATTCCCCCGTTATAGTTAGTTCAGCTAACTATAACTCGCGCGCCCGCAATGCACTGCTGATGATGTCACATATTACATCACTCATGACATGGTCAGTGACATCACTCATGACATCACTGATGACATCTCAAATGACATTACTGATGACATCATCCAGTGAATGTGTGTTTTTCTGAAAATTACATATGTTTTATATATGTATGTCTCAAGGTCGATGGAAGAATAAATGGGTATATAAGTGTCTAAATGGATGATTTGTTTTTGAAAAATTGATTGTATAACTGACTGATTAAGTGTCTCTTAGTGAATACATGGCTTAGTGAGTAATGTTTAAATATCTGTATCAGTCTCTCACTTTGTGTATAAGTGGCTGCATGGGTTGGTGAGTAGCTACATGAGTGTCTATATAGGTTATTAGTTGGTGTTTTGAGTATCAGTATGAGTGTCTGAGTGTCTGTATGGTTCGGTGGGGGGGTATTACGTAGTGCATAGGTGCATGAATGAGTGACTCACTGTTTGTATGTGTTGAAGACAGCATGTGTGCAGGACTGTATGGGTGGATGAGTGTGTGTATGGGTGTGTTAGTGAGTGATAGACTGTCTCAATAGTGTCTTTATGAGTAACTACATATGTTTTAAACTAGTATATGTGACTATTGGTGTATATAAGTGAGTATATGTGAGTGAGAGATTGAAAGAGTTCCTGTATGAATAAGTATGTGTTTCTATAAGTGATTGTTTAAAAGACTAAGTATGTGTAAGTTTCCGTAGAAGTAAGTGTGGTGGTGTGTGTATAACTGTATATGCAAGTAAATGGATGTTTGATTCTTTATTAGCATGAGTGACTATGTGTGTGAGTAACTCTATGGATGAGTGGCATTGTGTAACAGGATGTACAGGTGTATGAGTACATATGAGTGAGTACATGTATGAGTGATTGTATAGGACTGTTGGTGAATGAGTGGATGTGTATGTGGATCTTACAATTACTGAATAAGTTGTTGTAACTGATATTGGTAGGTCCATTGTTTTGAAAATTTTAGTCTCTATTTTTGAATGTGTGTATCAAAGGGTATATTAGGGTGAGAGGAGGTCTGCCACTCTATCACAAGGATGATGTCATCAGTGATGTCATCAGTGATGTCATTTGAGATGTCATCAGTGATGTCATCAGTGATGTCATGAGTGATGTCAGTGACCATGTCATGAGTGATGTTATATGTGACGTCATCAGCAGTGGATTGCGGGTGAGCGAGTTATAGTTAGCTTAACTAACTATAACAGAGGAATTTCATTGGTTTTTTACGAGTGAAATGTCCAGCTAACTATAACGTCTGTGAAACCTATGGTTTTTTCAGTGAATTTGCAAGGTTTTTAAAATGCTAATTCCTAACTATAACGTGTGTGAAACCCATGATTTTTTCAGTGAATTTGTATGGTTTTTTAAATGCTAATTCTTATATTTAACGTGTGTGAAATTTTTTTTTTTTTCTTTTTGCAAGGTATTTTACATCTTTTTTTACTTTATATTCTCTTTAAACACTATGGTAAAATTTTTAAAATTCTGCAATATATAATTTGTCACCTTTTTTTTAACCAAACAGGTAAGATATAGTAGTATAACATAGTGAATCTTTTTTTCCTGTTTTTTTTTTTTACGTGCGCGTACGGTAAGCTTACGGTAAGTGCACGTTTTGCTTTACGTACGTAATATTTCTACTCTGTTTGCGTATGGTTACGCAATTTGCGTAGACGTCCGTACTGCGTACGCGACGCGTAAGCGCATACGTTACACGCGCACGTTACGCGGAAGTGTTGGAGCGTGCCTGTTATGCGCATGCGCGCATGCGCGTGTCTTTTATGCGCGCATGCGTACTTTTACCGTAAGCGTTCCGTAAGCGCTCCGTAAGCGTAACGTACGCGCACGGTTGGTCATGTGATCAAGAAACAGCACTTTTGATTGGTTTCAAACTACTTTCAGTTCTAGAACTCTCCTACACCACACCCATTCCCCTCATTTCTGCTTGTGATCCCTTAGGAGAAGGAGCTGAGTTGTCTTTGTGATACGATGGCAGAACAGCAGTCCTCTTCTGAGAGTGAGCCAGGTAGCAGCATCATCAGAGAGAGAAGGAGGAAACAAAAGACTTCTTTTGTATGGGAATATTTCACCTATCCAGAGGGGCAGAAAAAGGTAAATGCTCCTTTAGTCACCTGCTCACTTTGTGAGCGTGTCTTATCTAGGAAGAAGTATTCCTTTGGAAATCACTCTATGGTTAGACACATTAAGGATAAACATCCCAGGACTTATGCTAGACATACTGGAGAAACATCTCCAGTAAGTCACCCAAGCACACCTGCAGATGCTCAGCCGAGTACTTCTTCGGCAGCTCAGCCGAGCACTTCCTCTGCGGTGGGAGCATCACCCTTTTCTGGTCCTCTGGATATAAACCCTCGTTTTGGGAGGGTTACAATGAGGTGCACAAGATGTCATGGCCTAATTGTTCATGCGGAGACCAGTGTTTCCCTCATAAACAATAGGATAGACCAGCACATCTGTGGTCCTTGTTAGTATTCCCATTCTTTCTTTCCTCTTTCCCTTTATGAACACAACGGTTCTTTTAAGAGCCAACCTTACTTCTTAACTTTTTAAAAAAAAATTTAAATGACTTTTTTTTTTTTTTTACCGTGCGCTTTTTTTTTTTTTTTTTTTTAAAACCCCAAAAATTTTATCAACCTACAAGGTCCATGAGGGACTACTACAGAAATGAAAAAAGCATAGAGAAGAGTAGTGAAAAAAAGTGAGCATTAAAGTAAATGTGTGATAATTCCTGAAATTTCACACTTACCTGACAAAGAAAATAACTAAAAGAAAAATAAGTGATTTATTTTACTTGCTGTAAAGAAGTTTATTTTTATATTTTTCCTTTCTCAATCTGTAAAAAAAGAAAAATGTATTAATATTTAACAATACTTTTTAGAATACAGTGCACATATTTTCATTTTTCATCAAACATATTTTTGCCCTTTTTTTGCTGTTTTCAGAATATATTGCATTTTACTGTAAATCGTAAAAGCAATTGCATTCATCACTTAACAGCGGGCAAAAAAAAAAAACCAATCAGAAAGATTGTTTAAAAAAAGCCCAGAATCTCTTCGCATTAAAACATACCGTAATATAAACCTCACGTAAGAACAATCCCTAATTTCAGTAAATATCGTCCGAAAATTCTGTTGCATAAGCATAATCACCAAAATAATTTGTGTCAAAGAAGTCCACAATGCAAATTATTACCTTTCCGTAAGGCCAAATGGTAATTTTTATAATAATTTTTGATGACATTTCCGATGGTAATCCAATTAAATGGAAATAATGTTTTCGACAGATGTTGCAATTTCTTTCTAAAATTTTGGTTTCAGAAAAATTAAATAGGAATTTGCTAAATCAAAAGGCAAACGTTGCTTGAAAACCAATTCAGAATCATTACACAGTGTCCAGCCTTTTTCACATTTAAGAAAAACTGTGTAATGACCAGAAGTTACAAAAGGCCCATCATGGAAAATTATTGCAACTGTTACAAAAGTTTTGCCAGAAATTGATAATTGCTGTCCTGTAAATTTCTTTATTAAAGTGTCCAATTTTGTTCCATCAGCTCTACAACGTTGCATCATTAAAATTACATACTGTCCATAATTCTTTAAAAATAACGTTGAAAACATGTCTGATTTACATTTCGAACATTCCATGTTGTGATTGGCATCTTTAACTAATTTACTAAAAGTCACTGATTTTGGCAATGTTAAATAGATAAACCTTTCTGAATCAACATTAGAGCTGCATGTGTAGAAACAGTTTTCACAACTATGTTCCCATTTATAAGACAGACCAAACATATTTTCTATTTCTACCCCTTCATCTTCAAGTACCAAAAGAATGTACATCAAGAATTCCTGTGCATCTTGCTGGACATTTTGTGAAAACTGTGTTCGTCCTGAACAAACATCTAATAGATTTCTAATTTCATTCGCACTTTCTATTTTTGCTTTATCAACACTCAGTTTCTCATAAAGAAGACTTAGCACAGAACAGAATCTTTTTTCATGATTTTCTATTATCTGCTCTTGCAAACTTTCAAGATAAAATACAACATTCAGCACTGCATTTGCATAGCAGTTGACACCAGAGCTATTTTCAAAATGGAAACCAACAACCTGTTCAACATTGTCCTTTTTCTTTTTGCTTGCAATCACATGACTCTCTTTTTGTTTTCTCTTCTCTACATCCTCGTTACAGATATTCTCAAATCTCCTTTTCCGACAAACAACACCTTTCTCCAACACAGGATACTGACCTAAATGAGGAGCATAGGTTCTTCTTAATCTATTGTACTCCTTAACACAATTTGCATCAGCACTAACTTTTGAGTCATCAAAGTCTATCATGAATAAACCAGATAATGTTTTCACTCGTGACAAAGCAACATATGCCATACCTTCTTTGAACACTGTAGATCCAATGTTTACAAATGCACTATCAACAGTTAATCCTTGACACATGTGAATAGTTACAGCATATGCTAGAGAAAATGGAAACTGCTTCCTACGTACATATAAGTCTTTCACAAGCAAAAAACGGACTGAACAACGACTAATGTCTTTTACCTCTTCAATCTGATCAAATTTTATTTTTAAAAACTCAATTCCTTCTTTTTTCTGGTAGTTAACAAAACCCACAACTTTACCCATAGCTCCATTCACTAAACCTTTTTCAACATCCAAATTTCTCCTTAGAAATACTCGACAGTTCATGCAAAGATATAGATTTTTTTCTAATCCAGCTGTTTTCGAAATGTTCTTCTCTAGAGAATCCAATTTATTTTTCAGTTCGCCTGTTAATGTAATAGTAATTCTTTCATGTTGGATTTTGTCCACTGCTTCCATTTTCTTAATCTCTTCCTTTTCCAATTTCAAAAGTTCCTCATTGAATATCGAGCATTCACGTAGTGTTGGCATTAAGCAGATTACAGTATTTTTTTCTGCAATGTTCTTGTATATTTTCTCTGCAACTATTTCCTCATTTGGAAATAAATTATGTAGCAACCGACTCTGTATTGCTTTTCTTCCTACTTCTGTGAGTAGTCCAATTCTGATATCTTTCAGAATACTTCCATATTCTTCATCATTTGCTTGCCTCATATTGGTAGTGAGTTCTTTGTACTCAAAGAATGACCAAATATTCGCATTACCAATGCTTCCTAATGACTTCTTCGTGTCCTCATGTGTCACATTATTAAACACTGGTTGTCCTTTAACTGGAGTGAGCTGCAGTAGATCCCCAAAAACTATAACATGTTTTCCTCCAAATAGCACGTCATAGTCTCTTTTTAGAATTTGCTGCATTCTTAAATGCACAAAGGCAAGCATTAAGTTTGATACCATGCTTACCTCATCAATAATGAGAACTTTCATTTTCTTCAACACTCTTGAAACTTCGAAGCATGCTTCTCCTGTTAGCTTGTGATATTCTATTTTGTTCTCATGCTCCACTGGTAACATTAGCAAGCGATGGAGAGTAATTCCTTTAATATTATATGCTGCTAACCCAGTTAGAGCAGTAACAACACAAGATAAAGTTGAATCAGTTTTTTGCTGTAGGTAGCTTCTGATGACTTTAATTAAGAAACTTTTCCCAGTTCCAGCTTGTCCACTCACATACAACCTAATTGGTTCAAATGCTGTGCATGTGCACTCTTTATTTTCATGTAGTAATCCGTGATCAATTTTTTTTCTGACCTCCTCATAAATTTGTCGTTGTTCTTCATTCAGTTGTTGTTCCAAATCTGGTAAGTCTATTGAATCTTCCTTTGCTTGATTCATAGCCGTTTCCACTTCAGTCATGGCTATTGCAGCTTCATTTTCTACGATTGGTTGTCCTAGGGGATCTTGACTGAGCGTTCCAGAACTTTGGCTGTCTTGAGAACTGTCTCTAGCTACTTCAGCTGCAATTGTAGCTTCCTGTTCAATTTATGCGTTTAACATTTGGACATAATTCCTGAAAATACTGCATTCAATGGTATCTTTACATGCATTAAATGAATCCTCATAGCTTTGAAATTCTCCAAGTAGTTCGTCCTCTGAACGCCATGGTTTAAACAACTGTAAAAGTGCCAAGTAGTAAAATTCCTTTTTGTCAGTAGTGTCACAACTCAGCTTCCTGTGATTAATCAAACTTCCTTTTGTTTGCTTCACTAAACATCCTTCCTCACCAATGACTTTATATTTTCCATTGTTGATGTCTTCTGTGGCTTTCCGTGAAAAAATGTAGTTCTGCAGCACTTCATAGAGACACATGTTCTTAAGATGATGACTTCTTTTTGGGTAATATGTGTCCAACATGTTTGTTTTCAAAATATCTGTACTTTCTGGGTCGTTTTCGGCCAAATATTCAATTTCTCCAACAGATTTCAGTACCCGATTTCGCATTCCTGCAAAGCCTAAACTGACCCAAATTATTCTTCTGGATTTCGAGTAAAGACTTGCAGATGATAACCTATCTGAACATTCGTAGGATCCATTTTCTCGATGCGTTAACATCTTCAAACTGCAACTGTACAGCTTCTTACTGACAGTCTTCTCGTGAGAAATCTCTTCCCACATTTCCTTCAATTCCGTTTTCTCAGATTTAGTAATGTATGATGTGACATACCGAGCAACAGCAATAGAATTGTCTGCCACATACTGAATATCCATGTTAGCATTCCACATGGATAAAATGACTGGGTTGTAGTCATTTATTTTCTTGTAATAGTATGTCGCACAGCTGACATAAAACTGTTGACTCTTCCTTTTGAAAGAACAGGTCTTGGAAATCCAAATCGACATTTTGTGTAGAATTTATCTTTGGTCTTGTACTTCCGTCGACAGTATTTTCCACAGCGATGACTTTGGAAACGTAAAACTTGCTCTTTTAACTTTTTCTCTTCTGTGCTTTTAGGTATAGCACATGTTGCATGCATATTCTTCAATGAAAGATAACACTGCTTCATCAGCATCTGTTCCAAATTTTGGAGCATCCTTGATCCACAACAGCATATGAATGTGAGGAGCACCTCTTGCTTGGTACTCTTTTCTCCAAAAGAAATCCAAAACTTCTCCAAGTGGTTGATTTTTTTTGTTGCAGATAAAGGACATCATAGCCTCAAATCTATGATTGAAATATCTGCAAACATTAACCGGATCCAATGAGCACAGTTCTCCTGCTGTCTTGTATTCGATGTTTTTAATGTTTGAATTTACCTCTCGTAGAAAATCCAGTAAATCATCCCAAGCGTATTCGGCACAGCTTAGGGTTAGGAACCACGTTGGAGTTCCTAAATTCCGTAACATACATTTCAATTCTCCATGGCGTCTGTACCAATATTAATTCGTCCCACGCTGACAAGCCATCAGATTGATCAATTGTGATTCCATATGATCATCTCGCTGCTGCACTTTGTTCATAAAATCCTTAGCAGACACATTATGTAGATGTGTTCCACTTTTTAAAATGTGGTTTACTGCATAAGATAGTGCAGACAAGTCACTTTCAAATAACAGATGGAACAAATAAGGAATACTTTGACGAAATCTGGGATCTTCTGCATATAATCTTGTAGTCCGATACTCAGAAGCAGGAATCTGGACTGGACGTTCATCATATCGTCCACCTTCTCCTGTAGGAAACAGCTGGGGAAAACATCGAGCTTCCAAACTCTCCTCCCATACACTCACAGGAGTTCCTTGTGCTTTTTTCATTTGAAACAGATCAATGGTGTTTGCCATTACTTCTTTTGAATGAAGAGGATGTATGCTGAAATGTTCATACATTTCTTCTTCTTTTGACTTGTCAACTTTTTCAATTTGCCCAGGTGGTGTGTCTGTGTCTCCTACTAAATCTTCTTCATCTTCATCCATATAAATGGCTTCATACCATTTATTATTCCTTTTCAAATATAAATTTGCTCTTTGTACTTTCCGTACATCTACCAGTTCCTGCCAAATTTTCTTATTCTTTGTAGGTACACCATTAACCAGAATAACTAATGGTTCAGATTCCAAAGTATCTGTGTCAATAGTTTCCATATTTTTTTTCAAATCCAACGGCAAATAGACAACTCTTCCTTTTAAACCTCTCTGTAAATCTGAAGGAGGTAATTTGCCTGTTTTTGGCTCCATACGTACTATGGTCTGGAACGGATGAACACATTGAATGAGTATAGACTCATATGTATTTAAATCAGAAAGTTCTGCAGGAACTTCAACCAATTCTAAATTATTATGTACAGCTGTAGCTGGCATTTTATTTTCTTCCAACTTGTTGTAACAGTATTTACAAATACGATGATCTTCACCCAAATCAAAACAATTTTCAAGAAATATATATGTTGCAAAATCCTTCCACTTATAATTATCTTCTTCTTCACTTTTTTTGTAGAGATCAACATTCCTTGTTTGGATTTTGTAATGGCTTCTCCGGCAACAAATACAAGTAATATTTGGTCTTTCATTAGAGATGATAGCAAATTTTGTAATTTGATCTTCAAATTTCTTATTTATGGAGGGTTCTACATTCTCTTCCACATTTTCCTCAATAACTGTGTCATTCCCTGCACTTTCTTGTTCTGGCCCAAAGTAACAAAACTGAATCTCATCAGTAACCTTCTCAACATCTGATACAGATCCACAAAACAGAGCCTTATTCAACTCATTTAACTTTAGTGCTGGACTTTTAGCAAAATACAATCTTCTCACAAATTTCCTAATTTCAGTATGATGAACTGCCAGCATCCTAAAATGGTGAAAAACACTTTGACAAACTTTCCTAGATAAACAAGCCAGAGCGTGACCTTGCAAACCAGTATTCTCTCTCACTCTGCATGGATCTAGTCCTTGAAGCACCTTAATCTTCTGTTTAACACTCTTTTTACTATATTCTCCTAAAAACTCACGTAATTTATCAATAGATTCCTGTCGCAAAGTACAAATACTACTACAATTCCAAGTATACACTGGGGCTTTAGGACGTCTCCCCATAACCTCATCTGCAATTACTTCTTCCTCATTTCTTGGAACCATTTTCTCCTTTTCCATTATACAACCATCCTTAACTTCATATGCTCGACCACTGGTGTCAACTGCATGCAGCAAACTATTACTTTGAAGATAACTCTCTTCATTAAAAAATGGTTCAGTACTTGAACTATGCATCCATTCTCCTAAAAACACATTTCAAAAGGTATTTCTTTTTACTACTCTTTTCTTTTTGCTTTGTGACTTTATTACATTAACTATTTTTTCTAATGTAAGCATCCTGTTCAAAATTAAAATGAATAGTTTTCTTTTTAAATCTAAAGCCTTTGCTACAATGGCTTCAATATCTTTTTTTCTCTTTAAAAATTTTGCTCTTTTCTTATATTTTTTCACATCCTTTAGCAAATTGGACATCACTCTTCTCTGAAACATTTTCCTACGGATCTCTTTAAATGCTGATTTTCTTTTCAAGTTAATTATTATAGCTTCTGCTTGTACATTAGCATTTAGTAAATTCTCACTATTCTCCTGTTGTTTTCTACTTGAAACAGTTTTTCCAATGGGGGCATTTTTAAAAATTTTCCTTTTTTTGAATATATTTTTAAAGAATTCCTTTGTCTGCTTACCAGAAGACTTTTTCTTTTTCCCAACATGAGCATCTTCAACTAACTTGGGTCCTCCAGTTGTCTTCAAATAAACCTTTTTTTTCTGTTGTTTTCTTTGTCTTGATTTTATAGGCATCTTATATTTCCTTCACTGCTCTGCAGCAATACCTGAAAGAAACTAAAAAAAAATACCTTTTTTGTAATTTAAATATATTACTATATTTGTCATGATCATTTCTTTTCTTATAACACTATCTATCCCTTTCCTACAAGTGAAAAATACAAGAAAACCAACACAAATGTAATCTCTAAGATCAATTCCTGTATGCACACAGACTCTTGGTGTAATTCTAGACAGAACACGATATTTCTTTTGCAATTCAAAAGCACACTTATTTTTTTTTTTTTGCAATTGTTAATTACTCTAACAGTCTGACCATTTTCTTTATAGTTTACAGAGGCAGAAAACAGCACATGTGCAATCTGCTTTTTTCGAGCATATACATGTGTAACCTGGCAGACTGACTGCACTCCTGCAAAGATAATGAACCTTGGTGATGTTGAATGCATTAGCATTTGTCAGGGGGTCCAAAAATGCCATAAAAGACTCATGCTGTGACTTTACGCAGAAAATGAAATTTGCTTGTCAATTTCAAAGCACACTTACTACTGTTTTTTTCTGCAAGTGTTAAGTACTCTAACAGTCTGATACATTTTCATTACAGTTATCAGATACAGAAAACAGCACATGTCCAAACAGCTTTTTCAGACCATGAACATGTGTGACCTTGGTGACTGACTACACTCCAGCAAAAGAAATCAGCCTTAGTGATGTTGAATGTATTAGCGTTACTCACTGCTTCCATAAAACACCAGTCACTTGTGAATACTCAGCATGATTCTACAGGATAAACTGCTGGGTGTGTGCTAACAGTCTGCTTATGCAGACTGTGTATTTTCAGTTGCAAGAGACATACGCGTGGTTACTTCCCAAAAGAACCAGAGAGACATGAAATACATCTCTGACAGCAATTCCTCTATGCTCACAGACTCATGCTGTGATTTTACGCGTAAAATGAAATTTGCTTGCCAATTTCAAAGCACACTTACTACTGTTTTCTGTTTTTTTAGGCAGAAAACGAAATTTGCTTGCCAATTTCTAAGCACACTTAGTACTGTTTTTTTCCTGCAAGCGTTAATTACTCTAACAGTCGCATACATTTTCATTACAGTTTTCAGACACAGAAAACAGCACATGTCCAAACAGCTTTTTCTGACCATGAACATGTGTGACCTTGGTGACTGACTACACCCCAGCAAAAGAAATCAGCCTTAGTGATGTTGAATGTATTAGCGTTACTCGCTGCTTCCATAAAACACCAGTCACTTGTGAATACTCAGCATGATTCTACAGGATAAACTGCTGGGTGTGTGCTAACAGTCTGCTTATGCAGACTGTGTATTTTCAGTTGCAAGAGACATACGCATGGTTACTTCCCAAAAGAACCAGAGAGACACCAAATACATCTCTGACAGCAATTCCTCTATGCTCACAGACTCATGCTATGATTTTACGCGTAAAATGAAATTTGCTTGCCAATTTCAAAGCACACTTACTACTGTTTTCTGTGTTTTTAGGCAGAAAACGAAATTTGCTTGCCAATTTCTAAGCACACTTAGTACTGTTTTTTTCCTGCAAGCGTTAATTACTCTAACAGTTGCATACATTTTCATTACAGTTTTCAGACACAGAAAACAGCACATGTCCAAACAGCTTTTTCAGACCATGAACATGTGTGACCTTGGTGACTGACTACACTCCAGCAAAAGAAATCAGCCTTAGTGATGTTGAATGTATTAGCGTTGCTCACTGCTTCCATAAAACACCAGTCACTTGTGAATACTCAGCATGATTCTACAGGATAAACTGCTGGGTGTGTGCTAACAGTCTGCTTATGCAGACTGTGTATTTTCAGTTGCAAGAGACATACGCATGGTTACTTCCCAAAAGAACCAGAGAGAAACGAAATACATCTCTGACAGCAATTCCTCTATGCTCACAGACTCATGCTGTGATTTTACGCGGAAAATGAAATTTGCTTGCCAATTTCAAAGCACACTTACTACTGTTTTCTGTGTTTTTAGGCAGAAAACGAAATTTGCTTGCCAATTTCAAAGCACACTTAGTACTGTTTTTTTCCTGCAAGCGTTAATTACTCTAACAGTCGCATACATTTTCATTACAGTTTTCAGACACAGAAAACAGCACATGTCCAAACAGCTTTTTCTGACCATGAACATGTGTGATCTTGGTGACTGACTACACTCCAGCAAAAGAAATCAGCCTTAGTGATGTTGAATGTATTAGCGTTACTCACTGCTTCCATAAAACACCAGTCACTTGTGAATACTCAGCATGATTCTACAGGATAAACTGCTGGGTGTGTGCTAACAGTCTGCTTATGCAGACTGTGTATTTTCAGTTGCAAGAGACATACGCATGGTTACTTCCCAAAAGAACCAGCGAGACATGAAATACATCTCTGACAGCAATTCCTCTATGCTCACAGACTCATGCTGTGATTTTACACGTACAATGAAGTTTGCTTACCATTTTCAAAGCACACTTACTACTGTTTTCTGTGTTTTTAGGCAGAAAACGAAATTTGCTTGCCAATTTCTAAGCACACTTAGTACTGTTTTTTTCCTGCAAGCGTTAATTACTCTAACAGTCACATACATTTTCATTACAGTTTTCAGACACAGAAAACAGCACATGTCCAAACAGCTTTTTCTGACCATGAACATGTGTGACCTTGGTCACTGACTACACTCCAGCAAAAGAAATCAGCCTTAGTGATGTTGAATGTATTAGCGTTACTCACTGCTTCCATGAAACACCAGTCACTTGTGAATACTCAGCATGATTCTACAGGATAAACTGCTGGGTGTGTGCTAACAGTCTGCTTATGCAGACTGTGTATTTTCAGTTGCAAGAGACATACGCATGGTTACTTCCCAAAAGAACCAGAGAGACACGAAATACATCTCTGACAGCAATTCCTCTATGCTCACAGACTCATGCTGTGATATTACGCAGAAAATGAAATTTGCTTGCCAATTTCAAAGCACACTTACTACTGTTTTCTGTGTTTTTAGGCGGAAAACAAAATTTGCTTGCCAATTTCAAAGCACACTTACTACTGTTTTTTTCCTGCAAGCGTTAATTACTCTAACAGTTGCATACATTTTCATTACAGTTTTCAGACACAGAAAACAGCACATGTCCAAACAGCTTTTTCTGACCATGAACATGTGTGACCTTGGTGACTGACTACACTCCAGCAAAAGAAATCAGCCTTAGTGATTTTGAATGTATTAGCGTTACTCACTGCTTCCATGAAACACCAGTCACTTGTGAATACTCAGCATGATTCTACAGGATAAACTGCTGGGTGTGTGCTAACAGTCTGCTTATGCAGACTGTGTATTTTCAGTTGCAAGAGACATACGCATGGTTACTTCCCAAAAGAACCAGAGAAACACAAAATACATCTCTGACAGCAATTCCTCTGTGCTCATAGACTCATGCAAAATTCACCACATACATACCCTCTCAAACTCATAACTCACCTTTAAAATTTGTTAGTTGAGAAAGAAATGTGGCACTCAAACAGCAGACTATCACAGTCAGAATATCAGAGCTGTACACCTCTCTCCTCTGAGCAGAACCAATTAATGGCAATGTTTCCCTCTCTTTTTTCACACATATACATGTTAATTACAAATCTCAGTGCTTCCCACTTTTTTTTAAATGAAATCATACATTTCTATTGGTTGAAAACTTCAACCCTTTTCCAAATGTTCCCTTCCCCCAACTTGACTTTTGCCTGCTACCATAGCAACAGCTCATGGAACACTGCTGTGAGGAGAGAGGTCAGAAGTTCACCACACAATGTTTCAAATCGAAAGACCAAGAGTGCTTCACCTGTCCAACCTAACAGCAAATCCAAACTATTCTTCTGTGGGAACACAATTTTCTGAACCAATACAAAACATGCTTCTATAAATGTACACATACAGCCTAGTTTTTAGTGTAGAATGGTGTGAAACAGCCAATGAGTTCTTTTTATTTTAAAAAAATATGTATGCCTCCATTTTCAAACTGTCTTTCATTTCATTTTGCCATTCTACTGAAAGACACCTTCAGAGTGCATCCAGATCTCCTTGAAAGATGTTCACAGTGAGGATTGTAGGTCACAGCTATGTCTTCTGGAGTGAAACATTTGCAGAAAAAAGAGGTATGGTGAGAGACCTTGCTTTGCCAAATGTAGACATTAAATGGATTGGTCAGAGAGGGTTAAAGTGGCACCAATTAATGCCTTTGGTGAAAACCTTTCTACATCTCCCACACTCTAACCTTATTATTGTGCACTGTGGTGGAAATGACCTAGGCACTTTAACTGGTGTAGGTCTGGAAATGCTTATTAAGGACACCTTTGTGCAATTGATGTCGCTTTTTCCTCATTCTGCCTTTGTATATTCTAACATATGCCAAAGGCAAAAGTGGAACTGGTCCTACCAATTTTGTCCGCAGATTGACAAAGCAAGAAAGCACGTCAACAAATATGTTTCTGCTTTCCTCAGAGACTATGGTATGGGTTCTATATACCACAACAACTTGCGTTACAACATGCAAGACATTTATAGAGGAGACGGTGTACATTTCAATGATGAAGGGAACAGAGTCTTCCTCTTAAACTTTAGACTCTGCATCGGTACTAACTTGTAGGTACCAAAAAACACTCAATGAACACATTGGCTCTTTTAGAGCCCCCTAATATCTTATCACTTAAATTTGTTTTTTTCTTCTTTTTTTGTTATTTTCTACCGTACGCGTACGGTAAGCTTACCGTACGCGCACCCCGCAATTTTTTTAAAAAACATTTAAATGTATTTTTCATTCTTTTATGGCCTTCTTGGACCCCCTGACAAACGCTAGGGGGTCGGCAACTCTCTTCGTTGCCCCCTTTCCATGTTCTCCTCCTTTTTTTATCTGTGTGAGGCACACAAAATGGAGGCCGACACTTCCTCATTTCGGCCAATTCGAATGTTTACAGTCATGTAACCACCAATCAGAATTGAGCTCGCGCATGGCACCGTGCGCGTACGGTAAGCTTACCGTAAGCACTCGGAGCGCGCCTATAGATATATATATTGATTCAAATGCTATTTTCTCAGCAAATACTGAACACATTTATACCAGACCTACAAAAGGCACATCCCTGACCTGAGGACTACCTCTTTGCCAAATTTCAAGGAATTCTGTTCAGCCATTCGGGCTGCAGCTTGGACTAAAGGTCCTATGGAAAAATGCATGGGGAAAATGCGTTTTGGGACCCCCCCTTTTTCTCAGCCCCCACTTGACGAATCCCCCTGAGACTTTCAGGGAAGGAGCGGAGCGGAGCGCCCCACCTATTTTGAAAATTTCGCGAGGATTCGTCAATCGGCGCCAAAGTTATTCAAAATAGAATGTTGCGGATTTCCTATAGAAACACGGTCCTAACTATAACTACCTACTGGCGAGCCAGTAGGTAATATATATATATATATATATATATATATATATATATATATATATATATATATATATATATATTTATATTTAGTATACTATGTATACATGTGAAAATGTGTCAGTCCACCTGTTTACCTCGGTGGCACGGAAAAAATGGGTGGAACTGACATCAGCACGCCAAAGAGGTCCTGTTATGGCTCCAATGACGTTATACTGTGTTGCGAGCTGAGCCGTGCTATTATGACATCGTCGTCAACGTGGGAGAGCTAGGAAAGAATATCCGCAGAATGCTGGCGCAGGGGATATTCATCTCAGTGTTCAGGCTAGTCATTTGGGAGCAACTGTTTATGTTGCCACTCCAGAAACCGAAACCAATGATCTGAGGGCAGAGGCCCTGCAGATGGCACACGAGGTGGAGAGCCCAGTTCTGTGCACCGGCGGGGCAGTGAAGTGACAAGCACTATTACCCACAGAAAAGGTAACGACGGCACTGAATAATACAGGATCTTCTCTTTGTATCCAGAACGAACAACAAGGTTAAAATGCCCTAGTTCCAAAATGTAGAATTAGTGCTACAACGGTCTTCAAGAGGACCTGTGATGGATGCCGCTTCTGCCTTCCGTACACTGGAGGCGGCACATGGGTCACGCGGTACAGTCATACTGCGGTGGTACGCACACTCGTTGACCTCTCATGGCACTACTCCACACTTCGGGGACAATGCATGCCATTAGCTGTGTTTTCTGATGACGTGTCGCGCCGGCCCCATCCAACAGCCGAATCCCTTTAGATCCAAACAGACTCTTCCACTCTCTCACCAGAAGTGAAACCAGGCCACGCGGAAACTTTCACAATACAACAGCCAGGAATGCACTTTTCGGTAAAAAAAAACACATTCCTTCCTCCTAATTTATCAAATAAACGACTCACTGAAGAACAGGGGCCAGCTTTGATCGGTAAACAGCCTTTACAACAACTTTTTTACTTCGCGATACCATTACAACAAATGTATTACCACGCATGCGTTGTACATCGTGAAGTCATTACTACGCATTTTTTTAGAACGCATGGTCATTTACCACGCATGCCTTTAGAACAAATTTTGTTTTAAAGGTATGTATGGTAAATGACCATGAGTTCTAAAAAATGTAGACGATCCACGTCGTTGTAAGGAAACAGAGGCTGTTCCGTTTCCTCACAACGACGTGCACCGTCCCTCAGAGATGACATGAAGCAGGAACCACGAGGAGAGAGGAACGACGAGGAGTGAGAGGTAAGGGGGATTGAGCATGGGGTGGTGGTAACGGGTAGTGCAGTGGTGTTTGTGTAGTGTAGGGGGTCGTGCTGGTGGTAGTGTTTTAGGGTTTAGAGTAGTGCAGTGGTGTTTGTGTAGTGTAGGGGGTCGTGCTGGTGGTAGTGTTTTAGGGTTTAGGGTAGTGCAGTGATGTTTGTGTAGTGTAGGGGGTCGTGCTTGGGGTAGATTTAGGGTTTAGGGTAGTGCAGTGGTGTTTGTGAAGGGGGTTTTGCTGAGGGTAGTGTTTTAGGGTTTAGGGCAGTGCAGTGGTGTTTGTGTAGTGTAGGGGGTCGTGCTGGGGGTAGTGTTTTAGCGTTTAGGGTAGTGCAGTGGTGTTGGTGTAGTGTAGGGGTCATTCTGGGGGTAGTGTTTTAGGGTTTAGGGTAGTGCAGTGGTGTTTGGGTAGTGTAGGGGGTTGTGCTGAGGGTAGATTTAGGATTTAGGGTAGTGCAGTTGTGTTTGGGTAGTGTACGGGGTCGTGCTGGGGGTAGATTTAGGGTTTAGGGTAGTCTAGTGGTGTTTGGGTAGTGTAGGGGGTTGTGCTGGGGGTTGATTTAGGGTTTAGGGTAGTGCAGTGGTGTTTGGGTAGTGTAGGGAGTAGTGCTGGGGGAGTGTTTTAGGGTTTAGGGTAGTGCAGTGGTGTTTGGGTAGTGTAGGGGGTCGTGCTGGGGTAGTGTTTTAGGGTTTAGGGTAGTGCAATGGTGTTTGGATAGTGTAGGGGGTCGTACTGGGGTAGTGGTTTAGGGTAGTGCAGTGGTGTTTGGGTAGTGTAGGGGTAGTGTTTTAGGGTTTAGAGTAGTACAATGGTATTTGGGTAGTGTATGGGGTACTGCTGGGGGTAGTGTTTTAGGGTTTAGGGTAGTGCAGTGGTGTTTGGGTAGTGTATGGGGTACTGCTGGGGGTAGTGTTTTAGGGTTTAGGGTAGTGCAGTGGTGTTTGGGTAGTGTAGGGGATCGTGCTGGGGGTAGTGTTTTAGGGTTTAGGGTAATGCAGTCAGTGGTCGAAGTGGGTGGGATCGGCAGGGCACGGCGTGCCCCTACTTTTTCAATTCCAAGGATTCCGTTCCCCTACTTTTTTATTTTGAAAATGCGTCCCAGGATGCAAGAAATCACCATCGCCTATAAATAAAGCTCCACAATCCTGGCGTTAGAGGACGGGCGGCAGAGAAGTAACAGGACTCTGTCTTTTCCTTCTTGCCCTGAGAAGAAAAATACAGTGATCACTTCTGCTCTGCGCTTCAGCTGCCCCCCCTCCACTCTTTCCTTCTTCCCTCTCTTTCTGTCTAGCAGTTCTTCTCTTACTGAAAACCCTGACATCGAGATTATTTGCTCCCCTGTGAAATGGATCCAAAAAAGAAAAACATTTTTGCTGGAAATGTCGTATTTTAATTCCAAAGTGCAGCATCTGGATTAAAAGGTTAAAGATATGACAAATAACGAAATAAAGTAAGACAGAGTGGTAGCAAACTGGCCACATTGATTTTATTCGCACCCAAACAGAGTTTACCAGTGAAGCGCTTTTTTTGCTTTCTTGTCTTTGTTTTCCCTGGGCTTGCAACTAGTGCACCAATCCTGGAGGTACTGCAAAGTGAGGATTGGAAAACAAAATGTGTACTGCGGCTCTGCATCTAGGGATGCGGTCTTTTTACCATACTGCTTACATTTTGTAAGGATATAAGCAATGGACACTGAAATGGGTCTACTCAGGGCCTTGTAGTCATGTCCTTAACTTCTCAGGCAAAAGCACTGACTGATTTCTGAATGGTGAGTGTAAAAGCGTTAAGGTAACCATGTTGTTCCTGCTTACATTTCACATGGTTTGCTAAATTTTGCATTCCCTATGAGTGTTTGCTTTTTCCAGGATGTTGTTCCTTTTTTTTTGTAGGCCGCATATTGCTCTTGTCTTGTGCGTCATTTAAATTGAGCCGCATCCAGGTGTTTATAGCTGGCAGCAATTGGGTTGTAGTTGAAGGCAGTGTGAGTTTTTCTCAGTGGGGCAGTATGGTGTTCAGTGGGGGAGAGGATGTGGCACTATGGCCAGAGCTGCTGAATTTGGAATGGGGGAACCATGTTCACTCTTAATAACCAGTCCACCAGACCACTCTCCTGAGAGAGCACAATCACATGCTAGACCTTAGAAGGCTGCGCAAGACCTTAGAAGCCCTGGTGTCTTAGCACCAGAAGGTAGACCCTAGCAGTGGCAAGTGTGGGTTAACCTTCAAGGTTTGTACACCACAATCCATACTGAAGTTCACCTCCAGTCTTGCGGGCAGGCCTATGAAGCAGCACAGCCTAGAAGAACAGTGACTCTGTCACTGTGGTCACAGGACCCTTGAGAAGGGCCAGCTCTAGGGCAGTGCAACCGGTGTGACCGCACCGGGTGCTAACTTTGGGTGGAGGCATTATGTTTGCAAGTATATTAAGGTTTTAAAAGCACTTGCTGCCTCCTTCTTGGCCGCCAGCAATTTTCGGCAACAATAAAAATGTCATGATGACTCTGGTGTTTAATGTTCTTCCTAGAGAGAGATCATTTTGTCTAGTGGAAGTTTTGATTCATGGAAAGGTAGCTCAGAGGGTTAATGAGCCTGCTGCAAAGAACATGTACCATGCAGATCACAAAGTGCACATAATGTAAATAGGTCAGTGGGCTACTGCTTTTGTCAGAGAGATCCTTTTGTTACTTGCAGTTTATAAGTTAAAATCCTAACATAGAACAGTGAGCTATTAACTTTCATCTAAGAGCTGCATACAAACAGCAAGGTATAAATTAGAGCGTTATGTTTTTCCCCCAGTCTTTGATTATCCTAATGTTGCAAAAAGTGTTCTTTTGGTCAGAAATCAATTCTGATTATTAAAGAGAACCCCCTACCATGGTATTACGTTTTAAATTCTGAGTTGATGTTTCTCCAGACCAATCACTATTAAACTATACGGCCTACTAGTATGGTTATCATGTGACTCCTATACCTTGTAGTCCTTAGTCTTATGTAATATTGTCTATACAGTGATTTACACACATATTGATTGTCTCTGAGTAATGTGTGTGATGTAAAGTGCTCTGACACCCTACACTGGTATGAGTGGCGCTGTAACTCAAATTAAATGCATCTGAGTGTGGTTATGGAGACTTGAGGGGCACTGTTAAAGGGTGGTAGTGAGGAAATCCATGGCAGAGGTGGTCATTGGGGGGCAATAACAAACATTAATGCACAGGGCTCCACCAGTGCTAAGGCCGGCCCTGCCTTTGAGGCCTGTCTGCCTCACCCATAGGTACCTCCATTGGCCTTGTTTCAGAAGTAGTAGCTGCAACTCACCAAGGATTGGCAATGCAGAATTTGAACGCACACCAAACTTCACAATCTCTCTGCTTCATTCACAAGCACTTTTAACATGTGCTGCTTGCTGTGGGGCCACTGGAATTATATATGCAGCAAAGGAGGACAAAATTATGCCGCAGTGTTGACTAAATTATGCATTAAAAAAAGGCTGCAGCGTAATGCAGTATATTTTCTGATATTTTATTATTTTGACATGTGTACACGTGCTAACAGTCTTTGGAAAGATTTTGCCTCATTAGTACCAGTGTAACATACAAATGCAACAGTGAGAAAGGTGATCAGTCAATCTTTGCAATAAGCCATCCACTCCACAGCAAAACAAGTCACATTTTTTATTAACTTTTGATACGTTTGAGCTATAAACCGTTTATTAGTTGAAATGGTCAGATCATGCAGCAGATCTTCCATTAGGAGGCAAATATGGCAGAGCCATAATTATATAGAAAACATTTTGCAAACTAGGATATATTAGGGTAGTGCAGTGTTGTTTGTGTATTGTAGGGTGTTGTGCTGGGGGTAGTGTTTAAGGGTTTAGGGTAATGCAGTGGTGTTTTGGTAGTGTAAGGGGTTGTGCTGGGGGGGTGTTTTAGGGTTTACGGCAGTGCAGTGGTGTTCGGGCAGTGTACGGGGTCGTGCTGGGGGTGGTGTTTCAGGGTTTAGGGCAGTGCAGTGGTGTTTGGGAAGTGTAGGAGGACGTGTAGGGGGTGGTGTTTCAGGGTTTAAGGCAGTTCAGTGGTGTTCGGGCAGTGTAGGGGATCATGTTGGGGCTGGTGTTTCAGGGTTTAGGGCATTGCAGTGGTGTTCGGGCAGAGTAGGGGTCGTGCTGGGGGTAGTGTTTCGTGGTTTAGGGCAGAGCAGTGGTGTTTGTGTAGTGCAGGGGGTCGTGTTTTAGGGTTGAGGGTAGTGCAGTGGTCTTTGGGTAGTGTAGGGGGTCGTGCGGGGGTGGTGTTTAAGGGTTTAGGGTAATGCAGTGGTGTTTTGGTAGTGTAAGGGGTTGTGCTGGGGGGGTGTTTTAGGGTTTACGGCAGTGCAGTGGTGTTCGGGCAGTGTACGGGGTCGTGCTGGGGGTGGTGTTTCAGGGTTTAGGGCAGTGCAGTGGTGTTTGGGAAGTGTAGGAGGTCGTGTAGGGGGTGGTGTTTCAGGGTTTAAGGCGGTTCAGTGGTGTTCGGGCAGTGTAGGGGATCATGTTGGGGCTGGTGTTTCAGGGTTTAGGGCATTGCAGTGGTGTTCGGGCAGAGTAGGGGTCGTGCTGGGGGTAGTGTTTCGTGGTTTAGGGCAGAGCAGTGGTGTTTGGGCAGTGTAGGGGGTCCTGCTGGGGGTAGTGTTTCAGGGTTTAGGGCAGAACAGTGGTGTTCGGGCAGTGGTATTCGGTCAGTGTAGGAGGTTGTGTAGGGAGGTGGTGTTTCAGGGTTTAGGGTGGTGCAGTGTTGTTTGGGCAGTGTAGGAGGTCATGATGGGGCTGGTGTTTCAGGGTTTAGGGCAGTGCAGTGGTGTTCGGGCAGTGTAGGGGGTTGTGCTGGGGCTGGTGTTTCAGGGTTTACAGCAGTACAGTGGTGTACGGGCAGTGTAAGGGGTCGTGCTGGGGCTGGTGTTTCAGGGTTTAGAGCAGTGCAGTGGTGTTCGGGCAGTGTAGGGGGTCATTCTGGGGCTAGTGTTTCAGGGTTTAGGGCATTGCAGTGGTGTTCGGGCAGTGTAGGGGTTCGTGCTGGAGCTGGTGTTTCAGGGTTTTGGGCAGAGCAGTGGTGTTCGGGCAGTGTAGGGGGTTGTGCTGGGGGGTAGTGTTTCAGGGTTTAGGGCAGTGCAGTTGTGTTCGGGCAGTGTAGGGGGTTGTGCTGGTGCTGCTGTTTCAGGGTTTACGGCAGTGCAGTGGTGTTCGGGCAGTGTAAGGGGTCCTGCTGGGGCTGGTGTTTCAGGGTTTAGGGCAGTGCAGTGGTGTTCGGGCAGTGTAGGGGGTCATGCTGGGGCTAGTGTTTCAGGGTTTAGGGCAGTGCAATCAATCAATCAATCACGACATTTGTATAGCGCGCTACTCACCCGGAAGGGTCTCAAGGCGCTGGGGGGGAGGGGTACGTTACTGCTCGAACAGCCAGGTCTTGAGCTGCTTCCTGAAGGAGAGATGGTCTTGGGTTAGCCGAAGGTGGATGGGGAGGGAGTTCCAAGTCCTGGCTGCCAGGTAGGAGAAGGATCTTCCTCCGGCGGTGGCTCTGCGGATGCGTGGTACGGTGGCGAGGGCGTGGCTGGTCGATCGTAGCTGGCGGGTGGGCGTGTAGAAGGTCATGCGGTCGTTGAGGTACTTGGGGCCCAGGTCGTGGAGAGCCTTGTGTGCGTGGGGGAGGAGTCTGAACATGATTCTCTTGCTGACGAGGAGCCAGTGTAGGTCTCTCAGGTGTCCGGTGATGTGGCTTTGTCGGGGGATGTCCAGGATGAGTCGTGCAGAGGCGTTCTGGATGCGTTGGAGTCTTTTTTCAAGTTTGGCTGTGGTTCCGGCGTAGAGGGTGTTCCCGTAGTCCAGTCGGCTGGTGATGAGTGCCTGGGTTAAGGTCTTCCTGGTTTCTGTGGGGATCCATCTGAAGATCTTGCGGAGCATGCGCAGGGTGTTGAAGCATGATGAGGAGACGGCGTTGACTTGTCTGGTCATCGAGAGGGAGGAGTCCAGGATGAAGCCCAGGTTGCGCGCGTGGTCTGTTGGTTTGGGAGTGGTGCCCAGGGCAGGGGGCCACCAGGAATCGTCCCAGGCGGAGGGGGATGATCCCAGGATGAGGACTTCCGTCTTGTCTGAGTTCAGTTTCAGGCGGCTGTTCTTCATCCACTCGGCGACGTCTTTCATCCCTTCGGGTAGGCTGGCTCTGGCGGTGGTGGGGTCGTTGGTGAGGGAGAGGATCAGTTGGGTGTCGTCGGCGTAGGAGATGATGTTGAGGTTGTGTTGGCGTGCAATGGCTGTGAGGGGGCTCAGGTAGACGTTGAAGAGGGTTGGGCTGAGTGATGATCCTTGAGGTACGCCGCAGATGACTTTGGTGGCCTCGGATCTGAACGGGGGGAGGCGGACTCTCTGTGTTCTTCCGGCGAGGAACGAGATGATCCACTCCAGTGCCGTCTCTTGGATTCCGATGTTGCTGAGGCGCTGCACTAGGGTGCGGTGGCAGATATTGTTGAACGCAGCAGAGAGGTCCAGGAGGATGAGGGCCGCTGTTTCCCCGTTGTCAATCAGGGATCTGATGTCGTCGGTGGCTGCGATCAGGGCGGTCTCGGTGCTGTGGTTGGCCCGAAACCCGGACTGCGAGGGGTCGAGGGATCCGTTCGTCTTGAGGAAGGCGGAGAGCTGTCTGTTGACGGTCTTCTTGATGACTTTGGCAGGGAAAGGAAGGAGCGAGATGGGACGGTAGTTCTTGAGGTCGGTGGGGTCCGCCGTTGGTTTCTTCAGGAGGGCGCTCAGCTCGGCGTGCTTCCAGCTCTCCGGGAAGGTGGCGGTGTGGAAGGAGGTGTTGATGATGTCCCGGAGATGGGGTGCGATGATGGCGTCGGCCTTGTTGAAGACGTGGTGGGGGCAGGGGTCGGTGGGGGATCCGGAGTGGATGGTGTTCATCGTGCGGGTGGTGTCTTCGGTGCTGATCGGGGTCCAGTTGCAGAGGGTGGTGGTGGCGGGCGTTGGTTCGGTGGTAGGGTGCGTGGTCTGTGCATTGAAGCTGTTGTGTATGTCGGCGATCTTGCGGTGGAAGAACGAGGCGAGTGAGTTGCAGATGTCTTGCGAGGGCGTGATGTCGTTGTTTCCGGCGCTGGGGTTGGAGAACTCTTTGATGATGCTGAAGAGTTCCTTGCTGTCGTGGGCGTTATTGTCCAGTCGTTCTTTGAGTGCTGTCTTCTTGGTGGCGCGGATCAGCTGATGGTGTTTGCGGGTGGCGTGCTTGAGGGCGGTCCTGTTGTCTGTGGTCTGGTCGAGGCGCCAGGCTTTCTCGAGGGTGCGGCAGTTCTTCTTGGAGTCCTTGAGTTCGTCGGTGAACCAGGGGGTTTTCTTGCTGCCGGGTCTGCTGTGAGGGTTCTTTAGTGGTGCGAGGTCATCGGCGCAGGCGGTCAGCCACTTGGTGAGGTTGCTGGCTGCTTCGTTGGGGTCCGTTGTGCTGGTGGGAGGGTTCTGGCTGAGGGAGGCGGTGAGCTGCTCGGTGGTGATCTTGCTCCAGCTCCAGCGAGGAACCTGTTGCGGGTGGTGGTGAGTCGTGGTTCTTCTGAAGCTGAAGTGGACGCAGCTGTGGTCAGTCCAGTGGAGTTCGGTGGAGTGGATGAAGGAGATGTGCTTGCTGGATGAGAAGACGGGGTCAAGCGTGTGGCCGGCGTAGTGGGTGGGGGTGTTTACCAGTTGCTTGAGACCGAGGTTGGCGAGGTTGTCCAGCAGGGTGGTGGTGTTTCTGTCATTGTTGTACTCCTGGTGGAAGTTGAGGTCCCACAGGAGGATGTAGTCAACGGAGGGAAGGGCGTGCGGGCTGATGAAGTCTGCGATGTCTTCGCTGAATTGTGTGCGTGGTCCCGGGGGTCTGTAGAAGAGGGTGCCTCTGAGGGTGGTCTTGGGGTCGGTGTGTATCTGGAAGTGGAGGTGTTCAGCGGCGGTGAAGGTTTCGTCGGAGTTGGTCGAGATGTGGATGGTGTTCTTGTGTACGATGGCGATGCCTCCTCCCGTCTGGTTGACGCGGTCCCTCCGGATGATCTTGTATCCGTTCGGGATGGCTATGGCGATGTTGGGCGCTGAGGAGGCGTTCATCCAGGTTTCAGTGAGGAAGGCGACGTCTGGTGCTGTTGCGTCGAGCAGGTTCCAGAGTTCTACGGCATGCCTGTGGATGGAGCGGGTGTTGAGCAGGATGCACTTGAGGTGGTTGTTGCTGGTGTCTGGCTTGGCGGGAGCGGTGCAGGTCCGGAGGCAGGTGAATTTGCAGTCTTGGCAGGTGAAGGGTCCGTGGGTGCGTCTCGGGGTGGCTCGGTAGCAGGCGGGGTTTCGGCCGGTGTTAAGTGCATTGAGGGTGGTGGGGTCGTAAGTCGGTCGTGTTGGCTGGCGTTCTCGGGGGCCAGGGGTCCTGGCGCTGGGCGCGGGCCAGGCGCGGACAGGCGCAGACGGGCTTGACTTAGGCGTGCCTTTGGCGCGCCAGTGGCGCGGGCGCGTAGCGGTCGCCATAAGAGGGAGGGAGGGGAGGAGGGGTCAGCTGGGAGGCAGGAGGGAAGAACCAATCGGGGCGGGGGGCTGGGCCGCATGGGAGGCAGTGGCGGGAAAACAGCACGAAGGAAGCGAGCGCTGGCCGGGGCAGTCCACTAGGCGTACGGGGCACAGCAGGGAAGAATACAGTGGGGGCGAAACTGGCACTCGGCGTACAAAAAGAGAGAGGGAGGTGCAGGCACAAGGGGTACAAGTGGAAAAATACAATGGGGGCGAACCTGGCACTCGGGGTACAGAAGAGAGAAGGGGTCTCAAGGCAGGCGGCGAATGGTCAGAGCGCTGACCTGGAAGCAGAGCAGGCAAGAAGGCGGGCAGGCAGGTGCAGCTGTAGCGGTGGGGAAGTGATCTACCCGAGGGTCAAGGGTCACTGACTCCGCCACGCAGCGGCCGCCATAAGAGGGAGGGAGGGGAGGAGGGGTCAGGTGGGAGGCGGGAGGGAAGAACTATTCGGGGTGGGCCGGCGGGGCCGCACGGGAGTCAGCGGCGGGAAAACGGCACGAAGGAAGCGAGCGCTGGCCGGGGCAGTCCACTAAGCATACGGGGCACAGCAGGGAAATTACAATGGGGGCGAAACTGGCACTCAGGGTACAAAAGAGAGAGGGAGGTACAGGCACACGGGGTACAAGTGGAAAAATACAGTGGGGGCGAAACTGGCACTCGGGGTACAAAAAGAGAGAGGGAGGTGCAGGCACACGGGGTACAAGTGGAAAAATACAATGGGGGCGAACCTGGCACTCGGGGTACAGAAGGGAGAAGGGGTCTCAAGGCAGGCGGCGAATGATCAGAGCGCTGACCTGAAAGCAGAGCAGGCAAGAAGGCGGGCAGGCAGGCGGAGCTGTGGCGGTGGGGAAGTGACCTACCCGAGGGTCAAGGGTCACTGACTCCGCCGCGCAGCGGTCGCCATAAGAGGGAGGGAGGGGAGGAGGAGTCAGCTGGGAGGCGGGAGGGAAGAACCAATCGGGGTGGGGGGGCGGGGCCGCACGGGAGGCAGCGGTGGGAAAACGGCACGAAGGAAGCGAGCGCTGGCTGGGGCAGTCCACTAGGCATACGGGGCACAGCAGGGAAAATACAATGGGGTCGAAACTGGCACTCAGGGTACAAAAGAGAGAGGGAGGTACAGGCACACAGGGTACAAGTGGAAAAATACAGTGGGGGCGGAACTGGCACTCGGGGTACAAAAAGAGAGAGGGAGGTGCAGGCACACGGGGTACAAGTGGAAAAATACAATGGGGGTGAACCTGGCACTCGGGGTACAGAAGAGAGAAGGGGTCTCAAGGCAGGTGGCGAAAGGTCAGAGCGCTGACCTGGAAGCAGAGCAGGCAAGAAGGCGGGCAGGCAGGCGGAGCTGTAGCAGTGGGGAAGTGACCTACCCGAGGGTCAAGGGTCACTTGACCCTCGGGTGGTGTTTGGGCAGTGTAGGGGGTCTTGCTGGGGGTGGTGATTCAGGGTTTATGGCAGTGGTGTTCGGGCAGTGTGGGGGGTCTTGCTGGTGGTGATGATTTAGGGTTTAGGGCAGTGCAGTGGTGTTCGGGCAGTGTAGGGGGTCTTGCTGGGGGTGGTGTTTCAGGGTTTAGGGCAGTGCAGTGGTGTTCGGGCAGTGTAGGGGGTCGTGCTGGGGGTGGTATTTCATGGTTTAGGGCAGTGCAGTGGTGTTCGGGCAGTGTAGGGGGCCGTGCTGTGGGTGGTGTTTCATGGTTTAGGACAGTGCAGTGGTGTTCGGGCAGTGCAGGAGGTCTTGCGGGGGGTGGTGTTTCAGGGTTTAGGGCAGTGCAGTTGTGTTCGGGCAGTGTAGGGGGTCATGCTGGGGGTAGTGTTTCAGGGTTTAGGGCAGTGCAGTGGTGTTCAGGCAGTGTAGGGGGTCGTGCTGGGGTAGTGTTTCTGGGTTTTGGGCAGTGCAGTGATGTTCGTGCAGTGTTCGGGGTCATGCTGGGGTTGTGTTTTTGAGTTTAGGGCAGTGCAGTGGTGCTTGTGTAGTGAGCAGGCGAGACCTAAAAAGCATTGCACCAAGATGGCTGCCAACATTTCCTGGATTAAAGTGTTGGCAGCCAATTAGAGCCAAGCTTGTGCTTGTGTAGTTAGATCCCGCCCAGATATATAAAGATATTTTTCCTTTAATATCTCGAAAACTACTGAATGGATTTACACCATTTAAAAAAAAGGTCGCTTTATGAACCAAGCACTATTTTTTTCCCAATTTTGGTGTAATTCCGTTAAGCAGTTTCAGCTGTAACCGTGTCTAAAATTTCCTATGGGAAATTGTTTTTTGGACCTCTAGTTTTTTGAATTTCTCAGGAACTACTGAACGGATTTACACCATTTAAAAAATGGTCTCTTTCTGAACCAAGGGTTACATGTGTGCCAAATTTGGTCTAAATCCGTTCTGCAGTTCGGGATGTAGTCGTGTCTAAAGTTTCCTATGTGAAATAGCATGAAGAAAACACGTTTTGGGACCCTCCTTTTTTCTCAGCCCCCACTTGGCGAATCACCCTGAAACTTTCAGGATAGGAGCTGACCAGAGCGGGCCACATAGTTTTGAAAATATCGCAAAGATTCATCAACCGGCACCAAAGTTATTGGGAAAAGAAATAACGCTTTTCCTACGGAAACTAGGTCCTAGCTATAACTATCTACTGGCAACCGCCAGTAGATAATATATATATATATATATATATATATATATATATATATATATATATATATATATATATACACCCCCACACACACACATATATATATTCTTTTCACAACGCCACATTTTACCACTCAACACTTATGAACTGGTGCTTCCAGGGGCGAAAGTGGCTGCACATAACAATTTTCTTCACAAATGTTCACAAGAAACTAGAAACACTTTACAGTTTATCCCAAGATTCAATTTATTAACAGGTAGGCAGACATGTTTCAACAGCAACCTTCTTTTTCAAGACCAATTTATTTGAATTCTGTTCAAACATGCATTTTTTAAATGTCTTCACGCTCGCTCTCACTGGGTGATGGAACATCACAATTAACAAAGGACTCCTGATTTTAAAAGGTCTCTTACAGAGTGCACTTTGTGCTGGTGGGTTCACTTTGGGTACAAGTCCCACACTGCACTTCAGTAAATCATGGGCACGCTGTATGAAATTCAAGGAGCAGTTCCACAATTGTTCTCCTGAATTTCCCTTGTTCTGCAATTGTCACCTCAGTGAATGTGCACCAGCTAAGCGTGTGTTTTAGTAACCACGCTTTCCTTTGTAGTAATGTCATCTGGCATGCTTCTCCTCACTGACATACATACACATATATTACCTACTGGCGATTGCTAGTAGGTAGTTATAGTTAAAATGCTTTTTCAATAGGTAGAGCATTTTTTTCATCTGCCAAACTCTTTAGCATCGTTTGATAAATCTTCACGAAATTTTCAAAACTAGTGTACTACTCACTTCAGCTGATATCCTGTAATTTTTGGGATGATCCATCATGCGAGGGACCATGAAAAGGAAAGGTCCCAAAAATGCATTTTCCCCATGCTAATTTCCATAGGAAACTTTAGACACGGCTACAGCCTGAACTGCTGAATGGAATTACACTAAATGTGTCAGGAAAGTAGCAGTTGGTCCAGAAAGCGCCCTTTCTAGGTCTCACCTACCGACACAGCACATGTGCTGCTCTCCTTGGCTAGACCTATAGTCGCCGGTTTCTCTGCCAAAGGTAAACAGGAGGTGGTATGCGCGGACAGGAGATGTGCACTCACGGACAGGAGATGTGCACTCCATACGCGTGCACATCTCCTGTCCCCGCATGAACACAGCGCGCTCATAGCACACTTTCACTTTCCGATCTCTCTACTGCTATTTGTTGGGACTTCAATTGACAACCGGGGAATTTGCTAGTTACAGAGAAAAAATTTGGATGGTAGTGTGTTTCGATGCCTTTTTTGATTAACCAACTGCAATACGAGAATAAACTAGGACCTTTAGTAGGTGAGAAACATAACCCAAAAGTACGAAGATCTAGGTTTTTAATAATAAATATTACCCAAATCAATGTTTCTCGTTTTATAACGTTTGGGGGCAAAAATAAATAGCTGATCGGCGCCACCAGGACCAAATTTCAGCACCGAACCCTACATCAGAAAACTAAACCATCATGCCAGTAGGAGGAAGATTTGCAAACCAAAATATGGAGACACTGACATCTACACGAAGACTGTGAAAGATGAATCCACATCTGAACAAATAATATCGCTGGGACAAGAAGACACGAGCAGTGCGGCAAAATCACCCTTCCTCGCGGCGGTCACGTTCTATTCTGCCTCCCCTGACCTAACTCCACCGCTAAAATGTTTCGCACTGCTCCAACTAAAAGTGTGCACCAAACAAACTACACTTAAGTATTTAAAGACTCAAATCTGCGAGTACTCCCCAAAACGTACGACCTACGCATATGCATATTGCTCTCCTTACACAGGCAGTCCATACATTCATCCGAGTACCCGTTGTTGTTCCTTTAATGGCTCTTTGGCCATAATCAAAGCACTTACGGGTCTCAGAATAACCAATACAGTGGGAAGGACTGTTGACATGTTAAGTGACCTAGGATTGGCTTATTAGCAGCACCTCGGCCAACCGTAGTGAGCCGCACAGAATTCCGGTGTTGATTTGCCAGAGAGCCTCCATTGAGGCTTAGTTCTCAGTAGTGAACAGTACAAATGGCGTCCTTAGCAGCCAAGTAGCAGCACGTGGCTGCTTGAAATTGTTTGCATGTACTGTTGTCCCCTGCTGTTGAGATTGCATTGCTACATGTCCGCTTGGGGACATCGTAGCTTTTGTGCTGTCTGGGGGCATTGACTGTCCATTCTGAAATATTGAGGTGACAGCTGAGGACCGAACCGTGCGGACTGTGTATGCCTCCCTGCAACCTGGCCTTACTATTCTGTGTTGGCAATTATATAAAGACTCTCCACGCGGTAGAGAAGTGGAATAGGTATTTATTACATTTCCCACACAAAAGGACGGCCAGATCGCAGGGAGGCACGCACAGTACACACGGCTTGGTCATCAGCTGTCGTCTCAACATTCCAGAATGGACAGCTGATGAGCCTTTATAAAATAGACGACGTTTTCCAACACATTCCCACAAACCTTTTTTTGCGTGACATTTCAATGGTCGAAGTCAACCTTAGGGCGTAAGATTTTTTTTATCTCGTCACTTGCTATAAGCCACGTGTGTTCACTTTGGGAGCACTGTTTCGCTTGGAAGGCCAGGTCAGAAAATTGTTTTATGTATGCAAGATGGACAACGCGTGTTTGCCAAGGCGAAGTTAATAATAGCTTTGCACAGCGATCCAACCCTTGCACTTATCACAATTGGGGCTGTTTTATCACTTCTAGTGTACGGCGGCACTGATAATGTTCAAAGGCCCGGGGGCTGTGGTCTGGACCTTTACATCAGGCCGCTCAGGGGGTAGTAGGCGCGAGCCGCATAGCTGATACCAAGGCCCGCCCACTGCCCATCCAAATTGTCAACCCAAGGAACTGGCTTCGAACCAAGCCCGGCTGAGGGGCCTTCTCACCTAGAAATAGTACCTGAAATTAACTTTCTTTTATATTTTTCGTCCAGAGTGCGCTGCTTAATGACAACAGTAACTAGGGAGGGAAAAGGAGGCCTTGGGTAAAGATTTGGACCACCACCTGCCTGTGGCTTCTTTACTAATTATTGCGGGGTTGCCCTGTACGGCCTCCCTAGCTGCTCTGGGGACCACCAACTCCCTGGGGCTCAATTGATTTTAGATTAGGTTTCTCTTGGAACCCCCCAGCCCTGGGGACCACCACCCCCATGGGATTTAATGTGAAAATATAGCGTGGGTCCTACGGATCACCTCCCTGGGACTTTAATTACAAAGAATGCGGGTGCCTGCATGACCCCCTCATCCTGCAGCCCGGGGACCACCACCTCCCGGGGGAAAAGTTGAAGCAAGGAGCGAGGCCAAGAGGCCCCTGTCCTAGAGTCATAGATGACCTTGGGGACCAACACCCACGAGGGCCGGGACTTGCTATGTCCTGAAGTGCCTACCCCCGGGACCTAGGTGTCTACTATGGCTTGGCAGGAGCTTTACAGCTCCTACCAAGCCATAGTATACTGTGCTCCACGTTGAGCAAGCAAGAGCATTTTGCTCTTGCTTGCTCAAAGCAAAGCAAAATTGCTTTGCCAGAGAGAGAGGTGTATTTTCGGGAGCTCCCTCTCCGGCAAAGCAATGCCGGCTCCTATAGTAGGCTGGAGCGGGCAGGGACTAAAGGTCCCTAAGGTCTCCAACATTGCTAAGTGAGTTCCCTGGGTGGGACCAGGGCACCCACACTAGAGGCCATGCCCACTTTTGTAGTACCTTAGTATATATGGGTAGCAAATACCAATCATAAACTTTTACAAAATACACTCACGGGATTATGTCATCAGTGATGTCATGGCTGATTTCATTTGAAATATCATCAGTCCCTGACGATGTCATGAGTGATCTAAAATGTGTGATCATAAGCAGTGCATTGCGGAGGCATAAGTTATAGTTAGCTCGGGTAACTATAACTGCCAAATTTTACCTGTTTGTATGAGTGAAAACTTAGCCGAACTATATTCCTGTAACCCTTGGTTTGAGAAGTGAATTTCTAAGGTAAATTTAATTCTATTTCCTAACTTTAATAATGCTGTCACCTATGTTTTTTAGGTGGATATATATATATATTGATACTAATTAAGTATGCGGAGAGTGATAGAGCCAAGCTACAAGCGCAAATGGATATTTTGGAAGGAGAGATAGACAAGATGGAAAAAGGTGAACACACAAAGAAAATGAGGGATGATATGTTGGCCCGCCTAAATAAGGATGAAGAGGTGATTAAACGCAGAAAAACGTACAAATTCGAAAGGGATCGTGTGGACTACCAAAATGGTCAAATCTTCACGTATGCTCGCAAATACGATGTAGTCAAAGCAAGGGGCAAAAAACTAACCAGGAGAAATGGAGGTGAGATAACGGTGCCATCTACATCGACCTCTGAATTAAGTTCGGCTGCAGAGAGTGATCTCGAAGGAGAAAACAGAAGTCAGCCATTGGGGTTTACAAAATTCTCCCTCGCGGAGGAGGTAGACTGCCTCTGCCAGGACAGACGGGAAACTCTACGCCCCCGTGGACCCCAAGCAGCAAAGAACAAAGACGCAACTTCAAGCGAAACCAGAGAAGGAAATGCGTTAAAAGAAACCAAAAACAAAAACGCAGGCAGGAAAGCGCCGAGGGGAAGATGGAACCGCTTTCAGAACAAGAACTGAGTGACAGTACCTATCAGAATGCGGTAATTAATTTGACTGACGTGCAATTGTCCCCAACTGAAGAGAAGATTCTGGGGTTGGGCTTGTCATTTTGCCCACCCTGTGATTTCAACTTTGTAGATACCAGATTTGACACTTACCGCTTCGTTTGGAAACTGAAACTACATAAATTTCACCTCCTGCAACCTAAGAAAGCCACAATCCCGAACATCTCGGAATCAACTAACCCTCCCCTACTCACAGCGGGGGATGCATCCCTATTTCAGGATGCGTGGTCCCTCATTGTAGAACAAGCAGAGGGTAATACAATGGGTGAGCCAGCTCTCATTGATGACAGAGGGACTTGTGAAACTCCATTTAAACCGAAATCGAACTTCCAGCCAATTTTATTACATGATAATCTGGATGTATACCACGAATTGGTAACCCAAGACTTAAAAAAGCTATACACCATAACTAATAGGAAATTCCGCAATAGGAATAAACAGAACCTTGTCTACTGGAATCTCATTAATAAATTGGGATCTGACAAGAATGTCATTGTGAGGCAGGCAGACAAGGGTGGGAATATAGTCCTATGGCCACGCCAACTATACATGGAGGAGGCAAAATCTCAATTGGATGATATAGCGTGTTACCGTAAAAGCAATATCAACGTGGTGAAAGCATCCTGGCAAGAGCACTATCTGAAACTGTTGGCATGGAAGAGTGGGGGTTTAATTACTGAGTGTTTAAAGATAGAGAGAGACCCCTTGTCAAATTCAAGGGAATAGGGTACTTTTCCAAGTAGCAGCTAGCAGTCCCTTGAACTCACATATATTAAAAACAATGTAAATTTATGAAGATAGTCACTGTATTCCAAATTAAGTTAATAAACCATGTACATTTATTTTATAAAAACATATGTTTGATCACATTTAAAAACATACCTATATATTCATTACTTTTCCAATATGCATCCTAAATCTAATCACATACAATATTTCATGACTGACCTATATGTACAAAGAATTTCAAACAGAATAACACATTTGTCTTACACAAATCAAATAATTAAAACCTATACACGCCCCTATTTTAAGCCCACATCACAGAGAGAATACAACATGAAAAAGACACTCTACTTTGTCATACAATATACATCCAATTCAAGACAATTGAGAGGATTAAACACTTGTAAGATCTTGACCCATTTATCCTATCAAGTGGATATCCGTTTCTTTGGATTGTATTTATTCTATGCGTCGACGCGTTTCGATGGGCTTGCTTTCTGCCACTATCTTTATCAAGACCAATGATCAATGTTTTTTCTCTCATTCAGTGTTGGATTTTTTGATCTTCAACTATGGAAAGAAGAAAATTTTGTTTGATTAATATGTTTAGATGGGTTGTCCCTTATATCTATTTCGACAACGTTATTACTGGACTGTACCTTAGCCCTAATGCTGATGTTATTGCATCTTGACACCTGGATATCCCCAAGTTCTAGACCATTGTCCCTATCACTTTTACTGCTTGATTTCTTTTATAACTTATGCTAATCTTTCCACTCCATTTTGTATTTATACTGTCTCTACTCATAGTTGTTCTCACCTGAGTATATTGCTCCTAGTTCCTTTTTGGCGCAACCTCTTACAGATGGTTGGATGATACTTCTTGTGTAGCAGCAATTATTAATCCTCCTTCTTCTTTAGGCTATGTATGATCTGAAATGCATTTGAATTCCCTTATTATCGTTACCTTTTTTCTTCGCTTTATTTAACTGCCTCCCTCTGTGCCTTTACATCGTATGGGTAATGTTAGATTTCCATTCTTACCGATAGATTTGTATAAAGCTGCTCGTCTTTTCCGGGAACAGGCTACTGTTCTAGCTCTTGTTCGTTTGGCCCCGTTATTGTTGTCAATCTATAATACATATATGTTGCTTTAATATCTCTACTTTATTTCACCTCATAAGTTTCTCTCATAGGCCCACTGTTTATTTCGAAAAAGAACTTTTTCGTACCTTTTTCTTCCCCTTTGTGGTATGGCCCGCATGTAATTCTTTTGCTTCGACTTGTAAGCAGATAAAATTACGACTATTTCAAGGTCCGGAAATTACTGGAGCGTCCTCCCTGTTTTACTCTTCCCTGTTTAAAGATAAAAAGAAGGGAGTTTTTGCAATTAATGTCGGTGACCCGTAAGGAGTATACCCCTTTTTTTTAAGTCTCTCAAAAAACCCTCGTTTTTATTTCCTGTTGCAGCGAAAGATTACATAATTTCACTGTTCGTATTTCCCTCGCTATTCTCACCTTAGCAATGCCGGTAACAAACGTCCATGCGGGGGTCCTTCCTTGATGCGGTCTATGATAGCCGCCATTGTTACCCGATGTCCTCTATTTATTGGGACCGAGTCCCTTTCTAATTAGTTGTTTTAGTCCTGTGACTTGTCATAAGCCAATCACCACTGCTCATTCGCGTGGCTTGTGGTTATTTACATGCTAGCTCGCTGCTCATACGCTCGTTCAAACCTGATGAGTTATAGACCGTAGAACCCCATTCGTTGGTTCTAGTGTCCCCGCCTTCCTCTCGTAATCATGTTTCACTCATCCTATTTTTTTATTTCGAGGGTAATTTCAATAAAACTTTACGAATTTCTTAGGTTGTTCCGTTTGACACTACAAGGAAAGAGAAAAAAAAAAACCGCTTTTGTTAGTTTTATTCTCACCTACATTTTCCTATTTTCTTCCCTTTCCCGTTGTTTATGACGTACTCCTGGTTCTCCATTTACCTAATGGTAATATGTGTCTACTCACCCTTCGTAAATACGGACAAGTTATTACAGTTTGTCCAAATCAATATTTACGCGGAATCTTTGTCACTTTACAGAATCTTGCACATATTTACACCTATGTAGAAGGGAAGCCAAATGCCCATTCCCTATGACGAATCATGTTGATAACCCATATCGTCATACACTATATATTTAAAAAAAAAATTTGATACCAAGATTCTGAACTCCCTGTTAATACAGGTATTCCTCCGGAAGAGAGGGTCGGAATCATATTGACCGCACCTAAAAATTTATAATGATATTATCAATTCTCACCTATGCTCAATTTGCGACCAAAAATACAGATGTTGGTCCAGATTAATATATTGTATGAACTTGACGCATATGAGTATATGTATGGGATCATTCATAGTATCTGCTCATAAGGCTTAAAGGTTGCAGAACAATGAATTAATGCCACGGCTGTATCCCTAAGCCCTTGTTACACTCAAACTATCTATAGCCAAATCGAGCCTAAGATGTTTCAAAAAAATCTCTCATCTTGTAATAATACTCATCCAATCTTCCTTGGAATTAAGGCCTCTATCCACTGTGTTCAAATAGCACATGAACCATTGTTCACGTTGTTTTCTCCGGGTATTGGGGTCACCTCCTCTTCTATTTACTAATATTTTTTCTAAGATGAACCATTGGAAATCATTGTAATCATGTTTGAGTTTACTATAATGGTCTGTGAGTGGAGCCTTATCTTTCATGTTCCTAATTGCAGACCTATGTTCACACAGGCGAGTACGGAGCTCCCTGCCTGTCTCCCCTACATAGCCCAATCCACACGGGCAGATGAGGAGATAAACAACATTTTTGCTGCGGCAATTGTTCAATGTTTTCGCCGATATGATCTTTTGATTATGTGTGATGCTTTTACCTTCTAAGCATTGTGAACAAGCCAAACAGGAGCCACATTTGTAATTCCCTTTGGCTCTTTCACCTGCCAGCGTAGTTTGATTTTCGTGAGTCTGTTTGTAAGTCTTCACTAAGGAATTACGAATTGTTTTATTGCGTCTAAAAGAGAAAAGAGGTTTTTCTAATCTGTGTTCTGATTCATAGTTAAGAATTTTCCAATTTCTGTTAACTATGTTTTTGATCTTATTACTTATGTTAGAAAATTGTGATACAAAAACAATTCTGCCACTTGATATGTCTTTCTTGTTTTTATTCTTGTTGGTCTCTAGTAGACATTCTCGGTTGTAAAACCTCGCTCTTTTTAAGGAATGTTTTATTAGCTTCCTGGGATATCCTCTTGCTTTTAATTTATTTGTTAGGATTTCCGCATGGCGGTAGAAGTCATCCAAGGTAGTACAATTGCGTCTCAGTCTTAGAAATTCCCCAAAGGGGATATTATCTTTTTGGGAACGAGGGTGGTTGCTGTCATATTTCAGTAAAGTATTTTTATCTGTGGGCTTTGTGAAAAGTTCCATCTGTAACTTATTTGCCACATTCTTAATTTTAATGTCCAAAAAATCAACATACGAATTGCTGTAATTTGCTGTAAATTTGAGATTTTGGTCACCCAAATTAATCCAGTCTATAAAAGAGTCTAACTCCTGGCTATTGCCATTCCATACAAAGATAATATCGTCTATGAAACGATGCCATCCCTGTATGTTCTCGAAAAATGGAGCCATCTCATTAAAGATGTGTTTCTGTTCAAAGTTACTTACATAGAGGCATGCCAGACTGGGAGCACAGGTAGCCCCCATGCTGGTCCCTTTTACCTGTATATATGCATCATTTTTAAATAAAAAAATATTATTCTTAAGAACCATTTCTATACAGGAAACTATAAAAGTTTTGTTAGCCCCTTCCAGGTTTTCGTTCTCAAGGATGTCTGCAACCACCCTGATAGTATCATTTTGGGGAATGTTTGTGTATAAAGCTTCGATATCCAGGGTGACCAAAAATTGGGTCACCCCGTTGAAGCTCTGTCCTTCAAAAATAGAAATCGCATGAGCTGTATCTTTAATATAGGACCTCTGTTTCTGTACTATCGGTTTAAGTAAATGGTCAACATATCTACTTAAGGGTTCCAACATTGAGCCTATACTACTGACTATGGGCCGCATGGGAGGGTTACTAATATTTTTATGGATTTTCGGTAGACCATAAATGGCCGGTGTAATTGGATGCACATTTAAAAGAAATTTGTACTCATTTTTGCAAATCCATCCCTCATCTAGTCCCTGTTTAAGAATGGTAGCCACTTCCTTCTTGAGGTCTTCTATAGCACTGAGATGGATGGGACAATAGTGTTCCCTCACCTCTAGGAGATTCCTCATTCTTCTGTCATAATCATTGGAGTCGAAAATTACAACCCCCCCGCCTTTATCGGCGGGTTTGATGACTATCTCCTCACATTCTTGCAATGATCTCAAAGCCTTTTTGTGTTCCAAAGATAAATTGTAATTGTTGTGTTTAGGCATGGTATTGCCCATATTCTTGATCTCCATTTCTACTACCCTTTCGAAAATCTCCACATTCTTATCTACTTGTCCCAGATTTGGAGTAAATGTCGATTTTGGTTTGAAACCAGAAACATTGTTTGGTTGTATGTACTCCTTATCTTCAAAAAACCTATTTAATCTTATTTTCCTAAAGAACATTTTTAGGTCACTTTCCAGCTCGTATGTGTTGTGGGGGGCTGTTGGTGCAAAACTAAATCCCTTTTTTAAAAATATCTTCTTCATTTTTCGTTAAAATTTTATTTGACAAATTAATGATGGGTAATTCCTCTATCTCCAATATTGTCTGTTCCTGGTTGTCAGGTATTCCTGCCCTGGGTTTTGAGGTTGAGGGTTCCTCGGGGGTTCCTGCCGATTGTAATTCCTGTAACCCCTCTGTCCTCGATTTTGGCGCCTGCCTAAAAAAGGTTCCCTCTCGAATGCTGGTGTTGGTCTACTGTTATGTTCCCCCTCTTGTTCTTCCTCACTGCTGGAACCTGAGGTCTCCGAAAAGGTAACCCGTTTACTGCCACCTCTTGAGTATACAGGTCTAGTGTATTGGGGTTTTTCCCACCTTTGGTCTTGTCTATTTTTGTAATAGTCCTTCCCCAAGTATGGATATACTACTTCTTCATTATATCTTTCTATGTCCTTTCTTAATTTCTTCATTTTTTTATTCGTTAAGTAGTCTTGATAGCTCTGCGTTTCATTTTCTAATTCTTCTAATTTTTTCTTTGCTTCTTCTAATGCTGAACTTTGTTTTAATTGGATCTCCAAATCTTCAATTTGTTTCCTTTCTATTTCTATTAGTTCTTGCGCTGTCTCAATAATGAGAATAAGCCAATCTCGGCTGCAGCGATTGGCTATATGTGTCCAAGTTTCTATAAATTTGGGGTTCTCTGTAAAAAGTCCAGGCTCATTCCTTACTTGCAGACCTATAGGAATTACCCCAGCCTTCAAATATTCTATTAGAAATTCCGCATGTAATTCTGTGCGGATCAATTTCTTTTTAGCTTTCAAGATTTTTATCAATTGTTCGTGACTTGTATTTTTCAGGGCATTATTATTGCCAGAGCGAGGGTTTAGGCTAATAAGCCTGTTAAATTGGTCCTCTGAAAATCCAAAAGTTTTTAACTTATCCATACGTGATTTAATTAAAAAACTTATGAGTGTCCTAAGATCACTTTGATTGATTCTCAATACCTAGGAAACCTAGGTTCTCTCCAACCGGCAGGTTGTACTCAACAAGTGTTTAAAGATAGAGAGAGACCCCTTGTCAAATTCAAGGGAATAGGGTACTTTTCCAAGTAGCAGCTAGCAGTCCCTTGAACTCACATATATTAAAAACAATGTAAATTTATGAAGATAGTCACTGTATTCCAAATTAAGTTAATAAACCATGTACATTTATTTTATAAAAACATGTTTGATCACATTTAAAAACATGCCTATATATTCATTACTTTTCCAATATGCATCCTAAATCTAATCACATACAATATTTCATGACTGACCTATATGTACAAAGAATTTCAAACAGAATAACACATTTGTCTTACACAAATCAAATAATTAAAACCTATACACGTCCCTATTTTAAGCCCACATCAATGGTAACAATGGCGGCTATCATAGACCGCATCAAGGAAGGACCCCCGCATGGACGTTTGTTACCGGCATTGCTAAGGTGAGAATAGCGAGGGAAATACGAACAGTGAAATTATGTAATCTTTCGCTGCAACAGGAAATAAAAACGAGGGTTTTTTGAGAGACTTAAAAAAAAGGGGTATACTCCTTACGGGTCACCGACATTAATTGCAAAAACTCCCTTCTTTTTATCTTTAAACAGGGAAGAGTAAAACAGGGAGGACGCTCCAGTAATTTCCGGACCTTGAAATAGTCGTAATTTTATCTGCTTACAAGTCGAAGCAAAAGAATTACATGCGGGCCATACCACAAAGGGGAAGAAAAAGGTACGAAAAAGTTCTTTTTCGAAATAAACAGTGGGCCTATGAGAGAAACTTATGAGGTGAAATAAAGTAGAGATATTAAAGCAACATATATGTATTATAGATTGACAACAATAACGGGGCCAAACGAACAAGAGCTAGAACAGTAGCCTGTTCCCGGAAAAGACGAGCAGCTTTATACAAATCTATCGGTAAGAATGGAAATCTAACATTACCCATACGATGTAAAGGCACAGAGGGAGGCAGTTAAATAAAGCGAAGAAAAAAGGTAACGATAATAAGGGAATTCAAATGCATTTCAGATCATACATAGCCTAAAGAAGAAGGAGGATTAATAATTGCTGCTACACAAGAAGTATCATCCAACCATCTGTAAGAGGTTGCGCCAAAAAGGAACTAGGAGCAATATACTCAGGTGAGAACAACTATGAGTAGAGACAGTATAAATACAAAATGGAGTGGAAAGATTAGCATAAGCTATAAAAGAAATCAAGCAGTAAAAGTGATAGGGACAATGGTCTAGAACTTGGGGACATCCAGGTGTCAAGATGCAATAACATCAGCATTAGGGCTAAGGTACAGTCCAGTAATAACGTTGTCGAAATAGATATAAGGGACAACCCATCTAAACATATTAATCAAACAAAATTTTCTTCTTTCCATAGTTGAAGATCAAAAAATCCAACACTGAATGAGAGAAAAAACATTGATCATTGGTCTTGATAAAGATAGTGGCAGAAAGCAAGCCCATCGAAACGCGTCGACGCATAGAATAAATACAATCCAAAGAAACGGATATCCACTTGATAGGATAAATGGGTCAAGATCTTACAAGTGTTTAATCCTCTCAATTGTCTTGAATTGGATGTATATTGTATGACAAAGTAGAGTGTCTTTTTCATGTTGTATTCTCTCTGTGATGTGGGCTTAAAATAGGGGCGTGTATAGGTTTTAATTATTTGATTTGTGTAAGACAAATGTGTTATTCTGTTTGAAATTCTTTGTACATATAGGTCAGTCATGAAATATTGTATGTGATTAGATTTAGGATGCATATTGGAAAAGTAATGAATATATAGGTATGTTTTTAAATGTGATCAAACATATGTTTTTATAAAATAAATGTACATGATTTATTAACTTAATTTGGAATACAGTGACTATCTTCATAAATTTACATTTTCATATATGTGAGTTCAAGGGACTGCTAGCTGCTACTTGGAAAAGTACCCTATTCCCTTGAATTTGACAAGGGGTCTCTCTCTATCTTTAAACACTTGTTGAGTACAACCTGCCGGTTGGAGAGAACCTAGGTTTCCTAGGTATTGAGAATCAATCAAAGTGATCTTAGGACACTCATAAGTTTTTTAATTAAATCACGTATGGATAAGTTAAAAACTTTTGGATTTTCAGAGGACCAATTTAACAGGCTTATTAGCCTAAACCCTCGCTCTGGCAATAATAATGCCCTGAAAAATACAAGTCACGAACAATTGATAAAAATCTTGAATGCTAAAAAGAAATTGATCCGCACAGAATTACATGCGGAATTTCTAATAGAATATTTGAAGGCTGGGGTAATTCCTATAGGTCTGCAAGTAAGGAATGAGCCTGGACTTTTTACAGAGAACCCCAAATTTATAGAAACTTGGACACATATAGCCAATCGCTGCAGCCGAGATTGGCTTATTCTCATTATTGAGACAGCGCAAGAACTAATAGAAATAGAAAGGAAACAAATTGAAGATTTGGAGATCCAATTAAAACAAAGTTCAGCATTAGAAGAAGCAAAGAAAAAATTAGAAGAATTAGAAAATGAAACGCAGAGCTATCAAGACTACTTAACGAATAAAAAAATGAAGAAATTAAGAAAGGACATAGAAAGATATAATGAAGAAGTAGTATATCCATACTTGGGGAAGGACTATTAAAAAAATAGACAAGACCAAAGGTGGGAAAAACCCCAATACACTAGACCTGTATACTCAAGAGGTGGCAGTAAACGGGTTACCTTTTCGGAGACCTCAGGTTCCAGCAGTGAGGAAGAACAAGAGGGGGAACATAACAGTAGACCAACACCAGCATTCGAGAGGGAACCTTTTTTAGGCAGGCGCCAAAATCGAGGACAGAGGGGTTACAGGAATTACAATCGGCAGGAACCCCCGAGGAACCCTCAACCTCAAAACCCAGGGCAGGAATACCTGACAACCAGGAACAGACAATATTGGAGATAGAGGAATTACCCATCATTAATTTGTCAAATAAAATTTTAACGAAAAATGAAGAAGATATTTTAAAAAAGGGATTTAGTTTTGCACCAACAGCCCCCCACAACACATACGAGCTGGAAAGTGACCTAAAAATGTTCTTTAGGAAAATAAGATTAAATAGGTTTTTTGAAGATAAGGAGTACATACAACCAAACAATGTTTCTGGTTTCAAACCAAAATTGACATTTACTCCAAATCTGGGACAAGTAGATAAGAATGTGGAGATTTTCGAAAGGGTAGTAGAAATGGAGATCAAGAATATGAGCAATACCATGCCTAAACACAACAATTACAATTTATCTTTGGAACACAAAAAGGCTTTGAGATCATTGCAAGAATGTGAGGAGATAGTCATCAAACCCGCCGATAAAGGCGGGGGGGTTGTAATTTTCGACTCCAATGATTATGACAGAAGAATGAGGAATCTCCTAGAGGTGAGGGAACACTATTGTCCCATCCATCTCAGTGCTATAGAAGACCTCAAGAAGGAAGTGGCTACCATTCTTAAACAGGGACTAGATGAGGGATGGATTTGCAAAAATGAGTACAAATTTCTTTTAAATGTGCATCCAATTACACCGGCCATTTATGGTCTACCGAAAATCCATAAAAATATTAGTAACCCTCCCATGCGGCCCATAGTCAGTAGTATAGGCTCAATGTTGGAACCCTTAAGTAGATATGTTGACCATTTCCTTAAACCGATAGTACAGAAACAGAGGTCCTATATTAAAGATACAGCTCATGCGATTTCTATTTTTGAAGGACAAAGCTTCAACGGGGTGACCCAATTTTTGGTCACCCTGGATATCGAAGCTTTATACACAAACATTCCCCAAAATGATACTATCAGGGTGGTTGCAGACATCCTTGAGAACGAAAACCTGGAAGGGGCTAACAAAACTTTTATAGTTTCCTGTATAGAAATGGTTCTTAAGAATAATATTTTTTTATTTAAAAATGATGCATATATACAGGTAAAAGGGACCAGCATGGGGGCTACCTGTGCTCCCAGTCTGGCATGCCTCTATGTAAGTAACTTTGAACAGAAACACATCTTTAATGAGATGGCTCCATTTTTCGAGAACATACAGGGATGGCATCGTTTCATAGACGATATTATCTTTGTATGGAATGGCAATAGCCAGGAGTTAGACTCTTTTATAGACTGGATTAATTTGGGTGACCAAAATCTCAAATTTACAGCAAATTACAGCAATTCGTATGTTGATTTTTTGGACATTAAAATTAAGAATGTGGCAAATAAGTTACAGATGGAACTTTTCACAAAGCCCACAGATAAAAATACTTTACTGAAATATGACAGCAACCACCCTCGTTCCCAAAAAGATAATATCCCCTTTGGGGAATTTCTAAGACTGAGACGCAATTGTACTACCTTGGATGACTTCTACCGCCATGCGGAAATCCTAACAAATAAATTAAAAGCAAGAGGATATCCCAGGAAGCTAATAAAACATTCCTTAAAAAGAGCGAGGTTTTACAACCGAGAATGTCTACTAGAGACCAACAAGAATAAAAACAAGAAAGACATATCAAGTGGCAGAATTGTTTTTGTATCACAATTTTCTAACATAAGTAATAAGATCAAAAACATAGTTAACAGAAATTGGAAAATTCTTAACTATGAATCAGAACACAGATTAGAAAAACCTCTTTTCTCTTTTAGACGCAATAAAACAATTCGTAATTCCTTAGTGAAGACTTACAAACAGACTCACGAAAATCAAACTACGCTGGCAGGTGAAAGAGCCAAAGGGAATTACAAATGCGGCTCCTGTTTGGCTTGTTCACAATGCTTAGAAGGTAAAAGCATCACACATAATCAAAAGATCATATCGGCGAAAACATTGAACAATTGCCGCAGCAAAAATGTTGTTTATCTCCTCATCTGCCCGTGTGGATTGGGCTATGTAGGGGAGACAGGCAGGGAGCTCCGTACTCGCCTGTGTGAACATAGGTCTGCAATTAGGAACATGAAAGATAAGGCTCCACTCACAGACCATTATAGTAAACTCAAACATGATTACAATGATTTCCAATGGTTCATCTTAGAAAAAATATTAGTAATTAGAAGAGGAGGTGACCCCAATACCCGGAGAAAACAACGTGAACAATGGTTCATGTGCTATTTGAACACAGTGGATAGAGGCCTTAATTCCAAGGAAGATTGGATGAGTATTATTACAAGATGAGAGATTTTTTTGAAACATCTTAGGCTCGATTTGGCTATAGATAGTTTGAGTGTAACAATGGCTTAGGGATACAGCCGTGGCATTAATTCATTGTTCTGCAACCTTTAAGCCTTATGAGCAGATACTATGAATGATCCCATACATATACTCATATGCGTCAAGTTCATACAATATATTACTCTGGACCAACATCTGTATTTTTGGTCGCAAATTGAGCATAGGTGAGAATTGATAATATCATTATAAATTTTTAGGTGCGGTCAATATGATTCCGACCCTCTCTTCCGGAGGAATACCTGTATTAACAGGGAGTTCAGAATCTTGGTATCAAAATTTTTTTTTAAATATATAGTGTATGACGATATGGGTTATCAACATGATTCGTCATAGGGAATGGGCATTTGGCTTCGCTTCTACATAGGTGTAAATATGTGCAAGATTCTGTAAGGTGACAAAGATTCCGCGTAAATATTGATTTGGACAAACTGTAATAACTTGTCCGTATTTACGAAGGGTGAGTAGACACATATTACCATTAGGTAAATGGAGAACCAGGAGTACGTCATAAACAACGGGAAAGGGAAGAAAATAGGAAAATGTAGGTGAGAATAAAACTAACAAAAGCGGTTTTTTTTTTCTCTTTCTTTGTAGTGTCAAACGGAACAACCTAAGAAATTCGTAAAGTTTTATTGAAATTACCCTCGAAATAAAAAAATAGGATGAGTGAAACATGATTACGAGAGGAAGGCGGGGACACTAGAACCAACGAATGGGGTTCTACGGTCTATAACTCATCAGGTTTGAACGAGCGTATGAGCAGCGAGCTAGCATGTAAATAACCACAAGCCACGCGAATGAGCAGTGGTGATTGGCTTATGACAAGTCACAGGACTAAAACAACTAATTAGAAAGGGACTCGGTCCCAATAAATAGAGGACATCGGGTAACAATGGCGGCTATCATAGACCGCATCAAGGAAGGACCCCCGCATGGACGTTTGTTACCGGCATTGCTAAGGTGAGAATAGCAGGGGAAATACGAACAGTGAAATTATGTAATCTTTCGCTGCAACAGGAAATAAAAACGAGGGTTTTTTGAGAGACTTAAAAAACAGGGGTATACTCCTTACGGGTCACCGACATTAATTGCAAAAACTCCCTTCTTTTTATCTTTAAACAGGGAAGAGTAAAACAGGGAGGACGCTCCAGTAATTTCCGGACCTTGAAATAGTCGTAATTTTATCTGCTTACAAGTCGAAGCAAAAGAATTACATGCGGGCCATACCACAAAGGGGAAGAAAAAGGTACGAAAAAGTTCTTTTTCGAAATAAACAGTGGGCCTATGAGAGAAACTTATGAGGTGAAATAAAGTAGAGATATTAAAGCAACATATATGTATTATAGATTGACAACAATAACGGGGCCAAACGAACAAGAGCTAGAACAGTAGCCTGTTCCCGGAAAAGACGAGCAGCTTTATACAAATCTATCGGTAAGAATGGAAATCTAACATTACCCATACGATGTAAAGGCACAGAGGGAGGCAGTTAAATAAAGCGAAGAAAAAAGGTAACGATAATAAGGGAATTCAAATGCATTTCAGATCATACATAGCCTAAAGAAGAAGGAGGATTAATAATTGCTGCTACACAAGAAGTATCATCCAACCATCTGTAAGAGGTTCCGCCAAAAAGGAACTAGGAGCAATATACTCAGGTGAGAACAACTATGAGTAGAGACAGTATAAATACAAAATGGAGTGGAAAGATTAGCATAAGTTATAAAAGAAATCAAGCAGTAAAAGTGATAGGGACAATGGTCTAGAACTTGGGGATATCCAGGTGTCAAGATGCAATAACATCAGCATTAGGGCTAAGGAACAGTCCAGTAATAACGTTGTCGAAATAGATATAAGGGACAACCCATCTAAACATATTAATCAAACAAAATTTTCTTCTTTCCATAGTTGAAGATCAAAAAATCCAACACTGAATGAGAGAAAAAACATTGATCATTGGTCTTAATAAAGATAGTGGCAGAAAGCAAGCCCATCGAAACGCGTCGACGCATAGAATAAATACAATCCAAAGAAACGGATATCCACTTGATAGGATAAATGGGTCAAGATCTTACAAGTGTTTAATCCTCTCAATTGTCTTGAATTGGATGTATATTGTATGACAAAGTAGAGTGTCTTTTTCATGTTGTATTCTCTCTGTGATGTGGGCTTAAAATAGGGGCGTGTATAGGTTTTAATTATTTGATTTGTGTAAGACAAATGTGTTATTCTGTTTGAAATTCTTTGTACATATAGGTCAGTCATGAAATATTGTATGTGATTAGATTTAGGATGCATATTGGAAAAGTAATGAATATATAGGTATGTATTTAAATGTGATCAAACATATGTTTTTATAAAATAAATGTACATGATTTATTAACTTAATTTGGAATACAGTGACTATCTTCATAAATTTACATTGTTTTTAATATATGTGAGTTCAAGGGACTGCTAGCTGCTACTTGGTTTAATTACTGAGGCAGAATATCGGTTTATGAAGAAGGAATTTCCAGTTATTCCAACTTTTTATTTAATCCCAAAGGTGCACAAAAGTACAACGACTCCACCAGGGAGACCGATAATTTCCGCAATCAACAGCCTAATGGAAAACACCTCCAAGTACATAGATTTTTTTCTACAGGAGTGGGTCCGCAATCTGCCATCATATGTACAGGACACCTCAGACTTTCTACGCAAAATTGAGACTGTATCTTGGGGTGAGGAAATGTTATTGATGACTATGGATGTGAAGTCCTTATACACCTCGATAAAGCATTGTGATGGTCTTAAGGCAATAGAGCATTATTTGAACTTGAGGCCTATGACATTTGCAGCGCACAACAAAATGCTCAAGATGATGATTTCTGTATGTTTGGAGCAAAATTTCTTCTTGTTTGATAACCAAATATATCAACAGATCAGGGGTGTCGCAATGGGGGCCTGCTTCTCTCCCAGCTATGCATGTTTGCATATGGGCTTATGGGAGGAGCAGGTCCTCTATGGTGAACACATGGCCATCACAAAGGAGCATGTTGTACTATATCTAAGGTATATTGATGACTTATTTTTTGTTTGGAGGGGAACTGAGCAAAGCGCAAACGATTTTGTGGAGACACTAAATGCTAATTGTCTCAATCTTGAATTCACATCATCAATCAGTGATAAGACAGTTTGCTTTTTGGATGTGGAAATCAGTAACAACAATAATACACTTTCCACTAAACTGTTTAGAAAACTGACCGCAGGCAACACTATTCTGCATGCCTCAAGCCACCACCCCTCACACCTCATTCGGAGCATCCCCTATGGGGAGATGCTTCGCATTAGGCGTATATGCAGCTCCGACTCTGATTGTGAAAGTGCTCAGGAGGCTAGTAAACAGAGGTTTCTAGCCAGAGGCTACCCCCTCAAACTAATCAAGGATGCCATCCAGAAAACACGAGCCATACCTAGATTAAATGCGCTGCTACCGAAATCGAGAAGTGAGAAATCATTGGAGAAATCACCCATATTTCAGTCGAGAATTATCCTTACTTACAGTAGACAACATCAGGAATTGAGGAGAATCTTTAGCCGTAATTGGAATTTGATACAGGGCGATCCAGTTATTGGTAGAACCATCAATCCCAAACCGGCCATAACTTTTAGGAAAGCATTTTCCTTAAAGGATGGCTTGGTAAGTAGCAGTCCAGAATCGGCCCCAGCAAATACGTGGTTGTCACAGGTGAAAGGTTTTAAGAAATGTTCAAACTGCAAAGCGTGCAAATTCGGATGCAGCAAAACACATTTTGTAAGTCCTTTCAAGACCATGCCCATGGAAATTGGCAAAAGACTTTCATGCAAAACAGAATTTGCAATCTATATTCTGGAATGTCCCTGTGGACTTAAATATGTTGGTAGCACCAAGCTACCAGTCCACAAAAGGATTTTACAGCATATCAGGGCGATTTCCAATAAAGATCAGACCTATCCCGTGGCGAGGCATTTTGAAGGGAAGCACAATAGCAATTCTGGCCTCCTCCAATATTATGTCATTGACACAGTCTTACCACTGAAACGTGGTGGCAACCGGGAGGCCAAGCTTAGGCTACTTGAAACTAGATACATTATAGAGTTAGATACGAAGAACCCGAAAGGTCTTAACTCTAGTGAGGATTTTTTCACATGCCTCTAGTTTCCATAAGGCCAATGAATGTATCTATTACCACCTACAGCCTCTTCAATATCCATTTTCCTCTTCATATCTCTCCCATCCTGTACTCTATGATGGGACACAGTATGGGCTCATAGTGTGTTCCCGTAGGGAGCATGCAGCAACATGTTTTTAATAGGAGTTTTTTTGTTATTTTTTCGCCTTTCCCTTTGCTTTTCCATTCCCATGTGGAGATAGAAAACAGTAGATAGAGGTATAATCCCAACAGGGGGAAAAGGAGAAATTAATGAAATCAGTATTAAGTGAATATAGAAAATAATTAGAGATATATCTTTTTAACTAGGCTTGAAAATATAAACATGGAGAAAAAATTGTAAAACTATGCAACAAAAAAATCCCAATCTTGAATGTTAAGGAATTGACTGACAGTCTCTGCAAATGTGTAAAGTGGGGGGCCAATGATTGGATAGGGTAGAAATTACCTGTCTTTTATTGATAAAATGTGAGTGCAAGTATTTATACATTAACATCCGTTTGATTTGCTTGCGAGATATTAGGGGACCAACTGAGAGGATGTTACCAAGATAGAAATGAAATCTAAGACTAGTTGGCCGACTGGGGCGCAATCGGGTTAAGAGATTACAAATTATCGCAGTGCGCAATGAATCGTTTAATTAAATCTTGTTGGAAGTAAAGATTCATTTTATGCAACTAGGACATTTAAACAGTAGCAGTGGATGTATCAGAGGAAAACTTTTTTATATATATATTATATATGTCATGAATTTATTTTTGATATGAAATTGTATATAAATATTTTTCTATGTTGTATATATGTACATAGTATATTTATATAACTATTTATTTGTAAATACGAGTATGAATTGTGAATCATCCACATTTGCGCACAATTAATCCTGTATTTTATACAATAAGATTGAAACTATGGATATGTAGTAACTCTTTAATGTCCATGATAAGGTCATTTCCGGTGTTGTTTCCCCTTTAAAAACTGCTATTCCCCACTACAACGTGTCATGTGATCAAGGCCCGAGTGGGGGCTGAAACGCGTCATGGCGGACTGGTACAGAGAAATATGAAATAAAATCTCAGTGATTGCCACCGAAGTTTTGGGTCCGTTCTTTCGTCTTCCTAACCAAGGCAGCAGCATTAGAGACGAATTTACATTCATATATATATATATATATATATGTATTTATTTTTTCACTGAAAAAAACACAGGTTTCAGGGACGTTATAGTTAGTTGGACATTGTACTAGTACAAAACCAGAGAAATTTGGCCGTTATAATTAGTTGAGCTAACTACCAATTGTGCCCCTGCAATGCCCTGCTGATGATGTCACATATTACATCACTCATGACATGGTCAGTGACATCTCTGATGACATCACTGATGACATCTCAAATTACATGTCTGATGACATCATCCTGTGAGTGTGAGTGTTTTAAAAAAGTTTAAGAATGCTATATATATATATGCCAAGGTGTATTCAAATAATGTGTGGATGTATGAGTGTCTTTATGGATGATTTGTTGTGTGCGTAACTGACTGTATAAGTGAGTGATTAAAAGTGTCTTAGTGAATGAGTGGGTGAGTGAATAATCTGTGTGTCTGTGTGGTTGGGTGTGGGGCTGTGTGACTCCCTGCATGGATGTATGAGTGGGTGAATACCTGGGTGTATGCGTTCCTGATTGCATCTGTGAGGTATTGTATGGTTGAGTGAGTGTGGGTATGGCTTTTTCGGTGAGTATATGGATGTCTCAGTGGTATATGGGTGAGTAACTGCATATGTGAAAGGCAGTATATGTGAGTGTTGAAGTATATAAGTGAGTGTGAGAGTGGCTATATGGGTGAGTTTGTGCTTGTGTGAGTGATTGTAGACTAGAGTAAGTATGTGTTACTATCTGTATGAAAAAATGAGGTGGTGTGTGTATAAATCTATAGGTGAGTAAATGGCAGTGTGCTTGATTCTATGGGTGAATGACAAGGTGTGTGAGTAACAATGGGTGAGGGGCGGTGCGCGAGTATCTGCATGGGTGTATGAGTGCATATATCAGTGGCTGCATTGATGTATAACTGCATGTGAGAGTGACTGTATGGGTGGTTGGATGTGTGTGTAGACCTATGAATCAGTGAGTGGGTATGTACTAACTGGAATTTGCATGTCTATGGTTTCAAAAATGGTAGTCTATATTCCGTCGAAAGTTTTAAAAAAATGCTTTTTTTGGCCTGGGGTCCCTGTGGGACCCACTAACCCGGCCTAGGGGTCAGAGTGTTTCTACCCTGTCCCTTTTTAAAATATAATTTTCTTCCCTTGTTGCTTGTGACTCGGTTTTACCGAGTAACAAGATGGCTGCCAACACTTCTTGGTTTGAAGTGTTGGCAGCCAATCAGAATGAAGCATATGATAGGGAGGGTTCGCGGATCTACCGGGGTCACCAGATATTGATATTTTTTATTTTAAATTTCTTAGGAACTACTGAACGGTTTTCACCATTTAAAGCAAAGAGTGCACTCTGGACCAAGAGCTACCTCTCTGCCAAATTTGGTGTAATTCAGCAGTTCGGGCTGTAGCCGCAACAAAGGTTCCTATAAAAACTAACATGGAGAAAACACATTTTGGGACCCCCTTTTTTCTCGGCCTCCGTTAGACAAATCACCTAGAAACTTTCCAGACAAGAACTCACCAGTGCACCCCACTTGTTTTGAAACTTTTGCGAAGATTCGTCTAACCGTGCCAAAGATATTGGCAAATCAAAAAATTATTTTTCTCTGGAAACTAGGTCCTAACTATAAATACTTACTGGCGACATATCACACACGAAAACTCTCAAAGAAGCAGCAGACACTCATGGAGACTTCCATAGATTCGTTTAATATATCAACCGGCAGACGTGTTTCGGCTTTCGCCTTTATCAGTGCTGATCACAAACAAAATGAGTCACTTTGCATGATGTTTTTAAACTGGTTGTAAAAACTTCCCATTGGAGGAGTGTTGAGGGCAATAAAGAGAGGACTGCACTCTTGATGTGGTGAATACCAATTTACACAGCCGCCATGTTTCACTGTGATTTGTACTATCTGCTCAGTAGTGGTACTGGTGCTTCCTACAATCATTCTAATAATAATGAAGTCCTTCTCATAAAGATAAATTCATAATATCAAAGAAACATCCCAGTACCTTAAATTGCCAACACACGAACAGGGCAATTCCGTCCTCCCTTATTAATTAGGCCCTGTATGGGCTGCCCCTAATATTCCTCGGGAAACAGATGTCATCATACAATTGTTTGTATTGCAAAGGGAATAACTTTAAATCCAGTATGCCCCACAATCATCATTTTACTTATTCTCTATTGCTCCCCATACTTCGAAGCACAATGACATCCATAGGGCTCAGTCTGATGACTGCTCTCCCTGTGGCTAAAAAAACCCCAACTTTTATGTTGTGGATGCTCTTGTATTTGCCCTTACGCCGTGGCGATCAGTCCGCAATCCATTAACTCTGTTTCCCCTTTCCACGAAAAGCGGCAGAACCCTTGCCGGTCGGGTGCTCCGCAGCTTAAGGATGGACTCACGAAAACATCACACATCCCAAAGGAAGCTACTGGCACTCCTGGGGGCTTCCATAGATTCCTTCAATGCATCAATGCATCAAACGGCAGACACATTTTGGATTTTGCCTTTATCAATGCCGATCACAAATAAAATAAGTCACTTTCCATATGTTTTTAAACTGGTTACAAAAACTTCTTATTGGAGGATTGTTGAAGGTAATAAAGAGAGGACTGAAAAGAGCAGCTTCAATTGAGTTTTTGTAGAATAAATCCAATGTACAAAGAGTAAAGATGATCTTGAAGCTTTATCGTAGTAACATGAATGACACCACGGGAGTGTATCCTTCCTCTCCGAAGTATGAACGGTCACTGACACACAGAACCGTTCAAAGTTCAGGGAGGAGGTTGAACGCACGAGAATACAAGTTCATGAAACGCTCATTTGAAAGATACACACATAGCATGCGTGTGTAACAATCACACGTGCATGTGATTACCAGAAAGCAGAGAAAGCACGAGCTCAGTGAGACACCACGAGCTTGTGAACACGTTATACCACATATACAGTATACTGCAAGGACTGCACTCTTAATGTAGTGAATAGCAATTTACACAGCCACCAAGTTTCAGTGTGATTTGTACAATCTGCTTAATAGCAGTACTGGTGTTTCCTACAACCATTGTAATAATATTGATGTCCTTCTCATAAATATAAATTCATAACACCCCAGTACCTTAAATTGCCAACACACCAACAGGGCAAATTAGCCCTTTCTTATTAAATAAGCCCTGTATGGGCTGCCCCTAACTTTCCAAGGGAAACAAATGTCATCAAACAGTTGCTCCTATTGCAAAGGGCATAGCTTTCAATCCTGTATGCCCCACGACCATGATTTTGCTTAGCCTCTATTGCGCCCCACGTCCGTACCATGGATCGTGTTTCCAAGCACAATGGCATCCATAGGGCTCAGTCCTGTGGCTGCTCTCCCGGTAGCTAAATAACCACTCACTCTTATGTCTTGGGTCCTCTTGTATTCGTCCTTACACCGTGGTGGTTCAGGCCGCATTCCATTAACTCTGTTTCCCCTTTCCACCTAAAGCGGCCAAACTCTCCGCGGTCAGGAACAGTGCAACATGAGGATGGACTCACGAAAACATCACACATGAACACTCCCAAAGAAAAGCTGTGGGCACTCACGTGGACTTCTATAGATTCCTTTAAAGCATCGTTTCGGCTTTTGCCTTTATCAAGGCTGATCACAAACAAAATGAGTCACTTTGCATGATGTTTTTAAACTAGTTGCGAAAAATTCTCATTGGAGGATTGTTGAGGGCAATAAAGAGCAGACTGCACTCTTGATGTGGTGAATACCAATTTACACAGCCGCCATGTTTCAATGTGATTTATACTATCTGCTCAATAGCGGTAGTGGTGTTTTCTACAATCATTCTAATAATATTGATGTCCTTCTCATAAGCATAAATTCATATCAAAGAAACACTGTAGTACCTTAAATCGCCAACACATGAACAGGGCAATTTAGTCCTCCCTTATTAATGAAGCCCTTTTGGGCTCGCCCTCATATTCCTCAGGAAACAGATGTCATCATAATGTTGTTAATATTGCAAAGGGCAAAACTTTCAATCCTGAATGCTCCACGATCACCATTTTGCTTAGTCTCTATTGCTCCCCTTCTCCGTACCACGATTGTGGTTCCAAGCACAATGGCATCCATAGGGCTCAGTCTGCTGACTGCTCTCCCGTGGTTAAATAACCACCGACTCATGTCGTGAATCCTTTTGTACTCGTCCTTAAGCCATCGCGGTTCAGGCTGCACTCGATTAACTCCTTTTCCCCTTTCCACCAAAGGGTAAACTCTAGCCAGTCGGGTGTTTCGCAACATGAGGCTGGACTCACAAAAACATCACACATAAACACTCCCAAAGGAAGCAGCGGGCTTCCATAGATTCCTTAAATCCACCAAATGACAGACGCGTTTTGGCATTATATATATATGTATATCTGGTTACTGTTAGGTAGGGGTTTTGTTGTTGTATTCACCGATTTTTTTGCTGGTCTATTAACCAACTTCGTGCTCGCTTCTTAACCCGATTTTAACCTTTTGGGGTTTCTTTTGGGCTTTGGGGTCGGGTTCGCGGTTTGATTTTTAGACGGCTTCTTGTTGGTGTGATATGGCGACTCCAGTTGTTGAGTGATACATTAGCATATATCGTATCTTACGTTTCACTTAATCATTGGGCCGCTGTTACAATAACACATACATTGAATGTACCCTTCGTATGCTGCTAGTTTTCTATGTGTCACATACTGTGTCTCTCTGATTTATGATATGATGTTATGAATTGAAACACTGTCTGTCTTTGCTGCTTATCTGTTTTATTGGTTAGCATTTTCTATATATATTTTGCACCTATACTATAGATTAAGACCCACTAGGGTTTTTTCTATCTGCTGATTATGTAAATATTGGCCTATGCACTTGCACTTTATTGCAATGCAGTTCTATTGTGTAATTTTGATATGATGTTTTTTCAGCTCTTTTGTTCTTTATGCACTGCTCATATTATTTTATACATATATATTTATATATGTGTTATACATTTTGCACTTGCACTTTTGAGCCATCATTAATTATGGCACTTGCAATGTTGAGGCTAATTAGGCCACATTGAGAGTATAGGTGCCAGAGTAGATTTTGCTTTTAGGCTTATCCTATCAATTGGCTACACTGCAGTTATTTTGGCCTGTCCTACTAGCAGCTGAGTGTGCACTTTAATATTTTCATTGACAATAGTAGTTTATATGAATTTTGGGAATCTGCTACAGCTTCTTTTTGATTTGTTCACTTATATTGTATCTGTACCTATTGGCCTAGTATAGGAAGGGTGGTGAGATTAGAGACTCCATTTTCGTCTCTCATAAATAGATAATCAAAAATGTAATGTTTTCATATTTTACCCCTTCTTCTATACATATTTATTGGCTACATTTTATCAGCACTAGCACTGTGGTTTATTATTTTTTTAACCTCCCTTATGGTTATTAACAATTTTTTAAGATGATTTTATGAACAGGATCCTTTTAAGAATGTTTTTTGCTTAAAATATTATATAATGTGTATATAGTTTACACATTAGCAGTCTGTCTTTTCGGATTCTAATATTTTGTTTATGTTTATGAATTTGGGTGCTCCTGGTCATGGTAGTGTGCTGTTTAGCTTCATCTTGTATTGTCATTGGCTGTTCTGGGAGGAGGGTACAAGGTGAGAGCATTTAAAAAAGTGACTTGATTTCAGCGTGTCATGTGATCAAGGTCGTGTTCTAACGACCGAAACGCGTCATGTCAGGGTGCCTGGAATAAAGTTTGCACTATTCATTCTATTTCTGCAGTATGTTGTGGTCTGTACCTGTGCTTCTTCCTGGATATCACGGAGAATGGGATGGTGAACTGTTTCATATATATACGTGTATACATTTTGAATAGCTCTCCCCAGGCAACACTTACCCGACCCAGCTTCCTTCTGGGAACTGTAGTTTGCGGTGAAGCTGTCATCATGAGACCTGTGGTCAAGCGGACTACCGCCTATGGGAGAGGCATGTACTGTCTAAATGCGGGGTGGAGAATTACCCTAAAACATGGCGGCATCTGAAGAAGGCTTTTTAGCCGAAATGCATTATGCCCGTTTTATTTGCTGGATTAAAGGTTTTTCAACGTTCCCCTGTGAGGTCTCTGCTTCTTCGTTTGGAGGAGGGTTTGTGCTATAATTTCGCGCTTACCAGTGGCGCGTGGGAGACTCCATTCTATTTGAGGCCGGATCGATGCTGGTACCTGCTGCTGCAGTTCTTGCTTTATCCGAGGGATCGGAAGGATTTCGGCCCGTCCCGCAACGCAGACCGTGCCATGGGCTGCTGCCTTGTGCAGCTCGTGACTTCACGAGTAGTCAGGTTTACTGAAACCTTGACTCACGGCCCGGCGTGATTGTGCATTGGGACTTGAGCGTTTGGGGAGCAGAGAAAACCTAACAGCTGATGTTTCAATTGGGACTTTCAATCGGACATCCCGCATTTTCATATTGACATCAAGCCCACTGGAGCTAACATTTTGAATAGCTCTCCCCAGGCAACACTTACCTGACCCAGCTTCCTTCTGGGAACTGTAGTTTGCGGTGAAGCTGTCATCATGTGACCTGTGGTCAAGCGGACTACCGCCTATGGGAGAGGCAAGTACTGTTTAAATGCGGGGTGGAGCATTACCCTAAAACATGGCGGCATCTGAAGAAGGCTTTTTAGCCGAAATGCATTATGCCCGTTTTATTTGCTGGATTAAAGGTTTTTCAACGTTCCCCTGTGAGGTCTCTGCTTCTTCGTTTGGAGGAGGGTTTAGGCTATAATTTCGCGCTTACCAGTGGCGCGTGGGAGACTCCGTTCTATTTGAGGCCGGATCGATGCTGGTACCTGCTGCTGCAGTTCTTGCTTTATCCGAGGGATCGGAAGGATTTCGGCCCGTCCCGCAACGCAGACCGTCCCATGGGCTGCAGCCTTGTGCAGCTCATGACTTCACGAGTAGTCAGGTTTACTGAAACCTTGACTCACGGCCCGGCGTGATTGTGCATTGGGACTCAAGCGTTTGGGGAGCAGAGAAAACCTAACAGCTGATGTTTCAATTGGGAATTTCAATCGGACATCCCGCATTTTCATATGGACATCAAGCCCACTGGAGCTAACATTTTGAATAGCTCTCCCCAGGCAACACTTACCTGATCCAGCTTCCTTCTGGGAACTGTAGTTTGCGGTGAAGCTGTCATCATGTGACCTGTGGTCAAGCGGACTACCGCCTATGGGAGAGGCATGTACTGTTTAAATGCGGGGTGGAGCATTACCCTAAAACATGGCGGCATCTGAAGAAGGCTTTTTAGCCAAAATGCATTATGCCCGTTTTATTTGCTGGATTAAAGGTTTTTCAACGTTCCCCTGTGAGGTCTCTGCTTCTTCGTTTGGAGGAGGGTTTGTGCTATAATTTCGCGCTTACCAGTGGCGCGTGGGAGACTCCGTTCTATTTGAGGCCAGATCGATGCTGGTACCTGCTGCTGCAGTTCTTGCTTTATCCGAGGGATCGGAAGGATTTCGGCCCGTCCCGCAACGCAGACCGTGCCATGGGCTGCTGCCTTGTGCAGCTCGTGACTTCACGAGTATTCAGGTTTACTGAAACCTTGACTCACGGCCCGGCGTGATTGTGCATTGGGACTTGAGCGTTTGGGGAGCAGAGAAAACCTAACAGCTGATGTTTCAATTGGGACTTTCAATCGGACATCCCGCATTTTCATATTGACATCAAGCCCACTGGAGCTAACATTTTGAATAGCTCTCCCCAGGCAACACTTACCTGACCCAGCTTCCTTCTGGGAACTGTAGTTTGCGGTGAAGCTGTCATCATGTGACCTGTGGTCAAGCGGACTACCGCCTATGGGAGAGGCATGTACTGTTTAAATGCGGGGTGGAGCATTACCCTAAAACATGGCGGCATCTGAAGAAGGCTTTTTAGCCGAAATGCATTATGCCCGTTTTATTTGCTGGATTAAAGGTTTTTCAACGTTCCCCTGTGAGGTCTCTGCTTCTTCGTTTGGAGGAGGGTTTGTGCTATATATATATATATATATATATATATATATATATATATATATATACATCTATCCACAGTTCCCGTTTTTCTCCTCCAACGTTTTCTGAAAAAAACGGATACGGACCACAAAGTAAGTGCAAGATTATTTATTGATAGTGCAAGTCGCCATGACGCGTTTCAGCCCTCCATGGGCCTTGATCACATGACATAGTTGAATATTGTCATTGGCTTTTAAAAGTGACTAGTGCAAGTGTAATGATTGACACGTGGTACATGAAAGAAAGATTTCTCAATGGTTCTTCGTAAGTCTTTTGCACTCTGTGTTACCATTGTGATATTCTGACAGTTGCAAACTCATAATCATTAAAATTAGTACATTCTGTCTTAAATTATACTGGTTATTTGGTCAAATTCATGTTGTTGCAAAATACATTACGCTAAAATCATATTCAATTTAAATAGTGCAAAATTGTGCTAAAGTGCTTACGTGAATGTATATCTTCCAACCATATTACCCAGTATTGTGAATCCAGGTACTCAACATAATATTTTATATATTTACCGCAGCTAAGCTTAATCTGCACAATCATGGTACTGGAGCCCCAGTTACCAGCTATGAGCTTTGATGATACAAGGGTGGTCATCCTTATGTTCTTTTCTTTTTTCGATTTTTTTCTCTCGGTTTAAATACCCTATTTGGTCAAACATCAAGCATTGTAGATCATTGAGATATTCAAGATTATGATTGTGTTGTAGATATCCTCGTATTATCATTGACCTTTATGACATTTCCTAATCTATATATACATAAATAAATACACATTGTAATAAATATCATACAAGCAATACAATACATTCCATAATAGATAAAATTTGCTTAAATATTCATGTATACATCAATAAATATGTATAAATAAAACACTAAAATGTCAATAAATATCCAATAGATATGTATGTACAGTCCATAGTCATAATACACTGATAAAATGTTTTTTCTGAATCATATCTAAGACCTCACCAAATTATATCGACATGGACTTAAATAATTAAAGACATGTAAAAAGATCCTCCATTATGTTTAAACCTGATGGTTGTTTGGTGTTAATTTCCAATATGTATTTAGTCTCCAACTGGCATAGTCTGTGTTCTCTATTGCCACTCCTTCTGTTTGGTGGTGCCGAATCTATCACAAAATACCTGAGATCCTGACTTTTTGACTGATGTTTGGTTTTAAAATGGCGTGCCACCGGATAAGTGTTGTCTTGGTTGTTAATTGCCCTTAAGTGCTGTAAAATCCTTTTATGTACTTGTAACTTTGTGCTTCCTACGTATTGTAGGTTGCACGGGCATGTGAAGACATACACGGCAAATTCTGTCTTGCAGGTAATTAATTTTGTTATTTTCTGTCTTCTATCACTGAAAGGAGTAGTATAAGTTATTTTATTGTCTCCTTGTTGGCACGCCTTGCATGTTTTACATCTACTAAAACCTGTGTGAGTTTGCAGCCAATTAGTTGCCTCAATGATCTCAGGGCTGGTTTTAACTAAGTCATCTCTCATAGATCGGCCCCTACTGTATGTAATGGACGGTCTCTTAGGCAATTTCGGGCCAATCACTGGCTCGTTGAGAACCATAGGCCAGTTGCGAGATATTACAGATTGGATCTTTTTGTGTTGCTGGCTGTATTGGATTATAATCCTAAACTCATTTTTGGTTTAATCGATCATAGTTTCTGTTCTAAGTGGGCTTTCACCATCCTTTGTTCGTTTTTCAGTCAGCAAATCCTCTCTACTTTTACACATGGATTTGAAAATGGCATTGTAAATGACCTGTTCTGAGTATCCCCTTTCCAGAAACCGCAATTTGCTGTCTATCTGAGCTATTGTTAGGTCTCTTTCATTACTATGCATACACCTCAGCCGAAGCATCTCCCCATATGGGATACTGGTCACTAAGTGTTTGACATGGGAGCTGCTGACATGGAGTGTTGAGATGCCAGCAGTTTCCCTGCGTTATAATTTTGTTTCAAACTTATTTCCCACTATGTAGACATGAGTGTCTAGGAAACTGACTTGTGTGGTGCTAATATCCACAGTAAAATGTAAGTTCAAATCATTTACATTTATGGCTTGCGCAAAATCTTGGGCCTCACTGGCATTGCCATCCCATATAATGAACAAATCATCGCTGAATCGCAGCCATAATTTGACCTTAGTTACCATTGTCTAGCTGTGTTCGGTCATAAGGACCAACTCCTCCCACCAGCCCATGTGTCAACACGCATAGCTGGGAGAGAAGCTGGCCTCCATCGCCGCAACTCTAGTTTGTCTGTATAACAGGTTATTGAACCTAAATATATTGTTCATCAAACAAAAATCACCCACCTCAATCAGCATCTTCTTGTGACCCCCTGTGTTGCCCATTATGTTCTCTAAGAAGTGGTCTAAGGTTCGCAGTCCATCTGTGTGATGAATACTTGTGTAAAGCGAGCTTACATCAAGGACTTTAAACAAATAACTCTGTTTCCGTAAAAAAATCTTGGAGATTTCTCAGAAAGTCGCTGGTATCTCTCACATATGATGGCAAAGCCTTGACCAGATTCTGAAGAAAGAAATCTACATATTGGGATGTATGTTCAAAAAGCCCATTCCTGGCTGATATTACTGGTCTGCCTGGCGGATTTAAAGGATCTTTGTGGTTCTTGGGCACAAAATAAATCGTAGGTACAACTGGATGGTCGTTCTTTGAATTCCTGTACAGTAATTAAGTTGTTGTTTTTCCATGTCGACAATTTTTTATTAAAAACCGCATACATTGTTTTCAGTTCTGATCCACTGCTTTTAGTGTAGCAAGTTCTATCATTCAATTGATTATAGGTTTCCTTGGAGTATTTTTCTTTGGACATTAGCACTATGTTCCCACCTTTGTCTGAATTGCTAATGACAACATTGTTGTTTTCTTTGAGTTTTTTCATCAGTTCATTGTAGTCATGATTCTGTTTGTTGTATTTAGATTTTCCTCTGTTCATCTTGATGTTGAGTTCTTTCAACTGCTCTGTTACCCGCTCATGGAAGATATCGATTGAATCCCGCATCATAACTGGATTGAATGTTGATTTGGGTTTGAACTGGGTTAATGGCCCTGTGCATGGGCGGTGCAACTCTGATCGACCGATTGACCTGATGTATTTGGTACAGCATCAGATATTACATATTCATAATTGCTTGTTACTGAGCTGTGGTCCCATAGATCCTGCATTTCATTGACAAATGACGTACCAGATTGTGTATATGCTTGTAAGTCTTGTGTCCAAATTTCTACCTCCCCAGTCGTATTCAACCTGTTGTCATATTTTTTGTTGGTCAAATGGAATTTCTTGAGTTTTAGTTTTCTCGTACTTTTAAAGATATCAAATCTTGTTTTTGCATAATTTAAATTCCTCGCAGGGCAGAATGTTAGTCCCAAACTCAAGACTTGTTTGTCATTATCGCTTAGTTTTGCATTCAATTGGTTCACAATTGTCTTATTATCAATCTCATGCTGTTTATTTGCCCTTCCTCCATCCGCCTCACTTTCTTTTGATTTGTTCCTGAATCTATTTGCCTTCCTTCGTTGTTTGCGTTTGTAGTTCTTATTTGGCCGTAGTTAGTTTTTTGTGCACATGGACGGAGGGTTTGCCTCCTGTCCTCGCATGAAAAACGTAGTTTCTCATCCAGCGTATGTTTTTGTCTCACCTGGTTTGTGCCTGATTCACGTTCAGATTTGCTATCAGGAGCTGAACTTAAGTCCATTTGCGATGTGCTTGAGGTGGCTTGCCTGTCCTTGTGGTACCTGTCTTGGCTGTTACTGTTCTCTAACCAGACAGATTCGGCCACGGACTTCATAGAAAATGACAAACTTGTAAATACACCTGCATGTTTAAACTCTTTTGTAGTTCCTTCTTATGAAATCTTGTCCAAAATGTGCAACAAAATCAAATCGGGATCTCCTAGAGACCCGGCACCCCCGAAAATTTTAGCTGAAGCCTTCCCTGTATTAGAACCTCATTTTAGGCACTTATTACACACCTCCTTTACTACCTTCTGCCTTCCGGAGGAATGGAAACAGGCAATAGTATTACCCATTAAGAAAAAATCAAACATCAGCATGGACATAATGGACAACCTGCGACCTATATCCCTGCTACCTTATGTGGCCAAGTTAGCAGAGAAAATCGCTAACAGTCAACTCATGGAACATCTTGAGACCCATAATGTTCTCCATAAATCTCAGTCGGGTTTTAGAACTGGCTTCTCTACGGAGACAGCTCTCCTGAGGGCCACTGAAACCTTACGTGAGGGAGCAGATAAGGGAAAGACAATGGCCCTCATCATGCTTGATCTCAGTGCCGCTTTTGACACTGTAGCACACTCCATCCTGCTACAGTGTCTAAATAAAGCGGGAGTTACCAACAAGGCACTGGGGTGGCTGAGGTCTTTCTTGATTAACAGGACCTTCCAAGTCCAAAGAGGAACTTTCCTCTCTGACAGGGTGATGCTGGAACAGGGGGTTCCTCAGGGCTCCGCCCTGAGTCCCACCCTGTTCAATCTCTACATGGCCCCTCTGGCAGAAGTGGTGCAGTCGTTCGGCGTGGAGCTTGTCTCCTACGCCGACGACACGCAACTCCTCATATCGCTGACCCATGCTCCTTCTAAGGAAGCTGATAACTTCAACGCCTGTATGTCCAAACTGGCTATGTGGATGAATGAACACTGTCTGAAACTTAATGGGACAAAAACAGAGGTCCTCATTATGGGAGGCAATGAGGTTAAATGGACGACAGAGTGGTGGCCCAGCTGTCTGGGTCCTCTGCCCTCGCCTACACGAGAGGCGAAGAACTTAGGTGTATGGGTGGACAATAAACTGTCCTTTGACAGCCACGTAAAGAAGACTGTTGGCAAGTGTTTTGGGGTGATGAAAACCCTCAACCGCACCCTCGACCTGTTACCCATTAACTCCAGGCGTACCATGACGCAGGCATTAATAACGTCCCGTATTGATTACGGCAATGTACTACTCATGGGGACATCAGTGAAAAACATAAAAAAGCTACAGGTTCTACAAAACTCGGCAGCTCGCCTGGTGCTTAGGCTTCCCCGTCGAGCTCCTTCACGTCCCACTCTAGCAGCCCTCCACTGGCTACCGATCAGTAAGAGGATTGTTTTTAAAGCTATGCTCTGGTGCCATAAAATAATTCATCACAGAGCTCCGGCATATATGTCTGATTTGGTGTCTGTGTACGAACCTAACAGATCTCTTAGATCCAAAGGAATGGGTCTACTCAAAACTACCTGCCCCAAAAAAGCTAAAATGGGTGGCAGATCATTCCGCACCTTAGCTGCCAAGCAATGGAACCTCCTGCCTCTAGATATCAGGCTGGAGAGTAATGAAATCGTATTCAGGAAGAAACTGAAAACTTGCCTCTTTGCTGTGTGAACTGGTTCCTTCTTCTTTTTTCCTCTACTGCTGCATTCTCTCTCCATAGCGCGGGGACACACCGGGAGGTGTTACCAAGCGCTCTACAAACTCCTTTAAACTAAACTAAATACTGTTCTCTTTTCCTTAATTGATCTTAATCCTTCATATTTCTTTGAAAAGGTAAAAATTTGGCCCACCTCATAATCAGTTAATCCTTAATCTGAGTGTCATTTCCTGGCGCAGTTTCATCCTTTCCTCAGCTGGTTCCATATTATCCATTTCCTCATTAATTTTGGCTATTTCCTCGAGTAGCACTGCCTGATCTATGTTGGCATATTTTATCAGTATTCTCATTAGCCGTTTAGAGGACTCCAAATTGCATTCGGCCCACTCACGCATCATTAGTGGATTTGGCGCTTCGTAGCTTGGGGCTAAGAGTATCCGTAAGCCCCGTGGGACCCTGTCTACTTCCAGTTACCTCTGCAGTGAACGGGACTCCCACCATTTACTCTGCTCAGAACGCATTTTTTTCTCCAATTTTTTAAACTTTTCTTTCATTGTTAGATTTTGTTCCTTAGTTGCTGTGGCAATACTGGTATTGTTGCTTGTCACTGTCCTGCAGTCAATAAACATCTCTAATGCTGCGGCTTCCCTCTCCCGAACTACGTCAGCCGACATTGCACCGTTTAAATTCTGATAATAGAGTTCATGGGAGTATTGAGACTGTACGTACAATTACACTCTCCGACAAGCGCACCTCTCACCCCTTATCCGCCTATATATACACATACCTGGGTTTTCACTTGATTCATCCGCTTCGTCCGAGACAGTCCGATTCCAGTCAGCTCTGGGTTTGTGTTGCCTTCGTGGTTACAGGGGGTCCGATAGCACAACTCCTTCCGGGTTAAAATCTAGACTTCCTGGGTTCCGGAAAATCAGGTCTCTACTAGTGCTTCGTCCCAAATCGAGAGGGGGTCCGTACATATGCCGAAAAAAGATTCAGTCGGCTTGTAATATCCACAACTCCCTTTTTTCTCCTCCAACGTTTTATGGCAGAAACAGATACGGACCATAAAGTAAGTACAAGATTACTTATTGATAGTGCAAGTCGTCGTGACGCGTTTCAGCCCCTCCACGGGCCTTGATCACATGACATAGTTGAATATTGTCATTGGCTTTTGAAGTGACTAGTGCAAGTGTAATGATTGACACGTGGTACTTTGTTTCAATCAACATGAAAAAAAGATTTCTCAATGGTTCTTCGTAAGTCTTTTGTACTCTGTGTTACCATTGTGATATTCTGCCAGTTGCAAACCCATAATCATTAAAATTAGTACATTCTGTCTTAAAATTAAACTGGCTATTTGGTCAAATTCATGTTGTTGCAAAATATATTATTCTAAAATCATATTCAATTTAAATAGTGCAAATTTGTGCTAAAGTGCTTACGTGAATATATAACTTCCAACCATATTACCCAGTTTTGTGAATCCAGGTACTCAACATAATATTTTATATATTTACCACAGCTAAACGTAATCTGTACATTCATGGTACTGGATCCCCAGTTACCAGCTCTGAGCTTTGGTGATACAATGGTGATCATCCTTATGTTCTTTACATTTTTCGATTTTTTTCTCTCGGTTTAAATACCCTATTTGGTCAAACATTAAGCATTGTAGATCAGTGAGATATTCATGATTATGAATGTGTTGTAGATATCCTCGTATTATCATTGACCTTTATGACATTTCCTAATCTATATATACATAAATAAATACACATTGTAATAAATATCATACAAGCAATACAATACATTCTATTATAGATAAAATTTGCTTAAATATTCATGTATGCATCAATAAATATGTATAAATATAACACTAAAATGTCAATAAATATCCAATAAATACGTATGTAAAGTCCATAGTCATAATACACTGGTAAAATATTTTTTCTGAATCATATCTAAGACCTCACCAAATTATATTGACATGGACTTAAATAATTAAAGACATGTAAAAAGATCCTCCGTTATGTTTAAACCTGATGGTTGTTTGGTGTTATGTTCCAATATGTATCTAGTCTCCAACTGGCGTAGTCTCTGTTCTCTATTGCTGCCCCTTCTGCTGGTGGTACCGAATCTATGACAAAATACCTGAGATCCTGACTTTTTGACTGATGTTTGGTTTTAAAATGGCGTGCCACCGGGTACGTTTTATCTTGGTCGCCAGTAGGTAGTTATAGTTAGGACCTATTTTCCATAGGAAGAGCGTTTTTTTCTTTTCCAAATAACTTGATGAATCTTTGCAAAATTTTCAAAACTAGTGGCCCGCTCCAGTCTAAAAAAGGAAGGGTCCCAAAACGTGTTTTCTCCATGTTATTTTCCATAAGAAACATTAGACACAGCTACTGCCCGAACTGCTGAACGGAATTACACCAAATTTGGCAAAAAGGTAGCCCTTGGTTCAGAAAGAGCTCTTTTTGTTAAATGGTGTAAATCTGTTCTGTAGTTCCTTAGAGATTCAAAAAAACGTGGTCGGTAAATCAATTTCCCATAGGAAATTTTAGCCAAGGCTACAGCCCGAACTGCTGAACGGAATTATACCAAATTTGGCAAAAAGGTAGTGCTTGGTTCAGAAAGTGTCCTTTTTTTAAATGATGTAAATCCGTTCAGTAGTTGCTGAGAAATTCAAAAATAAAAGTTTCGATATCTAGGGACGCGGTGGATTCGAGACCCCTCCCGACCACGAGCTTCACTGTGCTTGGCTTCCAACACTCCAAACCAGGAAGTGTTGGCAGCCATCTTGTGACTCGGTAGAACCAAGTCACAAGAAAACAGTAAAACAAAGTTGAAAAACAAAAAAAGGGGGCAGGGTAGAAACACCCTGACCCCCTAGGCCTGCTCAGGGGGTCCCACAAGCCTGGCTGAAGACGGCTGAAATGCCAGAAACCGGTCCTAGGAAGCTTGTTTCGGGTCCAGGGAAGACATGGCTTGGCAGTTCGGGCTGGACTGTTTCCATGAGGCACAGGGTCAGACTGATTTGCATATGGCCATGTCTGAACTGGGGTGGCAGAGTGGGCTAAAGAACGGTGATGGATTAAACCCAGATCAGTTGACTGGGGGTGAGTGCTTGCAATGTTCAACACTCCGTCCATCATTTCCTTTGGTTTTTGCTTTGTTCACCATAAGTTGGCAGGGTATGCTCAGACGTGAGTCCCTTGCTCACTTTGCCATTGGATTCAAGCAAGCCTGGCTGAAGACGACTTAAATGCCAGAAACCGGTCCTAGGAAGCTTGTTTCCGGTCCAGGGAAGACATGGCTTGGCAGTTCAGGCTGGACTGTTTCCATGAGGCACAGGGTCAGACTGATTTGCATATGGCCATGTCTGAACTGGGGTGGCAGAGTGGGCTAAAGAACGATGATGGATTAAACCCAGATCAGTTGACTGGGGGTGAATGCTTGCAATGTTCAAGACTCCGTCCATCATTTCCTTTGGTTTTTGCTTTGTTCGCCATAAGTTGGCAGGGTAGGCTCAGACGCGAGTCCCTTGCTCACTTTGCCACTGGATTCAAGCAAGCCTGGCTGAAGACGGCTGAAATGCCAGAAACCGGTCCTAGGAAGCTTGTTTCTGGTCCAGGGAAGACATGGATTGGCAGTTCGGGCTGGACTGTTTCCATTAAGCACAGGGTCAGACTGATTTGCATATGGCCATGTCTGAACTGGGGTGGCAGAGTGGGCTAAAGAACGGTGATGGATTAAACCCAGATCAGTTGACTGGGGGTGAGTGCTTGCAATGTTCAACACTCCGTCCATCATTTCCTTTGGTTTTTGCTTTGTTCGCCATAAATTGGCAGGGTATGCTCAGACGTGAGTCCCTTGCTCACTTTGCCACTGGATTCAAGCAAGCCTGGCTGAAGACGGCTGAAATGCCAGAAACCGGTCCTAGGAAGCTTGTTTCCGGTCCAGGGAAGACATGGCTTGGCGGTGCGGGCTGGACTGTTTCCATGAGGCACAGGGTCAGACTGATTTGCATATGGCCATGTCTGAACTGGGGTGGCAGAGTGGGCTAAAGAACGGTGATGGATTAACCCCAGATCAGTTGACTGGGGGTGAGTGCTTGCAATGTTCAACACTCCGTCCATCATTTCCTTTGGTTTTTGCTTTGTTCGCCATAAGTTGGCAGGGTATGCTCAGACGTGAGTCCCTTGCTCACTTTGCCACTGGATTCAAGCAAGCCTGGCTGAAGACGGCTGAAATGCCAGAAACCGGTCCTAGGAAGCTTGTTTCCGGTCCAGGGAAGACATGGCTTGGCAGTTCGGGCTGGACTGTTTCCATGAGGCACAGGGTCAGACTGATTTGCATATGGCCATGTCTGAACTGGGGTGGCAGAGTGGGCTAAAGAACGGTGATGGATTAAACCCAGAACAGTTGACTGGGGGTGAGTGCTTGCAATGTTCAACACTCCGTCCATCATTTTCTTTGGTTTTTGCTTTGTTCGCCATAAGTTGGCAGGGTATGCTCAGACGTGAGTCCCTTGCTCACTTTGCCACTGGATTCAAGCACGCCTGGCTGAAGACGGCTGAAATGCCAGAAACCGGTCCTAGGAAGCTTGTTTCCGGTCCAGGGAAGACATGGCTTGGCAGTTCGGGCTGGACTGTTTCCATGAGGCACAGGGTCAGACTGATTTGCATATGGCCATGTCTGAACTGGGGTGGCAGAGTGGGCTAAAGAACGGTGATGGATTAAAGCCAGATCAGTTGACTGGGGGTGAGTGCTTGCAATGTTCAACACTCCGTCCATCATTTCCTTTGGTTTTTGCTTTGTTCGCCATAAGTTGGCAGGGTATGCTCAGACGTGAGTCCCTTGCTCACTTTGCCACTGGATTCAAGCAAGCCTGGCTGAAGACGGCTTAAATGCCAGAAACCGGTCCTAGGAAGCTTGTTTCCGGTCCAGGGAAGACATGGCTTGGCAGTTCGGGCTGGACTGTTTCCATGAGGCACAGGGTCAGACTGATTTGCATATGGCCATGTCTGAACTGGGGTGGCAGAGTGGGCTAAAGAACGGTGATGGATTAAACCCAGACCAGTTGACTGGGGGTGAGTGCTTGCAATGTTCAACACTTCGTCCATCATTTCCTTTGGTTTTTGCCTTGGTCCCACAAGGACCCCCAGGTCCAAAAAAAGCATTTTTTCTTTTAAATTTCGTTGGGGCCGCGAATCCCGCCAAAATGTTTTAGAAAATGAAGCGCGGGCTCCCGCGATTCATTTAATTGAGGCCCTGGGTGGGCCAGGCCCCGGGGGCATTGCCAAATAATATTAGCGGGGGCCTGCTGGGGCCCCCGCAGCCCCAGGGAGTGCCACCTTCCCGGGGCTATGTTTATAATATGCGGCCCCGCAGACCGCTCCCCCAGGGCTTTTCTCAAATATTCATGGGAGACACATGCCCCCCACAGCCCCAGGGACTGCCAGCCCAGGGCTTCTTTTTTTAAATAAAATTAAAGTGTGTGCGGGTTCAAGCCCCCCCACACGCCCCGGGGACCACCACCTCCCCTGGGCTGTGCACTAGTTGGGAGGGGGGCCGCATGGCCCCCCTCCTGGAGCCCTCGATGGCCCCAGGGCCGGCTCCTTCAGTGTCCCGGGACACCCACCCCCGGGACACTGCTGTTTGCAATGACAGGGAGGGAGCCGTGTGGCTCCCCGTGTGGAAAAGCAATGCCGTCTCCCGCAGGAGGCGGGGAGCCGGTAGGACTGTGGGGGCAATAGGACTCCCCTCCACGGTCCCCAACAGATAGGGCTAGCCCCAGGGGATGGGGTCCCCGGGGCCAATAGAGGCCTCAGGAGTGGGGCCAACCAGCCCCGCTCCTTAAAAAAATAAATATATGTGGCCATGACCTGAGGGATTGGGTCCCCTGGCCAGAATTGGCCACTGGACGGGGGCCCACACGGCCCCTTTCCCTTTTTTTATTTTTTTTATTTTTTTTAAAAGTGGTCAGGCCCTGGGGGATGGGGTCACCAGGGCCCAAAAAAAGGAAAAAGAAGGGGGGACACACAGCCCACCTTTTTTTCTTAAAGACCCGCCCCCTCCCGGCAACACTCTGGAAACACACCCTGTGGTACATTTTAAGTTGGGGGATTAATTCCCCTTCAATCCTGAGGGTCCCTGGGGGCCAACTAGTCCAAGATGTACCTCTTGTAATCTTTCCTTTGGATTACTCACAATCTGGCCATGAATGAGCCTATCTCTGCCTGGGTCTGGGCCTCACCTATCTATACTGATTTATGGATAACTTAGGGATGAAACAATCGTACACAGATACACCCCATATGAGCAATTAAAATTACATTGCATTCCAAAATTGATGAGATACCCTATGCATGCATATCACCACTCGATTTAGCCTATGTGTACCCATAGCTCCTAATCACTTTTCAGTTCCTCAGCTGCCTTCGTTTGCAACATCACTATGTATCTTGATTCGAGAATCCCTAATCTTTTTGTTCTAATTCCCCCTCTCTCGTCTTTCAGAACTTGATCCAAGCAGAGACATTTTAGAATGTCTCAATTTTTATTGTGCTCAGTCTCAATGTGACATGCTTCCAGAAAGGTCTGGTCCCTGTTAGCAATAGCCCGCATATTTTCGAGCACCCTCTTTTTAGCAGGGTGTGCGGTACTACCTATGTACCATTTAAAACAGGGGAAGGTCAGGCAGTAGATGGAAAATTCAGAATTATAATTAAGTAGCTCCGTAATTCTTTTATGCTTCTCCCTGCTTTGGATGACAAAATCTCATACTTTACTGCTATATTTACAGGATATTCACCTCATACAGAGGAAGAATCCTCTTATTGGGTCCTTCCTAGGAGAACCTGCCTTGAAATGACTGAGTACTAGATGGTCCTTCAGTGAGGAATCCCTATTGTAGGTTATTTGTGGGAATGATATTAAGTGCTGTCCAATTACAATGTCGGTTTGGAAGATGCACCAGTTCTTTTTTTTAATATCTGATATATTCTGGGGGAACTTGAGGAGAAAACTGTGATCATTCTTACTGTCGACCCATCTCTCTTCTCTTTCTCAAGCCTTTGTCTATCAGACGGTACTGTCTTGGTATGTCTTTTATCTTACTAACAGCTTCATTTAAGACTCCTTGCGCATATTCCCTATGTTTAAATCTGTGTTCAAGCAAGGTTCTTAGCCTTGTCAATTTCTGTTTTAGTTGAGAAATTGAGCTGTACACGCAGCAGTTCCTTGTATGGGATATTCCTGATAGGATTTTGTGGATGGTGACTGCATGCGTGTAATATGGAGTTTCCTGCAGTCGTCTGCAGTTTGTCATTTTCAACATATACCTTCAGGTCCAGATACACTACACTGATTCACTGATACATCCTGTAAACTGTACATTCAAACTATTGCAATTTAAAGGTGTAATGTATTCCTCTGTTCCCTGATGTTTCCCCCTGCAAATGATGAAAAATCATCAATATAGCGTGCCCTATGGGCCACACTGTCTACCCAGTGTTTGTTTCCCTCTGCCCAGGCCATATGCTTCTCCCACCAGCCCTCAAACAAGTTTGCGTAGCTGAGGGCAAAGCATGTGCCCTTAGCGGTCCCCTGGCTGTGCTGTTAGAGCTGCCTGCAAACAAAAAAATATAATTGTTTAGACAGACAGATGTCAATTCTAACAATATCTGATTGTGTTCCTGAATTTTCAGGGCTCTGCCATTCAAAAGGAACTGCAAAGCATGCAGGCCTTGTTCATGAGAAATACATGTGTATAAACTTGTATTGTCCAATGTTATCAGTAACATGATCTCCTGCCATTAGATCCCTTCACCGATTCTAAGGAAATCCATGGTGTCCTTCACATACCTTCACACTTCTCACATACCCACTAACACTGTGTGTGTGAGTGGGAGTGTCTGAGTGGGCCTGGGAGTGGCTGCCTGAGTATCTGAGTTGATGCATGTGCCTCCATGTATGTGTGATTCAGTCTATTGGTGAGTGCATAAGTGTCTGAATGGGTCTATCAGTGGGTGCGAGAGTGTCTCACTGAGTGTGTGAGTGTCAGAGTGAATCTGGGAGTGGGTGAGCAAATCTCTGAGTGGCTCTGTGAATGGGTGTGTGAGTGTCTGAGGGGGTCTGTGAATTGGTGTGAGTGTCTGAGTGGGTTTGCTAGTGCCTCCATGAGTGTGTCAGTCAATCAGTGATTGACTGCATGAGTGTCTGAGTGGGTCTGTGAGTGGGTACATGAGTCTCTGAGTGGGACTGTGAGTTGGTGTGTGAGTCTGCAAATGGATCTGTGAGTCAGGCCTGAGTCTCAAAGTAGAACTGTATTTTGCCTCTTTCTACTCATTTCTTATACTCTATTTTGCCTCTTTCTGCTCGTTGCTCTCCTTTATTTTGTCTCATTCTCGTAGTTTCTGACCTCTATTTTGCATGTTTCCGCTTGGTTCTGATCTCCATTTTGTCTCTCTTTAATCTGCCTCTTTCTGCTCGCTTCAGACCTTTATTCTGCTTCTTTCTGCTCACTGCTGACCTTTATTTTGCATCTTTCTGCTTGTTGCTGACCTTTATTCTGCCTCTTCTGCTCATTTCTGACTTCTAGTCCTCCACTTTTGCTCATTTCTCACCTTTATTGTGTGCCTTTATGCTCGTTGCCAGCCTTTATTCTCCCTCTTTCTGCTCATTCCTGTCCTTTATTCTGCCTCTTTCTGCTAGTTTCTCACCTTTATCTTCCCTCTTTTTTTCTTTTCCCACCGGGCCCGTGGGGGGAGCCTCAAGGCGTCTGCAGTCTGAGCCAGTTTTCTGCTTCTTGTGGAGCCAACATTGCTCTCACAGACAGAGAGCTACTCTACCTTATTACATGCCACTCTGTGACACGCCTTTCCACTCTACTCTACAACAAGCCACTTCACTCTACAACTTTCTACTCCCCTCTATGCCCCTACTCTACACCATTGTACTCTACCTTACGGTACACCACTTCACAAAACTCTATGACATGGCAATCCACTCCCCTCTACTCCATTGTATGCTACTTATGCCCTGTAGCATGCACTGTACAACCAGCCACTCCACTCGATGCCACTCCACTTTACTGTATGAGACATCACTCCACTATACGACATGTCACTCCACTCTACAACACTCCATTCAACACCATTCCGCTTTATGACACATCACACCACCCCACTATATGACACTTTCCTTCACTCTGCGCTATGCCACTACACTCTATTTACTGATCTTATTCTAATTCACTACACGCTATTTGGAAAGCGCCAAGGCAAGTATCCTGTGTGAATAATAACCCTAACTTTGTCTTTGTCATTTGAAATGTGGTAAGTGTTGTTATGAATGTTATAATTTCACATGGTATCAGGTATGTAATATGAAAGGGTATAAGCAGGATATCGTAAAGGCATGAGTTATAGTTAATGTAGCGTGGCTTCTTGTACATCACCCACTTCCCTGATGACCCAAGTCTTATGAATTCAGACATCTAAATCTGTTAAAGGAATGAAAGAGACCAGGAACTTTCTGTACCCTGCAACTAGTATCCTGGCACAGGCGTTCTCTTGGGAGAACACAATCTTTTTTTACAGCATTCAAGAAGAAAGAGATGGCAATGGAAACAGATTTCTTCATCCCCTCGCTTGCCACTTTCTTGGCAAGATCCATCATCTTTGGGTTATCTTCTTTGATTGGCAGCACTTAGCGGAAGCATAACCACCTTGTAGAGGACTCTGGTGTCGCCATTCGTTATTTCGCAAACTTCTCTCCATCTCATGTTTGTGCATAATATGACATCTCATGCACATCAAGGCAAGAAAAATAAAGCAGGAAGCCAGTTAAACATAGGCAATCTAGCCAATTTAACACAAGTCATCATCATCATTCACAGCAGCTTAGCGGTTTATAAACAAACTATATATTGGTAAACATTCCACACCTGCTAAGCACCAGGATACCCTGGATAACATAACATAACATAGCATAGCATAGTATAGCATAGCATAGCATAATATAACATAGCATAACATAATATAGCATACCATAACTTGGGCCAATGAGAAGTGGGCAGCTTATGAGCGGTGAGTGCAGGCAAACATTAAAAAAACAATGATTTAAATAAATGCTTGTTCCCCTACTGGGCCAATTAAGATCCTATGGGAGGCAGAGGGCAGGTAAATATCAATGGGTATATTTACCACAAAGTCATGCAGTGCAGAAAGCTACCTTACTACACTGTGTGACAAGGAAATAGCCGGTTTTGTTTCTTTATTTTATTAAACTATAATTATGCCGTTGTCTAATGACTTCCCCCTGCCACGCCACGCTACGCCACGCCCCGGCCCACCGCTCTTACCTGCGTCAGCCGACCCCGCCTGCTCTGTAAATAGGATTGTGAAGAAAGGGACACCTTCCTGCACAAAAGCAATCCCCTGAGGCAGAATGCAGCAGGCATAGATAGAGGAAAAATCAAGGAGAAAAAAAGATATTTCTCCCTGTTACACCTCCCCTGGGGATGTGTAGCATTTTGATGCATTTCAATGTCTACCAGTAACTCACCCACCCACGCTCCACCCATGGATCGCCTCCCTGGGGCAAAGTAACACAATGCAGCAATTTGGGTTGCGTTGCGTTACTCTAGCTTTATCAAGCCCACAGGGCCAGACAAGGGGCAGTGTGTGGCTTGATAAATCTAACTTATGTGTTGTGTGACTCTTGCACCCCATTGCATGACACAAGGGGGACACAGCTTATTTATAAATGCCTCCAAAATTATGAATACATTAATTATGGCGTCCCTCCAGAGTTTCAGGGACCTTATGAGAGGAGGTTAAAGCAAAAATCAAATAAACTATTTCCATAGGTTATGATGTCCCTTGAGGGCCCATAGGGACCCTATGAAATGCAGACAAAAATGTAATAAAATAATTAAATAATTACAAGTGTATGGCAGGCTAAGATTGAATAAATTAATAAAATGATTGCTAGTGCCTCTCTAGAGACCCTGGGTACCCTATGAGTGGCGGGGACAGGGGAAATCGAATAAATGAATTACATTTTTGCTGCTGCCCCTACAGGGCCCATGGAAACCCAATGGGAGTTGGAGAGAGGCAGGTAAAAATTGAGTAAATGAATAAAACAATTGCTGGTGTCCCTATCGGGCCCATGCGTACTCTAGGGCAGGCATTGGGGCATCAAAACTCAATACATAAACAAAAAGAAATGCTGGTGCCCTTTTCGGGAGCATGGATACCCTATGGGTGGTGATGGCGGTAAGAAAAATCAAATAAATGAAATATTTGCCTGTGTCCCTCCAGGTAACATGGGTACCCTATGGAATGTGGAGGTAGGAACAAAATTAATTAAATGAATCAGTTCAGTTCAAAAACTTTATTTCAATCACTTTAGATCAAAAAAGTATAACACAGAACAAATTACTTGCAAATACGAATAGTACAACATAAAACATTTAAATACTCTTTTGTCAGTCTATTTCAATAGCAGCAAAAAAGAGAAGTTTCATTTATAAAGACCATAAAAATCCACCATTAAAAAACTTTTGTTGTAAAAACGAGATATAAAATACAATAAATATCTTCTGTAGGTACTAAAAGATATCAGTCAACAACAAGGTATCCAAGTAGCACGATACAAATTTAAAGGGACCCTGGCAAAAGTGTCATTTTAATGACTACCATGTGAATGCTTGGCACGTCTAATACCCATTTCCATTAGGAATTTGGCCATACAGTATACAATAATATGATTTGAGTCTGTCTGCAGTATTCTGAACACCTCCTGGTGTTTCCTAAGTCCGAGGTTTCTGCAAAGTGGTACTATCCTCTTAACTCGAGACTGTCGGTACAAGGGACATAAAAATATGGTTGAGTGACTCTGGTCCTCCTTGGCAACAGGTACAATTCTCATCCACCATATCCATTTCTATGTACAACTTCCTTTTAAACATATTTACAGGTGGACATCCATACCTTAACTGCAGGTATAACTTCCTTGTTAGTGGGGGGACAATTACATCAATAGTACTCTCATACAATGGGTTGGTTTAAAATCAATAAAAGCAGCCGACATTGATACTTTACAATTTTGAATATTGTCTGCTACAACACAACCCCAATAAACAGCTTTAAGACTGGGCTTTTGGATTTGGCACAAAGTTTCCAGAGAGTCACAATATGTTTCAAGGCATAGCTTCTGTAAAAGGGTCTTTACAGTGCTGAGCCACAAAATCTTGCATGCACATTTTGCCAACATTAGGTCATGAAGACCAACCCTCTAGGGTTGTTGTAGACCATAATCAATGCCAAAACATAAGCAGTCTGAGCTCAGTTTTATGAGCAGTGTTTTTCTGCACCAAGTCTAGGTAAAGTGGAGTCAGTGGGGTACTCATTGGAAGATTTAGTAATGATCTAAGAAATGTATGTTCAAATAATAACCAATTATTGGGATTGTGCACCCCTATATCTCCGCACCATATAAGACTGCCTCTAGAGCCTTAACACTGTAAATCTGTAACGCTGGTAGCCACCCTTCAAGATATGGCTTTTCTGTGAATTTTTGCTATATTTACAGACTTTTGTACCAAAGACAGCTGTGCCCTTTCCACTTGTAGGGACCAGCATACCTTTCTTGTGAGCTTCATACCTAGGCAGTTAAACTTAGCCACTACTTCCACTCAGTGGTGGCTCGCCGAGGGAGTGCTGTGGGTGGTGAGGCTGGGTGGGGAGGGCAGGGTCGGCGGAAAGGGGACTTGGACATACGACAAACAGGATTAAAGTAAGTAATTAAGTAAATAAAACTATTTACCTCGAGCTCGCTTCATTGCCAACTCGGCGATGCAGCGAGCGCAAGGTAAATAGTTTTATTTATTTAATTAGTTACTATACTCCTGTTCGTCATATGTCCAAGTCCACTACCCCCCCACCCTGCACCTCCCCCACCTCACCACCCCACAGCACTCCCTCTGTGAGCCGCCACTGTTTCCAGTACTTCCAGAGGGATATTACTCACAAACATCTGTCTCCTGCACTGAATTGTTCATCGAGAGGAAATCATTGTACATTTGATTTGGACCTATTAAGCTCTAAGCCCCCCTCCAGACACTATGCCTGAAAAACATTCAGCAACTGCTGCAGCCCCTGATGCAACTTTGAAATTAGAATTTTGTCATATCCATAGAGGAATGCAGGGGCCCTCTGCCCTTCTATTGTAGGCGCATCGCACCCATCCCTGTTCAAAAACTCAATATCACCATTTAGATATAGAGTGAACAGCATGGGCACTCATACACACCCCTGCCTTACTCCTTTGTCAATATGGATTGATTCCGTCAATGCCCCATCCTCCCCCACCTCACTTGGGCCAAGGTGTCTGCAAATAACCTCATTAAGATGTTCAGGAAGGGAGCTGGGACTCCCAATTCTTCTAAAACTCCCCATAGCTTGTCTCTCTGATCCATATCAAAGGCTGATGGAAGATCAACAAAGGCAAGATATATGTTGCCCATGTTGATAATCTCTTCCTTCCAGTAGATACAAACAAATGGCAAAATCTGGTCTATTGTACTCACGTTTGATCTAAACGCTGTATGCCAATCTGATATGATATTCTCTTTGCAAATCCAATCCTGGAGATGTTCAAGCACCTGTTTACAAAACATTTTTTGGAGAGAATATATCAGGCTGATAGAGCCATAGCTGGCTGGATGTGCACAATCACTCTTCTTAAAAATGGTAACGATTTCAGCTAGTTTCCAAGAGTGGGTGATGGCCATGCCAGCTTAAATACTATTAAAGAGCAGATGTATGTCTAGCCCCCAAATTTCTGGGTTTTCTCTATACAGATCACTAGGTATTCTGTCAGGGCCTGGGGCAATGCCTGGGACACAAGAATTAATTGCCTTTATAGTTTTGCTTAGCAAAAACTTCATAGTACTGGACTCAGAAGGGACAGCGCTATCTATTAATACACCATTTGCATTCACTGTCCTAAGCTTGTCTGTGTACAACTGGCTAAAATATATTACCCACTCATTTGGTTGGATGCAAAATGCAATCATTGGCTTGCATCCACTTGAGGCCACGGCAGCTGATCTCCAAAATGCCTTGATATTCTTATTTACCGGGGCTTCGTGGAGGTTCATCCATAGCGAATTCTCCCACTCCCTCTTTGCATTTATAAGCACTTTCCAATAGTATGCCGAGGATTTAACTATCTCTGCTTGGGATCTAGTTTTATTCGAGACAAGGAGCTCACCTTTAGCCTCCCTGCAATCACCATTATACCATGAATCAGGCTTTGGGTGGGCCTTCCCCTTCTTTCTATCTTACCCAACACTTCCCTTGTTTCACCTAATAACATCATGGCTGCTTGCCAGCTTCTCCCTTCTCAACTCACAGGGAAGTTTGGACAACTGTTCATAATCTGCAAAAGCACTTCCCTTAACAATGTCGAGGGCTGAATGGTTCTCTACTACCCGATCCCACCTAATAGATCCTAAGTTATTGGTGGGCAGAATTCTCCTGTCTCTCTGTTTACCTACCCAGATAATGTGGAGCTGGGTTGATATATAATGTCATACTGAGAGCATTGTGGTCACTATCTGCTCGATCTATCACTTCCATTTCCATGATAGCAGGCCGAGCTCGATGTGAGCCAGAGATAATCAATTCTGATGCAGTGGCCCGGCCTATTAAAAGTGGTTCAGCCTTGAGATTCCAAAGGGCATCTACAATTAGTTGTCAAAGGTCAAAATTAAGTGTTAATGACAACTTACTTTCGGAAGTTTTAGGTGCGGTATACCTGTCTCGCAGGTTAAATCATATGAGGAAGCAGCCATCGGTTTAAAGGTAGAATTAAAATCTCCTGCCACCAGGGTAAGATCCTTCCCTTCCATGTTTTAATAGCATTTGCTCTAATTGGTTAATGGTTGTTGTTTCATCATTTCTAGCCTCTACTCTATCATATACATTGCATATTTTTAGGAATAGGCCAGAAGGAAACACCAACCTGAGTGCTAAAATGTCTTAGGAATCGCGGGGCAAAGTATTAATTCGGCATCAAAATGCAGTTTTTATAAAAATGCCCAGCCCCCCTCAGGCCTACCCTTTCCAGTTGTTGTTGTCCCTACACAAAAGGTTGTATACCTACTTCTATGAAAGGGTGTAATACACCATGTTTCCTGAAATAGGCATCTATCAAAAGTGTCAATAAATTCACCCCACTTAGCATCTGACAGTAGCTTAGCTATTCCTGCTACATTCCATGAAGCAATTCTAATAAGTGCTTTCAGCATCTGTTCAGCAACAAATGGGGTGCGATTAACATTAATATTTTTTCATTGTTCACATCATGGGAGTTAGTTACCAGTGACAGTTCCTACATTTTCAAGCAATTCCTGGGACTGGATCTCTGCTTGGGACAAGTGAGTCAACAAACTCTATTCCTCTATATCTGCTCATCTAGGCAAACAGCTTAGGGCCTTGGGCTCCAGTCACGGTAAAACCTTGCTAGTTCCCCTAATCCCTTCTCCTACCCACCTGTTTACCTTGGTACACTAGGGTATCAAAGGCTTGGCTGGGTCACAAAAGTTTTGCGGAATATTCGTGCTTGCAATTATAGATAGTACAGGTTTCAATAGCCATTAGACCCTCCACTAAGTCCTTGCTTGCAAAAGAAACCTGCACTTTGTCGTGTAAGCCATCGGGAGTTGCAACCCTCTCTTCATTTAAAATTTCACTCCTGATGATAGATAGCAGTGTCTGATTTTACGAAACCAGTAAGTGAATTTATTTACCAAGAACTCCTTATCTTCCCATGAGTCTGAGAGCAGCTTAGGGGCATGAACTAGGTATACCACTGCTGTGCTTTCCCCTCTCTCCCTCGAAACATTAATTACCTTTTCAGGCTCCCATCTGGGCCACCAGGGTCTACGGGTGGAGGTTTACACAATACCCCTGTGTCCCTCTCCACTGCCCTTTTCTTTCAGTCAAGACCTTCTCATACTGTCTCCCTCTTCATAACGACCATGGAGACACCCTTTCCTCACTTGTTCCCAGGCAATTTTGTATCACAGGTAGGTCTGGGAGAGGCTGAGCAACCGTGTTTGGAGAGAGGAGGCACAAATCCAATAAACTTGGTGAATTGTTGATATCCCCACATCTGGAGATGGGTCTCACCCTTCCACCCCCATCCCCACCCATGCAACAACACATATGGCTGTTAGTGTTATCCTCTTCAAATTTCACCATTTCACCAAATTTTCACTTCATCTCTTAATTCTTTATTGACCCCCCATCAAACTCTGCAGCATTTAGATAGTCTTGGTATTCAAAGAACACCTCCTTGTTGTTGCATGTCTCTCAGGTTCGGTGTCATCAGTGCTCAGAATAGAATATCTATTGCTACATTCAATTCATGGTACCTCTTGTATTACTAGCGGTCTCTCAGAACCAACAACATGCTGCGGATCCTCAGTCTCTCTGGACACTGGCAAGTGAGAATTCAAATGCGGATTTTCAAACATTTTATGAACCCGCTTTACTGAGTCCCTGAAAGGGGCCACTGAGCTGGGTTTAGTTGGCCCAGAGTTGATGATATTGGTGCACTCTAATGATAAAGAGTCTATCCTGTCTGATACACCAATTTCCCCTTTGCTATTTTATGCTATTTTCCCCTTCGGGTCTTTGGGAGCACCCTCAATAGCCTTGCATTTTCCCATCTCATCAACCATGTGTCTCTCTAACAGGAGCATGCAAACTCCTCAGATGCATCAGAATGGTGTGAAGGCTCCCACACACCCCTGATCCTACAGACAGTGGCACAGGATATCGAAGATCTCTTGTTTGTCTATCTGGCCCAGCGGACCCTCGTCCTGTTGGCTGAGAGTGAGTGGCCCTGGCACTGGTAGATGAGCGGTTTGGCGTTTTACATTTGTTCCCCCAAGTCATGCTGCAGGAAGAAAGCAACTTCGATGCAAGAAGGAATGTGAATCAGAAACAACCACACTGTGCTGCAAAAATGTCATGGGCTTCTTCAATCAATGTTCCTAGAAAAATGCTTTTAAAGGAGGAATAAAATGATTGAACTATACACCGGCTACATGAAATGGTGGAAGCTACTTGCTCACCCACGGTATGCCAAGCTAAAGAGGAGGAATAGAAAACAAAGACAAAATTGGCACCTCATACACACCTACTGGCTCCACAAAATGGTGGTCATTGTACGGCAAGGAAAATAGGAGACAAAAAACATAATTGCCCTATCCTGCCTGGAGCACCTTCTCCTGACCCCTAAAAAATCTTATAGCATTGCAGGGAAAGGAATGTACGGATATATATTGTTTAACCAAGATGTGTCTTGGCCAATATCTTTAATTGCACCACCATCAGTAAATCAGCAATATCCAAAAACAAAATTGAATACATTTTAAAAATTACCCGGCACCAAACGGCCCAAGGGAACATGAATAACACCTCCAAAATGCTTTTTAAATTTCAAGAAAGGTTTTTTAGCAAATAAACCATGTCACACATACACAAACTCTCAGAAAAAGATCGGGGAAGCACATGGAGAAGAAGGCAGCTGAAACCAAATAAGAGGACTGATTACTTGGCCCTGGACTCCAGGAGCCACACAAATTCTAGCCATCAACAGGCATATGCTTAGAAATTAATTACCTACATTTCACACGCAATACAAGTTTATCCACAAGCCCCTGTGAAAAATACATTAAAAAATACAACCAAGGCCTTCTACAGAATATATAGTCACCAAAAACGAAATGATTAACAAATCAGTACAAAATTTACCTCAAAACACAAGGAAACACATTTATAACTCGGAATCTCCACCATACAAAACATGTGCAAATATATCCCCTTTATAATTATTCATGAATGTATGCCGTTACAACGCATACATTTACAACGCATGCCTGTACAATGCAGTTTTTACATCGCAACATCCTTTACAACGCATTCTTTTACATCGCATGCCATTAAATGGCATTTTCAGAAACTACCTTTACAACGCATTCCAACACATTGCATTATACCTTTACAACGCATACCATTACTATGCATACCATTATTTCGCATTTAAGGTAAGTGTTGGATAGTGTAGGGGTAAAAATTACTATTGTAACTGCAGTGAGTGCAAAAGTAGGGTAAATGTTGGATAGTGTAGGGGTAAAATATACTATTCTAACTCCAGTGAGTGCAACAGTAGGGTAAGTGTTGGATAGAGTAAGGGTACTATGCGTTGTAATGGTATGCATTGTAATGACTTGCGATATAATGCCTGCGTTGTAGTGAGATGCATTGTAATGACATGCATTGTAGTGACATGCAATATAATGGCTGAGTTGTAATGACATGCGATGTAAAGGATGTTGCGATGTAATGACTGCTATGTAAAGGTAGTGCGATGTAATGACTGCATTGTAAAGGTTGTTTCCCATTAATCACACATGGCCCTAATACTCATAACTCCAGGTTGTCCAACCACAAACAAAAAATGAAAAACAAATCCCCAAAATACAAATTCAAAATGGCCAAGGGCTGAACAAAGCAGAGGGAGGATTCTTCAGGATAGGAAGGGGGAGTCGCTGCCAGTCTCTATGGTAATTTATCTCCTTAAAAATAAAAAGAAATACATTTCACACTCAAAAATGAACCAAAATTAAATTTGAAAGTGCAGCTTTGAGTTGATTTCTGGTCACTTGCGCTAAAAGAACTGCTACTTGCATTTAGATGAGATGTTCATGTTTATTCGAATTGTGTTTTTTTATTGCATCTTGCATTGCTATTTCTTCCAGAATTATAGTTGCGTTACATGGTGTGGGGCAATTGGGGAATCTCAGTAATTATGCACAACTTTCATTACACAAAATTACCAAAAAAATGCAGATTACACTAGTGTATTAAAGTTTTGTTAAGGCCTAATGAAACAGTGCATCTGGGCACTGGGTCAGAGCTCCGTCAGGCTCCCCACAGTTCTGTGCCATATGCGCAACTTTTGCTCTGAGAAACTGCCCAGCGGAGTCACTCTGCACAGGCTGACCTCTCCCGGGATGTGCTGATTTTTTTGTTCATGAGACACGGTGCAACCACATGGCTGTACTTCAGGCCTGCCCATCTAGTCGCCCCAAGCCCAGATACCTGGTTGCACATGCAACAGGAATGCATGGCATGCCCAGATAGCTGTGCTCTCCTGTGATTCCTGATAAGAGCTCATTTGACTCTTTGAGCCCTGCCATTGCTCCAGGCACTCTGACACATTAGCTTGATGTGCACAGAATACAAAAAATGCTTTAGTACTATCTGTGGATTAGTAGGGATAAGGTAGTAGGGAACTGTTTGCTCCCGTTCTCCATGGGTGCCACAAGACTATGGATTTGGATCAGCAGCTCCCATTCATCCCTCCCTAATAGGTCTTACCCCCGAGCCTTCATTCCCAGACATGAGCGCTGTGTTGAGAGCCGTGTGCAGGGTGGACTGCTTGGGAATGCTCCGAACAACACCGTTCTTTAATCAATTGGGCATAATTGGTCCATTTAGGGATGGGCTACTTAGCTAGCTTTGGTTGTTGTTTCAAACGACACAGTTCCATCCCACCTGGGATTGCTTTATTCGAAAGTATGACTTTGCTGGAGACCACCCAGGAGAGCGAAAGATAAGCAGCTCAGGAGCTTGCACCCTCATTAGTGTGACCAGTGAGTATGTGGTTAAGGTGGGGTAGTTTCCGTTGCTGCCTTGTAGTCCAGTCCAAGTAAACAACACTTTTGCCATTCTCCACCCAGCATATTTCTGCAGCAGGTCGGAATTACATTTTTTTCTGGGGTGTTCAGCACACCCGCTTCTTGCATATGCTCGGCTTTGGCCCACCTTTCCCTTCTGTTGTTGCAGAAAAAGCTGAGCCTATTGATGCCCGTGGATCTCCCTTGTCCAGCTGCCTCCTGCAGGTAAACAGGAGCTTTAACAGGCTACCAAGGGGTTTGAAGGTCAGTCCAGGACCAGCACGCTGCTGTTCCTCCTTTCTGCAGGTGCAGCTATCTTGTTGATCCTATCAATAGCATCTGCCTCAAAGATTAAATCATCCACATGTAACTACACACAGCCAACACTTGGATAACTGTGGTGATTCTAGATTAAATACATGCTGACAAGTGCTGGGCTCCGCGGAAGTATGCATTTATTAGACCACAAACAATCCTGGCTTGCCCAACTGCATTGGTAAGTCTAGATAACCTCGGACTCATCTGATGTTCGCATGATAGTGATAATATATTTAGAAGTCTGCCCTCTTAACATTTCATGGTACTTTCTGTGCCTACCGTGGTGACCACAGGTAACAGCGAACTAGGGTGTGATTCCAGAGAGGGAGTCTGAGAAACAGCAACCACGTATTAAGAAGACAGCAAGCACGTAGATAACCTGATCTATAACTCAATAACACAGGACTCTATTGAGGCTCTGTAATCGGAATGAGTACACTTTAAATCCTTAAACAAGGATCCATAGGAAGACAAGTATGGTGCCAGTAGCTGCTGTAGTTCCAGCTCCTATCGCGTATATTATTGTTGTTGCAGTTAAAAAGATTGTAGTTGGGTCTTTGGATTGAGATGACTTTCAACCATGTGGCGAGCTACCACATTCCCCAGCCCTTGTCTCTATGCCCCTTTGATGCTCTTGACTGAGAGTTGGGGGGGTCCAAACTGTTTACCTTAAAACTGAGCAAAGCAGGTCGGACCCTTGAATACTTCAGCTATGAATAACATAATAGAACTCTGAATCTATTGTGTTGGTTTTCAGGACTAGGGCAAGATTAAGAAGGACAGCCTGGCGCATCCCTATTGAACCCCAAGAGGTGAAATCCTTAGACCAGCACAAGACAAATCAAAGCGATAACATTACCGGAATACATATTCATTCAAAAAGTATGAAAGTCAGAGGTTCAAGGATGATCAGATAGCATCAAAGTTTTGACAATAAATGACATCATCTAGCGACATGGCGGCTTTAAACCCATGACCAGCTGAGCAGCTTCAGGGAAGCCAAAGTCTCTCTCTATGGGTTCCTATCAACCAGCCAGCAGGCGGAATGGAGCACAGGCCAGTGGGAGGCCACCTCCACCACGTGCTGGACGGGTGACTCTCTCTACTTCCCTGGGTGCAAGGTCGAGAGCGCATTCCCTCTTTGATCCAGCAGGACAATGAGACATGCAGAGTGGCTACTAGTGGAGTCCCTGGAAGGCAAGCCAGTGGATGGTTCTTGAAAGGGCCTGGACGCAGAGTACATGGCAATTCTGTTCATTGGCTGCCATGGGCCTGGGGACTATGGTTGCTACTTTCTCTGGGCCATCCAGTCGCAAGGTCAGCTTAGGCCATCTGGTTGCCTTCTGACCATGGCCACCTGGTTGGTGGCTTCCCAAAAAGATGACCAGCGGGCTGGCTGATTCAGATCTTCAACTTGTTGGTCTCCTTGATGTTCCTCCTGGCTTCCATAAGCTGCAGTAATCAATGAAAATGGCTCCTTTGCTAGGTCCAGAGAGATTAAGGCAGAGGATATCATATCACCTAGACTAACCTGGGCTGAGTTCCGGGAAGGTGGATACCACTCATGGATATTCCAAGCCAAGTGGCTGGGTTGGAAGCAGCCAGCCAGAGAGAGGCTATGATCATACCCAAGGCAGGAAGGGGTCTGATCAGGGAGGCATCGGGGGCTTCTACAAGAAAACCAGATCCATGAATCACCAGAAAGAAGTGAAGTGAAGTCAGCGCTCATACCTGTAGGGATCCAGTCCCCAGAGACTGGCCAGAGCTGCCTTCCCTTTCAAGACCAGGGAGGAGTCTGGGGGTCAACAGTGTGAGATGGGAAAAGACAAGGTTTTTGTCTTGGTGGCATGCCCCCCCAGTACAGGCTCCGGGCACTGGGAGGAGGCAGACCACCTTCCTTAGCCAGGGCAGAGTAGCGTCAGGCAGGGAAGAGTCCAAGGCTCCACCTGGTTGAACTGTTCTAATAATACCCAGTGAAAGGTAGGTCAAGTCATGGTTTTTGTTTTGGAGGCCCCATTCCCCAGGCCAACACTCCAGGGACTGGGCGGGCCAATTTCGCTACCTGAGGCAGGGTGGTGTCAAAATGAGGAGGAGTATTGGTCTTCCTTTGGACGGAACAGGTCATGTAGTTCCCT